>NC_048273.1:34495722-35695722 GCF_009762535.1 Notolabrus celidotus | reverse complement strand
CCTGTTGGTAATTTGTTTCCTTTTCTTATTCCCTGTTTACGTTTATTCGCACCAAAAACACCAAGAAATGTATGTAAAAGACCCTGATTCTGGTTTCTAATTTGTATCATGTGTGCACACGACTCATGATGTCCCCTAAAGCCTGAGATAGTAAGTCAGATGGGGAGCAAAACCAGCATTGCACTAGGGTTATCAAGTGGGCTCCTCACTTCACTAACTCTGACATCCCAGAGCGACCCCCCTCCATGCTAGCTCCTGCTGTCCATCATATCCACCAGCAGAACACCCCTAAAACCCAACCCACTGATACTACCTAATCCACCACCTGGCCCCGAGCAGCCCCCACCACCTAACACACAACAAGAGGCGTCTGTAGCCAGGTGTTAGAAGACAGGGGAGGCAGAGCCAAGATGAGAAGCTGGTCTAGGCTAGAACTCATACCTGCCTGGTTAGGCAGTGTGCTCTACCTCCCCCCTACTGAGTATTTTCCTATTTCTGTTTCGGCCTTCACCTGATGTTATTCCTCCTCAACCAGATCCACTGACTAGTTTTAACTGCTTCGTCTGACATTTCCTTAGCCGTGTTTTGCTAATTCTGTCCACGCACTCCCAGTTCTCCCAGTAATGAGACAGTTGATCTGTATGTATATGAAATACACACATTTAAAAATCAAAAGGAAAAGGGTGGGGTGGGGGGCCTGTTTCGATCTTGGGGTTTCTGGGGCTTTTCAGGGCCTGGGGGTGGCTGAGTTGTCCCTGCTTCACCTCTTTCACATTTGAGCTCTTTCTCTTTTCTCTCTGTTTAATGAAAAAAAAAAGGAATGCAAGTACAGGTGGAAAAGCTAGCAACCAGGGGTCAAAAATACATGGTGGGGCGCAGGCTTGGCCTAATGGTTAAGTTGTGCATAGTGGATGGCCCTGGTTCCAGTCCAGTCTGTGTCCTCTTTCCCACGTGTAAACCCCCTGCTTTCTTCAAGTTTCCTCCTCTAGCCCCAAAAATATAACTTAAAAACAATATATGACTAGAAAAATGTATGCCCCCCCCTTACCCCCCAAACATCAAACCTGCACCTCATTCAAGGATGCAAACACAAAGTCACCTCAACATGAACTGAGTGGCTCTAAATCTGTAACCAAATCCCATTCCCACAGGAAGGCCTGATAAATGAACGTAAACATACATATATGACTGTCTCTGATGTTATACAATATGTTATACATGTGTTACTAAGCAAAACCCACGCTGTATAAAACCTCTGAACCATCTGGTGCATGTTCTGAGTCACACTGAGCCTCCTGCTGTGCAGCAGTCTGAAGGCCCACAGAAAATAACAGAAGAGACAGTCAGTGCCCTCTGGTGGTCTGAAGAACATCCACAGTCAGGTTTGTTGTCCTCTTTCTCAGATTACTGGGTAGAGGAGGGTTGATCAAACTTACTGTTAATGCTCAAAAGGCTCTTTAAGTTGTATTTTTAAAGTCTAACATAAGGAGAGCATGAGTGGGTGCATCTTATGTCATAATCAATACCTTAGAGAGGTAATATATAGATCATTTTAGAAGATGTGACCATCTTCAAGTGTTTAACAGTTAGTAGAACCTGGCCAAAATAAATAATAAGTCCCAACACTACTTACTAAGTACAGTACATTAAGTTACATACGTACACTAAGAGAGAGAGAGAAAGTGGATCAAACATAACCGGCCACATAAATGAACAGCATCTGAACTCAAATGAAATGGTTCAAATTACCTTGAATTCAGAAGAGACTCTGAATGCAGTTGAAGTGTTTATTAAATGTTTTGTGTTTGCTGTGTGTTTTTCCTGGTTTGTGTTGCTATTGTGTTATATGTTCATTGTTTACTGCAAGATGTGTAATCATCAGTCCACAACAGCTAATAGACCTCAACATGATAAAGATAAGAATAAACACACACATGCTAATGATAAATGTGCATGACATTCTGTTAAAACCTCCTCAAATACTACATTGAATTCACATACAATTGACTCGACAACATAGTAGGATCAATCATTCCTCACAGACACGCCTGAGGACATTGTGAGAAGAGCAGTGAGTGGTCACTTTCTCACCACTCCTAGGTAAATGGATAAAACAAAGATGGCCACATCTCAGGTCATTTGAGTCAAAGAAGATTGAGTTAGCTACTGCTAATATTAAACCACTAAGAGGTGATCCAGAGTGGAAATACAAGTACATGTGTGTAGATCTGTGTGAAAGTGTGGTCTGACGTGGCCTGTAAGAGGTGTGGAGAGAATGGTGAAGAGAGGCGTTGTGAATGGTTGTTGGATGAGTTGCAGACTTTCCTTAATGACAAATCTGAGTTGATATCTATACACAGCGCTGATTACATACTTTTGCATGCAGCAGCCATAATCATGAAAAGTTACAAAGTAAGAGCAGAGAGGTATGCACTCACTGAAGCCTCACATATCACTGGTACTCAAGAGACACATGAAAATGCAGCAGACTACAGTCTGCTCCCTGAGGAGAGACACAATCAGACAGATGGACTTAGAAACATAGCTAATCCACTAGATAGATACAAAACATCTAGATTAGATACTCCTATAAACGCAATAGGACGAGTGGCAGTTTTCAGGGCCTGGACTCCATCTGAGGTCAGAGACATAAAACAGTGTGCCCCTAATCCAATCTCTAGTCCTGAAGCCTTCTTAGTTTGGTTAAAACACATCTGTCACTATTACCACTGCTTAATACCTGATGTAGAGATGCTATTGAGCCTCACATATGCTGCTGAATGGCCAATGTGTGAGAGCATTTTCAAGTTTCCACATTCACCAGATGGGCAGTGGCCCATGACCATACCTATGAATGAGTGGCTGAATCACAAAGCTGAGAAGTATGTAAGAACATGCACACGTAATTGTAGTCATTTTACTAAAGTAAGACTTTCTTAGTCAGTTTATCTTCAAACATAGCGATACATAAATAACTTGCTGATACATATAAAAAATGTGCCATATTTCCCCCCCTCCTCTTTAGGAGGGGCCTCTCTAAACTGAGCAAAGGGAGGCCGTGTAGAAGAAGAATCAAATCCACAGTCAATATTAACAATAAGATTTTATACTTGTCCTTTTGAAAGATTAATTATGTCAATTAAAGATGATGATGTTAAGATTTAAATTTACAAGAGTATACCCAAACACCCGGCATCCTAAATGATCCACACTGTAGGTGTTTCAGGCTCTCCTATATCAGAGCCAGTTTCCACTGAAGACAATGTTGCTGTGGAATTTGATGGGAAAAGATTTTTTGTGTGAATTACTTTACATTTTTTTCAGTCAGTTGTTATGGTTTATTGTCCTTTCAACAGTTTCACATTATATACAGTAGCTAAATTAATAAAACACTGATTAACTGTTACAATAAAACATCTGCACATATTATGCAGATATATGGTCAATACACATTATGTTGAGCTGTACTGTCTGTTAAAATAAAATTCTAAGTGTTGGTCCATTTTTCAGATCATTATATTATTGTTTTCTATACTTTAGTCAACTAGCCACAGTTCTGATTGCATGCAGACTCATTTTTTGCATGTGATCTTGTTCAAACTTCACCTATTCCAGACTATTCCTCTACTTTTCATGTCAGATTTGTGATAGGCAGCATGCAGCCTGTGGAGATGATCTCCCCAGAGAGCCCAGCAGCCCAATGAGCTCACCTATAAATTATTTCACCTGTCCCAACCCAGACACCCTTCAGCAATTTTTAAACCATCACCCTCAACAAATAAGAAAGAACCCCAAATGGCAGAAAGTTTTCTGATGTATGGCTTTGCACTGTATAGTTATCATTTATTTATTAAAGGCTCCAGAATATAAAGGGATATTGTTTAGTATAGTGGTGTTATTAAGAGAGACCATAACAACACTGGAAAGCTTGTTCAGTGACAGACTTCTTCACTCGCGGTGTCTCATGGAGAGATACCACAGGTCTTTTCTTTCTGCAGTGGTCAGACTTATAATCAATAACAATAACCTCACCAAAACAGACTCACGTGCAATAACCCCCCGTCTACTTATTAACGTGCAATAACTACTTCATCCCTCTCTTCTTACATGTGCAGTACTTTTTTCTCTACCCATCTTCTCAGTTCTGTATATTGTTTTTAACCTTACAAGTCTGTGCACATTTTTCACTGCATCACTGGTTTTGTAAATATTTGTAAATTTAATTATTTAGTTGTGTATATACGTTTGTAAGATATTCTTATTTTACTTCTTTAATTTTAATTGCTAATAACTTTTAATAATTGCTAAATATTTAAATGGACAAAAGATGGTATTAGATATCTTGGCATTCATATTCCACGAACATTAAACAACCTATATGATACAAACTACAAACCCAGAACCCAGAATATTATTTGGGATCTGGGCTGGTGGTCAACTCTTCCACTATCTCTGTTAGGTCGTATTGAAAGCGTACGTATGAATATACTCCCTGAGCTTCTCTAACTGTTTCAGATGCTGCCAATTGATATTCCTAAATCCACATCTGATAAATTAGATAGACTTATTTCAAAGTTTCAAAGGCCAAGAGTTAGACTGAAAACACTACAACTTCCTAAATCCCATGGAGGCCTCAAACTTCCAAATCTTAGGCACTACTTCTGGGCTGCACAGTTAAGACCCCTAACAATATGGATTCAGGATCTCTCAGATACACACTGGCTAAACATTGAAAAATGTTTTTGTGCTACTCCCCTCCAGGCCTTGCTTTTTATAGATGTCCCATTAGGGGACACCCAAATGAGTGAATGGACTAGAGTCACATTAAATATCTGGAGGAAAATGAAAGTATCATTTGGATTACCTAAAACAATCTCAGCACTTACTGACATTGGATTTATGAAGGACTTTGCTCCCTGCCATATGGATGCAGGCTTTAGGATGTGGTCAGGGCAATCATTTGAACAACTAAAAGAGGAATTCATACTCCCTAACACTGACTTCTATAGATATTTACAATTAAGGACATTTTTAACTAAACACAAAGAATGGAATAAAGTCTTGGAACCCACCCCAATTGAGGAATTTCTGTTAAAAGTACAAACTGGAAACCAGGGTAAGAGGATAATAGGTCATTTTTATCAAATATTTTCAGGTATGACTTTGAATAATACATTGCAGATAAAAAGCAGCTGGGAAACCAAAATGAATGTAGTCATACCGGAGGACACATGGGAGGAAATATGCACTGAAGCCCATCTTGTAACCAATTCTAATTCATGGAGGGAATTCAAGTGGAAGGTGATAATGAGATTCTTCCAGACGCCAGCTATAGTGGCTAAAATGGGCCCAGCATATTCTAATATATGATGGAGAAATTGTGGTACACAAAATCCCAACCATACTCACATATTCTGGACATGTGCAAAATTAAAAGCATTTTTGGAGGAGCTTTTTAAAGCTCTAGAAATTATATTTCATCAAACGCTTACAAAAGATCCAACAGTAGCAATACTGGGTCGAACACCAAGAGGCATTGATGGTAGAGCTGAAAAATATCTCTTACAAATACTTACTACAGCAGCTCTGAAATGTATAACAACTAAATGGCTAAAACCTGACCCTCCGACATATAGTAGAAGGACTGAGAAGTTCAGTCAGACAACTCACGTTTAAATTGTTTATTGTAGCAGCAAATACATATTCATGTTTGGCGCCCAGGCTCCGGCCTCATCACTCCCTGCAGATAAGTTTACATGCAGACATTTTGGAGTGATGAGCAAAACATACTAAACACCCCCGGAGCCTGCAGGTGGAAGCTGGGGAGGCGGCGGGGAAGAAGAAATATCAGCAATAGGCATGCAGCAGCAGAGGCGTTGACAGGCAGAGGGAGAGATGGGAGATTTTTCCCCAGTTTAAATAGACCGCCAATTTTAGAGGCAAAGGGCAGGATTGGATGATGGTTATGAGAGTGGGACATGTGACGTGTATGGCATTGCAGCTCGAGTTGTCTGCCTGAACTAGCTCGCAGGCGTCGCTCCATTTATTGGAATTCTATCACATGGAACGCATAACATACTCCCTAAGACTACAGAAAGAAACATTCATGAAAGATGGAACCCTGCCATTTTAGTTTTGCTTCTAAGCTGAAGCTACTACATACATGTGTAAACGCACGCATGCTCACGCACACACACCCCCGTGCTCACGCGCACAAACACACACGGCCGCACACACGCGCAAATCCACTCCCCGACTCTTACCTCCTTCATTATATATCTGTTTTTTTCTTCTTCTTTTTTTGTATGTATATTTATATTTTTTACCTTATGATAGAGTTAAGTTATATCTATCTTGCTGGGTTATTTGTATTTTATTGTTTATCCTTGTAATCATATAGATACAGCTGTAAACAAAAAAGGAAAAATGAAGAATTGTAAATACTGTTGTGTAAATTGTTGAATTTGAAATAAAAACTAAGTTCAAAAAAAAAATTGCTATATATGCTTTTGTTTACTTTATACTGTTTTGCACTGTCTACTCTGCTGCTGTAACACTTTAAATTTCCCTGTTTTGGGACTAATAAAGTAATATCTTATCTTATCTTGTTTACATGTTTAAAGAACACCTTCTCACCAGGGGATTAGAGAGGGAAGAGGAAGTACCACACACTGTATTAAAGAGAGATGGGAAAAAGAATCCAATGATAAAATAACTGAACAGCAATGGGAAAACATATGCAAAAACACCTTTTCCACTTCTTGTTCTATGTACTGGTGTGATGTGGTTGGAAGAATCTTGTACGATATTTCATTACTCCTAAACTGGAAAGGTACTCTCTATCTAGGAGCCCTACAGGAGGAGAAATTGGGGAGTGATGGGGCGGATCACCACCATATTTTTAAATGTTAAATATTTTGGAGTATCATGAAGCAGATTCTGGGATTGTCATTTCTATTAACTTTTGTTTCTCTTTATTTGGGTGACCCGCCAGATGACATAACAGGAGACACTCAATATCTCTTGAAAATATTTGTTTTGCTGCTAAAAAAGGAATCACTCATAAATGGTTCCAGGCAGATCCACCCATGGTACAGAATTGTCTGAATATGACTTTCCTGCTGAGATTAAGAAGAGATTTGTACATTACAAGGTGGGAAAATGGAAACTCTATTTTTTAGAATAGAAGGTGTGAATGGTGGCTGCTCCCCTCCTTCTTACTGCTGAAAACATTGTTGACCTCCATCTTATTGTATTCTATGATAATGAGGCAAACTTAAAGTTTACACACATGCTGCACACATCTTATGACTGAGGAAGTTCTCTAGAACTGTGAAGATTACAAAGACTAGCAACCACTAGTCACATTTTAATTACATACAACGTTTTAGTCATTTTATTGATTTGCATTATCCAAAGTTTGTGTTCAAATGTTTAAATGGTCTTACCCCTCAACCTTTCTGCAAATACATAAAGAGACTACAGGGCTGCAGCAGATCCACCAGAGCAGCTTTAAGTGGTGCCTGTAAAGTCTCATTCTGCAGAACATCATTTTCTCAAACAGCTCTCTCTGTGAAAGGAGTTAAAGCCTGGAACTCTCTTCCTGATAACTTAAACCTCATTACAAACTTCACCAGGTTCAAGACCGTCACCAAATCCTGGTTCATTCAGCAACAAACCTGCACTCATGTCTAATTTTTCAGCATGTTCTGTCATTGCCAAATGTGTGTTTTATTGTATCATGCTGTACTTATAATACCTTTTCTTTTTCATTTTAAATTACTGTTTTAATATTTTACTCCCTTAAAAATCAAATGTGGCCAAGCTGTCGTCTCTGATGGACATTTCTTTTCTATATATATTCTTGTTGAAATTCTTGTACTGTACACCTTCTTGTTTGCTGCTGTAACTCCATGACTTTCCCTGTTGGGGGACGAATAAAGGAGTCGCTTATCTTAAACCCTTCTAGGGACGGTGTTGTAAATTAGCATTTGCTACAAATACTATGATACTTGCATGGGATGGCTGTTCACAGTTTGTCTATGTATCTGTCCCTAACAAATAAACCATAAATGAATAAATAAATGATGTTGATGTTTGTGTTTTCTTTCTTTTGTTATGTAAAAGCAAAAAAACAAGATAAAATTGATGTGTTAAAAAAAAGAACACCTTCTCTGCAAAGCTAAAGAATGCAGCCGAGAAATAAAGTTGAAACACATGAATAAAGATGAAATGATGGTGAAAACTGTCATCTCTTTGACCTCTTGACCTCTGGTGATAATAAACTCTTTGCCTTTATGTTTTCCTGACACCACAACATCTCTAACTTGGGCAGGAATCATGAGATTTGCTCAGAAGAAAGGACACACCCCACTGTGGGCTGTTTTACCTCAGACATTGTGTTGTACTGTTTTAGTAACAACCTGGTACATGAAAGTGTAAAACTGTAACCTTCAGAGCTTGGATATCAATATTTTTATTGATATATGCAGAAAGAGACAGTCTGAGAGGAATGGAGGGTCGGGGTGACTGGAGAAAGGAGAGAGTTACGGAGGAGGGAGTGAAATGGAAGGGGGGGGGGGTTATGGGTGGGTTCATGGGATTCAGCTCACTGCTCCACACCAGCTGAATGAAGACAGCGTGACATGTTGTTCTGCATGCGTCTTTTTCTGCTCATTCTCCTCCTGCTTCAGCTTCTTCTTTTTCTTCATGGGGAAGACATAAAAAACATTTAGAACAGTTGTATAAAAAAACACACTTCATATCATCTGGCTCATTTCAGCCCATTGCCCTCATTGATCCCCAGACAATCTGCTAATAAATGCATCTTTACCTTAGAGAAGATGCGTCTGAAGAATCTTGTGAATCCATTGCCCTTCTTCATCTTTGTCTCAGCACTGACTTCTCCTATGTCCTCTTCAATAGAGGAGCAAGTCTCTGGAGGACAGTCTGAGATCTTCATGTTCTGTCCAGTGCTCACATCAGCCTCAACGGGGTGGATTTTGTCCGTCTTCAATCTGAAGAGCCTCCCCCTGGTGGAGATAGTGGTCTTGGAGCTGGCAGGGGTCACTGAGTCACTTTGTTCTGGTTGTTTGACCTCTCCTGCCTCTGCTTCCTCCTGGTGTGATGAATCTTTGTCATATGAGGGTCTTGGAGAAGAACTTATCACCTCCACTTGGATCACAGATCCAGCCGTTGTTTGGCTCTGAGGTGAGGGGATTTTATCCTCCTGAATTGAAGAGGGACTTGATCTGCCAACGTTTGGAGATTGGACCTCCTCTTCTGTCTCCTCTGTATGTACTTCTTGTTCCTCAACAGGAACTTTGATGTCTGCCTTTTTCTGCCCATTCTCATTCTTCTCGTTCTTTATGGGGAAGACATAAAAAACATTTAGAACAGTTGTATCAAAAAACACACTTCATATCATCTGGCTCATTTCAGCCCATCGCCCTCATTGATCCCCAGACAATCTGCTAATAAATGCATCCTTACCTTTGAGAAGATGCTTCTGAAGAATCTTATGAAACCATTGCCCTTCTTTGTCTTTGTCTCAGCACTGACTCTTCTTGGCACCTCTTCAATAGAGGTCTGTCCAGTGCTGACATCAACGTCATCGGGGTGGATTTTATTCTTCTTCATCCATCTGAAGAACTTCCCCCTGGTGGAGATGGTGGTCTTGGAGCTGGCAGGAGCAGGGTCACTTTGTTCTGTTTGTTTGACCTCTCCTGCCTCTGCTTCCTCCTGTTGTGATGGATGTTCATCATCCGAGGGTCTTGAATATAAACCTCTCACCATGGTCCTGCTGTCCCAGCTGAGGGAACCCCAAGATAGAGTGTGAGAGCGCTCCTCATTTATGGAAGACAAATCAAGACGCAAGTCCGTGGCTTCATCTCCGAAGAGGTCGTCACACTTCATCAGATCGTCTGCCTCTTCTTCAGTTTGACTGGAATCAGACATCTGGTGGACAAAGACAAACATTTGCATTTAATATTTAGAGCAAGGTTCAAATCTTTGCAATCATCACACACTAAAGAAAAACCTGTGGAGTTTGTAACATGCAGTCAAACACCTCAAACATCTTAGAGATCTTATATTTATGAGAATCAGAGAGAGGATACAATGTAATGAAAGCTCTTCTCTACAACTTGCTCTCAAACTTTCTCCACCTGCAGGTCTGAAACACTTCAGTAGTGATGCAGATGCAGGATTTTATTTTGTATTACTGTTATGGATTTGTAAGGTGTTTTAAGTTTGGGGAGGGCTGCTCTGATTCTTTGCTCTAACATGAACTGAAATATTGTAAATTATAATTGATCTCAGATGTTTATTTCCTTGTTTCAGTGGGTATGCATGTGTTAACCCTTAAAACCAAACATTTGACTTCTCTCATATATATCACACAGTATGTTTAAAAAGTGATGTTTAAACCCTCTGTGCTGCAGGCTGAGGGGACACAGTCCTGATGGCCTCTTATAGTCACCTTCTTCATGCCGATGGAGGACGCTCTCCTGCTCTCCTCTGATTGGACGTCATGTGAGATCCTCTCAGAGATGTCTGAGGCAGGAGATGACCACACAGAGGTGGCTATGGACACGCGGTCCTCATCCAGGGAACTCTGAGACAGAGAGTATAAGCTCTTCTTGTCTTTGAGAGTAGAACTGGGACGGGAGGTGAGGTCTTTGTCCTGGAACAGATCCTCACAGTTCATCAGGTCTTCAATTATCTCAGCTAGGTTTGTGGATAACTCAGGAGGGATGAAGGTTTCCTTCATGCTCTCTGGTTTTTCATCCCTTTCACTGAAATCAGAAATCTGCAGGGGAACCACAAACATTGTTTAAGTTACTGAGGAGGAGAAATACTTTCAAAGTCTTCTTATGGAGTTTAAATAACTACTCATTGTGCAACAGTTACAACAGAGAGGGATTTGATTCATTAGTCAAACATTAGATATTCAAATATTCTTCCATGTCCTTATTCGTCTTCTCTCTGACTCAACAGTTCATTAACAAACATGTAAATAATGAACATAAATACACCGACTCTGAAGTTCAAATCGGATTCACAGCTTCTGATTGAGCTGTGAAGGACAGGGTTGATGAAACCAGGTCCTGATCAAAAAACCACTTCACCTAGACTTATCAGATCTGGACTCCAGCCTGCTCTTAAACCTCCTCCCTCCTGCTGCTTCATATTGACATCCTTCTCTTAAAACCTCTACATCTCTTTCTTTAAACTTTGAACTCAAAAACAGTTTCAAGCTGAAGTGACTGCAGCGAGTACTCACCTGTGTCTGTTCAGACATGTTTTAGATGAGCAGGTGTAACTTTCGTTTTCTGTCTCTTCTTCAATCTCTGATCTCTGATCTCTCTATCTTCAGGTTTTATCTCTCGTAGTTTTGTGAATTTCTCTCTCTCTATCGCCCTCTCTCTCTCTCTCTCTCTCTCTCTCTGGTGTATTTCAGTTGAAATGAGCTCTGCTGTATTCAATCTCCAGTTTTATGCACTCCCAATGAACAATGCCCCTGTGACCCGGGTTCTATACAACAGTCAGGCCCCTGTGACCCGGGTTCTATACAACAGTCAGGCCCCAGTGTTGTGATTGAACTCTGTAGCTGTAGCAACTTGTGCCCACAAACAGCTACAATGTGCACAACCTTTTAACTTATGTTCACAAGTTAATATCTTTTGCACATAGGATTAAAATGAGTGTGTAATATAAGACAAGGCAATTTAAGAAATTCCACTTTTAGAACTTCAGTTTTTATTTGAGTCTGTTGAAGTTTCTCAGCTGTAGGAGTCCTGTTGGTTATTTGTTTCCTTTTCTTATTCCCTATTTAAGTTTATTCGCACCAAAAACACCAAGACATGTATGTATAAGACCCTGATTCTGGTTTCTAATGTGTATCATTTGTGCACACGACTCCTTCACACAATGGACCAGACAATAAGTTATTTCTGCAAGCTCGACCTCGCTTAATGTTGTTGTGTTTACGAGCAAATTCAAAGAAATATGTGATATAAACACAATGTGAGTTAAATACAAAGAAAGAAGGGAAGAGTGCTCAGTGCAGAATCCCACCCCACTATGCCCTCTACTGATATGTCTAGTTGCCTACTCCATGGCTCCTGATGTCCCCTAAAGCCTGAGATAGAAAGTCAGATGGGGAGCAAAACCAGCATATCACTGGGGTTATCAAGTGGGCTCCTCACTTTACTAACTCTGACGTCCCAGAGCGACCCCCCTCCATGCCAGCTCCTGCTGTCCATCATATCCACCAGCAGAACACCCCTAAAACCCAACCCACTGATACTACCTACTCCACCACCTGGCCCCGAGCAGCCCCCACCACCCAACACACAACAAGAGGCGTATGTAGCCAGGTGTTAGAAGACAGGGGAGGCAGAGCCAAGATGAGGAGCTGGTCTAGGCTAGAACTCATACCTGCCTTGTTAGGCAGTGTGTTCTACCTCCCCCCTACTGAGTATTTTCCTATTTCTGTTTTTGCCTTCAACTGATGTTATTCCTCCTCAACCAGATCCACTGACTAGTTTTAACTGCTTCGTCTGACATTTCCTTAGCCGTGTTTTGCTAATTCTGTCCACGTACTCCCAGTTCTCCCAGTAAAAAGACAGTTGATCTGTATATATATGAAATACACACAATTATAAATCAAAAGGAAAAGGGTGGGGTGGGGGATCTGCTTCGATCTGGGGGTTTCTGGGGCTTTTCAGGGCCTGGGGGTGGCTGAGTGGTCCCTGCTTCACCTCTTTCACATTTGAGCTCTTTCTCTTTTCTCTCTGTTGAATGAAAAAAAAAAGGAATGCAAGTACAGGTGGAAAAGCTAGCAACCAGGTGTCAAAAATACATGGTGGGGTGCAGGCTTGGCCTAATGGTTAAGTTGTGCACCCATATAGTGGACGGCCCTGGTTCCAGTCCAGTCTGCGTCCACTTTCCCACGTTTAAACCCCCTGCTTTCTTCAAGTTTCCTCCTCAAGCCCCAAAAATATAACTTAAAAACAATATATGACTAGAAAAATGTATGCCCCCCCTTACCCCCCAAACATCAAACCTGCATCTCATTCAAGGATGCAAACACAAAGTCACCTCAACATGAACTGAGTGGCTCTAAATCTGTAACCAAATCCCATTCCCACAGGAAGGCCTGATAAATGAACGTAAACATACATATATGACCTTCTCTGATGTTATACAATGTGTTATACATGTGTTACTAAGCAAAACCCACGCTGTATAAAACCTCTGAACCATCTGGTGCATGTTCTGAGTCACACTGAGCCTCCTGCTGTGCAGCAGTCTGAAGGCCCACAGACAATAACAGAAGAGACAGTCAGTGCCCTCTGGTGGTCTGAAGAACATCCACAGTCAGGTTTGTTGTCCTCTTTCTCAGATTACTGGGTAGAGGAGGGTTGATCAAACTTACTGTTAATGCTCAAAAGGCTCTTTAAGTTGTATTTTTAAAGTCTAACATAAGGAGAGCATGAGTGGGTGCATCTTATGTCATAATCAATACCTTAGAGTGGTAATATATAGATCATTTTAGAAGGTGTGACCATTTTCAAGTGTTTAACAGTTAGTAGAACCTGTCCAAAAATGTGGTTTTACTTCATAAATTAAACTGACATTTTATCACAACTTGATACTCCACAGGTGAAGAGTTTGAGGTTTAACTTTGAATAGCTTGTTTTGCTTTTCCTTGTTTGCTAGTATTTGAAGCCCTAAGCAGACATGCATCCATAAAGTCACTGCTTCTTTCCTCCATAGGTTAGCGCTGTTGCCTCATTGTGAGAAGGTTCCTGGTTTGAATCCCTGGCCTTAAAGGAACCTTTCTGTGTGTGTAGTTTGAATGTTCTCGGTGACATGGAATTTTCATGGTCTTACATATATGTATGTAAGAATGTTTAACTCTTGTATTCTTCCAGTCTAAGTGTCAGGGTCAGAGTAACTTCTACTATGTCAGCTGTGGCTACGGAGGGGATAGAAGAGACAGGGTCAGTGTAGTAATCAAGGTCTCTCCCCCTGTTCCTGTCTTTATCTGTGTGTTGTGACCAACTTACTGTCTCCAGACTAGAGCACAGCTCTTCTTCCCAATTGTTTTGTTTCCTATTGTCCAAATATGGTTATCTAACTGTAGTGTCGTCTTTGGGGGAATAAAGGTACATGCCTGGGGATTTGTCTGACAGAACTGACTTGTCATTGCACTGCACTCCCCTGCCTGTGTACTGTTATGTTATTTCTCCTTGATCAAGTTCTACATAAACTATTTCAACGCAAGCCGTCAGAGTCTCCTGAGTCTTCTGTGTGCAGTGTCCAGTTTATTTATGAATTCCATCACAAATAGGCATCACAAACGAGAATCTTAACGACAGAGACTGGTAAGTGCAAACTTTTATTTGCTATCACCATGTCTAAGTCTGACAAGATCTCAAAGAAACTGTAATAGGGGTTTAGAATTCTAAACTTGACACATAGTGACAGAAGTGAATTGATAATTGCTGTATGTTGACATTTATAAGTTAAGGCGTTATGGAATAAAGTTAAAATGGGATCTACAATTTGTTTAGATGTTGGGCATTGGGCAGCCTGTGGGGGTAGTCAAGAGGTCTGAGCCAGCTTCGGGCTGCGACTCAACACAGAAAATATTCAATCTGTGAGTCTTAACCCTTGGAAAAAGTTCTGAGGTGAATCGAATGATTGAAGGGTTCATCTCGTTAAGACAAGACCAGTTGGGATTCTGTGTCCGGGGGGACAATAAGACTCTGCAAAGTCACGAACTTCAGAGCACTAAAGGGGGTTGATTTTTGGTATAATCCCTCCTATCTAAATAAATAATAAGTCCCAACACTACTGACTATGTACAGTACATTAAGTTACATACGTACACTAAGAGAGAGAGAGAAAGTGGATCAAACATAACCGGCCACATAAATGAACAGCATCTGAACTCAAATGAAATGGTTCAAATTGCCTTGAGTTCAGAAGAGACTCTGAATGCAGTTGAAGTGTTTATTAAATGTTTTGTGTTTGCTGTGTGTTTTTCCTGGTTTGTGTTGCTATTGTGTTGTGTTCATTGTTTATTGCAAGATATGTAATCATCAGTCCACAACAGCTAATAGACCTCAACATGATAAAGTTAAGAATAAACACACACATGCTAATGATAAATGTGCATGACTTTCTGTTAAAACCTCCTCAAATACTACATTGAATTCACATACAATTGACTCGACAACATAGTAGGATCAATCATTCCTCACAGACACGCCTGAGGGCATTGTGAGAAGAGCAGTGAGTGGTCACTTTCTCACCACTCCTAGGTAAATGGATAAAACAAAGATGGCCACATCTCAGGTCATTTAAAGTCAAAGAAGATTGAGTTAGTGTAGCCCTGTACAAAATCATTTTGGTTACAGTGCATAAAATACAATGTTAAAAGTATAATAAATAGTTGTATTAAAAGTTCATAATATGTTCAAAAGAAGAGTCATAAGATTTAAAACTGTTTAAAATAAGTGTTGTAAAAAGGGAATAAATATAATACTTTCAGTTTAATATATTTGACTATTTACAGTTAAAAGATAAAGTATTTACAAAGGTCTTAAGTTTATTTAAAACATTTGTGATTAGGAAAGAAGGAGAGATGAAGAAGCAGTTTAGTTTCTGTGTGTAATCTAACTTGATACCTGTCTTATGTCAATCATTCCATTCTTGTGTTGTGTTTGGTTGTTATCAACCTCACGAGCCAATCAGAGTACACCATTTACGTAAGGGGCGGGACTAGTGGTGCAGGTTAGTGTGGGGTGAAGGTGAACATGCAGCATGAGAGACGCAGACGCTATCGATCAGAGAGCTGAGACGGAGATATTCTGAGTGGGGAGCAGTTAAGTTTTATCGTGAAGGTCGACTACTCGTGGTCCTGATTTAAACTTCTGTGACCTGCAAGAGGTGAATATAATGTGTATGCCTGTATTTCGTGTTATATCTAACTGTTAGTGTTAATGAGACTGAATGTGTAACGTGGTTAGCGACATGCTAATTAGCAGTAGCATACAGTGTTAATGTGCCTGTGTATCGTAGCCTTAGCATTTAAGATGCATAAAGCGAGCTAATGCTAAGTCAACAAGAGATAGTGTTTGATACTGAGGCTTAACTGAATGATATGTTTAAAGGGCGGACGTTGGAGAGAGAGGTCGAGACGGGTTTTTCCAACAGACGGCCCTGCTGTTTTCCTACGTCTTCTTTGAACTTCGCCATTGTGCGCCATTGCCCTCGTGAGACTGCATTGTTTGTCCCCACCTATCCATACTAATCCAACTGGGAGTTTGTGAGTACTAACTGAACATTGTGCACGTGCTTTTTATTTTAAGCTCAGTTGAGTGAAGCGGCCATCACCGTTTTAGGCCACACCGCACCCAAGCTACATTCAACAGGCCTGCAACGGGTTAAGGTTTTGAATACCAGGTTGTTTTAATGTTGTGTGTTTCATGTGAGTGTGTGTGGGCCCACAGGTAAATGTTTATTGATGTATTAGTGTTGGAAATTAACAGAGAACTGTTGAATATAACTCAAGTATTTTATATATTTGTTATTGTTGTTTTTTACCTTTTATTTCATTTTGTATAAATAAATACCTCTGAAGGTTTTGCATTTAAAGTACAGTTGTGGTGGTCCTTATTAAAGTTACAAACCTTATTACAGTTTTATTGTTCTAAAAGAGCTCAGGCCCTGTCCCATTGTATTAATTACTCTAGTTTTAAATTTAATTACATGGGACCTGGGTTACATAAATGGAGGCACCGCTGGGATTTTTATTGACATAAAGTAAATGAGACAATCAAAAGTAACTGGACCCCACAACTTTAGAGCTTTAATGTAAAAGTAACACGTGTGACAGTAATTAAAAGTTACTTAAACCAAGTACAATAATGGAAGTTCAAGCAAGCAGTCCAACACAAATAGAGCTAATTAACTGGTGCAAAGGAGAATCAGTAGATTTAAAGCATGCACTTCTGTTATATGGAGTGCCTGAAGGAGTTCCTACAGAAGACATTGAAGAAACAGCAGGGACTATCAAATCCCTGGGGAGAGTTGCAGTTAGGGGCAAAATGTTTCACCCTCAACAACAATCGCTGATGGTGTTATGCGAGTGTCGTGAAGAGATCCACCCCTCCAGAATTCCCTCAGAGATAATGCCTATAAGTGGCGGAAGTGGTTGGAAAGCTGTTTACTACACTGAGCCTCAACATTAAGTGTTTGAAGAGAAATTACTCACCTTTCTGCAGGGCGAAGGGAAAACCTTAGAGGACATCCAAGGTTTAAGTATCCCTTCCAAAGAAGGTAACAGTAACCCAGCAGACATCATCCGTGCGGTCGGTGATGTTATGCAAAGAACCAACAAACAGCCTGACAGCCACACATATCGACGTCTACGGACATTTTCCGGAACCGGTCCCACCCCTGCTGGAGAAGAGTCCTTAGACAACTGGCTTGAGCAAGCCACACTCTTAGTAGATGAAGGTGAATGCTCAGACCAAGAGAAACGACGCCGGATACTGGAAAGTCTCAAAGGGCCCGCCTTTGAAATCATTCAAGCTGTGCGTCTGACTCAACCTGATGCTAGCCCGCGTGAGTACATAGAGGCTATAGAGAGCATTTTTGGTACAGTAGAGTCTGCAGAAGAACTATACCTGTCATTCAGAGCCTTCCACCAGCAGCCTGGTGAACGTTTGTCTGAGTTCCTGCGAAGATTAGAGAGATCCCTTGTCAAAGTAGTACAAGGAGGTGGTTTATCTGTCGGCGCAGCTAACGGTGCTCGTATAGAGCAGCTCATTAGAGGATCCACCTCTGAGCTCATGTTGCTTCAGTTGAAAATTAGGGAGCGGAGAAATGATCCCCCTACATTCCTGAACCTGTTAAGAGAAGTGATGGAAGAGGAAAGTCGTCAATCAGCCAGACTAAGCCAAGTGGCACCCCCGCGTCACCAGCGTGTACGCACCATCCAGGCAGAAAAAGAGAAAGAACCTGACTCAGCTTCTCGGAGTGAGTTACAAGCGCAGATTGGAGAACTGAGAGCGCAGTTGGAAGAGAGAAACAACTCGCCACCTCAATCACTACCTGATGATTCCTTCAAAGGCTTTAAAGAGAAGCAAAACCAGAAGAATGGATCACAGAGCGAACTACTTTCTCTGAGAAAAAACAAGTGAAGGCGTTGGAAAATAAACTGAGTGTAATGACAGTGAAATACACCTCAGAACCCCAACGAGAACACAAAATGCAGCCCCACCGACACAAAGGAGCTCCAGGTCACAAGCCCACTCCTTCCAAAGTATTCAAAGACGATGAATGTTTTTGTTATCGGTGTGGGGAAAATGGTCACATAGCCACTAGATGTACTGCCCCGGAGAACCCCCGGAAAGTCATTAGCAAGCTTATACGCTTGGTGCGAAGCTCCTCTGACCCTAACAAAGAAAACCCAAAGCCCACGGCTGAAGAGCAGTGTGTAGCTAGAACCAACAAGATTGAAGTCCCAGAAGATAACAATGACTTACCTGAGGGTCTTGTAGGTCCATCATTTATTCATACCATCAAAGTCAATGATGTGGTCTGCGATGCTCTCATCGACAGTGGGTCCAACGTGACTATTATCTTTGAAAGCTGGTACAACGAACACTTGTCAGATGTCCCAATAAAGCCCCTCTCTTGCCTTGGACTCTGGGGCCTGGCTGACACAGAGTATCCGTACAAAGGGTATGTTGTCGTAGAGATGGAGTTTACTGAGGAGATCACTGGTGTATCAGGGCGTGTAGAAGTGCTCGCCTTGATTTGTCCTGAGCCAAGAAACCAGCAACAAACCCCTGTGCTGGTTGGAACCAATACATCTCTGTTCCGCCGCCTGTGGGAGCTGGTGAAGACAAAGGGAGACCAGAATGCTGTTCACTCCATGAGAATTCAGTCAGTGTACGCCCCAGCTAAAGCACAAGAGCAGTTAACTAAGGATGACGTTTTGGGACAGATTAAGTGGAAAGGCCCCAATCCACTCTCTATTGCTCCAGGTGCAAAGTATTATGCAACCTGCTCAGTAGACAGAAAGAGTGCCCCATCCAAAGATCTTGTGATGATTGATGCACCCACTGCCCAGTGTCTCCCCGCTGGTGTGCTGGTACAGCCAGGTGTGCTCCCAGACACTGATATAGACAGTAACAGTTTCACTGTGCTCATTCAAAATGAGTCCAAAAAAACGACCTCCATACCGGTGGGGGCCGTCATTGCTGAGCTGTATGCTGTGGACACAGTTACCCCAATCCAGCCATCCGACCTCTCATCAGAAACCCTTGATCCAAGTCTCTTCAATTTCGGAGATTCCCCTATCCCTGAAGAGTGGAAGAGTCGACTTCAGCAGAAGTTGGCAGAGAGGCAGAATGTTTTCTCATTGCATGAGTGGGATGTTGGTGTGGCCAAAGGGGTTGAACATAACATTCGCCTGCATGATCCCAGACCTTTCAGAGAGAGATCAAGGAGAATTGCCCCTGCAGACATTGATGATGTGAGGCGACACATACAACAGTTGCTGGCCACTGGGATTATCACAGAGTCCCGCAGTCCCTATGCCTCACCGATCGTTGTAGTCCGCAAAAAGAATGGGACAATAAGAATCTGTATCGACTACAGAACACTCAACAACCGCACCACACCAGACCAGTACACAATGCCACGCATTGACGACGCATTGGACTCTTTGTCAGGCAGCCAATGGTTCTCGGTCCTAGATCTGCGTAGTGGCTACTACCAGATAGAGATGGCACCAGAGGACAAAGAAAAGACAGCGTTCATTTGCCCCCTTGGTTTCTACCAATTTGAGCGCATGCCACAGGGAATCACAGGAGCGCCTGCAACGTTCCAGCGTCTAATGGAGAAGGCAGTCGGAGATATGCACCTTCTGGAAGCCATTGTGTACCTAGACGATATTATTATTTTTGGCAAAACACTTGAAGAACATGAGCAACGTCTTCTCAAAGTGCTGGACAGACTAGAGGAGGTTGGACTGAAGGTTTCCATTGACAAATGCCAGTTTTGTCAACCTCAAGTCAAGTATGTGGGTCACCTCATTTCTGTGGATGGGATAGCTTCTGATCCAGACAAGGTGGATGTAGTAAAACACTGGAAAGTACCCACTCACCTGAAGCCTCTCAAGTCTTTCCTCGGATTCTGCAGTTATTATCGGAGATTTATTGCAAATTACTCTGCCATTGTCCGCCCCCTCTCCGAGCTCACCAAGGGTTATGCCCCCACCTGGCAAGATCCCAAGTCCAAAAAGAGTGGTGGCCAAAGCAAAGCCTATTTCAAGCAATCCGAGCCCTTTGGAGAACGGTGGACTCAAGCCTGCCAGGAAGCTTTTGAGCAAATCCGTGCCTGCCTCATCAATGCCCCAGTGTTGGCATTCGCCGACCCAACCAAAAGGTACATATTACATGTAGATGCCAGTATGAATGGGTTAGGCGCTGTCCTGAACCAGGAATACCCTGAGGGCCTCAGACCCGTAGCTTTTGCAAGTCGGAAGCTTAAAGACTCTGAGCACAACTATCCAGTCCACCAATTGGAATTCCTTGCATTAAAATGGGCTGTCGTGGACAAATTTCACGACTACTTGTATGGTGCCAAGTTTACTGTCAGAACGGACAATAACCCATTAACGTATGTGTTGACCTCTGCCAAACTCAGCGCAGTCGGACATCGCTGGTTAGCTGCCCTTGCCACCTATGATTTCACCATCCAGTATCGTCCTGGGAGGCAAAATATCGATGCTGACTTGCTGTCTCGACAGTATGCTCCAGAGGAGGTTAAAGAGTGGATCAGTGTCCCGCCTGCTGGCATCAAAGCCCTCTGCAAACAAGCCTGCAGCAGTGAAGAGGCAGATGTGCCCGACAGATTTGTGGATCAGCTGGGAGCTCCTGCCACATCAGTACCAGAAGCCTACATGTTCCCAGTGAACTTTAGCATCAACACCCTTGACCAGTTGAGCCCGAAAGATATCCAGGTATCACAGGATATAGACCCGGCAATTGGGCCGTTAAAGAAAGCCATGGAGAACAACAAAGGGTTCACTCGCTCAAAAAATGACTCACCTGAGATGGTGTTGTTGTTACGAGAAAGCCGCAAGTTGGAACTAAAGGATGGATTGCTCCACAGAGTAAAAGAAAAATTGTCTGGAAAACAGATCAAACAACTTGTCTTGCCAGCGAGATACCGCCCTATGGTGTTAAAATCTCTTCATGATGAGTGTGGACACATGGGAGTGGAACGCACTACCGAACTGATCAAAGACAGATTTTATTGGCCGCGGATGACAGCTGAGGTCGAGCAGTACATTCAAACCTGTGGAAGATGTATCTCCAGGAAGACACTCCCTCAGCATGCCTCGCCATTAAACCAAATAACAAGTAATGGGCCCCTAGATTTGGTTTGTATTGATTTTTTACAGATAGAGCCCGATTCAAAAGGTGTTGCTAATGTGTTAGTAGTGACAGATCATTATACACGTTATGCACAAGCCTTTGTTACCAAAGATCAAAAGGCAATCACTGTGGCAAAAGTGTTGTGGGATAAGTATTTTGTGCACTACGGATTACCGGCCCGGATACACTCAGATCAAGGTCGAGATTTTGAGAGTCGCCTGATCAAAGAGCTCTTGTCCATGCTTGGCGTCCGGAAGTCAAGAACTTCTCCCTACCACCCTCAAGGGGATGCACAACCAGAAAGATTCAATCGAACGCTCCTCGCGATGCTTGGTACCTTGGACACTGTACAGAAACAATGTTGGAGCCAGCACATCACCTACCTGGTACACGCGTACAACTGTACCAAAAATGATGCTACTGGATACTCCCCTTATTATCTCATGTTTGGAAGAGAGGCAAGGCTACCCATTGACATTTGTTTTGGAATCTCACCAAACGGTGAAAGTGAGTCCTCTCACCAACAGTACGTCGCCAGGATGCGGAAGGAGTTGCAAAAAGCCTATCAGTTGGCATCTGACGCTGCTACAAAGAGTCATCTGAAAAACAAAGCACACTATGACCGTCGTGTGAGAGACTTACCGTTGGAGGTTGGTGACAGAATCCTCATTCACAATGTGGGTCTAAAAGGCAAGCATAAACTCCAAGATCGATGGAAATCAACACCGTATGTTGTTGTGGAGAAGTTGCCAAATCTGCCAGTGTACAAGGTCAAACCAGAACATGGCCCAGGTGCAGTCAAAACTCTCCATCGAAACCACCTGTTACCCGTCGGATATATGGTCAGGATGTCTAATCCGTCTGAAGATAAAGAACCTGTTCGGAGACCTGTTACGAGAGCTCAACTTACCCGGCAACGTCAACCAAAAGCTGAGTATACAGACCTAGCAAAGGAAAGTGACACAGAGTCATCAGACTCAGAGTTTGAAACTGTCCATAATCAACCTGATTTTGATGTGGATGAAGTCCAAAGACAGTTGGCAGTTGAACATCAAAGCTCTGAAGAGGACGAGAAGTCTGAAGAGGATCAAAGCTCTGAAGAGGACGAGAAGTCTGAAGAGGATCAAAGCTCTGAAGAGAACGAGAAGTCTGAAGAGGATCAAAGCTCTGAAGAGGACGGGAAGTCTGAAGAGGATGAAAACTGTGAAGTTTCAGAAAGTCCAGAACTTACAGAAGCAGAGTATGAGGGATCGTCCGACGGCGTTGCACCTCCTTTGTCAGACTCTGATGTTCAAGAGACAAATAACGATTCTGTGGAAGAACAAGATTTAGAGGGAGCAAGCTCACTCACGTCCAACAGACCCAGAAATGTTAAAGCTTCTAAAAGTGCAAGACATGACAGTGACAAATCTTCCACAATCCGAAAATCACTGAGGAAAACAAAACCAGCTGTGAGATTAACTTATGAGAAACCTGGTTACCCATCCTGTGAGCCAGTTACCATCATGCACCATGGTATGGTCATTCAACTCAAGTTAAACCCTCCAGACCAGGACAAACGAACCAAGAACAAGGTGCAAAACGTCCAGAAGGTTCGCAGAGGAGGAGACAATGTATCATCCTTCCGAGTTAAAGAGAGACATAAGGTGTGATGAGGACATCTACACGGTCAGAAGGGGGAGGGTGTAGCCCTGTACAAAATCATTTTGGTTACAGTGCATAAAATACAATGTTAAAAGTATAATAAATAGTTGTATTAAAAGTTCATAATATGTTCAAAAGAAGAGTCATAAGATTTAAAACTGTTTAAAATAAGTGTTGTAAAAAGGGAATAAATATAATACTTTCAGTTTAATATATTTGACTATTTACAGTTAAAAGATAAAGTATTTACAAAGGTCTTAAGTTTATTTAAAACATTTGTGATTAGGAAAGAAGGAGAGATGAAGAAGCAGTTTAGTTTCTGTGTGTAATCTAACTTGATACCTGTCTTATGTCAATCATTCCATTCTTGTGTTGTGTTTGGTTGTTATCAACCTCACGAGCCAATCAGAGTACACCATTTACGTAAGGGGCGGGACTAGTGGTGCAGGTTAGTGTGGGGTGAAGGTGAACATGCAGCATGAGAGACGCAGACGCTATCGATCAGAGAGCTGAGACGGAGATATTCTGAGTGGGGAGCAGTTAAGTTTTATCGTGAAGGTCGACTACTCGTGGTCCTGATTTAAACTTCTGTGACCTGCAAGAGGTGAATATAATGTGTATGCCTGTATTTCGTGTTATATCTAACTGTTAGTGTTAATGAGACTGAATGTGTAACGTGGTTAGCGACATGCTAATTAGCAGTAGCATACAGTGTTAATGTGCCTGTGTATCGTAGCCTTAGCATTTAAGATGCATAAAGCGAGCTAATGCTAAGTCAACAAGAGATAGTGTTTGATACTGAGGCTTAACTGAATGATATGTTTAAAGGGCGGACGTTGGAGAGAGAGGTCGAGACGGGTTTTTCCAACAGACGGCCCTGCTGTTTTCCTACGTCTTCTTTGAACTTCGCCATTGTGCGCCATTGCCCTCGTGAGACTGCATTGTTTGTCCCCACCTATCCATACTAATCCAACTGGGAGTTTGTGAGTACTAACTGAACATTGTGCACATGCTTTTTATTTTAAGCTCAGTTGAGTGAAGCGGCCATCACCGTTTTAGGCCACACCGCACCCAAGCTACATTCAACAGGCCTGCAACGGGTTAAGGTTTTGAATACCAGGTTGTTTTAATGTTGTGTGTTTCATGTGAGTGTGTGTGGGCCCACAGGTAAATGTTTATTGATGTATTAGTGTTGGAAATTAACAGAGAACTGTTGAATATAACTCAAGTATTTTATATATTTGTTATTGTTGTTTTTTACCTTTTATTTCATTTTGTATAAATAAATACCTCTGAAGGTTTTGCATTTAAAGTACAGTTGTGGTGGTCCTTATTAAAGTTACAAACCTTATTACAGTTTTATTGTTCTAAAAGAGCTCAGGCCCTGTCCCATTGTATTAATTACTCTAGTTTTAAATTTAATTACATGGGACCTGGGTTACATTAGCTACTGCTAATATTAAACCAGTGAGAGGTGATCCAGAGTGGGATTACAAGTACATGTGTGTAGATCTGTGTGAAAGTGTGGTCTGACGTGGCCTGTAAGAGGTGTGGAGAGAATGGTGAAGAGAGGCGTTGTGAATGGTTGTTGGATGAGTTGAAGACTTTCCTTAATGATAAATCTGAGTTGATATCTTTACACAGTGCTGATTACATACTTTTGCATGCATTGTTTTCAGTATTTTCATTTTTATACTGATGGCTCATCCTCATGACCATCTGAGAAAATACATCTGACTGGCTATGCTACAGTGATTGACTGAGAACTGATTGAGACCTGAGCTCTGCCTACTGGCACCTCAGCTCAAGCAGCAGAGCTGTATGATCTTATCTGGCCTGTACTCAAACCAAGGACAAAGCAACCATAATATTTACAGATTCATGTTATGTCTTTGGTGCTGCTCATGATTTCATGTTGAACTTTGGGGACAGAGAGGATTTCTCTTGTCCTCAGATTAACAAATTAAAAATGATTGTATAATCACAATTTGCTTGATGCTGTATATGTTACAAGCACAGCTTGCTATTTTAAATGTGGGATTCACACCTCTGGATCTGATACTGTTTCACATGGAAATGCAAAACAACTGATATGAAGTTAAACAAGCCACAACTTCCTCCAGCTCCATGATACATTAATGTAGGTCCCTGTAACTTAAAAAGGCCATACTTGTGCCTTTTGTTAGTGATATTCCAGTACAGGAAACCAAGATGATACAGTTAGAGCATCATTTATGAGTGTGTTAGGGTTGTCCTAGGAGTCTAGCTTGTAGGACTCCCTAATGGTATCTTATCTGTCCTCATCCCTCCTCCATGTTCTGGTCATTTTTGTACACTGCCCTTCACATGCAGGACAGGGGAAATGAATGATTGAATAAATCATAAATAAGATAATTGCAGGTAATTAAATTGCAGTGTCTTCACACAAGTCTTACACACACACTGGTAGACTGATGCACGCCATGTCAGTAGGCCAGCGGAAGAAAAAACAGCCCTATCAAACAAGATCATTTATCATCACCATCAGGGCTCTTTGTAGATATAAGAAAACACTTTTGTACACACAGTATGTCAAATTTTGGAGTTTACAAATATATGTTTATGATTTCTGACCAAATATTAGGTTGTGTACATTCGAAACACACTGACCTCAACAATGAGGAGAACGAGAGTGGCAATCCTGACCTGCAGCTCAGGGAGAGAGGCAACAATGTGCCTCACTCTCAGTTCCAGAAGCATGATGCTGACAGAAAGCAGCCCCATGCACAGGTTAAAGAGAGTGGTGCTGAAGGAAAGCAGCCCCACAAGTGTGTGTCTTTGAGAGAAAAAAAAGGTGTGAGCCATTGTGAGTTATACACCTATTCTTCGGTTGAAGGAGACACCTGACCGGTGGTGTTTCACAGTGCAGCAGCTGAGCGAGGATCCTCACTGTGCTCAATGGAGGGTAAATTATAGACTGTTTCCTAAACTGGGCACTGACTGTATTGTTCAGAAGGATGAAGATGATTGGGCAGTCGTAGAGCAATCACGTACGACTACGGTAACTCTCCCAGGCCGGCCCGGGGAAATGTGCTGGGCCTGTGTCCTGTCCGGGAGAGTGACCGTAGTTACCAAGGCAACACGCAGGCTGCAGACAAAACAAAATAAACACAGTGCTCAGCTGCAGACTCAACGCAACGGAGAGATGACCTGATGATTGATTGGCCCAGTGGCTTGTCTGTGAAGAATACCTGGCTCAATGGCCCTATGAGAGGCTACAGAGGCCCAGGAGGTCTCATATACTTTCACACCAAGTTGCACATCTACAAGCTTACAACTCACATGTTGCAATGTGATGTGTTTTGAGAATGTAGATCTGCTATTTTCAGAGTTTTTGATCATTTCAACCTATAATAAAATCTCCCAAATCCGGTCCCCAGAGTTTAAGTGTCAACATGCACCTTTTTAGTGCTCACAGTCCAATTTGGTTCATGAAGGACATTGATCTAACAACTTGAATAATATATGCTATATATGTATGCTTTACATTTTTTTCAGTCAGTTGTTATGGTTTATTGTCCTTTCAACAGTTTCACATTATATACAGTAGCTACATTAATAAAACACTGATTAACTGTTACAATAAAACATCTGCACATATTATGCAGATATATGGTCACTACACATTATGTTGAGCTGTACTGTCTGTTAAAATAAACTTCTAAGTGTTGGTCCATTTTTCAGATCATTATATTATTGTTTTCTATACTTTAGTCAACTAGCCACATTTCTGATTGCATGCAGACTCATTTTTTGCATGTAATCTTGTTCAAACTTCACCTATTCCAGACTATTCCTCTACTTTTCATGTCAGATTTGTGATAGGCAGCATGCAGCCTGTGGAGATGATCTCCCCAGAGAGCCAAGAAGCCCAGTGAGCCCACCCATAAATTATTTCACCTGTCCCAACCCAGACACCCTTCAGCAATTTTTAAACCATCACCCTCAACAAATAACAAAGAACCCCAAATAGCAGAAAGTTTTCTGATGTATGGCTTTGCACTGTATAGTTATCATTTATTTATTCAAGGCTCCAGAATATAAAGGAATATTGTTTAGTATAGTGGTGTTATTAAGAGAGACCATAACAACACTGGAAAGCTTGTTCAATGACAGACTTCTTCACCCGCAGTGTCTCATTGAGAGATACCACAGGTCTTTTCTTCCTGCAGTGGTCAGACTTATAATCAATAACAATAACCTCACCAAAACGGACTCACGTGCAATATCCCCCCGTCTATTTATTAACGTGCAATAACTACTTCATCCCTCTCTTCTTACATGTGCAGTACTTTTTTCTCTACCCATCTTCTCAGTTCTGTATATTGTTTTTAACCTTACAAGTCTGTGCACATTTTTCACTGCATCACTGGTTTTGTAAATATTTGTAAATTTAATTATTTAGTTGTGTATATATGTTAGTGAGATATTCTTATTTTACTTCTTTAATTTTAATTGCTAATAACTTTTAATAATTGCTGTATATTTAAATGGACAAAAGATGGTATTAGATATCTTGGCATTCATATTCCACGAACATTAAACAACCTATATGATACAATTACAAACCCATAACTCAGAATATTATTTGGGATCTGGGCTGGTGGTCAAATCTTCCACTATCTCTGTTAGGTCGTATTGAAAGCGTACGTATGAATATACTCCCTAAGCTCCTACCTGTTTCAGATGCTGCCAATTGATATTCCTAAATCCACATTTGATAAATTAGATAGACTTATTTCAAAGTTCATCTGGCAAGGACGAAGGCAAAGAGTTAGACTGAAAACACTACAACTTCCTAAATCCCATGGAGGCCTCAAACTTCCAAATCTTAGGCACTACTTCTGGGCTGCACAGTTAAGACCCCTAACAATATGGATTCAGGATCTCTCAGATACACGCTGGCTAAACATTGAAAAATGTTGTTGTGCTACCCCCTCCAGGCCTTGCTTTTTATAGATGTCCCATTAGGGGACACCCAAATGAGTGAATGGACTAGAGTCACATTAAATATCTGGAGGAAAATGAAAGTATCATTTGGATTACCTAAAACAATCTCAGCACTTACTGACATTGGATTTATGAAGGACTTTGCTCCCTGCCATATGGATGCAGGCTTTAGGAAGTGGTCAGGACATGGACTCACTAAGCTACACCAACTCAATGAGGGTAGGAACCTAAAATCATTTGAACAACTAAAAGAGGAATTCATACTCCCTAACACTGACTTCTATAGATATTTACAATTAAGGACATTTTTAACTAAACACAAAGAATGGAATAAAGTCTTGGAACCCACCCCAATTGAGGAATTTCTGTTAAAAGTACAAACTGGAAACCAGGGTAAGAAGATAATAGGTCATTTTTATCAAATCTTTTCAGGTATGACTTTGAATAATACATTGCAGATTAAAAGCAGCTGGGAAACCAAAATGAATGTAGTCATACCGGAGGACACATGGGAGGAAATATGCACTGAAGCCCATCTTGTAACCAATTCTAATTCATGGAGGGAATTCAAGTGGAAGGTGATAATGAGATTCTTCCGGACGCCAGCTATAGTGGCTAAAATGGGCCCAGCATATTCTATTATATGTTGGAGAAATTGCGGTACACAAAATGCCGACCATACTCACATATTCTGGACATGTGCAAAATTAAAAGCATTTTGGGAGGAGCTTTTTAAAGCTCTAGAAATTATATTTCATCAAAAGCTTACAAAAGATACCAACAGTAGCAATACTGGGTCGAACACCAAGAGGCATTGATGGTAGAGCTGAAAAATATCTCTTACAAATACTGACTACAGCAGCTCTGAAATGTATAACAACTAAATGGCTAAAACCTGACCCTCCGACATATAGTAGATGGACTGAGAAGTTATTGGAAATCTATCACATGGAACGCATAACATTCTCCCTAAGACTACAGAAAGAAACATTCATGAAAGATGGAACCCTGCCATTTTAGTTCTGCTTCTAAGCTGAAGCTACTACATACATGTGTAAACGCACGCATGCTCACGCACACACACACCCCCGTGCTTACGCACAGACACTACCGCGTGCACATGCGCACACACACATACGGCCGCACACACGTGCAAATCCACTCCCCGACTCTTACCTCCTTTATTATTTATCTGCTTTTTTCTTTTTCTTTTTTTGTATGTATATTTATATTTTTTACCTTATGATAGAGTTAAGTTATATCTAGTTTGATGGGTTATTTGTATTTTATTGTTTATCCTTGTAATCATATAGATACAGCTGTAAACAAAAAAGGAAAAATGAAGAATTGTGAATACTATTAAGTAAATTGTTGAATTTGAAATAAAAACTAAGTTCAAAAAAAAAATTGCTATATATGCTTTTGTTTACTTTATACTGTTTTGCACTGTCTACTCTGCTGCTGTAACACTTTAAATGTCCCCGTTTTGGGACTAATAAAGTAATATCTTATCTTATCTTGTTTACATGTTTAAAGAACTCCTTCTCACCAGGGGATTAGAGAGGGAAGAGGAAGTACCACACACTGTATTAAAGAGAGATGGGAAAAAGAATCCAATGATAAATAACTGAACAGTAATGGGAAAACATGCAAAAACACCTTTTCCACTTCTTGTTCTATGTACTGGCGTGATGTGGTTGGAAGAATCTTGTCCGATATTTCATTACTCCTAAACTAGAAAGGTATTCTGTATAGGAGCCCTACAGGAGGAGAAATTGGGGAGTGATGGGGCGGATCACCACCATATTTTTAAATGTTAAATATTTTGGAGTATCATGAAGCAGATTCTGGGATTGTCATTTCTATTAACTTTGTTTCTCTTTATTTGGGTGACCCACCAGATGACATAACAGGAGACACTCAATATCTCTTGAAAATATTTGTTGTTGCTGCTAAAAAAGGAATCACTCATAAATGGTTCCAGGCAGATCCACCCATGGGACAGAATTGTCTGAATATGACTTTCCTGCTGAGATTAAGAAGAGATTTGTACATTACAAGGTGGGAAAATGGAAACTCTACTTTTTGGAATAGAAGGTGTGAATGGTGGCTGCTCCCCTCCTTCTTACTGCTGAAAACATTGTTGACCTCCATCTTATTGTATTCTATGATAATGAGGCAAACTTAAAGTTTACACACATGCTGCACACATCTTATGACTGAGGAAGTTCTCTAGAACTGTGAAGATTACAAAGACTAGCAACCACTAGTCACATTTTAATTACATACAACGTTTTAGTCATTTTATTGATTTGCATTATCCAAAGTTTGTGTTCAAATGTTTAAATGGTCTTACCCCTCAACCTTTCTGCAAATACATAAAGAGACTACAGGGCTGCAGCAGATCCACCAGAGCAGCTTTAAGTGGCGCCTGTAAAGTCTCATTCTGCAGAACATCATTTTCTCAAACAGCTCTCTCTGTGAAAGGAGTTAAAGCCTGGAACTCTCTTCCTGATAACTTAAACCTCATTACAAACTTCACCACGTTCAAGACTGCCACCAAATCCTGGTTCATTCAGCAACAAACCTGCACTCATGTCTAATTTTTCAGCATGTTCTGTCATTGCCAAATGTGTGTTTTATTGTATCATGCTGTACTGATAATACCTTTTCTTTTTCATTTTAAATTACTGTTTTAATATTTTACTCCCTTAAAAATCCAATGTGGCCAAGCTGTCGTCTCTGATGGACATTTCTTTTCTGTATATATTCTTGTTGAAATTCTTGTACTGTACACCTTCTTGTTTGCTGCTGTAACTCCATGAATTTCCCTGTTGGGGGACGAATAAAGGAGTAGCTTATCTTATCTTAAACCCTTCTAGGGACAGTGTTGTAAATTAGCATTTGCTACAAATATTATGATACTTGCATGGGATGGCTGTTCACAGTTTGTCTATGTATCTGTCCCGAACAAATAAACCATAAATGAATAAAGAAATGATGTTGATGTTTGTGTTTTCTTTCTTTTGTTATGTAAAAGGAAAAAAACAAGATAAAATTGATGTGTTAAAAAAAAGAACACCTTCTCTGTAAAGCTAAAGAATGCAGCCGAGAAATAAAGTTGAAACACATGAATAAAGATGAAATGATGGTGAAAACTGTCATCTCTTTGACCTCTTGACCTCTGGTGATAATAAACTCTTTGCCTTTATGTTTTCCTGACACCAAAACATCTCTAACTTGGACAGGAATCATGAGATTTGCTCAGAAGAAAGGACACACCCCACTGTGGGCTGTTTTACCTCAGACATTGTGTTGTACTGTTTTAGTAACAACCTGGTACATGAAAGTGTAAAACTGCAACCTTCAGAGCTTGGATATCAATATTTTTATTGATATATGCAGAAAGAGACAGTCTGAGAGGAATGGAGGGTCGGGATGACTGGAAAAAGGAGAGTTGCGGAGGAGGGAGTGAAATGGAAGAGGGGGGGGTTATGGGTGGGTTCATGGGATTCAGCTCACTGCTCCACACCAGCTGAATGAAGACAGCGTGACATGTTGTTCTGCATGCGTCTTTTTCTGCCCATTCTCCATCTCATCTTGCTTCAGCTTCTTCTTTTTCTTTATGGGGAAGACATAAAAAACATTTAGAACAGTTGTATCAAAAAACACACTTCATATCATCTGGCTCATTTCAGCCCATTGCCCTCATTGATCCCCAGACAATCTGCTAATAAATGCATATTTACCTTTGAGAAGATGCGTCTGAAGAATCCTATGAATCCATTGCCCTGCTTCATCTTTGTCTCAGCACTGACTTCTCCTATGTCCTCTTCGATAGAGGAGCAAGTCTCTGGAGGACAGTCTGAGTTCTTCATGTTCTGTCCAGTGCTCACATCAGCCTCAACGGGGTGGATTTTGTCCGTCTTCAATCTGAAGAGCCTCCCCCTGGCGGAGATAGTGGTCTTGGAGCTGGCAGGGGTCACTGAGTCCCTTTGTTCTGGTTGTTTGACCTCTCCTGCCTCTGCTTCCTCCTGGGGTGATGAATCTTCATCATATGACGGTCTTGGAGAAAAAGTTCTGACCTCCATCTGGATCACAGATCCAGCCGTTGTTTGGCTCTGAGGTGAGGGGATTTTATCTTCCTGAAGTATAGAGGGACTTGATCTGCCAAAGTTTGAAGATTGGACCTCATCCTCTGTCTCCTCTTGATGGACTTCTTGTTCCTTAACAGGAACTTTGATGGCTGCCTTTTTCTGCCCATTCTCCATCTTATCCTGCTTCAGCTTCTTCTCGTTCTTTATGGGGAAGACATAAAAAACATTTAGAACAGTTGTATCAAAAAACACACTTCATATCATCTGGCTCATTTCAGCCCATTGCCCTCAATGATCCCCAGACAATCTGCTAATAAATGCATCCTTACCTTTGAGAAGATGCTTCTGAAGAATCTTCTGAAACCATTGCCCTTCTTTGTCTTTGTCTCAGCACTGACTTTTCTTGGCACCTCTTCAATAGAGGTCTGTCCAGTGCTGACATCAACTTCATCGGGGTGGATTTTATTCTTCTTCATCCATCTGAAGAACTTCCCCCTGGTGGAGATGGTGGTCTTGGAGCTGGCAGGAGCAGGCTCACTTTGTTCTGTTTGTTTGACCTCTCCTGCCTCTGCTTCCTCCTGTTGTGATGGATGTTCATCATCCGAGGGTCTTGAATATAAATCTCTCACCATGGTCCTGCTGTCCCAGCTGAGGGAACCCCAAGACAGAGTGTGAGAGCGCTCCTCATTTATGGAAGACAAATTAAGACGCAAGTCCGCGGCTTCATCTTCCAAGAGGTCATCACACTTCATCAGATCGTCTGCCTCTTCTTCAGTTTTACTGGAATCAGACATCTGGTGGACAAAGACAAACATTTGCATTTAATATTTAGAGCAAGGTTCAAATCTTTGCAATCATCACACACTAAAGAAAAACCTGTGGAGTTTGTAACATGCAGTCAAACACCTCAAACATCTTAGAGATCTTATATTTATGAGAATCAGAGAGAGGATACAATGTAATGAAAGCTCTTCTCTACAACTTGCTCTCAAACTTTCTCCACCTGCAGGTCTGAAACACTTCCGTAGTGATGCAGATGCAGGATTTTATTTTGTATTACTGTTATGGATTTTTTAAGGTGTTTTAAGTTTGGGGAGGTCTGCTCTGATTCTTTGCTCTAACATGATCTGAAATATTGTAAATTATAATTGATCTCAGATGTTTATTTCCTTGTTTCAGTGGGTATGCATGTGTTAACCCTTAAAACCAAACATTTGACTTCTCTCATATATATCACACAGTATATTTAAAAAGTGATGTTTAAACCCTCTGTGCTGCAGGCTGAGGGGACACAGTCCTGACGGCTTCTTATAGTCACCTTCTTGATGCCGGTGGAGGACGCTCTCCTGCTCTCCTCTGATTGGACGTCATGTGAGATCCTCTCAGAGATGTCTGAGGCAGGAGATGACCACACAGAGGTGGCTATGGACACGCGGTCCTCATCCAGGAAACTCTGAGACAGAGAGTATAAGCTCTTCTTGTCTTTGAGAGTAGAACTGGGACGGGAGGTGAGGTCTTTGTCCTGGAACAGATCCTCACAGTTCATCAGCTCTTCAATTATCTCAGCTAGGTTTGTGGATAACTCAGGAGGGATGAAGTTTTCCTTCATGCTCTCTGGTTTTTCATCCCTTTCACTGAAATCAGAAATCTGCAGGGGAACCACAAACATTGTTTAAGTTACTGAGGAGGAGAAATACTTTCAAAGTCTTCTTATGGAGTTTAAATAACTACTCATTGTGCAACAGTTACAACAGAGAGGGATTTGATTCATTAGTCAAACATTAGATATTCAAATATTCTTCCATGTCCTTATTCGTCTTCTCTCTGATTCAACAGTTCATTAACAAACATGTAAATAATAAACATAAATACACCGACTCTGAAGTTCAAATCTGATTCACAGCTTTTGATTGAGTTGTGATGGACAGGGTTGATGAAACCAGGTCCTGATCAAAAACCACTTCACCTAGACTTATCAGGTCTGGACTCCAGCCTGCTCTTAAACCTCCTCCCTCCTGCTGCTTCATATTGACATCCTTCTCTTAAAACCTCTACATCGCTTTCTTTAAACTTTGAACTCAAAAACAGTTTCAAGCTGAAGTGACTGCAGCGAGTACTCACCTGTGTCTGTTCAGACATGTTTTAGATGAGCAGGTGTAACTTTCGTTTTCTGTCTCTTCTTCGATCTCTGATCTCTGATCTCTCTAGCTTCAGGTTTTATCTCTCGTAGTTGTGTGTATTTCTCTCTCTCTATCGCTCTCTCTCTCTATCTCTCTATCGCTCTCTCTCTCTGGGGTATTTCAGTTGAAATGAGCTCTGCTGTATTCAATCTCCAGTTTTATGCACTCCCAATGAACAATGCCCCTGTGACACCGGGTTCTATACAACAGTCAGGCCCCTGTGACCCGGGTTCTATACAACAGTCAGGCCCCAGTGTTGTGATTGAACTCTGTAGCTGTAGCAACTTGTGCCCACACACAGCTACAATGTGCAAAACCTTTTAACTTATGTTCACAAGTTAATATCTTTTGCACATAGGATTAAAATGAGTGTGTAATATAAGACAAGGCAATTTAAGAAATTCCACTTTTAGAACTTCAGTTGTTATTTGACTCTGTTGAAGTTTCTCAGCTGTAGGAGTCCTGTTGGTAATTTGTTTCCTTTTCTTATTCCCTGTTTAAGTTTATTCGCACCAAAAACACCAAGACATGTATGTATAAGACCCTGATTCTGGTTTCTAATGTGTATCATGTGTGCACACGACTCATGATGTCCCCTAAAGCCTGAGATAGAAAGTCAGATGGGGAGCAAAACCAGCATAGCACTAGGGTTATCAAGTGGGCTCCTCACTTCACTAACTCTGACGTCCCAGAGCGACCCCCCTCCATGCCAGCTCCCACTGTCCAATATATCCACCAGCAGAACACCTCTATAACCCAACCCACTGATACTACCTACTCCACCACCTGGCCCCGAGCAGCACCCACCACCCAACACACAACAAGAGGCGTCTGTAGCCAGGTGTTAGAAGACAGGGGAAGCAGAGCCAAGATGAGGAGCTGGTCTAGGCTAGAACTCATACTTGCCTGGTTAGGCAGTGTGCTCTACCTCCCCCCTACTGAGTATTTTCCTATTTCTGTTTTGGCCTTCACCTGATGTTATTCCTCCTCAACCAGATCCACTGACTAGTTTTAACTGCTTCGTCTGACATTTCCTTAGCTGTCTTTTGCTATTTCTGTCCACGCACTCCCAGTTCTCCCAGTAATGAGACAGTTGATCTGTATGTATATGAAATACACACAATTATAAATGAAAAGGAAAAGGGTGGGGTGGGGGGATCTGCTTCGATATGGGGATTTCTGGGGCTTTTCAGGGCCTGGGGGTGGCTGAGTGGTCCCTGCTTCACCTCTTTCACATTTGAGCTCTTTCTCTTTTCTCTCTGTTGAATGAAAAAAAAAGGAATGCTAGTACAGGTGGAAAAGCTAGCAACCAGGGGTCAGAAACACATGGTGGGGCGCAGGCTTGGCCTAATGGTTAAGTTGTGCACCCATATAGTGGACGGCCCTGGTTCCAGTCCAGTCTGTGTCCTCTTTCCCACGTGTAAACCCCCTGCTTTCTTCAAGTTTCCTCCTCAAGCCCCAAAAATATAACTTAAAAACAATATATGACTAGAAAAATGTATGCCCCCCCTTACCCCCCAAACATCAAACCTGCATCTCATTCAAGGATGCAAACACAAAGTCACCTCAACATGAACTGAGTGGCTCTAAATCTGTGACCAAATCCCATTCCCACAGGAAGGCCTGATAAATGAACGTAAACATACATATATGACCGTCTCTGATGTTATACAATGTGTTATACATGTGTTACTAAGCAAAACCCACGCTGTATAAAACCTCTGAACCATCTGGTGCATGTTCTGAGTCACACTGAGCCTCCTGCTCTGCAGCAGTCTGAAGGCCCACAGACAATAACAGAAGAGACAGTCAGTGCCCTCTGGTGGTCTGAAGAACATCCACAGTCAGGTTTGTTGTCCTCTTTCTCAGATTACTGAGTAGAGGAGGGGTGATCAAACTTACTGTTAATGCTCAAAAGGCTCTTTAAGTTGTATTTTTAAAGTCTAACATAAGGAGAGCATGAGTGGGTGCATCTTATGTCATAATCAATACCTTAGAGTGGTAATATATAGATCATTTTAGAAGGTGTGACCATCTTCAAGTGTTTAACAGTTAGTAGAACCTGTCCAAAAATGTGGTTTTACTTCATAAATTAAACTGACAACATTTTATCACAACTTGATACTCCACAGGTGAAGAGTTTGAGGTTTAACTTTGAATAGCTTGTTTTGTTTTTCCTTGTTTGCTAGTATTTGAAGCCCTAAGCCAGGGGTGTCCATCCATAAAGTCACTGCTTCTTTCCTCCATAGGTTAGTGCTGTTGCCTCATTGTGAGAAGGTTCCTGGTTTGAATCCCCGGCCTTAAAGGAACCTTTCTTTGCGTGGAGTTTGAATGTTCTCGGTGTCGTGGAATTTTCATAGTCTTGTATGTAAGAATGTTTAACTCTTGTATTCTTCCAGTCTAAGTGTCAGGGTCAGAGTAACTTCTTCTATGTCAGCTGTGGCTACGGAAGGGATAGATGAGACAGTGTCAGTGTAGTAATCAAGGTCTCTCCCCCTGTGCAAACTTTTATTTGCTATCACCATGTCTGAGTCTGACAAGATCTCAAAGAAACTGTAATAGGGGTTTAGAATTCTAAACTTGACACATAGTGACAGTAGTGAATTGATAATTGCTGTATGTTGACATTTATAAGTTAAGGTGTTATGGAATAAAGTTAAAATGGGATCTACAATTTGTTTAGATGTTGGGCATTGGGCACCCTGTGGGGGTAGTCCAGAGGTCTGAGCCAGCTTCGGGCTGCGACTCGACACAGAAAATATTCAATCTGTGAGTCTTAACCCTTGGGAAAAGTTCTGAGGTGAATCGAATGATTAAAGGGTTAATCTCGTTAAGACAAGACCAGTTGTGATTCTGTGTCCGGGGGGACATTAAGACTTTGCAATGACACAAACTTCAGAGCACCAAAGGGGGTCGATTTTTGGTATAATCCCTCCTATCTAAATAAATAATAAGTCCCAACACTACTTACTAAGAACAGTACATTAAGTTACATACGTACACTAAGAGAGAGAGAAAAAGTGGATCAAACATAACCGGCCACATAAATGAACAGCATCTGAACTCAAATGAAATGGTTCAAATTGCCTTGAATTCAGAAGAGACTCTGAATGCAGTTGAAGTGTTTATTAAATGTTTTGTGTTTGCTGTGTGTTTTTCCTGGTTTGTGTTGCTATTGTGTTATATGTTCATTGTTTATTGCAAGATGTCTAATCATCAGTCCACAACAGCTAATAGACCACAACATGACAAAGATAAGAATAAACACACACATGCTAATGATAAATGTGCATGACTTTCTGTTAAAACCACCTCAAATACTACATTGAATTCACATACAATTGACTCGACAACATAGTAGGATCAATCATTCCTCACAGACACGCCTGCGGGCATTGTGAGAAGAGCAGTGAGTGGTCACTTTCTCACCACTCCTAGGTAAATGGATAAAACAAAGATGGCCACATCTCAGGTCATTTGAGTCAAAGAAGATTGAGTTAGGTACTGCTAATATTAAACCACTGAGAGGTGATCCAGAGTGGGATTACAAGTACATGTGTGTAGATCTGTGTGAAAGTGTGGTCTGACGTGGCCTGTAAGAGGTGTGGAGAGAATGGTGAAGAGAGGCGTTGTGAATGGTTGTTGGATGAGTTGAAGACTTTCCTTCATGACAAATCTGAGTTGATATCTATACACAGCGCTGATTCCATACTTTTGCATGCAGCAGCCATAATCATGAAAAGTTACAAAGTAAGAGTAGAGAGGTATGCACTCACTGATGCCTCACATATCACTGGTACTCAAGAGACACATGAAAATGCAGCAGACTACAGTCTGCTCCCTGAGGAGAGACACAATCAGACAGATGGACTTAGAAACATAGCTAATCCACCAGATAGATACAAAACATCTAGATTTGATACTCCTATAAACGCTATAGGACGAGTAGCAGTTTTCAGGGCCTGGACTCCATCTGAGGTCAGAGACATAAAACAGTGTGCCCCTAATCGAATCTCTAGTCCTGAAGCCTTCTTAGTTTGGTTAAAACACATCTGCCACTATTACCACTGCTTAATGCCTGATGTAGAGATGCTTTTGAGCCTCACATATGCTGCTGAATGGCCAATGTGTGAGAGCATTTTCAAGTTTCCACATTCACCAGACGGGCAGTGGCCCATGACCATACCTATGAATGAGTGGCTGAATCACAAAGCTGAGAAGTATGTAAGAACATGCACACGTAATTGTAGTAATTTTCCTAAAGTAAGACTTTCTTAGTCAGTTTATCTTCAAACATAGCGACATATAAAAAATGTGCCATATTTCCCCCCCCTCCTCTTGAGGAGGGGCCTCTCTAAACTGAGCAAAGGGAGGCCATGTAGAAGAAGAATCAAATCCACAGTCAATAAGCAAATATTAACAATAAGATTTTATACTTGTCCTTTTGAAAGATTAATTATGTCAATTAAAGATGATGATGTTAAGATTTAAATTTACAAGAGTATACCCCAACACCCAGCATCCTAAATGATCCACACTGTAGGTGTTTCAGGCACTCCTATATCAGAGCCAGTTTCCACTGAAGACAATGTTGCTGTGGAATTTGAAAAGATATTTGTGTGAATTACTTGCTTTGATTCATTGTAGTGAGCTTTATTTAAGAATTACTGTGAGAGAGCCTTTCAAGCAGTTCAATGTTTGCAGTTTGTTAAATGTGCAGTACTTTTTTTCTCTACCCATCTTGTCAGTTCTGTATATTGTTTTTAACCTTACAAGTCTGTGCACATTTTTCACTGCATCGCTGGTTTTATAAATATTTGTAAATTGAATTATTTAGTTGTGTATATAAGTTCGTGAGATATGCTTATTTTACTTCTTTAATTTTAATTGCTAATAACTTTTATTTTAGTGAATACCTTTTCTTTTTCATTTTAAATTACTGTTTTAATATTTTACTCCCTTAAAAATCAAATGTGGCCAAGCTGTCATCTCTGATGGACATTTCTTTTCTATATATATTCTTGTTGAAATTCTTGTACTGTACACCTTCTTGTTTGCTGCTGTAACTCCATGAATTTCCCTGTTGGGGGACGAATAAAGGAGTAGCTTATCTTATCCTAAACCCTTCTAGGGACGGTGTTGTAAATTAGCATTTGCTACAAATATTATGATACTTGCATGGGATGGCTGTTCACAGTTTGTCTATGTATCTGTCCCGAACAAATAAACCATAAATGAATAAATAAATGATGTTTGTGTTTTCTTTCTTTTGTTATGTAAAAGGAAAAAAAACAAGATAAAATTTATGTGTTAAAAAAAAGAACACCTTCTCTGCAAAGCTAAAGAATGCAGCCGAGAAATAAAGTTGAAACACATGAATAAAGATGAAATGATGGTGAAAACTGTCATCTCTTTGACCTCTTGACCTCTGGTGATAATAAACTCTTAGCCTTTATGTTTTCCTGACACCACAACATCTCTAACTTGGACAGGAATCATGAGATTTGCTCAGAAGAAACGACACACCCCACTGTGGGCTGTTTTACCTCAGACATTGTGTTGTACTGTTTTAGTAACAACCTGGTACATGAAAGTGTAAAACTGCAACCTTCAGAGCTTGGATATCAATATTTTTATTGATATATGCAGAAAGAGACAGTCTGAGAGGAATGGAGGGTCGGGGTGACTGGAAAAAGGAGAGAGTTGCGAAGGAGGGAGTGAAATGGAAGGGGGGGGGGGGGGGTTATGGGTGGGTTCATGGGATTCAGCTCACTGCTCCACACCAGCTGAATGAAGACAGTGTGACATGTTGTTCTGCATGCGTCTTTTTTTGCTCATTCTCCATCTTATCCTGCTTCAGCTTCTTCTCGTTCTTTATGGGGAAGACATAAAAACATTTAGAACAGTTGTATCAAAAAACACACTTCATATCATCTGGCTCATTTCAGCCCATTGCCCTCATTGATCCCCAGACAATCTACTAATAAATGCATCTTTACCTTTGAGAAGATGCGTCTGAAGAATCCTATGAATCCATTGCCCTTCTTCATCTTTGTCTCAGCACTGACTTCTCCTATGTCCTCTTCAATAGAGGAGCAAGTCTCTGGAGGACAGTCTGAGATCTTCATGTTCTGTCCAGTGCTCACATCAGCCTCAACAGGGTGGATTTTGTTTGTCTTCAATCTGAAGAGCCTCCCCCTGGTGGAGATAGTGGTCTTGGAGCTGGCAGGGGTCACTGAGTCACTTTGTTCTGGTTGTTTGACCTCTCCTGCCTCTGCTTCCTCCTGGTGTGATAAATCTTTGTCATATGAGGGTCTTGGAGAAGAACTTATCACCTCCACTTGGATCACAGATCCAGCCGTTGTTTGGCTCTGAGGTGAGGGGATTTTATCCTCCTGAAGTGAAGAGGGACTTGATCTGCCAACGTTTGGAGATTGGACTTTATCTTCTGTCTCCTCTTGATGGACTTCTTGTTCCTCAACAGGAACTTTGATGGCTGCCTTTTTCTGCCCATTCTCCATCTTATCCTGCTTCAGCTTCTTCTTATTCTTTATGGGGAAGACATAAAAAACATTTAGAACAGTTGTATCAAAAAACACACTTCATATCATCTGGCTCATTTCAGCCCATTGCCCTCATTGATCCCCAGACAATCTGCTAATAAATGCATCTTTACCTTTGAGAAGATGCTTCTGAAGAATCCTATGAAACCATTGCCCTTCTTTGTCTTTGTCTCAGCACTGACTTTTCTTGGCACCTCTTCAATAGAGGTCTGTCCAGTGCTGACATCAACTTCATCGGGGTGGATTTTATTCTTCTTCATCCATCTGAAGAACTTCCCCCTGGTGGAGATGGTGGTCTTGGAGCTGGCAGGAGCAGGGTCACTTTGATCTGTTTGTTTGACCTCTCCTGCCTCTGCTTCCTCCTGGTGTGATGGATGTTCATCATCCGAGGGTCTTGAATATAAACCTCTCACCATGGTCCTGCTGTCCCAGCTGAGGGAACCCCAAGATAGAGTGTGAGAGCGCTCCTCATTTATGGAAGACAAATCAAGACGCAAGTCCGTGGCTTCATCTTCCAAGAGGTCATCACACTTCATCAGATCGTCTGCCTCTTCTTCAGTTTGACTGGAATCAGACATCTGGTGGACAAAGACAAACATTTGCATTTAATATTCAGAGCAAGGTTCAAATCTTTGCAATCATCACACACTAAAGAAAAACCTGTGGAGTTTGTAACATGCAGTCAAACACCTCAAACATCTTAGAGATCTTATATTTATGAGAATCAGAGAGAGGATACAATGTAATGAAAGCTCTTCTCTACAACTTGCTCTCAAACTTTCTCCACCTGCAGGTCTGAAACACTTCAGTAGTGATGCAGATGCAGGATTTTATTTTGTATTACTGTTATGGATTTGTAAGGTGTTTTAAGTTTGGGGAGGGCTGCTCTGATTCTTTGCTCTAACATGAACTGAAATATTGTAAATTATAATTGATCTCAGATGTTTATTTCCTTGTTTCAGTGGGTATGCATGTGTTAACCCTTAAAACCAAACATTTGACTTCTCTCATATATATCACACAGTATATTTAAAAAGTGATGTTTAAACCCTCTGTGCTGCAGGCTGAGGGGACACAGTCCTGACGGCTTCTTATAGTCACCTTCTTGATGCCGGTGGAGGACGCTCTCCTGCTCTCCTCTGATTGGACGTCATGTGAGATCCTCTCAGAGATGTCTGAGGCAGGAGATGACCACACAGAGGTGGCTATGGACATGCGGTCCTTGTCCAGGGAACTCTGAGACAGAGAGTATAAGCTCTTCTTGTCTTTGAGAGTAGAACTGGGACGGGAGGTGAGGTCTTTGTCCTGGAACAGATCCTCACAGTTCATCAGGTCTTCAATTATCTCAGCTAGGCTTGTGGATAACTCAGGAGGGATGAAGGTTTCCTTCATGCTCTCTGGTTTTTCATCCCTTTCACTGAAATCAGAAATCTGCAGGGGAACCACAAACATTGTTTAAGTTACTGAGGAGGAGAAATACTTTCAAAGTCTTCTTATGGAGTTTAAATAACTACTCATTGTGCAACAGTTACAACAGAGAGGGATTTGATTCATTAGTCAAACATTAGATATTCAAATATTCTTCCATGTCCTTATTCGTCTTCTCTCTGACTCAACAGTTCATTAACAAACATGTAAATAATAAACATAAATACACCGACTCTGAAGTTCAAATCGGATTCACAGCTTCTGATTGAGCTGTGAAGGACAGGGCTGATGAAACCAGGTCCTGATCAAAACCACTTCACCTAGACTTATCAGGTCTGGACTCCAGCCTGCTCTTAAACCTCCTCCCTCCTGCTGCTTCATATTGACATCCTTCTCTTAAAACCTCTACATCTCTTTCTTTAAACTTTGAACTCAAAAACAGTTTCAAGCTGAAGTGACTGCAGCGAGTACTCACCTGTGTCTGTTCAGACATGTTTTAGATGAGCAGGTGTAACTTTGGTTTTCTGTCTCTTCTTCAATCTCTGATCTCTGATCTCTCTAGCTTCAGGTTTTATCTCTCGTAGTTGTGTATATTTCTCTCTCTCTATCGCTCTCTCTCTATCTCTCTCTCTCTCTCTGGTGTATTTCAGTTGAAATGAGCTCTGCTGTATTCAATCTCCAGTTTTATGCACTCCCAATGAACAATGCCCCTGTGACCCGGGTTCTATACAACAGTCAGGCCCCTGTGACCCGGGTTCTATACAACAGTCAGGCCCCAGTGTTGTGATTGAACTCTGTAGCTGTAGCAACTTGTGCCCACAAACAGCTACAATGTGCACAACCTTTTAACTTATGTTCACAAGTTAATATCTTTTGCACATAGGATTAAAATGAGTGTGTAATATAAGACAAGGCAATTTAAGAAATTCCACTTTTAGAACTTCAGTTTTTATTTGAGTCTGTTGAAGTTTCTCAGCTGTAGGAGTCCTGTTGGTAATCTGTTTCCTTTTCTTATTCCCTGTTTACGTTTTTTCGCACCAAAAACACCAAGACATGTATGTATAAGACCCTGATTCTCGTTTCTAATGTGTATCATGTGTGCACACGACTCCTTCACACGATGGACCAGACAATAAGTTATTTCTGCAAGCTCGACCTCGCTTAATGTTGTTGTGTTGACGAGCAAATTTAAAGAAATATGTGATATAAGCACAATGTGAGTTAAACACAAAGAAAGAAGGGAAGAGTGCTCAGTGCAGAATCCCACCCCACTATGCCCTCTACTGATATGTCTAGTTGCCTACTTCATGACTCCTGATGTCCCCTAAAGCCTGAGATAGAAAGTCAGATGGGGAGCAAAACCAGCATATCACTGGGGTTATCAAGTGGGCTCCTCACTTCACTAACGCTGACGTCCCAGAGCGACCCCCCTCCATGCCAGCTCCTGCTGTCCATCATATCCACCAGCAGAACACCCCTATAACCCAACCCACTGATACTACCTACTCCACCACCTGGCCCTGAGCAGCACCCACCACCTAACACACAACAAGAGGCGTCTGTAGCCAGGTGTTAGAAGACAGGGGAGGCAGAGCCAAGATGAGGAGCTGGTCTAGGCTAGAACTCATACCTGCCTGGTTAGGCAGTGTGCTCTACCTCCCCCCTACTGAGTATTTTCCTATTTCTGTTTTAACCTTCAACTGATGTTATTCCTCCTCAACCAGATCCACTGACTAGTTTTAACTGCTTCGTCTGACATTTCCTTAGCCGTCTTTTGCTAATTCTGTCCACGCACTCCCAGTTCTCCCAGTAATGAGACAGTTGATCTGTATATATGTGAAATACACACAATTAAAAATCAAAAGGAAAAGGGTGGGGTGGGGGGCCTGCTTCGATCTGGTGGTTTCTGGGGCTTTTCAGGGCCTGGGGGTGGCTGAGTGGTCCCTGCTTCACCTCTTTCACTTTGAGCTCTTTCTCTTTTCTCTCTGTTGAATGAAAAAAAAAAAGGAATGCAAGTACAGGTGGAAAAGCTAGCAACAAGGGGTCAAAAATACATGGTGGGGTGCAGGCTTGGCCTAATGGTTAAGTTGTGAGCCCAAAAAGCGGCCGGCCCTGGTTCAATTCCAGTCTGCTGCCTCTTTCCTGCACATCAATCCCCCGCTCAGTCCAAGTTTCCTCCTCTATCAACTGTCCTGTCCTCTCAAGGTGTCAAAGCCCCAAAATATAACTTAAAAATCAATATATAACTAGAAAAATGCATGGTCGCCCCTCCCAAACCCCACAAACATCAAACCAGCATTTCATTCAAAGATAGAAACACTATAAACTTTGCTTAATTTTAATTGCTACTAACTTTTTAATAATTGCTTTTTATATGCTCTTGTTTTCTTTATACTGTTTTGCACTCTCTAAGTTGCTGCTGTAACACTTAAAATGTCCCCGTTGTGGGATGAATAAAGGAATATCTTATCTTAAATCAGCTCAACATGAACTGAGTGGCTCTAAATCTGTAACCAATTCCAATTCCCACAGGAAGGCCTGATAAATGAACGTAAACATACATATATGACCGTCTCTGATGTTATACAATATGTTATACATGTGTTACTAAGCAAAACTCCTGCTGTGTAAAACCTCTGAAACATCTGGTGCATGTTCTGAGTCACACTGAGCCTCCTGCTGTGCAGCAGTCTGAAGGCCCACAGACAGTAACAGAAGAGACAGTCAGTGCCCTCTGGTGGTCTGAAGAACATCCACAGTCAGGTTTGTTATCCTCTTTCTCTCTGTAATGGTCACGTTGTTCGTTTCTTTGGCGCCAAGATAGAGCAGAGAAAAGAAAAGACCCCTCTGATCCAACATGCGACCTCTCTCCTCAGATCAATAACAAGCTAATTCATTATTCATTGACAGCTGCACACTCGACACAAAGTCATAAGAAACATTTATTATTGATCATATTTACACTTGCAGATGACTCATAGACATCTGTTAATTTTAATGGCGTATCGTGCTACATGCCATAGAAAGTGAAATTATTCACAAAATAACCTCTACTCACGACGTGAAATGCTATCAAAGTGCTCTAACACAGAGAGAATATTCTGTCACCTACATCACTGCAGTTACAGGATGAAGCACTGCCTTACAGGGAACAATAGGACAGACAAACAAAGAGTACAGATGTAGTGCTGCTGGATTACTGCTCTTTCTGGACTGAGTTTTCAGACCTATTCAGGACTGTGTATGGATTACTGGGTCAGGGAGGGTTGATCAAACTTACTGTTAATGCTCAAAAGGATCTTTAAGTTGTATTTTTAAAGTCTAACATAAGGAGAGCATGAGTGGGTGCATCTTATGTCATAATCAATACCTTAGAGTGGTAATATATAGATCATTTTAGAAGACGTGACCATCTTCAAGTGTTTAATAGTTAGTAGAACCTGTCCAAAAATGTGGTTTTACTTCATAAATTAAACTGACAACATTTTATCACAACTTGATACTCCACAGGTGAAGAGTTTGAGGTTTAACTTTGAATAGCTTGTTTTGTTCTTCCTTGTTTGCTAGTATTTGTAGCCCTAAGCAGACATGCATCCATAAAGTCACTGCTTCTTTCCTCCATAGGTTAGCTCTGTTGCCTCAATGTGAGAAGGTTCCTGGTTTGAATCCCCGGCCTTAAAGGAACCTTTCTGTGTGTGGAGTTTGAATGTTTTCGGTGACATGGAATTTTCATAGTCTTATATATATGTATGTAAGAATGTTTAACTCTTGTATTCTTCCAGTCTAAGTGTTAGGGACAGAGTAACTTCTTTTATGTCAGCTGTGGCTACGGAGGGGATAGACGAGACAGGGTCAGTGTAGTAATCAAGGTCTCTCCCCCTGTTCCTGTCTTTATCTGTGTGTTGTGACCAACTTACTGTCTCCAGACTAGAGCACAGCTCTATTGTCCAAATATGGTTATCTAACTATAGTGTCGTCTTTGGGGGAATATAGGTACATGCCTGGGGATTTGTCTGACAGAACTGACTTGTCATTGTACTGCACTTCCCTGCCTGTGTACTGTTATGTTATTTCTCCTTGATCAACTTCTACATAAACTATTTCAACGTAAGCCGTCAGAGTCTCCTGAGTCTTCTGTGTCCAGTGTCCAGTTTATTTATGAATTCCATCACAAATAGGCGTCACAAACGAGAATCTTAACGACAGAGACTGGTAAGTGCAAACTTTTATTTGCTATTACCATGTCTGAGTCTGACAAGATCTCAAAGAAACTGTAATAGGGGTTTAGAATTCTAAACTTGACACATAGTGACAGTAGTGAATTGATAATTGCTGTATGTTGACATTTATAAGTTAAGGCGTTATGGAATAAAGTTAAAATGGGATCTACAATTTGTTTAGATGTTGGGCATTGGGCACCCTGCGGGGGTAGTCAAGAGGTCTGAGCCAGCTTCGGGCTGCGACTCGACACAGAAAATATTCAATCTGTGAGTCTTAACCCTTGGGAAAAGTTCTGAGGTGAATCGAATGATTAAAGGGTTCATCTCATTAAGACAAGACCAGTTGTGATTCTGTGTCCGGGGGGAACAATAAGACTCTGCAATGACACGAACTTCAGAGCACCAAAGGGGGTTGATTTTTGGTATAATCCCTCCTATCTAAATAAATAATAAGTCCCAACACTACTTACTATGTACAGTACATTAAGTTACATACGTACACTAAGAGAGAGAGAGAAAGTGGATCAAACATAACCGGCCACATAAATGAACAGCATCTGAACTCAAATGAAATGGTTCAAATTGCCTTGAATTCAGAAGAGACTCTGAATGCAGTTGAAGTGTTTATTAAATGTTTTGTGTTTGCTGTGTGTTTTTCCTGGTTTGTGTTGCTATTGTGTTATATGTTCATTGTTTATTGTAAGATGTGTAATCATCAGTCCACAACAGCTAATAGACCTCAACATGATAAAGATAAGAATAAACACACACATGCTAATGATAAATGTGCATGACTTTCTGTTAAAACCTCCTCAAATACTACATTGAATTCACATACAGTTGACTCGACAACATAGTAGGATCCATCATTCCTCACAGACACACCTGAGGGCATTGTGAGAAGAGCAGTGAGTGGTCACTTTCTCACCACTCCTAGGTAAATGGATAAAACAAAGATGGCTACATCTCAGGTCATTTGAGTCAAAGAAGATTGAGTTAGCTACTGCTAATATTAAACCACTGAGAGGTGATCCAGAGTGGGATTACAAGTACATGTGTGTAGATCTGTGTGAAAGTGTGGTCTGACGTGGCCTGTAAGAGGTGTGGAGAGAATGGTGAAGAGAGGCGTTGTGAATGGTTGTTGGATGAGTTGAAGACTTTCCTTAATGACAAATCTGAGTTGATATCTATACACAGTGCTGATTACATACTTTTGCATGCAGTAGCCATAATCATGAAAAGTTACAAAGTAAGAGTAGAGAGGTATGCACTCGCTGAAGCCTCACATATCACTGGTACTCAAGATACACATGAAAATGCAGCAGACTACAGTCTGCTACCTGAGGAGAGACACAATCAGACAGATGGACTTAGAAACATAGCTAATCCACCAGATAGATACAAAACATCTAGATTAGATACTCCTAAGAAGTCTATAGGACGAGTAGCAGTTTTCAGGGCCTGGACTCCATCTGAGGTCAGAGACATAAAACAGTGTGCCCCTAATCCAATCTCTAGTCCTGAAGCCTTCTTAGTTTGGTTAAAACGCACCTGTCACTTTTACCACTTCTTAATACCTGATGTAGAGATGCTTTTGAGCCTCACATATGCTGCTGAATGGCCAATGTGCGAGAGCATTTTCAAGTTTCCACATTCACCAGACGGGCAGTGGCCCATGACCATACCTATGAATGAGTGGCTGAATCACAAAGCTGAGGAGTATGTAAGAACATGCACATGTAATTGTAGTCATTTTCCTAAAGTAATACTTTCTTAGTCAGTTTATCTTCAAACATAGCAATACATAAATAACTTACTGATACATATAAAAAATGTGCCATATTTCCCCCCCTCCTCTTTAGGAGGGGCCTCTCTAAACTGAGCAAAGGGAGGCCATGTAGAAGAAGAACAGTCAATAAGCAAATATTAACAATACGATTTTATACTTGTCCTTTTGAAAGATTAATTATGTCAATTAAAGATGATGATGTTAAGATTTAAATTTACAAGAGTGTACCCCAACACCCGGCATCCTAAATGATCCACACTGTAGGTGTTTCAGGCTCTCCTATATCAGAGCCAGTTTCCACTGAAGACAATGTTGCTGTAGAATTTGATGGGAAAAGATTTTTGTGTGAATTACTTGCTTTGATTCATTGTAGTGAGCTTTATTTAAGAATTACTGTGAGAGAGCCTTTCAAGCAGTTCAATGTTTGCAGTTTGTTAAAAGTTGTGTTTATTACTGGACCTTCCCAAGTTAATGTTGACACATTTGAGATGGCACACGTGCAAAAGTTGCTGATTTATCATCTTTAGTGTGTTTCATTGATGTCTGTATGAGGCCTGTACTGTATTGCTGTTGCATAGTTGCCATTAATCAAACAGAGGAGTGTAAATAACTTGATGTTGCATTTATCAGCTGACATGTGAGCAATCAGTATGTGTGTCTGTAAGGGTGTGCTTTAGCAGTCAAACTGTCTGAAAATAAATAAATAAAAAGTTTTAGGAACACTGAGGCTCCTCTAAATATCACTCTGGCTGTTACAGCTGGTTTGAACCCAAACATGTGAGTGAACTGGTTCAACAATGCTTTCTGTGAGACAGGCTTTATCAGCTGCTCAGACTTAAACCATAACAACCTTGGGGATGAAATATTTATTTTACAATTGACAGAGCCTCTGATTTTACATATTAATTCTTTTGTTTCAGCAGTTTGGACACCTATCTAAGCGTTTTGAAGTCCCTATAACAAAACAAAAAATGTAAAAAAAAAAAAAAAAAAATCAATGATTTGTGACATCTGGTTTGCCTCATATTGTGAAATTCAAACTAATACTAAACCAAAAAAGGTTATGATAATATTGCATATAATAATATATGATTAAGAAAGTCTGATCCATATAAAACCTATTATTGGTGTTGAAAGGGTTAATCCCTCCCTCTTTAATCAAAGTGTGTTGGTTCAAACTTCTAGACTGTATATCACTCTTATTTTGCCTTCTTAAAGAACGGGTTACTAATGGTTATAACCCCCCACAAACTATATAATAGTGTAGATAATGTCATTGTATTTTGGTCTTTGATTGTGCCTGATGTAAATTCCATCTTGGCTTCACTGCCCAATATTACCAGTACTATACAGTCAAGGTTCAAGGTTCAAGATTCATTTTATTGTCATTCAGTCACATTTAAAAACATGAAGTAGACTCTACAAATAAAGAAATAAATACATAACCTCAAGCCTACAGTGAGTAAATATAAAACGTAGTTTAAAACCAGCGAGAAAGTGCAGTAATGTGTGCATGCAGTCACAGCGGTAAAGTGCAGAGAACAGACCTAAAGGGAGTTCACAAGTCTCACAGCTTCTGGAAAGAAGCTACACCTTAGCCTTGTTGTTCTGGCTTTTAGGCTGCGCAGCCTTCTGCCTGAGGGGAGGGGGGTGAACAGTCCATGTGCTGGATGGGTAGGGTCCTCCATGATGTGCGACGCCCTGCCTCTGCACCTGCTGACATATATGTCCTCCAGGGAAGGGAGGCTGCTGTTTGTAGTTCTTTGAGCAGATTTGATCACTCACTGCAGTGCCTTCCTGTAAGCCGCAGAGCAGTTCCCATACTAGACAGAGATGGATGCTGATGCTCATTGAGGCATGTTTAGTTTTTCCTATTTCCTTTGCATCCAGATAGCCAGTGTATGTTTGCTTTCATATTCAAAGGCCGTCTGCTGACCTGGACTCGTTAGTCAAGGCTTGTCAATAAAATTCATCTGTTGGACTGGATTTACAAGACGTACACTTGACGGGTTTGAACTCTCTGTTGCAGTATGCTCTGGATTTATTTGTGCTTCGCCTTCTCAGGAAGTCTTGCTCATGATACGTGGATGAGTGTGGTCACAGAGCCTCTTTGGTTGAGGTACTGTCAGCCTGAGGTTACCAACCTGTAAGAAAAGTAAGAAAAAAAAGTAAGAACTTTCTGATTTTGGAATGACAAAGTACGGTTGGCACTGGATTTTGAGTACCCTGAAGTGGACTGTGTTGTATGGAGGGCTTCTACAGAGTAGGCTATATCACCTGTCTTGTTCTGGACTAAAGGCCTCCTGCAGCTTTGAAGGACTCAGAGACTGCCTGCATTTCACTTCTCATGATGTCTACACGCAGCTGTCCCTGCTCCCTGTATTCACATGTTTTTAAAGGAAGAGTTTTCTTCTGAAGAAAAACAAAAACAAACAAACAAAAAAGGATCCTTGGTATGTCTGGTTTTCTGAGGTCAGTGGCCATGGTTGTTATGATACGTAAGAAATCAGCCTTGTAGTACTGGCCAATGACTGTGTTTAAAAATATTTGAATAATAGAACATAGAGTACGGTCTAGACCTGCTCTGTTTTAAAGTGTCTGGAGAACATTTGTTGTGATTTGGTGCTACATAAATAAAGATTGAGTGATTGAAAGCATTAGTCACCTAACAAACAACAGTAGCTGTGGGAAGATCAGGATATGACGTGACCATTTTGTCTAGCCTACATGTAACATTAAAGCGCTCACTTCTGCCTTTTAATTCAACAGCACTCCTCCACATAGAGCTTATCAATGATCATGGTTTTAATTTGTATTTGAAACCAGCACATCCCCTAGGCCAGAGCTCATACAGACACGTTCTCCAAATTCATCGTCACAACCATCTGAGAAAATACATCTGGCTGGCTATGCTACAGTGATTGACTGAGAACTGATTGAGACCTGAGCTCTGCCTACTGGCACCTCAGCTCAAGCAGCAGAGTTGTATGATCTTATCTGGCCTGTACTCAAACCAAGGACAAAGAAACCACAATATTTACAGATTCATGTTATGCCTTTGGTGCTGCTCATGATTTCATGTTGAACTTTGGGGACAGAGAGGATTTCTCTTGTCTTCAGATTAACCAATTAAAATTAATTGTATAATCACAATTTGCTTGATGCTCTATATGTTATAAGTACAGCTTGCTATTTTAAATGTGGGGTTCACACCTCTGGATCTGATACTGTTTCACATGGAAATGTAAAACAACTGATATGAAGTTAAACAAGCCACAACTTCCTCCAGCTCCACGATACATTAATGTAGGTCCCTGTAACTTAAAAAGGCTATACCTGTGCCTTCTGTTAGAGATATTCCAGTACAGGAAACCAAGATGACACAGTTAGAACATCATTTATGAGTGTGTTAGGGTTGTCCTAGGAGTCTAGCTTGTAGGACTCCCTAATGGTATCTTATCTGTCCTCATCCCTCCTCCATGTTCTGGTCATTTCTGTACACTACCCTTCACATGCAGAACAGGGGAAATGAATGATTGAATAAATCATAAATAAGATAATTGCAGGTAATTAAATTGCAATGGCTTCACACAGGTCTCACACACACTGGTAGACTGATGCACGCCATGTCAGTAGGCCAGCAGAAGAAAAAACAGCCCTATCAAACAAGATCATTTATCATCACCATCAGGGCTCTTTGCAGATATAAGAAAACACTTTTGTACACACAGTATGTCAAATTTTCGAGTTTACAAATATATGTTTATGATTTCTGACCAAATATTAAGTTGTGTCCATTCGAAACACACTGACCTCAACAATCAGGAGAACGAGAGTGGCAATCCTGACCTGCAGGTCAGGGAGAGAGGCAACAATGTGCCTCACTCTCAGTTCCAGGAGCATGATGCTGCAGAAAGTAGCCCCATGCACAGGTTAAAGACAGTGGTGCTGAAGGAAAGCAGCACCACAAGTGTGTGTCTTTGAGAGAAAAAAAGGTGTGAGCCACAATGAGAAGGAAGCTGCAGTGGCTATTCCTAAATCCACAAGTAATGTAAGACACACCTTTCTAACACACAGTTTTGTCTCTACAGAGCCAAAAGAGAGGTGAACCCAGTGTCTGTCCGGTGTCCTTCCCACAGGTGTGGACTGAATGATTGTCGGCTGGCATACCGTAAATACGACGCAAAGGGGAGGCAAACATAGGGAGTTCTGGTTTATCTTGCTGCACCTTGCCTTGGACACTACGGTAACTCTCACAGGCCGGCCCGGGGAAATGTGCTGGGCCTGTATCCTGTAAGGGGGAGTTACCGTAGTTACCAAGGCAACACGCAGGCTGCAGACAAAACAAAATAAACACTATGCTCAGCTGCAGACTAAAAGCAACGGAGAGATGACCTGATGATTGATTGGCCTAGTGGCTTGTCTGTCAAGTATACCTGGCTTAATGGCCCTATGAGAGGCTACAGAGGCCCAGGAGCCCCCCTCATCTAATCATCTTGATGAGCAGGCGATAGAGAGACAGAGCGAGATAGAGAAAAAAATGGAGACTATGAGTAAAAAAACGAAAAGGTGACGCTGAGAGGCTAAGAGAAAAGAAAAGGAAATCTCTAGAGGCACAGGCTGTCAAAAGTTTAACAAATGACAGAAATGTTTGCTGCAGCCGGCCTGGTGGGGACCAGCAGCACCAACACGGCTGCTTTAGCCCCCCCACAGATAAAATAGACTCTCCTCCTCACATGTGAAGGAGGTGGTGACACTGTGGTAAGTAAGCTGGTGTGCCTTCCAGCATGGTGTGAATAAACATTAACTCAAATAGATGCTTCAGAATGGTTAGAACTGTCTATGAACTTTACTTGACATAAGAAATAGATCACTCTGGTGTGTTACAACTAAATCTAGTTATCTAAAGGATCTGAAAACAATAACTATATTCATATACTATTTTATTAACCACTTAAGCCCTGTTTTATACTTTCATCTCATATACTTTCACACAAAGTTGCACATCTACAAGCTTACAACTCACATGTTGCAATGTGATGTGTTCTGAGTATGTAGATCTGCTATTTTCAGAGTTTTTGATCATTTCAACCTATAATGAAATCTCCCAAATCAGGTCCCCAGAGTTTAAGTGTCAACATGCACCTTTTTAGTGCACACAGTCCAATTTGGTTCATGAAGGACATTGATCTAACAACTTGAATAATATATGCTATATATGTATGCTTTACATATTTTTCAGTCAGTTGTTATGGTTTATTGTCCTTTCAACAGTTTCACATTATATACAGTAGCTAAATTAATAAAACACTGATTAACTGTTACAATAAAACATCTGCACATATTATGCAGATATATGGTCAATAGGTACATTATGTTGAGCTGTACTGTCTGTTAAAATAAACTTCTAAGTGTTGGTCCATTTTTCAGATCATTATATTATTGTTTTCTATACTTTAGTCAACTAGCCACAGTTCTGATTGCATGCAGACTCATTTTTTGCATGGAATCTTGTTCAAACTTCACCTATTCCAGACTATTCCTCTACTTTTCATGTCAGATTTGTGATAGGCAGCATGCAGCCTGTGGAGATGATCTCCCCAGAGAGCCCAGCAGCCCAGTGAGCCCACCCATAAATTATTTCACCTGTCCCAACCCAGACACCCTTCAGCAATTTTTAAACCATCACCCTCAACAAATAACAAAGAACCCCAAATGGAAGAAAGTTTTCTGATGTATGGCTTTGCACTGTATAGTTATCATTTATTTATTCAAGGCTCCAGAATATAAAGGGATATTGTTTAGTATAGTGGTGTTATTAAGGGCTTGCATGTTTGTGTGTACATCAATGGCGCGAGTTGGCACAGTATCTGCGCGCGGATTGTAGTTGGCCAGTCTGGAACAAAAAGTCCAGGGCCAAATTTTTGTCCCATTCCACCCCTGGTGGTGGCTGACAGGAGGATGACAGCCAAGTTGTCTTCTCTGATGGACAACACGTCACATCCCCTGCAGGAGACCATAACAACAGTGGGAAGCTTGTTCAGTGACAGACTTCTTCACCCGCAGTGTCTCATGGAGAGATACCACAGGTCTTTTCTTCCTGCAGTGGTCAGACTTATAATCAATAACAATAACCTCACCAAAACGGACTCAGGTGCAATATCCCCCCGTCTATTTATTAACGTGCAATAACTGCTTCATCCCTCTCTTCTTACATGTGCAGTACTTTTTTCTCTACCCATCTCCTCAGTACTGTATATTGTTTTTAACCTTACAAGTCTGTGCACATTTTTCACTGCATCACTGGTTTTGTAAATATTTGTAAATTTGATTATTTAGTTTTGTATATATGTTTGTGAGATATGCTTATTTTACTTCTTTAATTTTAATTGCTAATAACTTTTAATAATTGCTATATATGCTTTTGTTTACTTTATACTGTTTTGCACTGTCTACTCTGCTGCTGTAACACTTTAAATTTCCCCGCTTTGGGACTAATAAAGTAATATCTTATCTTATCTTGTTTATATGTTTAAAGAACACCTTCTCACCAGGGGATTGGAGAGGGAAGAGGAAGTACCACACATTGTATTACAGAGAGATGGGAAAACAAATCCAATGATAAAATAACTGAACAGTAATGGGAAAACATATGCAAAAACGCCTTTTCCACTTCTTGTTCCATGTACTGGCGTGATGTGGTTGGAAGAATCTTGTACGATATTTCATTACTCCTAAACTGGAAAGGTACTCTGTATCTAGGAGCCCTACAGGAGGAGAAATTGGGGAGTGATGGGGCGGATCACCACCATATTTTTAAATGTTAAATATTTTGGAGTATCATGAAGCAGATTCTGGGATTGTCATTTCTATTAACTTTGTTTCTCTTTATTTGGGTGACCCACCAGATGACATAACAGGAGACACTCAATATCTCTTGAAAATATTTGTTGTTGCTGCTAAAAAAGGAATCACTCATAAATGGTTCCAGGCAGATCCACCCATGGGACAGAATTGTCTGAATATGACTTTCCTGCTGAGATTAAGAAGAGATTTGTACATTACAAGGTGGGAAAATGGAAACTCTATTTTTTAGAATAGAAGGTGTGAATGGTGGCTGCTCCCCTCCTTCTTACTGCTGAAAACATTGTTGACCTCCATCTTATTGTATTCTATGATAATGAGGCAAACTTAAAGTTTACACACATGCTGCACACATCTTATGACTGAGGAAGTTCTCTAGAACTGTGAAGATTACAAAGACTAACAACCACTAGTCACATTTTAATTACATACAACGTTTTAGTCATTTTATTGATTTGCATTATCCAAAGTTTGTGTTCAAATGTTTAAATGGTCTTACCCCTCAACCTTTCTGCAAATACATAAAGAGACTACAGGGCTGCAGCAGATCCACCAGAGCAGCTTTAAGTGGCGCCTGTAAAGTCTCATTCTGCAGAACATCATTTTCTCAAACAGCTCTCTCTGTGAAAGGAGTTAAAGCCTGGAACTCTCTTCCTGATAACTTAAACCTCATTACAAACTTCACCAGGTTCAAGACCGTCACCAAATCCTGGTTCATTCAGCTAGAAACCTGCACTCATGTCTAATTTTTCAGCATGTTCTGTCATTGCCAAATGTGTGTTTTATTGTATCATGCTGTACTTATAATACCTTTTCTTTTTTATTTTAAATTACTGTTTTAATATTTTACTCCCTTAAAAATCCAATGTGGCCAAGCTGTCGTCTCAGATGGACATTTCTTTTCTGTATATATTCTTGTTGAAATTCTTGTACTGTACACCTTCTTGTTTGCTGCTGTAACTCCATGAATTTCCTTGTTGTGGGACGAATAAAGGAGTATCTTATCTTATCTTAAACCCTTCTAGGGACGGTGTTGTAAATTAGCATTCGCTACAAATACTATGATACTTACATGGGATGGCTGTTCACAGTTTGTCTATGTATCTGTCCGTAACAAATAAACCATAAATGAATAAATGAATGATGTTGGTGTTTGTGTTTTCTTTCTTTTGTTATGTAAAAGGAAAAAAAAAACAAGATAAAATTGATGTGTTAAAAAAAAGAACACCTTCCCTGCAAAGCTAAAGAATGCAGCCGAGAAATAAAGTTGAAACACATGAATAAAGATGAAATGATGGTGAAAACTGTCATCTCTTTGACCTCTTGACCTCTGATGATAATAAACTCTTTGCCTTTATGTTTTCCTGACACCACAACATCTCTAACTTGGACAGGAATCATGAGATTTGCTCAGAAGAAAGGACACACCCCACTGTGGGCTGTTTTACCTCAGACATTGTGTTGTACTGTTTTAGTAACAACCTGGTACATGAAAGTGTAAAACTGCAGCCTTCAGAGCTTGGATATCAATATTTTTATTGATATATGCAGAAAGAGACAGTCTGAGAGGAATGGAGGGTCGGGGTGACTGGAAAAAGGAGAGAGTTGCGGAGGAGGGAGTGAAATGGAAGAGGGGGGGTTATGGGTGGGTTTATGGGATTCAGCTCACTGCTCCACACCAGCTGAATGAAGACAGCGTGACATGTTGTTCTGCATGCGTCTTTTTCTGCCCATTCTCCATCTCATCTTGCTTCAGCTTCTTCTTTTTCTTTATGGGGAAGACATAAAAAACATTTAGAACAGTTGTATAAAAAAACACACTTCATATCATCTGGCTCATTTCAGCCCATCGCCCTCATTAACCCCCAGACAATCTGCTAATAAATGCATCTTTACCTTTGAGAAGATGCGTCTGAAGAATCTTGTGAAACCATTGCCCTTCTTGATCTTTGTCTCAGCACTGACTTCTCCTATGTCCTCTTCGATAGAGGAGCAAGTCTCTGGAGGACAGTCTGAGTTCTTTATGTTCTGTCCAGTGCTCACATCCGCCTCAACGGGGTGGATTTTGTTCGTCTTCAATCTGAAGAGCCTCCCCCTGGTGGAGATAGTGGTCTTGGAGCTGGCAGGGGTCACTGAGTCACTTTGTTCTGGTTGTTTGACCTCTCCTGCCTCTGCTTCCTCCTGGTGTGATGAATCTTCATCATATGAGGGTCTTGGAGAAGAACTTATACCCTCCACTTGGATCACAGATCCAGCCGTTGTTTGGCTCTGAGGTGAGGGGATTTTATCCTCCTGAAGAGAAGAGAGACTTGATCTGCCAACGTTTGGAGATTGGACCTCATCTTCTGTCTCCTCTTGATGGACTTCTTGTTCCTCAACAGGAACTTTGATGTCTGCCTTTTTCTGCCCATTCTCCATCTTATCCTGCTTCAGCTTCTTCTCATTCTTTATGGGGAAGACATAAAAAACATTTAGAACAGTTGTATCAAAACACACTTCATATCATCTGGCTCATTTCAGCCCATCGCCCTCATTGATCCCAAGACAATCTGCTAATAAATGTATCCTTACCTTTGAGAAGATGCTTCTGAAGAATCTTATGAAACCATTGCCCTTCTTTGTCTTTGTCTCAGCACTGACTCTTCTTGGCACCTCTTCAATAGAGGTCTGTCCAGTGCTGACATCAACTTCATCGGGGTGGATTTTATTCTTCTTCATCCATCTGAAGAACTTCCCCCTGGTGGAGATGGTGGTCTTGGAGCTGGCAGGAGCAGGGTCACTTTGTTCTGTTTGTTTGACCTCTCCTGCCTCTGCTTCCTCCTGGTGTGATGGATGTTCATCATCCGAGGGCCTTGAATATAAACCTCTCACCATGGTCCTGCTGTCCCAGCTGAGGGAACCCCAAGATAGAGTGTGAGAGCGCTCCTCATTTATGGAAGACAAATCAAGACGCAAGTCCGCGGCTTCATCTTCCAAGAGGTCATCACACTTCATCAGATCGTCTGCCTCTTCTTCAGTTTGACTGGAATCAGACATCTGGTGGACAAAGACAAACATTTGCATTTAATATTCAGAGCAAGGTTCAAATCTTTGCAATCATCACACACTAAAGAAAAACCTGTGGAGTTTGTAACATGCAGTCAAACACCTCAAACATCTTAGAGATCTTATATTTATGAGAATCAGAGAGAGGATACAATGTAATGAAAGCTCTTCTCTACAACTTGCTCTCAAACTTTCTCCACCTGCAGGTCTGAAACACTTCAGTAGTGATGCAGATGCAGGATTTTATTTAGTATTACTGTTATGGATTTGTAAGGTGTTTTGAGTTTGGGGAGGGCTGCTCTGATTCTTTGCTCTAACATGAACTGAAATATTGTAAATTATAATTGATCTCAGATGTTTATTTCCTTGTTTCAGTGGGTATGCATGTGTTAACCCTTAAAACCAAACATTTGACTTCTCTCATATATATCACACAGTATATTTAAAAAGTGATGTTTAAACCCTCTGTGCTGCAGGCTGAGGGGACACAGTCCTGACGGCTTCTTATAGTCACCTTCTTGATGCCGGTGGAGGACGCTCTCCTGCTCTCCTCTGATTGGACGTCATGTGAGATCCTCTCAGAGATGTCTGAGGCAGGAGATGACCACACAGAGGTGGCTATGGACATGCGGTCCTTGTCCAGGGAACTCTGAGACAGAGAGTATAAGCTCTTCTTGTCTTTGAGAGTAGAACTGGGACGGGAGGTGAGGTCTTTGTCCTGGAACAGATCCTCACAGTTCATCAGCTCTTCAATTATCTCAGCTAGGCTTGTGGATAACTCAGGAGGGATGAAGGTTTCCTTCATGCTCTCTGGTTTTTTATCCCTTTCACTGAAATCAGAAATCTGCAGGGGAACCACAAACATTGTTTAAGTTACTGAGGAGGAGAAATACTTTCAAAGTCTTCTTATGGAGTTTAAATAACTACTCATTGTGCAACAATTACAACAGAGAGGGATTTGATTCATTAGTCAAACATTAGATATTCAAATATTCTTCCATGTCCTTATTCGTCTTCTCTCTGACTCAACAGTTCATTAACAAACATGTAAATAATAAACATAAATACACCGACTCTGAAGTTCAAATCGGATTCACAGCTTCTGATTGAGCTGTGAAGGACAGGGTTGATGAAACCAGGTCCTGATCAAAAACCACTTCAGCTAGACTTATCAGGTCTGGACTCCAGCCTGCTCTTAAACCTCCTCCCTCCTGCTGCTTCATATTGACATCCTTCTCTTAAAACCTCTACATCTCTTTCTTTAAACTTTGAACTCAAAAACAGTTTCAAGCTGAAGTGACTGCAGCGAGTACTCACCTGTGTCTGTTCAGACATGTTTTAGATGAGCAGGTGTAACTTTGGTTTTCTGTCTCTTCTTTTATCTCTGATCTCTGATCTCTCTAGCTTCAGGTTTTATCTCTCGTAGTTGTGTGTATTTCTCTCTCTCTATCTCTCTATCGCTCTCTCTCTCTGGGGTATTTCAGTTGAAATGAGCTCTGCTGTATTCAATCTCCAGTTTTATGCACTCCCAATGAACAATGCCCCTGTGACCCGGGTTCTATACAACAGTCAGGCCCCTGTGACCCGGGTTCTATACAACAGTCAGGCCCCAGTGTTTCTGATTGAACTCCGTAACTGTAGCAACTTGTGCCCACAAACAGCTACATTGTGCACAACCTATTAACTTATATTCACAAGTTAATATCTTTTGCATATAAGATTAAAATGAGTGTGTAATATAAGACAAGACAATATAAGAAATTCCACTTTTAGAACTTCAGTTTTTATTTGACTCTGTTGAAGTTTCTCAGCTGTAGGAGTCCTGTTGGTAATTTGTTTCCTTTTCTTATTCCCTGTTTACGTTTATTCGCACCAAAAACACCAAGACATGTATGTATAAGACCCTGATTCTGGTTTCTAATGTGTATCATGTGTGCACACGACTCATGATGTCCCCTAAAGCCTGAGATAGAAAGTCAGATGGGGAGCAAAACCAGCATATCACTAGGGTTATCAAGTGAGCTCCTCACTTCACTAACTCTGATCTCCCAGAGTGACCCCCTCCATGCTAGCTCCTGCTGTCCATCATATCCACCAGCAGAACACACCTAACACAACCCACTGATACTACCTACTCCCCAACCTGGCCCCGAGCAGCCCCCACCACCCAACACACAACAAGAGGCGTCTGTAGCCAGGTGTTAGAAGACAGGGGAGGCAGAGCCAAGATGAGAAGCTGGTCTAGGCTAGAACTCATACCTGCCTGGTTAGGCAGTGTGCTCTACCTCCCCCCTACTGAGTATTTTCCTATTTCTGTTTTAACCTTCAACTGATGTTATTCCTCCTCAACCAGATCCACTGACTAGTTTTAACTGCTTCGTCTGACATTCCCTTAGCCGTCTTTTGCTAATTCTGTCCATGCACTCCCAGTTCTCCCAGTAATGAGACAGTTGATCTGTATGTATATGAAATACACACATTTAAAAATCAAAAGGAAAAGGGTGGGGTTGGGGGGCCTGCTTCGATCTGGGGGTTTCTGGGGCTTTTCAGGGCCTGGGGGTGGCTGAGTGGTCCCTGCTTCACCTCTTTCACATTTGAGCTCTTTCTCTTTTCTCTCTGTTGAATGAAAAAAAAAAAGGAATGCAAGTACAGGTGGAAAAGCTAGCAACCAGGGGTCAAAAAAACATGGTGGGGCGCAGGCTTGGCCTAATGGTTAAGTTGTGCACCCATATAGTGGACGGCTCTGGTTCCAGTCCAGTCTGTGTCCTCTTTCCCACGTGTAAACCCCCTGCTTTCTTCAAGTTTCCTCCTCAAGCCCCAAAAATATAACTTAAAAACAATATATGACTAGAAAAATGTATGCCCCCCCCTTACCCCCCAAACATCAAACCTGCATCTCATTCAAGGATGCAAACAGAAAGTCACCTCAACATGAACTGAGTGGCTCTAAATCTGTAACCAAATCCCATTCCCACAGGAAGGCCTGATAAATGAACGTAAACATACATATATGACCGTCTCTGATGTTATACAATGTGTTATACATGTGTTACTAAGCAAAACCCACGCTGTATAAAACCTCTGAACCATCTGGTGCATGTTCTGAGTCACACTGAGCCTCCTGCTGTGCAGCAGTCTGAAGGCCCACAGACAATAACAGAAGAGAGAGTCAGTGCCCTCTGGTGGTCTGAAGAACATCCACAGTCAGGTTTGTTGTCCTCTTTCTAAGATTACTGGGTAGAGGAGGGTTGATCAAATTTACTGTTAATGCTCAAAGGCTCTTTAAGTTGTATTTTTAAAGTCTAACATAAGGAGAGCATGAGTGGGTGCATCTTATGTCATAATCAATACCTTAGAGTGGTAATATATAGATCATTTTAGAAGATGTGATCATCTTCAAGTGTTAGACAGTTAGTAGAACCTGTCTAAAATAAATAATAAGTCCACTACTAATAACACTACTTACTATGTACAGTACATTAAGTTACATACGTACACTAAGAGAGAGAGAGAAAGTGGATCAAACATAACCGGCCACATAAATGAACAGCATCTGAACTCAAATGAAATGGTTCAAATTACCTTGAATTCAGAAGAGACTCTGAATGCAGTTGAAGTGTTTATTAAATGTTTTGTGTTTGCTGTGTGTTTTTCCTGGTTTGTGTTGCTATTGTGTTATATGTTCATTGTTTATTGCAAGATGTGTAATCATCAGTCCACAACAGCTAATAGACCTCAACATGATAAAGATTAGAATAAACACACACATGCTAATGATAAATGTGCATGACTTTCTGTTAAAACCACCTCAAATACTACATTGAATTCACATACAGTTGACTCGACAACATAATAGGATCAATCATTCCTCACAGACACGCCTGAGGGCATTGTGAGAAGAGCAGTGAGTGGTCACTTTCTCACCACTCCCAGGTAAATGGATAAAACAAAGATGGCCACATCTCAGGTCATTTGAGTCAAAGAAGATTGAGTTAGCTACTGCTAATATTAAACCACTGAGAGGTGATCCAGAGTGGGGTTACAAGTACATGTGTGTAGATGTGTGTGAAAGTGTGGTCTGACGTGGCCTGTAAGAGGTGTGGAGAGAATGGTGAAGAGAGGCGTTGTGAATGGTTGTTGGATGAGTTGAAGACTTTCCTTAATGACAAATCTAAGTTGATATCTATACACAGCGCTGATTACATACTTTCACATGCAGCAGCCATAATCATGAAAAGTTATAAAGTAAGAGTAGAGAGGTATGCACTCACTGAAGCCTCACATATCACTGGTACTCAAGAGACACATGAAAATGCAGCAGACTCCAGTCTGCTCCCTGAGGAGAGACACAATCAGACAGATGGACTTAGAAACATAGCTAATCCACCAGATAGATACAAAACATCTAGATTTGATACTCCTAAGAACTCTATAGGACGAGTAGCAGTTTTCAGGGCCTGGACTCCATCTGAGGTCAGAGACATAAAACAGTGTGCCCCTAATCCAATCTCTAGTCCTGAAGCCTTCTTAGTTTGGTTAAAACACATCTGCCACTATTACCACTGCTTAATACCTGAAGTAGAGATGCTTTTGAGCCTCACATATGCTGCTGAATGGCCAATGTGTGAGAGCATTTTCAAGTTTCCACATTCACCAGACGGGCAGTGGCCCATGACCATACCTATGAATGAGTGGCTGAATCACAAAGCTGAGAAGTATGTAAGAACATGCACACGTAATTGTAGTCATTTTCCTAAAGTAAGACTTTCTTAGTCAGTTTATCTTCAAACATAGCGATACATAAATAACTTGCTGATACATATAAAAAATGTGCCATATTTCCCCCCCTCCTCTTTAGGAGGGGCCTCTCTAAACTGAGCAAAGGGAGGCCGTGTAGAAGAAGAATCAAATCCACAGTCAATAAGCAAATATTAACAATAAGATTTTATACTTGTCCTTTTGAAAGATAAATTATGTCAATTAAAGATGATGATGTTAAGATTTAAATTAACAAGAGTATACCCAAACACCCGGCATCCTAAATGATCCACACTGTAGGTGTTTCAGGCTCTCCTATATCAGAGCCAGTTTCCACTGAAGACAATGTTGCTGTGGAATTTGATGGGAAAAGATTTTTTGTGTGAATTACTTTACATTTTTTTCAGTCAGTTGTTATGGTTTATTGTCCTTTCAACAGTTTCACATTTTATACAGTAGCTAAATTAATAAAACACTGATTATCTGTTACAATAAAACATCTGCACATATTATGCAGATATATGGTCAATAGGTACATTATGTTGAGCTGTACTGTCTGTTAAAATAACATTCAAAGTGTTTGTCCATTTTTCAGATCATTATATTATTGTTTTCTATACTTTAGTCAACTAGCCACAGTTCTGATTGCATGCAGACTCATTTTTTGCATGTAATCTTGTTCAAACTTCACCTATTCCAGGCTATTCCTGTACTTTTCATGTCAGATTTGTGATAGGCAGCATGCAGCCTGTGGAGATGATCTCCCCAGAGAGCCCAGCAGCCCAGTGAGCCAACCTATAAATTATTTCACCTGTCCCAACCCAGACACCCTTCAGCAATTTTTAAACCATCACCCTCAACAAATAACAAAGAACCCCAAATGGCAGACAGTTTTCTGATGTATGGCTTTGCACTGTATAGTTATCATTTATTTATTAAAGGCTCCAGAATATGAAGGAATATTGTTTAGTATAGTGGTGTTATTAAGAGAGACCATAACAACACTGGGAAGCTTGTTCAGTGACAGACTTCTTCACCCGCGGTGTCTCATGGAGAGATACCACAGGTCTTTTCTTCCTGCAGTGGTCAGACTTATAATCAATAACAATAACTTCACCAAAACGGACTCACGTGCAATAACCCCCCGTGTATTTATTAACGTGCAATAACTACTTCATCCCTCTCTTCTTACATGTGCAGTACTTTTTTCTCTACCCATCTTCTCAGTTCTGTATTTTGTTTTTAACCTTACAAGTCTGTGCACATTTTTCACTGCATCGCTGGTTTTGTAAATATTTGTAAATTTAATTATTTAGTTGTGTATATATGTTTGTAAGATATTCTTATTTTACTTCTTTAAATTTAATTGCTAATAACTTTTAATAATTGCTATATATTTAAATGGACAAAAGATGGAATTAGATAGCTTGGCATTCATATTCCACGAACATTAAACAACCTATATGATACAAACTACAAACCCATAACTCAGAATATTAGTCGGGATCTGGGCTGGTGGTCAACTCTTCCACTATCTCTGTTAGGTTGTATTGAAAGCGTACGTATGAATATACTCCCTAAGCTTCTCTAACTGTTTCAGATGCTGCCAATTGATATTCCTAAATCCACATCTGAAAAATTAGATAGACTTATTTCAAAGTTCATCTGGCAAGGACGAAGGCAAAGAGTTAGACTGAAAACACTACAACTTCCTAAATCCCATGGAGGCCTCAAACTTCCAAATCTTAGGCACTACTTCTGGGCTGCACAGTTAAGACCCCTAACAATATGGATTCAGGATCTCTCAGATACATGCTGGCTAAACATTGAATATATGTTTTTGTGCTACTCCCCTCCAGGCCTTGCTTTTTATAGATGTCCCATTAGGGGACACCCAAATGAGGGAATGGACTAGAGTCACATTAAATATCTGGAGGAAAATGAAAGTATCATTTGGATTACCTAAAACAATCTCAGCACTTACTGACATTGGATTTATGAAGGACTTTGCTCCCTGCCATATGGATGCAGGCTTTAGGAAGTGGTCAGGACATGGACTCACTAAGCTACACCAACTCAATGAGGGTAGGAGCCTACAATCATTTGAACAACTAAAAGAGGAATTCATACTCCCTAACACTGACTTCTATAGATATTTACAATTAAGGACATTTTTAACTAAACACAAAGAATGGAATAAAGTCTTGGAACCCACCCCAATTGAGGAATTTCTGTTAAAAGTACAAACTGGAAACCAGGGTAAGAAGATAATAGGTCATTTTTATCAAATCTTTTCAGGTATGACTTTGAATAATACATTGCAGATAAAAAGCAGCTGGGAAACTAAAATGAATGTAGTCATACCGGAGGACACATGGGAGGAAATATGCACTGAAGCCCATCTTGTAACCAATTCTAATTCATGGAGGGAATTCAAGTGGAAGGTGATAATGAGATTCTTCCAGACGCCAGCTATAGTGGCTAAAATGGGTCCAGCACATTCTAATATATGTTGGAGAAATTGCGGTACACAAAATCCCGACCATACTCACATATTCTGGACATGTGCAAAATTTGGGGAGGAGCTTTTTAAAGCTCTAGAAATTATATTTCATCAAACGCTTACAAAAGATCCAACAGTAGCAATACTGGGTCGAATACCAAGAGGCATTGATGGTAGAGCTGAAAAATATCTCTTACAAATACTTACTACAGCAGCTCTGAAATGTATAACAACTAAATGGCTAAAACCTGACCCTCCGACATATAGTAGATGGACTGAGAAGTTCAGTCAGACAACTCACGTTTAAATTGTTTATTGTAGCAGCAAATACATATTCATGTTTGGCGCCCAGGCTCCGGCCTCATCACTCTCTGCAGATAAGTTTACATGCAGACATTTTGGAGTGATGAGCAAAACATACTAAACACCCCCGGAGCCTGCAGGTTGAAGCTGGGGAGGCGGCGGGGAAGAAGAAATATCAGCAATAGGCATGCAGCAGCAGAGGCGTTGACAGGCAGAGGGAGAGATGGGAGATTTTTCCCCAGTTTAAATAGACCGCCAATTTGAGAGGCAAATGGCAGGATTGGATGATGGTTATGAGAGTGGGACATGTGACGTGTATGGCATTGCAGCTCGAGTTGTCTGCCTGAACTAGCTTGCAGGCGTCGCTCCATTTATTGGAAATCTATCACATGGGACGCATAACATACTCCCTAAGACTACAGAAAGAAACATTCATGAAAGATGGAACCCTGCCATTTTAGTTCTGCTTCTAAGCTGAAGCTACTACATACATGTGTAAACGCACGCATGCTCACGCACACACACACCCCCGTGCTCACGCACCCGCGTGCACATGCGCACACACACACACGGCCGCACACACGCGCAAATCCACTCCCCGACTCTTACCTCCTTTATTATTTATCTGCTTTTTTCTTTTTCTTTTTTTGTATGTATACTTTTAGTTTTTACCTTATGATAGAGTTAAGTTATATCTATCTTGCTTGGTTATTTGTATTTTATTGTTTATCCTTGTAATCATATAGATACAGCTGTAAACAAAAAAAGGAAAAATGAAGAATTGTGAATACTATTGTGTAAATTGTTGAATTTTAAATAAAAACTAAGTTAAAAAAAAAAACATCCTATTTTATTCCTTTATACTGTTTTGCACTGTCTACTCTGCTGCTGTAACACTTTAAATTTCCCCCGTTTTGGGACTAATAAAGTAATATCTTATCTTATCTTGTTTACATGTTTAAAGAACACCTTCTCTCCAGGGGATTAGAGAGGGAAGAGGAAGTACCACACACTGTATTAAAGAGAGATGGGAAAAGGAATCCAATGATAAAATAACTGAACAGCAATGGGAAAACATATGCAAAAACACCTTTTCCACTTCTTGTTCTATGTACTGGCGTGATGTGGTTGGAAGAATCTTGTCCGATATTTCATTACTCCTAAACTGGAAAGGTATTCTGTATCTAGGAGCCCTACAGGAGGAGAAATCGGGGAGTGATGGGGCGGATCACCACCATATTTTTAAATGTTAAATATTTTGGAGTATCATGAAGCAGATTCTGGGATTGTCATTTCTATTAACTTTTGTTTCTCTTTATTTGGGTGACCCACCAGATGACATAACAGGAGACACTCAATATCTCTTGAAAATATTTGTTGTTGCTGCTAAAAAAGGAATCACTCATAAATGGTTCCAGGCAGATCCACCCATGGGACAGAATTGTCTGAATATGACTTTCCTGCTGAGATTAAGAAGAGATTTGTACATTACAAGGGGGGAAAATGTAAACTCTATTTTTTGGAATAGAAGGTCTGAATGGTGGCTGCTCCCCTCCTTCTTACTGCTGAAAACATTGTTGACCTCCATCTTATTGTATTCTATGATAATGAGGCAAACTTAAAGTTTACACACATGCTGCACACATCTTATGACTGAGGAAGTTCTCTAGAACTGTGAAGATTACAAAGACTAGCAACCACTAGTCACATTTTAATTACATACAACGTTTTAGTCATTTTATTGATTTGCATTATCCAAAGTTTGTGTTCAAATGTTTAAATGGTCTTACCCCTCAACCTTTCTGCAAATACATAAAGAGACTACAGGGCTGCAGCAGATCCACCAGAGCAGCTTTAAGTGGCGCCTGTAAAGTCTCATTCTGCAGAACATCATTTTCTCAAACAGCTCTCTCTGTGAAAGGAGTTAAAGCCTGGAACTCTCTTCCTGATAACTTAAACCTCATTACAAACTTCACCAGGTTCAAGACCGTCACCAAATCCTGGTTCATTCAGCAACAAACCTGCACTCATGTCTAATTTTTCAGCATGTTCTGTCATTGCCAAATGTGTGTTTTATTGTATCATGCTGTACTTATAATACCTTTTCTTTTTTATTTTAAATTACTGTTTTAATATTTTACTCTCTTAAAAATCCAATGTGGCCAAGCTGTCGTCTCTGATGGACATTTCTTTTCTGTATATATTCTTGTTGAAATTCTTGTACTGTACACCTTCTTGTTTGCTGCTGTAACTCCATGAATTTCCCCGTTGTGGAAGGAATAAGGGAGTATCTTATCTTATCTTAAACCCTTCTAGGGACGGTGTTGTAAATTAGCATTCGCTACAAATACTATGATACTTGCATGGGATGGCTGTTCACAGTTTGTCTATGTATCTGTCCGTAACAAATAAACCATAAATGAATAAATAAATGATGTTGATGTTTGTGTTTTCTTTCTTTTGTTATGTAAAAGGAAAAAAACAAGATAAAATTGATGTGTTACAAAAAAAAACACCTTCTCTGCAAAGCTAAAGAATGCAGCCGAGAAATAAAGTTGAAACACATGAATAAAGATGAAATGATGGTGAGAACTGTCATCTCTTTGACCTCTTGACCTCTGGTGATAATAAACTCTTTGCCTTTATGTTTTCCTGACACCACAACATCTCTAACTTGGACAGGAATCATGAGATTTGCTCAGAAGAAACGACACACCCCACTGTGGGCTGTTTTACCTCAGACATTGTGTTGTACTGTTTTAGTAACAACCTGGTACATGAAAGTGTAAAACTGCAACCTTCAGAGCTTGGATATCAATATTTTTATTGATATATGCAGAAAGAGACTGAGAGGAATGGAGGGTCGGTGTGACCGGAAAAAGGAGAGAGTTGTGGAGGAGGGAGTGAAATGGAAGAGGGGGGGTTATGGGTGGGTTCATGGGATTCAGCTCACTGCTCCACACCAGCTGAATGAAGACAGCGTGACATGTTGTTCTGCATGCGTCTTTTTCTGCTCATTCTCCATCTCATCTTGCTTCAGCTTCTTCTTTTTCTTTATGGGGAAGACATAAAAAACATTTAGAACAGTTGTATAAAAAAACACACTTCATATCATCTGGCTCATTTCAGCCCATCGCCCTCATTGATCCCCAGACAATCTGCTAATAAATGCATCGTTACCTTTGAGAAGATGCGTCTGAAGAATCCTATGAAACCATTGCCCTTCTTCATCTTTGTCTCAGCACTGACTTCTCCTATGTCCTCTTCAATAGAGGTGCAAGTCTCTGGAGGACAGTCTGAGATCTTCATGTTCTGTCCAGTGCTCACATCAGCCTCAACAGGGTGGATTTTGTCCGTCTTCAATCTGAAGAGCCTCCCCCTGGTGGAGATGGTGGTCTTGGAGCTGGCAGGGGTCACTGAGTCACTTTGTTCTGGTTGTTTGACCTCTCCTGCCTCTGCTTCCTCCTGGGGTGATGAATCTTCATCATATGAGGGTCTTGGAGAAAAACCTCTCACCTCCATCTGGACCACAGATCCAGCCGTTGTTTGGCTCTGAGGTGAGGGGATTTTATCTTCCTGAAGTATAGAGGGACTTGATCTGCCAAAGTTTGAAGATTGGACCTCATCCTCTGTCTCCTCTTGATGGACTTCTTGTTCCTCAACAGGAACTTTGATGTCTGCCTTTTTCTGCGCATTCTCCATCTTATCCTGCTTCAGCTTCTTCTCGTTCTTTATGGGGAAGACATAAAAAACATTTAGAACAGTTGTATAAAAAAACACACTTCATATCATCTGGCTCATTTCAGCCCATTGCCCTCATTGATCCCCAGACAATCTGCTATAAATGCATCGTTACCTTTGAGAAGATGCTTCTGAAGAATCTTATGAAACCATTGCCCTTCTTTGTCTTTGTCTCAGCACTGACTTTTCTTGGCACCTCTTCAATAGAGGTCTGTCCAGTGCTGACATCAACGTCCTCGGGGTGGATTTTATTCTTCTTCATCCATCTGAAGAACTTCCCCCTGGTGGAGATGGTGGTCTTGGAGCTGGCAGGAGCAGGGTCACTTTGTTCTGTTCGTTTGACCTCTCCTGCCTCTGCTTCCTCCTGTTGTGATGGATGTTCATCATCCGAGGGTCTTGAATTTAAACCTCTCACCATGGTCCTGCTGTCCCAGCTGAGGGAACCCCAAGACAGAGTGTGAGAGCGCTCCTCATTTATGGAAGACAAATCAAGACGCAAGTCCGCGGCTTCATCTTCCAAGAGGTCGTCACACTTCATCAGATCGTCTGCCTCTTCTTCAGTTTGACTGGAATCAGACATCTGGTGGACAAAGACAAACATTTGCATTTAATATTTAGAGCAAGGTTCAAATCTTTGCAATCATCACACACTAAAGAAAAACCTGTGGAGTTTGTAACATGCAGTCAAACACCTCAAACATCTTAGAGATCTTATATTTATGAGAATCAGAGAGAGGATACAATGTAATGAAAGCTCTTCTCTACAACTTGCTCTCAAACTTTCTCCACCTGCAGGTCTGAAACACTTCAGTAGTGATGCAGATGCAGGATTTTATTTTGTATTACTGTTATGGATTTGTAAGGTGTTTTAAGTTTGGGAAGGGCTGCTCTGATTCTTTGCTCTAACATTAACTGAAATATTGTAAATTATAATTGATCTCAGATGTTTATTTCCTTGTTTCAGTGGGTATGCATGTGTTAATCCTTAAAACCAAACATTTGACTTCTCTCATATATATCACACAGTATATTTAAAAAGTGATGTTTAAACCCTCTGTGCTGCAGGCTGAGGGGACACAGTCCTGACGGCCTCTTATAGTCACCTTCTTCATGCCGGTGGAGGACGCTCTCCTGCTCTCCTCTGATTGGACATCATGTGAGATCCTCTCAGAGATGTCTGAGGCAGGAGATGACCACACAGAGGTGGCTATGGACATGCGGTCCTTGTCCAGGGAACTCTGAGACAGAGAGTATAAGCTCTTCTTGTCTTTGAGAGTAGAACTGGGACGGGAGGTGAGGTCTTTGTCCTGGAACAGATCCTCACAGTTCATCAGGTCTTCAATTATCTCAGCTAGGCTTGTGGATAACTCAGGAGGGATGAAGGTTTCCTTCATGCTCTCTGGTTTTTCATCCCTTTCACTGAAATCAGAAATCTGCAGGGGAACCACAAACATTGTTTAAGTTACTGAGGAGGAGAAATACTTTCAAAGTCTTCTTATGGAGTTTAAATAACTACTCATTGTGCAACAGTTACAACAGAGAGGGATTTGATTCATTAGTCAAACATTAGATATTCAAATATTCTTCCATGTCCTTATTCGTCTTCTCTCTGACTCAACAGTTCATTAACAAACATGTAAATAATAAACATAAATACACCGACTCTGAAGTTCAAATCTGATTCACAGCTTCTGATTGAGCTGTGAAGGACAGGGCTGATGAAACCAGGTCCTGATCAAAACCACTTCACCAAGACTTATCAGGTCTGGACTCCAGCCTGCTCTTAAACCTCCTCCCTCCTGCTGCTTCATATTGACAACCTTCTCTTAAAACCTCTACATCTCTTTCTTTAAACTTTGAACTCAAAAACAGTTTCAAGCTGAAGTGACTGCAGCGAGTACTCACCTGTGTCTGTTCAGACATGTTTTAGATGAGCAGGTGTAACTTTGGTTTTCTGTCTCTTCTTCAATCTGTGATCTCTGATCTCTCTATCTTCAGGTTTTATCTCTCGTAGTTGTGTATATTTCTCTCTCTCTATCGCTCTCTTTCTCTCTCTCTCGCTCTCTCTCTGGTGTATTTCAGTTGAAATGAGCTCTGCTGTATTCAATCTCCAGTTTTATGCACTCCCAATGAACAATGCCCCTGTGACCCGGGTTCTATACAACAGTCAGGCCCCTGTGACCCGGGTTCTATACAACAGTCAGGCCCCAGTGTTGTGATTGAACTCTGTAGCTGTAGCAACTTGTGCCCACAAACAGCTACAATGTGCACAACCTTTTAACTTATGTTCATAAGTTAATATCTTTTGCACATAGGATTAAAATGAGTGTGTAATATAAGACAAGGCAATATAAGAAATTCCACTTTTAGAACTTCAGTTTTTATTTGAGTCTGTTGAAGTTTCTCAGCTGTAGGAGTCCTGTTGGTTATTTGTTTCCTTTTCTTATTCCCTGTTTACGTTTATTCGCACCAAAAGCACCAAGACATGTATGTAAAACACCCTGATTCTTGTTTCTAATGTGTATCATGTGTGCACACGACTCCTTCACACAATGGACGAGACAATAAGTTATTTCTGCAAGCTCGACCTCGCTTAATGTTGTTGTGTTGACGAGCAAATTCAAAGAAATATGTGATATAAACACAATGTGAGTTAAACACAAAGAAAGAAGGGAAGAGTGCTCAGTGCAGAATCCCACCCCACTATGCCCTCTACTGATATGTCTAGTTGCCTACTTCATGACTCCTGATGTCCCCTAAAGCCTGAGATAGAAAGTCAGATGGGGAGCAAAACCAGCATATCACTGGGGTTATCAAGTGGGCTCCTCACTTCACTAACGCTGACTTCCCAGAGCGGCCCCCCTCCATGCCAGCTCCTGCTGTCCATCATATCCACCAGCAGAACACCCCTAAAACCCAACCCACTGATACTACCTACTCCACCACCTGGCCCTGAGCAGCACCCACCACCTAACACACATCAAGAGGCGCCTGTAGCCAGGTGTTAGAAGACAGGGGAGGCAGAGCCAAGATGAGGAGCTGGTCTAGGCTAGAACTCATACCTGCCTGGTTAGGCAGTGTGCTCTACCTCCCCCCTACTGAGTATTTTCCTATTTCTATTTTGGCCTTCAACTGATGTTATTCCTCCTCAACCAGATCCACTGACTAGTTTTAACTGCTTCGTCTGACATTTCCTTAGCCGTCTTTTGCTAATTCTGTCCACGCACTCCCAGTTCTCCCAGTAATGAGACAGTTGATCTGTATATATGTGAAATACACACAATTAAAAATCAAAAGGAAAAGGGTGGGGTGGGGGGCCTGCTTCGATCTGGGGGTTTCTGGGGCTTTTCAGGGCCTGGGGGTGGCTGAGTGGTCCCTGCTTCACCTCTTTCACTTTGAGCTCTTTCTCTTTTCTCTCTGTTGAATGAAAAAAAAAAAGGAATGCAAGTACAGGTGGAAAAGCTAGCAACCAGGGGTCAAAAATACATGGTGGGGTGCAGGCTTGGCCTAATGGTTAAGTTGTGAGCCCAAAAAGCGGCCGGCCCTGGTTCAATTCCAGTCTGCTGCCTCTTTCCTGCACATCAATCCCCCGCTCAGTCCAAGTTTCCTCCTCTATCAACTGTCCTGTCCTCTCAAGGTGTCAAAGCCCCAAAATATAACTTAAAAATCAATATACAACTAGAAAAATGCATGGTCGCCCCTCTCAAACCCCACAAACATCAAACCAGCATTTCATTCAAAGATAGAAACACTATAAACTTTGCTTAATTTGAATTGCTACTAACTTTTTAATAATTGCTTTTTATATGCTCTTGTTTTCTTTATACTGTTTTGCACTATCTAAGTTGCTGCTGTAACACTTAAAACGTCCCCGCTGTGGGATGAATAAAGGAATATCTTATCTTAAATCAGCTCAACATGAACTGAGTGGCTCAAAATCTGTAATCAAATCCCATTCTCACAGGAAGGCCTGATAAATGAAGGTAAACATACATATATGACCGTCTCTGATGTTATACAATATGTTATACATGTGTTACTAAGCAAAACCCCTGCTGTGTAAAACCTCTGAAACATCTGGTGCATGTTCTGAGTCACACTGAGCCTCCTGCTGTGCAGCAGTCTGAAGGCCCACAGACAATAACAGAAGAGACAGTCAGTGCCCTCTGGTGGTCTGAAGAACATCCACAGTCAGGTTTGTTGTCCTCTTTCTCTCTGTAACGGTCATGTTGTTGGTTTCTTTGGCACCAAGATAGAGCAGAGAAAAGAAAAGACCCCTCTGATCCAACATCCAACCTCTCACCTCAGATCAATAACAAGCTAATTCATTATTCATTGACAGCTGCAGACTCGACACAAAGTCATAAGAAACATTTATTATTGATCATATTTACACTTGCAGATGACTCATAGACATCTGTTAATTTTAATGGCGTATCGTGCTACATGCCATAGAAAGTGAAATTATTCACAAAATAACCTCTACTCACGACGTGAAATGCTATCAAAGTGCTCTAACACAGAGAGAATATTCTGTCACCTACATCACTGCAGTTACAGGATGAAGCACTGCCTTACAGGGAACAATAGGACAGACAAACAAAGAGTACAGATGTAGTGCTGCTGGATTACTGCTCTTTCTGGACTGAGTTTTCAGACCTATTCAGGACTGTGTATGGATTACTGGGTCAGGGAGGGTTGATCAAACTTACTGTTAATGCTCAAAAGGCTCTTTAAGTTGTATTTTTAAAGTCTAACATAAGGAGAGCATGAGTGGGTGCATCTTATGTCATAATCAATACCTTAGAGTGGTAATATATAGATCATTTTAGAAGACGTGACCATCTTCAAGTGTTTAACAGTTAGTAGAACCTGTCCAAAAATGTGGTTTTACTTCATAAATTAAATTGACAAAATTTTATCACAACCTGATACTCCACAGGTGAAGAGTTTGAGGTTTAACTTTGAATAGCTTGTTTTGTTCTTCCTTGTTTGCTAGTATTTGAGGCCCTAAGCAGACATGCATCCATAAAGTCACTGCTTCTTTCCTCCATAGGTTAGCGCTGTTGCCTCATTGTGAGAAGGTTCCTGGTTTGAATCCCTGGCCTTAAAGGAACCTTTCTGTGTGTGGAGTTTGAATGTTCTCGGTGTGCATGTGTGGGATCTCTCTGGGTCCTCTGACTTCCTCCCCCAACCCAAACACATGCTTGTGAGTTTAGTTAGTGACTCTTAATTATCAGCAGTGTGATAGACTGATGACCTGTTCAGGGTGTGACCCACGTCTCGCCCAATCACAGCTGGAATAGGCTCCAGCCTTGAGTCCTGAATGGGATAAGTGTACATGTATACATACTTGATGGATGGATGGAAGTTAATTTTGGGTGTTTTATTGGGATCTTAATTTTCTAGTCACAGCTGGTTTAGCTGTGAAAATAGATAGATGAACCTCATTATCTCAACATCACAAAGCTTGTTTTGTCTGTCTTATATCTAGAAAACAAACCGTTACCCACACTAATGAGTAAGTTAAGACTTTTCTATTTTTGTTTGCTTTATGCTTTTGCAACTCTGAGATATGAATTAGCATCATCTGTTCAGTTAAGATCTCGAGGAACAACTGAAATTGACTTAAAACAGGGGACATTAAATGTATGGATGCATTTCCAATTAGAGCTTCTTTGAACAGAGATGGGATCTTTTCCCCATTAGCAAGCAGCACCTTTATGATCTACATATTGGTATACTATTAAAGTTATTTTTGCTGAAATAAAATATAAATCTGGAGGGAGAAATGATACAAAAATCCCCTGTCTCTCTTCCTCCTTTCAGGAAAAAGAAAAACAACTCTCTTCTCCTCTCTGACCCCGCCCTGTTAGTAATCATTTTACAGTCTGTTACTGAGAAGAATACATGCAGTCATTTCCATACATCCAGCATGCACTAACCTGTTGGGTCATACGTTCAATCAAGGTGAGAAATGTAATATCAACTTCTCAGGAACAGCCTCAGGAGCTGAACTCAAAACACCACCGTTACCCTTTTCAGCCACTAGGGGCAGCCAAACCACGGCTACACAGGCAGCAAACTCAGCAGGTCTCCTGTTTGAGGCTGAATTAAAAGGTTGAAACAATAACAGAGTGTGATTGTATATAATACATATCCACATCAAACTTGTGACAGTAAAATTAATAATAAATACACATTCTAGCAGAGGCAGGAAAGGAAGTACTCTAAACTCTGCGCAGGGCGAGTGTTCGTCGATAATGGCTCAGTGCAAATGAGTGTAAACATGATCCAAAGCAGAGGATGCTTCGGTGAAGTGGTGGTGTTTGTGGTAGTGATGGTGTTAAGCGCTGGTCGGGCAGTTAAAGATCCAGAGAGTGATGCTTCTTCACTTCTCTCTGAGCAGGTACAACACAACGGCCTTCACGTAGTGTCCGAAGGTGCAGGCAGCCGACACCAACCAGTGAGAGCGGAAACTGGGGTCAGAGTTCACCACACATTTTGTTACATCCACCTGCAAAGACAAGGAGATACAGAGTTAGAGTGAGGACGTTACAGTATAAAAGGAAAAAGTAGAATTTAAAGAAAGCGAAAAGAGAAATGTTTCCGCATGTGTTCCTGATTTGTAAATATTCTGCTGTCCCAACATGTGCAACCTGCCCACAAGTATGTTCTTTCAAAGCCAGAGCCCACAGTGGAATCTCAGTGTACTAGCTGTAAAAACTGGAGTTGTATAACAAGAAAACTTGCATAGACAATGAAAGTCCCCAGAGAGCAGTGAAGTGTCAGTTCTGACATTAAACACGGCCCCCTCTCCAGATCCTGCTGCAAACCCATTTTACACACTGACCTCATATCCCACCGCAGAGATGTTACAGTCTGAGCTGTGACCGTGAAAATCAGGTCCCTCATTTGTGCTCATGAGGTCAGTTATACAATGCACAGCTCCTCACTTTGTCACACTCCACTTCTCCTCAAAACAGAGCCGACTTGGGTGCCATGTCTGTGAGCACGAGGGCGTTCATTTGTCCTCGCGTTGAGCTCTTTCCAGCAGAGCAGAACACAGACTGAGGCAGGCCGCCAGGCTCGGCTGCTTCTGCTGCCTCAGTCTGTCTGTGCAGTACTGTTGTTTTAACGTACACACTTTTCTCATGAACAGGATTGTAGAGAGGATCCACAGGTGTTCTCATCTACTGGTCTGAAGCAGTAGCTCCGGTTATGTTAGAGCTTCTGTCAGGAGATTTTAGTATGTTATGAAACAGACTGAAATCAATCTGTTGCTTCTTTACGACTGACAGAAAGAAAAAGTGTGAAGACTGATTACTGCAATTATATTTTTATATTATATTCCTGTCTCTGCAGCAGGTAGACGTCTGACAAGGTGATTGATAGCATGCTGCTGGAACAACATTTTTGAAAGTTTTCCTTGTCTTAGAGTGACGTGAAATGCACGTTACACTTTTAAAATAAAGGATAAGATTTATTTTGCCAATAAATAAATATGTACTATTACTTGAATACTAATATATCCTTCCTTCCTTATTTTATAACTACATGTACATGGCAAGATCATGGACTGTATTAAACCAGACAGAAAAACAACTATACAGAGTGAAGCCAACACTTTCAGAGGTCCCCCTGGTGGCTGGCTGCAGTACAGGTCATAAAGCCTGTTGCAGCTAAAATATATATTTCTCAGACATGTTTTCAGTCGTTGCAGTTAGTTTGTATTGTGCTTATTAATGCACAAGTATTCATTTTTGGAGGAGTTTAGTTTTAATTGGTAGTTTGATGTTAGAAAAGATGATTGGTTGACAGCTCTGTTGTCAGATACAGACTTAGATGCAGATTAAAGGAGGAACAGTGAGAGAAAACATAACAAACACTTTCCTTTACTGTGAGTGTCTCCTTTTAACTAACACAAGAATCTATCTGATGTGGACAGTACCCACCTGAGAGGTTTCTGATATTTTATTGGTAAGTTATATCTGTGTTTCAGTCAGAGGAAAAGTTGTGACGTCAGTCCCACGGCTCCAACAGGATCACTTCTGTGCATGCTTTGGCTCTACCAGCGCACACTGAGGTGGTACTTTGGGACATGCTGTCCATATAGTTAATGGTCAAGATCAACAAACAGTTCAAAGACTCTAACCTAACTTGAGAGGACAATTACTAACTCTAAATTCATTGCAGGTTTGAGCATGAGCGTGTCTCGTTGTCTCTTTATGTTAACTCTGTAATAGAGTGGTGATGTGTCCAGGCTGTACCTCCTGTCTTGCCCTAATGACAGCTGGGATAGTCTCCTGACCTCTGTGACCACAGTGGGATAAGCACTATAAATAATAGTGATCATGACAGTTTGACAAAACTAAGAAAGTGGATCACCAATGCTGCCTTAGTATCTCATGAAGTATCTCAGGGTGTGCGATTTTACATCTACCTTCACAAGCTTTATAATAACAGCTAAGGTGAACAACTCTGGGACCAGAGCCCTGAGGTACCTGTTTGACTCACATTGGCTAAAAAGACCAGAGGCCTTAAAGAAACATCATCACAAATAATGATCTGTTAAATAATAGAGTTTCTCTTACCCAGCCTCCTCTTCTTTTTAACCAGGAGGTCAGGCTCTTGCGGACGAACTCCCCCAAACAGTCGACGATGGTGTGGACCATCGCTGGGTGACCGTGTCGAACACAGTCCACAGCCAGGGCTCCTGCCACCGCGTACAGAGACACCACCTTCCCCCACGTCACTCCTGACAGGAGACACACATGATGGAGGACTATTAGGAAGATAAACTTCAACCTTACTCCAAACTTTGAATGCTTAAGTCCTGCTAAAAGATGGACACATTCACTGCAAGAGCAAAAAGTTTGAAACAAAATGTAAGTTAATGATTTTGGGGCTCTGAGATAATCAGAAGAAAAGTGTTCTCTGAGGGAAGTACAGTGGTGTGTAGTGGGCTCTCTTCAGAGGTGGATGAACAGTCAGTGAAACCTGAGCAGCACTTCAGCATTAAGACTCAAACAGAGGAATCAGAGCAGCAGACAGAACACCTCTCTGGATCAGAGAGCAGATGATTCTTCAACTACTTACCTCTGTCTTCAAGTTTTGAACCAACACTGTTTACAGACTACTTCTGGAGTCTTTGCATCTGCAACACATAAAAAACAGATCCCTAACCCCATCTTTCCTCTATAAATGTGGTCTTATTTATTCCAAGAATCTTATTGTCAGACGGTGCACGGCACTGTGAGTGCCTGTAACACAGCTGTCTGTCTGACGGTGGATCAGAGCGTCAGTAAACATTTATCTTTCAAAGAAACTTTTTTCAACAAAGTGTCCAGAAGGAAACTAAAACCTGAAGAACTTCTGGTTGAAGAGAATACCTGAGAAGACTGCCAGTTTAATTCAACTTGTTTTACCAGCTGACTTTCATTAAACAGGATTATGTATGAAGGAAGACCAGAAACCCATCTCCCTGATGGAGAAAGTACAACAGAGGATTAGTGCAACATTGAGGGAAAAAATGGAGAATAATATAAGAATATTATAATATTATGAGACTACTTTAATCTCGTAAATGTATGCCTTGATTCTGGTAAATATACAGCTTTTTTCTCCTATGACTAATCTTTGAAAACTTACCACTTCATTCTTGAAAATGTGAAACTCTTTTTCTTGGTTTTTTTTCTCCCTTAATGGGGCCTAAATTCTCTGTCTTAAATAATAATAACACTGTTAGGGTTTGAAAAAGTGTGACAGTGCCTTAGCTTCAAGTGTCCTGAATAAGGTTTTATAATGTAAAGAATGAGAGTTCAATAAAAATCCTAAAACTTTCAAATCCTTGAAATTCATGCCGGATCTAACAAGATGTAACATCCAGAACATGCAATTCAGTTTGATCCAAATTGATTCTGCAATTGTGCAAGTTTGTCTAATTTAGGCAAACTTGTTTTTGATGTTTTTTTAATATAAATTCAGGGATATATGAACCTTAAATTGCTGCCTTTTTTTCATTTGTTTCCCCAAGTTCCTTATCTCAATTCCCAGCCGTTTATTCCTGGAGGTGATTTCATCTCTCACTTTGATGACCTGTGTCTCTGAACCCTCCACTCTTCACAAATCTTCAAGTTATATCACACCTTTCCTCAGATTTTGTCAGTTCTGATGTGTAACAGATTTTATTCCCAAAAAGAAAACAGTCGTTCTTTTCGATCTTCACATCCTGACTCTTTAACTTCAAACCTGAATGTCCTGCAGTCAAAAGTGTTAGAGTTTCACATCACACAGCCAGAGTTATCCTTCTGGCTTCTGTGGTCTTTAAATAATATATGAAGCACTGGAGACCAGATTGATTTAGAACTGCTTGCATGTGTTGATTTTGTGATTCAGAGTGGTTTAAATCGCTCGCTGAATATCAAAGATCTGTGCAACAAACTTTTTAAACAGCAGACTATATTCAGGATCATTTTCACCCTTGAAAACAAATAAATTAGAAAAGAAGTCATATCAGCTAAAAATATATTTCCTGGCCACTGTGTGGTGTGAGAGCAAAGTAACTAATTACTGGAGTAGAACAATTAGTAGATACAAGTGCCTAACATTGAATCAGAGAGTCACTCATTCTGAAACACAAGTCCAATATTTCCCCTCCTTTTTCTGCAGGTCTGGTCTACATCAACTCCTGAAGGAGAGCTTGGACTCTTCAGTGGCTGAACGCTCCTCTTTCTTTACTGGCTTGTTGCTAAATATGTCTGTCTGCCATTTGTCACCGTCAGAAAAGTTTACACAAGCTTTATCAGAGGCTTATTCATTGTGAAGTGAAAACAGCGTCAGCCTGAGTCAAGACAAAACAACTAATGGAAGTGATGGAACAAAACCAGAATGATAATCCAAAACATGAGCAGACATATACTCTACAGCTGAGAGACAGCGCCTGGCAAAAATAGTTTGTGGGTTTGACTCTGACAACTTTCACATAACACTGTGTAATTTGATCATGACGAGGAACAGGAGAGCTTTCTGTAAAGGTCTGAGAACTGAAGGCAAAACAAAAGGCATGTCACCTTTAGATAGGGCTTGTTGGTGGAACATAAAGAAAGGGAAGACATGTTTAAGTGTCAGTTTTTTTTGTGCACGCAGAAAGCAGCATGACATTTGTGATCGAGTTCATCACATTGAACAAGTTTGTGGTCTTAATCTGGTGCTGCACATGACTTCCTCTGAACAGAGTGACACGCTCTGACAATGTGACCACACCACTCCTCTGTTACCGTTTTTACACGTTTCAGTAAACATGCTATCCTGACTTGTCAGCATTAACCTGAAAAAATGACAGAGAAACATTTGTAGATGGGCCATAATCTATCAACAGGGCAAATATCAGCTGATACCAATTTTCAACCTAAACAGTGATACATCCCTATAGAAGCTTTGACTATGAGTTATACTATTATGTAAGGACCTCATCTTCATTTAATGTCCCTCTTTCAGTTTACGCTGTCATCCAATAACCTGTCACTAAATCCAACCAGCTGTTTCTGTTATCACATGTAAATTCCCGAACAACAACACACCACATCCACACTCATAACCATCAGAGCATGTTTGAATGAAGGTAGATGTTCTTCCATTTTAATGTGTGCATGAGTCAGTAATCTCTGCACAAACCAGAGAACAGTACGGTCTCATTTGTCTCTAATTACCTTTGCAGCAGACTGCTCTGTCACATTCCCTGAGGAATAAGCCAGCTGAGGCTCATGTCTGAACTCCATGGGTGGGGTCCAAACTGTCTCTAACAATCACTTGCTCCAGCAACAACTTGCCCTAATATGGAGTGAGTGTTTTCTCTGCCGTCTCTCTCCTGTAGGGGGATAATGACTGAAACTAAATGGGTCAGACTGGCTGGAGACTCTGTGTTCACCTTGTTGTAATTTCTGGAAACAAAAAGTAGGAAGTGCTCAAACAATTCAGATAAAAATCAATGATGGGATCATTAACAGAAGTTCTCCTAATCTAAAAGTTCCTCCTTATCTATGGCGACCAAATAAAGAACTTCCCTAAAAAGAGAACACTTTTATGCTCATAAGTGTGTAGCTCAGATAAACAAAACAGAAGCTGTGTGGAGCTAAATCAGGGCCAAAAGTTTTGATTATTTGAAAATAAAAAAAAAATTAAAACTGAAAGTTCAAGTTTTGAGCTTGAACTTTGAAAAATACATCAATGTATTCCAATGAAAATAACTATATTCATTTTTTTTTTATAATTTTGATTTAATTCTGAAATTCTTTTGAATAAATTATTTGGTTTTTTTTCAGTTGCAGATTTTATGTTTCAGCTTCAGATCCAGATTTTTACAGTTTCAAATCAGTTTTTTCCCCATTCAGATCTTTTTTTTCACTTTCAGATTGTATTACTTCAGCTTCAGACTTTTCTGGTGTGGGGGGGCGTGGCATCATGAGTGACAGCATAACAAAGAAGGCTTAGATAACCTTCCCCGATCACGTTGCCTTCAGAAAACGTAGGTAGCGCGAGAACTATGACTCTTTACTTTCTATACACCATATTCATGGATTGGCAGAGAAAAAACTGACAACTTTTGGCCCTTCCAAATGCAAGGCTTTATTAACAGAACAACAACGTCAAGATGGAGCCTCCTACCTGTGGAGAAAATGTCTGCAGCCACAGCCAGGAAGGCATCCGACACGACACTCTCTGACGCCACCGGGATGTTGAGCTGTCGTGCTACGTTGCGATAAACGTTGGGTCGAAGGTACTCCAACTCATCACCTGGCCACAAACATAAGAGACTGCAATCAATGAAAAAGTCAAAGCATGGTTACAAAAAGACACAGAATTATGATTCTACACAACATGAAACAAACAAAAGATAAAACTTGAAAAAGTCTAAAGGGTGTTAAAGGTGACATATTATGCTCTTTTTCATCATAATATATTGGTCTAAGATGTCCCCAAAACATGTCTTTAAAGTTTATTGCTCAAAAAAACACTTTGAAATCAGATTTTGTTCTGCCTGTAAACCCCTCTTTTTCAGCCCTGCTCAGAACAGGCTGTTTTCTGTGTCTGTGCCTTTAAATGAGACTGAGCTCTCTGACCACGCCCCCTCTGGAAGTGGGTGTGGCCTCGGCTGTCCAGCATGTTGATCTAATGTTTACATGTTGGCTGAATATACACGGCTGCTCACAGACCTTCAACCCTCTGAATCTGATCCAGAATCTGATCCTGACGGAGAGGCGCCTGCAGCAGGACCTTTCTGAACCATTGGTCACAGATTTAGTCTCTTGTTGTTTTATTTATCAGTATGTAGACGTGTGTCTTGGTGCACAGCTACGAACATGTAGTTATGTGGCCATGCTAACTAGCACTAGCACTTATCCATGATAAATAAAAATCATCCACTAGATCTTCAAATCTGTCATTAAGACAGACTACAGCTAGCATGCCTCCCTCCTAAGCTCCTTGTTAGCACATATGTGTGCAGGTAATGAAAAACAGAAGAGGGGTTCAGTTGTATTTTATACACTCTATGGGCTGAACAAGCTCTGAGCTCTGACTCCGTGACAGACCGGATGGCGTTGTGACGTATGAAAAACACTGAAAACTGAAACGGCTGGTTTCACACACATTTACAGAAAGGTGGAGAAATCAGAACAGGGGCAGAATGGATTTTTTTCATTCTCGGGGGTTTGTAGACATGCCAGGGAAACGCATTTCAGGTAGAGAACCATTAAAAAGTTGATTTTGCATGAAATGTCACCTTTAATATAGTCAGTGATTGATTAAGCTAGCAGCTGTTTCCACCTGTTTCCAGTCTTACAGCTGTGTGGCTCTGAAAGGCTGCTGGCTAACATGTAGCTGTGGATGGTTAGCATGCCTCCATCCAAAGGTACCAATGACTCCCTTGGGTCTCCACCATACACTATAAATAATGGACGTAGTATCCGTGACGTCACCCATCTGTTTCTGAAACACTGTTTTGAGGCCAATTGTCGGCGGGAGCCATATTGGAAATGTTGAACTCAACCTAACTGCTGTCGAGCTAGTGTGAGGTAAAGAGGCGGGCTTTGAGCCTCCTCGCCAACAACTACAGTGTTCCCGCCTGTCAATCAAGTCAGCTGTGCCTCTCATTGGAAAACTCGTAATCTTAAAGGTGACATATCATGCAAAATCGACTTTTTAATGGTTCTCTACCTGAAATATGTTTCCCTGGCATGTCTACAAACCCCCCGAGAATGAAAAAAATCCATTCTGCCCCTGTTTTGATTTCTCCACCTTTCTGTAAATGTGTGTGAAACGAGACGTTTCAGACTTCAGTGTTTTTGATACGTCACAACAATATCCGGTCTGTCACGGAGTCAGAGCTCGGAGCTTGTTCAGCGCATAGACTGTATAAAATAATACTGAATCCCTCCCCCGTTTTTCATTCCCTGCACACATGAGGAGCTTAGGAGGGAGGCATGCTAGTTGTAGGCTGTCTTAATAACCACAAAGGTCGGTTTTACTCCCCACGTCTGCAGATTTGAAGATCTAGTGGATGATTTTTATTTATCATGGAAAAGTGCTAGCACTAATTAGCATACCCACATAGCTACATGTTCATAGCTGTAGCTGTGTACCAAGACACACGTCGACATACTGACAAAAAAAACAAGAAACACTAAATCTGTGACCAATCCTTCAGAAAGGTCCTGCTGCAGGCGCCTCTCCGTCAGGATCAGATTCTGGATCAGATTCAGATGGTTGAAGTAAAGCGATCTGTGAGCAGCCGTGTATATTCAGCCAACATGTAAACATTAGATCAACGTGCTGGACAGCTGAGGGCACATCCACTTCCTGAGGGGGCGTGGTCAGAGAGAAAACAGAGTGTTCTGAGGAGGACTGAAGAAGAGGACTTTTCAGGCAGACCAAAATCTGATTTGAAAGTGTTTTTTTGAGCATAAACTTTAAAGACATGTTTTGGGGACCTCTTAGACCAATATATATTGATGAAAAAAGCGTGATATGTCACCTTTAATATCTTCGAAATTGCCACATTATGAAAAAAATCCACCCCTCGTACAGTGTGTGCCGATGGAGGAAGGAGCTATCCAGATTACACTCGCCTTTTGAACCAGACTGTAAACATGTTTATTTGCTGCTGTAAAGATCGTCTTCTTTGAATTGGTGTGTATGTGGTTTCTGATACTTCTGGAGCCAGCCTCAAGTGGACACTCGATGAACTGCAGTTTATAACACTTCCGCATTGGCTTCAATTCTTTCAGCCGGAGGTTGCCGTTTGGTCTCCACATGTTGCTCAGTGTTCGTATCACTTTGTATAAATATTATCTGTATTTGGAAACAGCCACTGTAAAGTATCAATAATCAATTACCTCTATGTCTATCATTGTTTAATAGTAAGAGCATATTTTTTATTTCAAACTACCTGATGTTTGAGCTGGTAAAACAAAAAAGATAAAACATGTAAATTGGTGTTCTTGAGAGGTGCTGGAAGGTGTGCTTTATTAACTCTGCAGAGAAAGGCTTGCTGTATTCCACCTATTAATCTTATTCTCTCATTTGCTTGGAGTGGTATGCATGTCAAGAATTGTGGCATGGCCCCCCTCCAAATCTCATCAGCCACCCCAGGTACCAACTAAAATCCTAAAGTATGATTGAATGACTTATGTTAACATCAACGATTTGGGCTAAGTTGTAAAAAGCAGCTCTTAACTTTGCATTTCCTTTTCTTAGTGCTTTAAATTGTAACTTAGTGTACACCATATACACTATGACTTAAGCAAAGTTATATATACTGTATGTTATCAGATACCAGTTTTAGCGTTAAAAGATGTACCATAACATCTGTATGATACTTAAACGTTATGAAACGTTAGTGGTCAAAGTGAATTTTATAAGTGAAGATAAAAAGGGTAGATAACTCTAATCATTTGTGGGTGACAGAAGTCAGTGCCCAAGGTTGGCCATCCCAATCAAAAGGTCTGGGTCCACCCCTGCATGTTCTCATCAACCAAAGCGGGACAGTGACCACAAGTATTCTCTAAAATGAGGAACTGTTACTTTTAATCTTACTTGATCTGTAGATGTTGATTTAACCTCGATGACTTCACTTCCAGTCGACTTTAAAGGAAACAAAGTCCAAAAGTAAATGATCTAATCTCTTCAAAGGATTCTTGGTTCAGATGTTTCCACGCCCTGTTTTTACCACAGTTTTGACTTTCTTCTGGAGAGCGTTCTCTTCATCTCTAAGCTCACCTGTGTTTCTATTTTCATAGACACTGTTTAGGTAGGGCTGAGTTTCCAGTGAATCCATTATAACCTTATCTGAAGGTGGGGTGAAAACCACAAATGTGTTCATCTCACACTGGGCACACGTCCACGTACTGTAATAAGACTTAAGTGAAACTCTTTCCTGATATTCCGGGGAATCCAAGGCATCCCTCCGAGGAAATGCAAGATAATCTCTCTTATTTAATGCTGAAAAGATGTCAAACAGATCCATTACGGAGAAGTGTTGACGTCAAAGCTCTGCACTAAAAAAAACAGACAAATCTGTTATTTCGAATGCTTAATTCATCTTTTGTGTCTTCTGATTTTGCCGATTTCAACAACTAATCAAGACGTAAAAATGACACTTTCTGATCATATTCCTGCTGATAATACAGTTTTTCACCTTGCATGGAAACGGATCTCTTCTGTGTGGCTGTGTCCACTGATTTTGCACAAGTATGACCCTGCAAAGCTTCTCCTGGGTTGATTTTGTGCCCACTGTGGATAAAGTAGCACCTCTATCTCTCTGCTGATCTGGTCCTGTACATGTGTAGTAGTGTTTTCTAATGATAAACCTCATCCTGCTGTTGTTGAACAGTTAAAGGCATCACTTGTTGTAACTCATTGGTGGGAAAAATGTACATAACAGGCTGTTTCTTCAGTGTGCTGTTAAAATTAGCATCTGATACCTACCCTGTGGCAGCATTATACGCTATATAAATAACTGTTTCATAATCAGTCTTCATGCAGATGGTTTTTCTTGCTTTTTTTTTAGGTCATATAAAGAAATTAGTATCAAGTTTAGTCTCTTTTCTCCATCTGTGCCCCAAAAGTGTGGACCTTCTTCCCCCCACCATCCGATTCTCCCCCTCTGTTGAGACTTTTAAAAGTTGTCTCAAAACACACTTTTATTCATTAGCTTTTAACTGCCCCTAACCACACTGGCTCAGATACTGTTAATTGTGTTTCTTGTCATTACTGTTGTTATTATTACTGTTAATTTCATTTTTAATTATATTGCTCTCTTACCACTCTTCTTCCCCTCTCTCTTCCTCTGTTTGTGTGTCTTTTTATTTCCTTTTCTCATTGTTTTCTTCATTTTCTGCTGTAAAGCACTTTGGATCAACCGTGTTGTGTGTAAAGTGCTACATAAATAAAGTTGATTCAATTTGATTTTATAACCAGTTAAAGCTCCTGTGAGGAGTTTTTGAGTGGTCATGAAATGGACTGAAAAGAACAGTGATGCCTCATTATGACGTAGAAAAGCGAATAAGATTGTTAGAAAAGGTTTTGATGATTTCTGTTTTGTTATTTTAAAGCCTGAAATCGCTGTGAGAGGGTAGGAGTCAGATGAGGTGATGGACAGCATGTCACGAAAAATCCTTTTTCTGCAGTAAATATTCTTAATGAGTGAAATAGTTGACTGTTAAATGAAAGCAGGAGGAGATAACATAATTTACACATGTACAGGACAAAATAAGCAAGATCACTTAGTCCACAGGGGGGCGCCAAAGTCAACACAAACAGAAAGTTCCTCACAGGAGCTTTAAACACAACTAGTGGAATTAAAATAATATTAAAAAATATACATATTGCAAATTACTTTGAACAGTTCTGTTGTTCAAAAAACTACTTTTTCAACAATTCTAGGTTTCATATCAGCAAATATCATAAACAAGAATACCGATATGTCAGCCGATATTATTAACGACTGAAAATATCGAGCTACGGATTTTAAAGTTTTGACAGTTTTTCAGCTTTTACAAAATATAATAACCATAAGGAAAGCTGTATGCCTGTCTGCTTTCAATGCAGCCTTAATTATGAAGTTTGATGTGCTATAGTTGCCCCTGTAGGTCCCTTTGACTCACCCAGCCACAGCAGAACCGACGATATCTCCCCCAGCGCCCCACCTGATGCAGCCAGTCCGTGCTCAGGCTTGGACCAGCCTATCCCGGCACGGTTCAGTCTGGAATGAATATAGTCCCTGCACAGTGCTTTGGCCTGGGACACCAGCTCCTTGTCGGTGGGTGAGCGGTCAAAAACTTCAGCGGCAAACACAGAGGAGCGGCGCAACATCTCCATGCCCCCCTGTCATCCACCGCGGAGTGCGCTGCGCTGCTCCCCGCCTCCACCGCCTCTCAGCACGGCCACTGCAGCACGGTATGCACGCCCCCTCTCTCTCCCTCCCTCTCCAGAAGATAATAAAGACCTCTGGAGATTATCCTGCATAACAAACACGCGGATTAGTTTGTGGACATCTTTTGATAGCCTGGATAAAGCGTTGATGAAGCTGCAGGAAACCCTCAGTCTGCAGAGAAGGACGTTTACGCTGGGAAAAGTTTTCCACCACACCAGGAAAGTTATGTTTGAGTTCATAAAGTTATTCTTAATGCTTCAATACTCGTTTATAATGAAGGTAAGGATAATTAAACTGCACTTACCCGTGAATTCATAGGCCAAACACACCTCCACTAAAACGAACCCTAATCGGGGAGCATTGTTGGGAGTCACTGATCAGAAAAGTGGATTTGATCTCTGATATTTATGAACTCGAGATTGGCACTGCAGCTATAAAAAATGTTCCCCAGTTTATAGTCTGACAGGCTTTCCTTCTAAGGGCACTTGTTGTGTAGTCCAAAGGCGGAGATAACAGAGCCAATATAAGCCCCGCCCCTCTCCTCCGCCCCCATCCCAACTCATGCAACACACACACACACACACACACACACACACACACACTCAGGGCATGACTCAGTGTTATCTAAGGCCATTATCAAATCAGAAAATAATAAAGGTGCGCCTGAATAACAAAATCCCTCCAGATGTATAGATTGATCTATTTCTACTATCTCTTATTCAGGGGGAAACTTAGGAAGCCAGGGGCGGATCCAGAGTGTGTCAACTGGGGTGGCTTAAAGAGGGACTGGCTGATGCAGGGAAGGCATGCAGCACTATGCGCATGTGCACACCCACAATAGATGGCATTTATTTAACCTTTAACTTCCTCAAATTATTTGTGACATTATGACATTAAGTCATCACACTGTTGTACTCTGTTTTGTTCACTTGAAAGAGTTACCCAATCGAGCGAAAACCTTTCAATCTTCTAGAAAACTGATATCCAAAATAACATTGTCAAATCGTTGATTATTAGCTGTTATAAGTCCTGCTGCTCAGAAGGTAATAAACCAGTGAGGGTTTAGGTTTCTGGAGTGGCACATGGCGGCACAATCAGATATCAAGGGGGGCCTGTACCACCCCTGATCATCTCTCTGGGTACGCCCCTAAGAGAAGGCCACCAAGATAAAACTTGAATTTCTTCTTCACTGTTTAAAGCTACTGTGAGTAACTTTCAGTATGAGTTTTTTGCTGCCCCATTTATATGTCTTATATGCGTTTTCTTGTCAAAAAATCTCACCCTGCTCTCTTTTTATAGTCAAATGTATCACTCATTAAAGCCGCAAGCGGCGACGACCACGCCCTCACATATGGGCACTCTATCTATTGGTTTTTGGATATGGGTGCAAGAGGATTTTTAGTTCGTCCTGATGCTCTGAATATGCATGTCCAAAATTGTGCAAGTAGCTCAAAGAAACCTCTATGGGGAGGGTTATTTTGACCTCTTTTTTTTAACCCTTTAGGGGCGCTATGCAGCAGATTTTTAAATATTTTGACGAGAGCCCAAAAATATATAAATGGGATGTGTGGCCAATGTGTGTGGCTGATTTGGTGAGATTTTGTGCATTTTAAAACCACCATAAATCCATTTCCTGTTTGTGCCGAGACATGTGGGTTTGATGCACCGCCTTAATGTCTGCCACGCCCACAATTTTTAGATTTCGCAACATTTTTCAGATAACTTTGAATCGTGTTTGCTACAAAATGTGTGTGGTTTGGACTTGATCGGAGAAAAGGTCGAGGGCAAGATCTCTTAAATACGTACCCTTGTGAATCAGGTGAAAAAAGAAAGATGGCCGACTTCTTGTTGGGATCTAACCGTGACATTAGAATCTTTTTTGTAGGTCTTGGCCTGATAGATGTGAAAAAAAAAGTCATGCATGTACTGTAGACTTAACCTTGTTGAGGGGGTGCCCAGTTGGAAAGAAGGGGGCGCTATTGAGACCTTTTGCACGGTACCAAAAGACTATCAAGATTTTCGAAATTTGATGAGTGTGTTAAGTTTGGTGAGTTTTGGGGCATGTTGAAGGCTCCAAAAAGGCAATTTACTTTACTAGGTAGAAAGAAAGAAAAATCCTTAGGGTTACAATAGGGTCTTCACTGACCTTGCCGGTGCTCAGGCCCTAATTAAGAGTCTTTGCAATTGAACATATAAACATACAGTCTTGGTCTGACACCTACCCCTAACAATGCGTTCAGACATACAAAAACAACATGAAAAGTGTATAAAAACTGACACTCTACATGTTGATGGTCTTGTTTGCTGTTTAAGGTCACGAAGAGACACTAAAATTAATTTCAGTCTGTTTCATCAGCTAAAGACTCATCACAGGAGCTTTAACCCAAAGGTGTGATTAATCAATTGAATACAGGGGAAATAAATCATCATCATCATCATCATCACCATCATCATCATCATCATCATCATCATCATCAAAAGGTGAAGCTGTACAGTGTGAAACTCATGATGGAGGAATAAGAAGCTTACAGGATATACAGTAACTTAGTGAGCTATTGCATTATTGCCTCTGTTCACTGACTGTCTGCACCTCTGAGTGTCTGATTAAACCTGAAGCTGTTTTTCACATTCACTCACGTTTTCTCTTCTGGTAATGGAAACTATAACATCCTAAAATAAGTGGTTATATAAGGTGAGCTCTAAAATGACCGCAGGAGAGGCCACAGCTTTTAGAAAAATCAAGCCCTTCATCAAAGTCCAAGAACTCATCAAACTATGTTACCCATAATGCAACTGATTACTTTTTTTGTTTTCATAGACTGTAAACACTGTGCCCACATTTTACCTTTATGGCCACACTATGAAATGATCAAGGTTTATTCTTTCAGATACACTCTGCAAACGGAGAAATCAATTCAAATTTAGAAAGGAAAATTAATTGAGGGAATTTAATTGACCTATTATTATGTTTGACTTTCATTAAATAGGCTGCTGACTGAAACTGAGTAAATCCATGAGCAACATCTGACTATTGTATGCCTGAACGTCCAAACACATGAATGAAGAAATCATCAAAGTAATCAAATAATCAAATAAAAATCTTTAAAGGATTAACTTATTAGCTTAGCATAAAGACTGGAAACAAGGGGAAACAGCTAGCCTGAGTTTAAAAGAAAGTAGAGATAAACATGATGATGGAGGATGATTAGAGCTGCTATCAGTCAGATTAATTCCTCTTCACCAGGCTAGCTGTTACTCGTCTTTAGGTGACTATAAAACTGATAAGGTGTTATGGGTGTTGTTCTTTTAAACAAGAGGAACTGTGATGAAAGCAAAAACAGTCCCATAGTGTCTACCTGTTCATTGTGTTGTGTTTCACATGAGGAAGTTTCTGTGTTTCCTCTGTGACACACTAACGCAGCAGTCACTAATCCAGCTGTGATTAGAGTTAACCACTGTGAGGATTTGAGACAATCAAACTGAATTCTTCTCATTTCTGTGCAAATTATCCAAACTTATTATGTGAAGGTTGTGAGGTAGCCTCGTCTTTGATCTACGTGCAGTGACAGAGGTGATAAATAAACACCATTTGTGTCTCTCGGTTGTATAACTTCTACTCTTTAAAATTTGACAGCAGACAGGTAACAGCTCCACACCTTCTCCACTCCCTAACAGAAAACCGTTTAAAAGATTTCCTTGGCAGACAAGTGAGAGTGTCACTACTGGGGAAGACACCCCACCCTCTGTTCACGCTGTTTGGACATGCCTGAGGAATGCCCTGCTTTGTTTATGACTGCTTGACAGATATGCAGAATCTTGTTAATACGGTAGAGGAGCAGGCCAGGACGTCGACTGTTATTCACTATTTGATCAAGCAAATCTATCAGGAGACGTGTCCTTCTCTTCATGACCTTCATTTGCAGCAAAATGTATCTTTCATCACACTTCCAAAATAGACCAACTGTGTTATTATTTATATTTTGTTTATTTGTTTTATTTATATTATCTATCTGTTCCGAGGGTCAGGACTGAACTTGGAAAAAAGGACTTCAGGTTTGCAAACAAAAGGATCTGAAACTCTGTGGTTTGATACCCTTGAATGCTTTTAAGCGGTCCTTAAACGACTTGGAGGCTGATGCATCTGTCTGCAGATGTTTTTGTTTAAATGTAACTCATGCTGTTGTTTCTGGAGGTATTTGTTGTGTAGCTGTTGTATGCATCTGCTATTTGTGATTATGTCTATTGTAACTGTTGTGATGAAGAGGGAGCTGAGCCAGAAGGCAAAGCTCTCAATTTACCGGTCAATCTACGTTCCAACCCTCACCTATGGTCACAAGCTGTGGGTAGTGACCGAAAGAACAAGATCGCAAATACAAGCAGTGGACACATGGTGTCTGGGCTCAGCCTTAGAGAGAGGGTCAGGAGCTCGGACATCCGGGAGAGGCACAAAGTAGAGCCGCTGCTCCTCTGCATCGAGAGGAGCCAGATGAGGTGGTTCGGGCATCTGGTCAGGATGCCTCCCAGACGTCTCCCTGTGGAGGTGTTTTGGGCGTGTCTGTCTGGGAGGAGGCCATAGGGAAGACCCAGGACACGCTGGTGAGATTATGTCTCTCAGCTGGCCTGGGAGCGCCTCGGTATCCTCCCAGAAGAGCTGGTGGAAGTGGCCGGGGAGAGGAGTGTCTGGGTTTCCCTGCTGAGACTGCTACCCCCGAAACCCGGACCTGGTTAAGCGGAGGAAGATGGTATGGATGGATCTATTTTAACTTTGTAACTGTGCTGCTGCCTATCTTGGTCAGGACTCTCTTGGAAAAGAGATTTTTAATCTCAATGAGCATTTCCTGGTTAAATAAAGGTTATAAATAAAAATAATAATACAAATAAATAATATTATTCTTTAATAATATAGCATCTGAGTAGGTGGTCCTGTAAGGTCAGCCTCCCTTGGAATTATGTGACAGTGCACCCAATTTAAATGGATCTGCATATTCCTGCAAAGTTATCTAGATGTTAAATTGAACCAAGTGTTCTGAAAATGTTGTTTCAATTCAGCAAACAGTTAGTCTATGCAGTTATTGTGGTTTTGGAAGGTTTAACCATGAGGGAGGTGGGGTGCACCAGCAGGTAGGTCTACAGAAAACAACTTCAGTGTTCATTCGTTTGTTGCCTCCCTCCTACTCCTTCCACCACAGCTGAGATCCATCCATGGATAGAAAAGAGTGAAAAAACCCTGAGTTAACCCACCAGGCTTAAGAACCACCTTGACCTTAATTTCTGTTATAACCAATGATGCAAGTGAACTGAACTGCCCTCTCTTCCTTATGCACTTTTAATTCCAGGCCTTATTTTAATCTCAAGAGCATGTTTTCCTTTTCTTTTATTATTACATCAAAACCACAACTTGCTGCAAAACTGTTCATGTAGGATCAAACCTTGCAACCTATGTGCAGAGACCGGAGCATCAGCACAGATACTGGGACTTAAAGCTGGGGTTGGTAGTCAGATTTAGATCCACTTTTTGTTATACTGGTTAAAATGATATTTATGTCCTGATGGCAATCAATACGTAATGTGTTCTTAAAAAAAGAGGTAAAAAAAGTTGCTATCTACAGCCGGAGTAAACCTGGGAAAACACCAACCAATCCCTGCCATCAGGAGCCAAATGATGAAACCAATCAAATCCCGTCCTGCCGTTCTGCCCGCCTCCTGCAAAGCGTACATTTCATGTTTGTTTGTGTTTTTAACTTTTCCTATGAGAATGTTTTGGTGTTTTCTTACCGCTCAGTGAGACATGAGTTGACGTAGTGCAAAACACAAACCATGTGCTGAGGACCGGTTTTGAATCAGCCACCATCATATGGTCGTGAATCAGCGGCGCTTGTGCATGTGAGCGGGGGTGTCGTTTTGGAAGAGCTCCGAGGGGAGGGGGGGAAGGGTTAGACAGAGTTCTGAAGAAATAATACATTCAAATTAATGCTACTTTACCAAGCAGCAACCTCCGGTCTAAAAGTATCAGTCCAATGCGGAAGTGTTAAAAACTGCAGTTCATCAAGTGTCCACTTGAGGCTGGCTCCGGAAGTACTGGAAACCACATACACACTAATTCAAAAGAGCCGATCTTTACAGCAGAAATAAACATGTTTACAGCCTGGTACAAAAAGACGAGTGTAGTCTGGATAGCTCATTTCTCAATCGGCACACACTGTATGGGGGGTGATTTTTTTCCTAACACGGCAATTTTGAAGATATTGAGATTACGAGTCTTCCAATGAGAGGCACAGCCGACTTGATTGACAGGCGGGAACACTGTAGCTGTTGGCTAGGAGGCTCAAAGCCCGCCTCTTTACGTCTCAATCGCTCGACAGCAGCAATATGGCTCTCGCTGGCGATTGGCCTCAAAACAGCGCTTCAGAAACAGATGGGTGATGTCACAGATTATTCCATTATTTATACAGTTTATGTAATTTCCCGTGGCTACCAACCCTAGCTTTAATTGCCAAAAATGGACCATGAAGTGATGGGACAAAATCAGAAAGTAATGCTAGAAGTTTCCTTAGACAATAAAATAAAACAAAAAGCTGCAAGAAATAATGCAAATTAAATTATTTAAAAATGGCCGCTGAGACATTAAATGACCAAAGAAATAAGGAATACTGTTTTTCCTTTCTTTTCTTGTAGTTTTTTTTGCACCAAAACACAGATCAAGTCCTCTTATGTGTTTATTTGTTAGTGAATCAGCTTCTGACTGGACCTCAGGAAACATGACATTTACCTTTCATCAGCTGAGGTGGTGTTACAAGTATTTAACTGTTGCATTGCTCCGTTTTAAGAATACAAAGAGTTTGAAAAATGTTCAAAACATACCTCTACCTCTTTACCCTTTAGTTCTTCTACTTCTTTGCACTGGCCAGGACACTGTTAAGACTTTAATAATAATTCATTTTCCTGGCAGCTACACTTCACTTTCAACTTCAGTTCCATTCATATTTAACTTTCTATCAAAATATCCAATAATACATTTTTAAAGCAACCTTTTGGCTCCAACACAGCAGGTGTCATAAACACAAAGCGACAAACTGTGATTGAGAGAAACTTTTATTTGTTAGGGTTTTGGTGGAATAACACAAGGACTACATGAGGGCATTCAGGAGCATGACGACATGCTGGACAATAAATAGGAGTAACTTACTGTAGGTTAACCGTGCAACAGTCACTCTCTTACAAAACACACACAATCAGGTGGTTTGGAGACGACCTCCATCATCACTTCGATGTTACAGCTCCAGGGGCTTCTCCACACACACACACACACACACACACGCACAGAAACACTCACACACTGAGGGTAAAGATTCCAGTCTTATTACAAACATATACCAGATAATGCCATGGATGCACGTAGCGCACTAAATAACTGACAACAAGCGTCACTGGTGTCTCAAATCAGTCAGCTCCCATTTATCTCAAACAGCTCGACACACATCAAGAACCAAAACATCAAAAGAACTCCTGCTTTGTCTTTAGAGGGGAAAAAAATAAACTTTGTACACATAGCAAACACTACACAGTATGTCTTCAAGCTGGTATCCCTATGCAAAAATAAAAACAGGATACATTTGGTTACATGTGATATTAAAGACAGAAATGTAGCACCAAACTGGCCGTAATCTGGGAGATCCAAGCAGCACAGCTCCCTTTTGTACATTTGAAACATCCTTTGAACGTCAAAAACACTCACTTCATGAATTGCTCAAAACTCGCCATGCTGCTCTAAAATTTACTCGTAAACATGTTTCAACTTTCCATGATCCTTCTGCCCGCCTCCATCTCACATTCATCTCTAACTCGCTCTCAAAGTACACTCTATCCTTTACCTTCATTTTCAACATGCTGTAAATCATCAGTCAAAGCACAGTGCTGCACCCAACAAAGCTTCAGTCATCATCAGCTGAAGATTAAAGTCCTTCAAACGCCTGAATTTTAAATCTTGTGCTTGAGTTGGTCCCATTTGACAGTATTTCCCACCGGTCTATATATAATGAGCGCTACACATGCAAAACTGATCAAAATATACACGTCTCCCTTTCATTACATCCTGCACACAGGAACATGTGTTATCATATACAGCATTTACCGACAACCATTACGGTTAAATCCTTAAACTGAGCACTGTTAACACTTAAACTGGCAGCATCAGTCTCCAGTCAGTCATGGTACCAATCATCATTTCAAAATGACACTGAGAATGAGACTGAAGCAGCTCTGTCGTCCCGGAGGCCCAGCCACCAGGAGCAGGGTGCTTGATTCAGTTTCCGTTTATCTCCATGGGACCTCCTTTAGGTATGAGCAGGCTCATTCGGCCCGCCGTGCTGGCTGCACTCTTGATCACCTCCATCCATCTGTGAAGACAAAGACAGGAGGCGGCTTTGAAAGCAATCCTACATGACTTTAAAAAGTAATACTGGTATTTTTAAACCTTGGCCCGACATTAACATGACTCCTCAATGACTAATGGGTACAAAGAGTTTTGGAACTGCTCCAGTCTAGCTCTGAAATGGGCTGTAAAGACTTTAGGGTGAATTCACTAAGAATGGATTGCTGTTGCTAAGAGCACCAAGAATGGTGCTTCATTTATTTTGTCCCCCATCTGCCTGAGGTCGGATTCACAAAGTGTATCAAGCAAACATGCAAACAAAGTTCCACAGTGCAGTTTGACGGAGCTTAAATCTGTCCATACACAGATGATCAGCTGAGTGGGAGTGGAGGGGACTCTTCTTACCGGTGTACTGTGGAGCAGACTCAAACATTTCATGATTTATAATAAAGCTTCTTCGCTGCATTGAGTCAGCAAGAACGACAAAACACACATCCTGCTCAGGATCATCTGCACACGTGTGGAAAAGCGTGCCTTCCCATGACAGCCTCCACCTGACTGACATCACCTTTGTTATTACCCGGGGTGACATCAAAGAGATTTTAAGAGACTTTTTGTACAGATATTTTCATTTTGATAACATCTAAAGGTTCAGTTGTAGTCATGAACTGTTCAGGCGTGACATCCTTTACAAATAGTGCGATCTGTGACGCAGTCGGTAAATATTCACTCTCACTGTGTGTGGCTGTTTGAACCTGTGTTTGCCAATGAGCCGAATCCACAAAGATGGAGGCCAATTTTACCCTTAATGAATTTAGAATGGCTCAGAGTGCATTTATCTTTGCATGCGTTTTGGGAACAGTGACAGTGTCCTTCAGGCCTTGAGGGTAATATTTGGGAGCCTGATCAATTTACACTTACTCAAGAGCTTGTTTTTTTTTGTTGACAGGTTCAAATTGTTTATCAAAGTTTCTGACAACATGATTAGTAGAGTCATTCTTTGATCAGATAGTGAGATCGATTATTAAGTATTTTTAATAGTTATTTATCTCTTCAAAGTCAACACACTCTGTTTACAAATGTAGTTTTACCTCACTGAACAAGGGAATTGCTGGTCTAAGTTTCTTTGACTTCTTATGTCTTATATATACACTACCAGTCAAAAGTTCTGACACACCTTCTCATTCAATTGTTTTTATTTATTTGAATTATTTTCAACATTGTAGATTAATACTGAAGACATTAAATCTATGATATAATCTGGTTTTGCCATAATCTGGATTACAACAGTAGTCAAATAGGTCTATCAATTGTGTACTAACCCTACCTCTGAACAACACAACTGATGGTCTCAAACACATTAAGAAGGCAAGTCATTCTACAAATGAACTCTTGACAAGGCTCATGTTAATTAGAAACCATTCTAGGAGACCACTTCATGAAGCAGACTGAGAGAATACCAAGAGTGTGCAAAGCTGTCATGAAGGAAAAAGAGGGCTACTTTACAGAATGTAAAATATAAAACAGATTCTGCTTTGTTTAACACTTTTTTGTTCATTCAATAATTCCATATATGTTCTTTCATAGTTTTGATGTCTTCAGTATTAATCTACAGTGTTTACAATCATTACAATAAATACAAACCCTTGAATGAGAAGGTGTTTCCAAACTTTTGACTGGTAGTGTAAATCTCAGTGCACAAACAGCACTGCAGCACATATGTTGCATGTGATTGAAGATAATAAATGAATAACTTTCTTGATTCAGTAGAAGCACTGTACATGGTGATGAACAAAGACAAACTGATGTTTTGCTCTTTATATAACCACAATGACGATGCAGCAGACAGGGAGTTCCTGAAGGTGAACAAACTTACCAAGAAAGGGTAAGGCTCAAACACATTAAGAAAGCAAGTCATTCTACAATGAACTCTTGACAAGGCTCATGTTCATAAGAAACCATTCCAGGAGACCACTTCATGAAGCAGACTGAGAGAATACCAAGAGTGTGCAAAGCTGTCATGAAGGAAAAAGGGGGCTACTTTACAGAATCTAAAATATAAAACATATTCTGCTTTGTTTAACACTTTTTAATTCATTCAATAATTCCATATATGTTCTTTCATAGTTTTGATGTCTTTAGTATTAATCTACAGTGTTTAAAATCATTACAATAAATACAAACCCTTGAATGAGAAGGTGTTTCCAAACTTTTGACTGGTAGTGTAAATCTCAGTGCACAAACAGCACTGCAGCACATGTGTTGCATGTGATTGAAGATAATATATGAATAACTTTCTTGATTCAGTAGAAGCACTGTACATGGTGATGAACAAAGACAAGCTGATGTTTTGCTCTTTATATAACCACAGTGGAGATTGGTGACAATGACGACACAGCAGACAGGGAGTTCCTGAAGGTGAACAAACTTACCAAGAAAGGGTAAGGCTCAAACACATTAAGAAGGCAAGTCATTCTACAATGAACTCTTGACAAGGCTCATGTTCATAAGAAACCATTCCAGGAGACCACTTCATGAAGCAGACTAAGAGAATACCAAGAGTGTGCAAAGCTGTCATGAAGGAAAAGGGGCCAGAGTCTCATAATACCAGAATGACTGTTTCAAAGCTGATCTGTGAAATGAGTGTTGTGAGGATTAGAAACATCACTTACCTTTCAAAGGTGTACTCGCTTTCAGCCCTGAAAAAGTAAACATGGGACTTGAACTGCAGTTTGAAGACGTACTCCTTGTGGATGCTGTCCGACTCTTCAGGGGTGCTGACTGTGTAGCCGAGCAGGGGGAGGCTCGCCAGCGGGAAGTCGTCCTGCAGCGAGAGATAGAAGCTCTTCATTTATAAAAGTCCACTTGCCTCAGTTACATGTTTTTAATTTGTGTTTTCATGGGAGAAATAATAAACTTCAGGATGCGTGTGCTGACCTGATGCGTTTTGTAGAAGAACAAGCAGAAGTTGGTGAAAACGACCCAGAGCTTCTGCCAGCCGTTACTGTTCTTGAACTTTCTCAGGAGGTAACCTGAGAGCTGGTTCTTCACAGAGGGGGAGAGATCGACATTTTAAAGTCAGACAGAGAATGAAATAACTGACTGATGTATCATTATGAATGAAATAATAAAACAATGATTTGTGGCTGTGTATGAGTGCATGGTTGTGGTACATATTGCACTGATGTGTGTGGATTAGGGTTGTTGAAGAGCTGATGCATGCTCTAAAGTCAGAAGTGGAAAATTAGAAGCAGACTGTGTGGTTTCCATGAATCACAGTTAGCAGAATACTACAAGGTAAAACTGAATAATTGGCATTTAAATAAAAACAATACTTTGTTTTATTTGGACAACTTGTAGCTGAGTTAGACAGAGACAGAAAAAACTAAGAAACTGCCTGAACAGGACCCAAATTGAGGTCTGCGGTTTCCAGACTCTCATAATAAGTGTTTTACTACATGATAGATAGAGGACTACATGTCCTCTATTTAATATTACTTTATTACTAATATTAAACTGCTAATAAATACTTATGGTGTACACTGTTCTTCTAGCAAGAAGATAAATCCTGATATTTTGGAAGGAAGCCCAGAGATCAACATTTATACATTGAGAATAAAAACATTTACAACTGTTTGATGTAGTAAAAGACAAATATACTTAATGCTTCTGTCATTACACCCGTGAACAGCAAATATCAGTTTCAAAGTCACTCCAGTTCAGAGTGTGACAGTTTAATGGAAACTTTTGGTAGAGTCGCCAATCCTACTTTTGTAACTGTGTTCTTAGGACTTTATTGTACATTTTTTAGTAACTTTATTTATCACGTTTTGAGAATTCTTGGGACTTCTTTAAAAAATGTTTTCATTGTAAGGGATTTTTTTTTATCACATATTTAGTATGGGTGCAACGATACACAAAACTCACGGTTCGGTTCGATCCGTTTGTGTCACGGTTCGATACGCTTTCGATACAGTAAAAGAGAAATTCCCATGACTTTTTTTACTTGTAGTTTATTGAAATTACCAACATTTGTTTCAGCTCAAAAGCACAGTTTTTTAAATTAAATTAAATGTATCACGGGCAGCTATACCTGACACATGTTCTGCTGTGCATCGGGGGATTGCGTGTGTGAGTGTGAGTGTGAGTGTGTGTGTGTGTGTGTGTGTGTGTCTGTCTGTCTGTCTGTCTGTCTGTCTGTCTGTCTGTCTGTCTGTCTGTCTGTCTGTCTGTCTGTCTGTCTGTCTGTCTGTCTGTCTGTCTGTCTGAGTGCGCATCTGCCATACGCGATACAGAGAGCAGAGGAGAATTGTGAACGCGCGACCATGTAGAGACAGAAATGTCATCCCATCATGTAAATAAGATAAATATGATAAGGATATTTAGTCTGTTAGATATAAGAACAAGGTATAGATCTGATCTATGAGAGAGGGGGACCTTAAATCACTTCTGCTTTGACTTCCAAGGGGGGGGCGGGACCCGGCGGTTGCGCCCCCGATATAACGGCAGGGAAAACCCTGTCCGGTATTAGGCTGAAGTCTTACACAGCATGCAGTGTAAGACAACAAGTGATGCATAAATGCACTTTAAAAACACATCACCCAGTCTAGCATCACTACAGGACCACGGAACAACTCTGCTCTGCAACCAAAGAGGACACTCGTGCTTCCCTATCGTGCGGGCGCGCGCTCACACACACATACGTGAACATATGAACCCAGCAGACTGTCGTATGGTGAAATATATATTTCCAGATGAAGCACAGTTAAAACAAACGTGACCAGCTTGGACTGAATGAATGTGGGAGGAGCGCACAGTTCCCTGGACCTGCACTCGACAATGCAGCCTGGAGGAGTCAGAGCAGATCCGCTGAACCTTCAGCTCAGAGCGCCTCGTCAGAAGTTGATCAAATTAATATAAAATTGCTTATCGTTCGGTTCATAGGGCCTACCGAACCAGGACCACTGTATCGAACGGTTCGATACAGATACACGTATTGTTGCACCCCTAATATTTAGTTCAATGATACTCAAACTGACTTGTGGTACTTCTTTTAATTGTTCCATATCTTTGTGTCACAGCCCAAGGTTTTATTTCTACCAGTCTATACTCCCAGAAAAGGCCTCCTTCAGTGTTTTTTCTTTGAATATTTTTCTTTTCTCTATTTTATAAATGTTATTTCATGTCACTGTCTTTTTATTTTACTGTATTTGTTTTGTCGGGCATGTGTCGATAAGAACGGATGTTATGATTTGGATCTCCTGAGACGTTGCAGATTTAATATGAAGCATCAATAAATAAACCTTCACTGTTTGTTTTTCATTTTCTAACATTGGATTGAATACAAAATCAGCTCTTTTAACCCCTTCAGGGAGAAACTGGACCTCTTCTAGGTCATTGACCTCGGCCTGTGGTGGCTCTAGTACCTGGTTCATGCGCAGGTAATCAGTGAGAGACAGGTTCTGGTTTCGGTACCAGCAAACATGTGTGATGGTGTTTGGTCTTTGGCCCTGACCGAGGAGGTAACGAGGAGGAAGTTCTGGTGAGACAGCTGGAGAGCTGAAGACTGAAAGGGTGAAGAGACAAACAGAAGGAAGAAAGGGTGCAAAGAAGGTGTTAGCATGTTAGCTTTCAAAGAGGGAAAAAGAGTGGTTAGGATGTTCTCCAGGTCTGTGGAGGAAGAATGTTAGTGTCAGAGAAGATAAGACCCGACTTTTGTTGCATACACTCTATAAGTTAGCTATCAGTTACTTTAATATCACGAAAAAAAGACAATCCAGAAGTCAAGTAAAAGACAGGAGAAACACAAAGGGTTAAGGGTCAATGGGAGAGAAAAGAGGAACACTAAAGGAAACACGATGAGGTGCAATAAGAGAGAGAAACACAGAGATCCAGGAGGAACAACAGCCGTTCTTCTCAAATCCAAGGATGCAGATTCTGTGATTAATGTTGAATGCATGTGAGTGAGATGAGTTTGAATGTATGCATTTCTTGCTTTCTTCTTCAGAGTGTGTGCATGTTTCTAGATAGGAGTGTAAAAGTGTGTGTTTTGGTGGGCAGGGGAGGAGTACCTCCACAGCCTGGCTGTGATCAGACATAGACACGCTGGTGTTGCGGTGCCAGCACACATGCATGGTGGTGTTGGCGCGGTGGTGTGTCTGCTTGTCCAGTGAAGTGCGGGAGGAGTTCATGTCATCCTCCGACTCCTGCTCCAGAGACACCTCATCAGATGATCCTAAAGGAGGAAGAGGAGGAGGAGGAGGAAGAGGAGGTGGGGGAGGGAGTGGAACAGGAAGTTGTTTGGAGGAAGGGATTAACTTCACATTCAACCAGGTGATATTTCCCGAGGAAGGAAGAGACTCATTAAAAATCACTTGTGCATTCAGCTGAGGGAAACACAGAGAGCCACATGAAGCACGCTTTTCCTCTCAATACCTCTGCTGTTACTTTACAACTTCACTTTGACTCTGAGATTAACAGAAGCTCTTACTGTTGGAGTGATCTCCCAGCCCAGAGTCCAGGAAGATGCTGGATTTCTCTTGTGACTTCTTGGACATTTCAATGGCTAAGTTCAGATCATCGATCCACTTCCCCATCTCCACCTTAGAGCTGAATCACAAACAGGAAGACAGAAAACAGGACAACAGTCCAGTGAAACACATGACGGATGCTGCATGCCATAAAGTTTTAGTTTTTTTAAGTTCATTTTTGTGCAACTGAGAGAGGATAGTGGATAGAGCAGGAAACAGGGAGAGAGGGGGAAAGGGGGAAAAGGATCGCAGATTGGACTCAAACACGATTTAAAGGATTCTGAAATTATCATATATGTATGTTTTTATTTAAAACTTCAAAACTTTGTCCTCCCGTCTCACCTGGCAGCCACAACAATGGTCCTCTGAGCAGAGTAGATGGTGAAGCAGTGAGGGACTGACCACTCATTTTCACTTTCCTCAACCTAAATGAAAAAAAGAAATCCAGAGAAAAGCAGACAAAAGTTAGAGGCGCATAGACCTGGACATATTTTATTATGATATCTGTTTGGAGTTCAGGAATGTAGGAGGAAACAAATTCAGACAGACTGACTGACCTGCTAATGAGCCTCTACCTGAGAGTCTACGGTTCTGTTCAGACTGCAGCACATTTGTTATTCAAATCAGATCTTTCAAACAAACTGTTCTGTGCTTTTGTTTGCAAATGATCACAGCCCATGTGTGTATCCTGACACCACTCATACACCTACATGAGTAACTGTGGGATCTGCAGAGGTGCTGTTCAATTTATAAAATCCACATCTGCTGCACTGAAGAACATTTTAAACACGAACTTAGAAAGAAAAAGTTCAAGGATCCTCCTCTCATTGACTGCTACAAGATTTTAGACTTCTGTGACCAGCAGTGTCTCCTACTGACCACAGCTTTTAGAGTGCTTACTGAAGGGGCTTCAACAGGTGCTTTATGTTTTATAGGTGTTATCTAGTTTTGACTGAAAATGATTAGCTTGATGCACTACCACAAGTTTCTGCAAGGACTAAAAGGATTCTGTCTCCTAGACGTATCATTTCTATTGAAGTAATTTGTCTACACGAGCATGGGAGAAGGAGGGAAGGGTGGTTTGAGCTCATCCGAGCTGTCAGAGCTCAGCAGACTTACCGGAGCGTCGAGCACTATGAGCTGCAGCCGGGAGTGAAACAGAGACATGCAAAGTTAGGAGACCCAGGCTCTCCTTTCTCAACACACCGATCAGATCATACTGACAATTCTAGTCTACACATGTCACCATTATGAGTTTTTGCTAGTGAACAAAGAGTGTTCGAGGAGCTGGAGGCAGAAAGTAAAGGTGGGTGACTGGAGCTGATATACTCACAATCATGCCGTGAAGGGGCAGCTGGCCGTGCACTTTGAACTGATTGGTTGCGGTGACACCTTTGCTTGTGTAGAGGAGCATGTCTGAGAACTGAACAAAAGAAAAGAGAGTTATTGGAGATTGGTGTATACATACATGGATAAGCTAAATGAATATTTCCAGTAGTTTGAGTTTCGTACTAACCAAGAAAAACATCCGTTGCTGCAGTCCTTTCTTGGTGAGCTTGTACAGACATCCCTCTCTTATGAACTCCTAAAAACAAACAAACAAACAAAGGTTGTCACATGTTCCGTGTTACACTCCCTCTACCCTCCGCTCAGTGTCACTGCACTCACCCTGCCCGGGCCCGTCAGGTTCTCGATACCAATCAGGTCTCTCTGCAGCTCCGTCAGCTTCTGGAAATTCTCCAACCGGATCAGACTGCTCTGGAGCTGAGTGGCGATCTCAGCAACTTCCTTCAGAGCCTCTGTGAAGAGAAAAAGATATGTCCAATGATGTCTTTCAATTACTTGTCTGACACCTACCCTATGGCAGCAGTTACAAGCTTTAAAAATGGCTAGATAGGAATAATAAAGATTGGTCCTTTTTGCTTTTATAGAGCACATCAAGGCATCCAAACTCCTCACAGGGTCTTCAAGAAGTTAGATATTTGAAAGAAAAAACATTACAAAGGCAAAATCCTGAGCCATCTTTCCAAGTATCACTCACATTACTACAGGAGTGACAATGCAAGCACTGCATTAGCTGGACCTACAGCCCCAGTGATGAGGTAAAGAAAGGAACTCCTGTGCCTTCAAAATATTTAAAAGTGTCCCTCCTTCTATAATGTTCTAATTCTGTAGAGTTTGAGACACACAGTGTAAAAACACTTGTACAGGTATGTCTTTATGTCTTGGTAGAACCTTGAAATATTCATCCATGCTTTCGTTTCATCCCGCCTTGATTATTGTAACTCTCTGTATTCTGGGATCAGTCAGTCGGCCTTGTCCGGCCCTCCGCTAGCTTCCAATTCCCTTTAGAATTGATTTTAATGTTTTGCTTCTTGTTTTTAAAGCTCTGAATGGTCTGGCCACACCCTATGTAACTGACCTTTTGAGCCCTTACAAAACCTCCAGGCCTCTGAGTTCTTCTTACATGGGTCTCCTGGAAGTTCACTGGTCACAATATAAACTGAAGGGCGACCCTACTTTTTGTTTAAAGGCCCCGCACCTTTGGAAGAGCCTCCCCTCCTCAATCAGGGCCGCCCCCTCTGTTGACTCTTTTGAGATTCGCCTCAAAACACACTTTAATATTTAAGCATTTGAGTCCTCTTGAAATGATTAGATTTAAATTCCCAATGATGTGCTATCCTTGTTTTTTGTTTGTCTCCTTTTCAAGTAACTGCTTGGTTTGGTCTCACATTGTGCTTTGTATTTTATTTTATTTATTGATTTAATTTTTATTGATATATTGTACAGCTCTTTGGTCAGCTTCTGCTGTCTTTTTAAATGTGCTTCAGAAATAAGTTTGACTTGACTTGACTTGAACTGGTGTATGTATTCAACACCATCGCCAAATAATAAACTCCAGGTCTTTTTAAAATCATGAAACTGTCTATGTTTAGCATTAGATACAACTTTAGCAATCTTTTGCTTCATGATTACACCAGGTGTGATTTTTTGGAAGTACTCCATGTTGCATTAATTGTTATTTAATAGTCCAACCCTTTAATTTTTATGGTACCTCAAAAAATTGTGGTTTCTATTTTGCAATGTGACACAGTTAAGCTGCATGTTTGTATGAAAGTTGAAATAGAACTAAAGCTAACAGGTGGACAAATAAATGCACTGATGTAAACATACATTGACTCTTATCATAAGGCCGACTAATTTAGCTCTGCATGTTTTTGTTTTAGATGAACTGGACTTTTACAATGAATCAAAAGAATCCTGTGTGATGGTTTCACTTAATTGACATCAGCAATAAGAGATGATGAACTATGGAGAACTTACCCTTGCAGTCATCGTGATCCCGGTGGGAGGGAGAGTAATGCTTGCACAGTCTCTCCAGGATGAGCTTGTAGTGCATGAGGCGCTGGATGGGCTTGAGCAGGAATGTGTTGAGGGGCAGGTAGCAGACTTTCTGCAGCTCAAACTCTTTGTAGACCGTCTCCAGCTTCTTCAGCCTCTTGGAGGCTTTCTCCAGCTCTGTTAACACCTCGTCGTGTTTCTGGAGGTAGCTGGTGAATTCCTGAAGGTGATATGAAACATGTAAAACATCAAGAAGAGAACAGACTTTTAGTTTCTAATTAAGAGTGAGGGCACACCAGGCTCACCTTAAGAGCACACATGTTCCTCAGCATCACGTCTCCGATCCTCTGGTAGTCCCCTTTGACATGAGCGTTGGAGCGTCCCTCCCTGTGGAAACAGATCGAGTCTTTATCATCATCTCATCAGAAGCTTCTACATCTTCATCACAGAGAGACACACTGAATGATCCCCCACCAGAGAGCCAGCCTCTGGTCCAACTCCTTCAGGAAGCCTCGGTGGAACTCATAGATGGGGTCGATGTTGGAGAAGAGGAGGGTCATCAGGCCTTCAGGCATGGCGTTTTCTTTGATCACAGCGCTGCGGAACCACTGGAAGAAAAAACAGGAATTGATGCATTTGTTCTTCAAATAAATTAACTCCTATCTGTTCATAATGATGGGTGAAATTGACGAGCCAGTTGTGAAAAAACATCCTGATGTACCTTTCTTAATCCAGGCACGAGAAAGATTGTTCTGCATTTACTTTTTTTAAAGGGTTATTCTGGTATTTTATACCTGGGCCTTATTGTGTATTTCTTAATCAAATCAAATAACTGTTAGAAAAGTTTCTGAATTGCTCTTGTAGTTCCTTAAAGTCAGATGTAACCTCAAGTGATGATTGGATTGACATAATTCAATGTATCTTAAAATAGTTTGCGGTTTGGTGCATTACTCTTTTATAACAATCATTCATTGTATGTGCAATTTGTTTTTGTAGCCAACATCCATAGAAACACACAAAGTTAAGATTTTTGGTTTGTACATTTATATTTATTTTCCATTTAAACTCCTATGCAGCGGCTTGTTCCTTTAAAAAAAAACACTACCTGTATGTTTGTATCCTTTTTTTCTATTTCTTGTTAAAATTGTTTCTAATGAACGTATCTTCATTGCTGGCTTCTACATTTATTACACAACTATGACATGATTTGTACGTTGCCTTGTTGAAAGCAAATATGAATGTAAAAACAGAAGACAACTCACCACTGTGATGACCTCGAGGTCTTTCAGGTATGTGCGCTCTGTGGTCAGAATCTCTTTGGCAATGAAGTAGGCCTTATCGGTGGGATATCTCTGCAGGAGGAGAGGGATGTAAGTTTCAACATTAAGTGATTAAAAACAACAAGCTGAAAACAGTGAAGTAGAGGAAACGTTTGCTCCCCTTTGAAGCATTAAACTGTCTGAAGTTTGAAACTCATCCCATCATAAATAATGAGGACAGATAGAAGTTTTGTGTGATTTCTAGCTTTAAATTGGGTTGTGAGGCGCCTGGCTGGAAGGGTGGCATGTGAGCAGTGTACCTTCCTCCTGCCCTCCTCCTCCTCCTCTAGCCTGGCATTGCTGCCCACCTCACTCAGGATGGGGCTTTGCAGGGGTGACGGGGCATGACCCGGCAGGCTGAGGGTCGACATCTGGAAGGAGGGCGACAGGCAGAGGGGACCTTTGGAGTTGAGCGGCGAGAGCTGAGGGCTGTCGACGGAGTCTGTGGGGGAGGGAAAATAAAAAACGTGTCAAATTGAATGAAGTTTAAAAGGGTGGAGAAAGGGAAAAGCTTAAAGAACAGTGGTGTCTTTTCATTCTGCTTACATTTGTGTCATACAGTCAAACATTCACAGTAAGCTTCATCCTCCCCCATTCAAGAAAACTTTAGAGCTTCACATTTAAACAAAAACAAGTGTGACAGCAGCCACAACAGAAAGAGGAGGCGACAGAGCAGACCCAGTGAAGTAATGGATCCCATATTTCCCCCTCTGCTTTTGTTTTCAGAGCCCTCGACAAGAAGAACAAATGATTCATAGGCAACTTGAACGAGCCTGGTTCCATTTCAGAGAACTGGCTCTTCTGCTTTTGTTCACCCTGTGAGCTTTTGCAACAAAACAAGCCCATGAAACACTCTCCTCTCTCCTCTTAACTGGGTAAGGTCACCACAGCTGTTCTTCCACTTCTAATAGAGAGAGAGAAAAAAAAGGGAGTGGGGGAAGGCCAAGAGGGAGGAAAAAAAAGAAAGAGTCACTGCTCGACCCGGAAATAATTGCTCACGCAAAGAGTTATCAGGAATGTGGCCTGTCTGCAGGGAAAATGGTTGTTTATAGTTTATCTCTGTGTGCCCCACAGGGAACGACACAAGAGCAGAGAGAGCAGACGATTGGCTCCACTAAATGAAGCAGAGGGTTTTCTGTGGAATGATTTGGCACAAAGCCTGCGCAAACAGGGAGCACACACACACTCAGCTGGAATTAGGTTGAGGAATCTTGTGTATGAGCTCGAACCCAACCCCCAACAGCATGAAAGTTTTATGCCTCAATTTAAAAGGAAAAGACTGGGTTACTTGTTGCAAAAATGGGCTTGTTATTTTTTAACATTTATACCCCATAGGAATATAATTAAGTTATCTGGTCCTCCTTCATAAGAGAATAAAACCTGATTTAACTGGAGGAGTAGGATTTGTTGCTTTACAATAAAAGCTTTTATGTGAGAGAGAAATGTGTCACGTGTTGAACCTGCTGGGTTTCAGTTAGTTACAGATTACTACAGAAGTACACAGCATACATATCTCGCTGTAATATGGGAGTTTAACCCTAGAAAATCCTCCTCTTCTTCTCCCATTTATGTAACACCACTAAACGTTCCGGTCCAGAGACAGAGGGCAACGTAAACCTTTGGACTGTGCATAATTCTTTATCTCAGCCACACCAAGGTTTCTGTTAAAGCACCAAAAGGAGTTACATGACGGGTGAATCTTTAAACTCTAAAAGAATGTTAAGTCTGACATTCATGGTACCCAAAAGAGATTACTTTATTCTTGAGAGTAATACATACAAACATTAAGTACAGGTTATTTAGAATTATAAGTCATTATACATGTTCAGGATTAAGTGAGGATTACTGGATGCCTAAGTGCAGTTAGCTTAGCTGGTTATAAATGCAGCCATGTCATTAATTAACTCTTTAGTTGAGATGTGGAAAAAATGAATATTGCAGAAAAAAAATATTCAGCTATGAATTATGAAAAAGCCATGAGGACAAACCTTCAATCAGATGAACTATGATTCACAGCCTCAACCGCTAAACTGAAAGAACTGCTCACAAATGTGATTTTAGATTTCAAAAAGGAAATTAAAACACTGCTCTCCATCTGTTAAAATGACAATGAGAGCTAATGAGTTAAAAAGCCTCTTTATTTCTAATTTAGATTCCCACTCTTCCAGAGACGTTCACCAACACCTCACTGATTGCTATGAAGAGTGAACAGGGATGTACACCTGAGATTAACTTAAAAGCATGTTCCTTAAGGGTGAAATGAAGTGCTATAAAGGCACTGAGGTGCAAGAGGAGAGGAAGTATGTACAGAAAGCTAAGTGAAGCCTCCAGGTGGTTCAATGGAAGCTGTGAGTCCTGCCTGTGTCCCTGGGGTTCACCATGCACACACTGCTGAGACGGCAAATTTAGCACGACTAGACGGTGCGAGTGGGTTAACAAAATCTTAGTCATTAGTTTTTATATCACACTATGTTAGCTTTTAGTGTTTTAAGGCACAAGTTCAGAAAGAACAGACAAGAGCTGACACCACAAACATGACTCTGAGGTGTAGGGAGTGGACAAAGACATAACAAGCTTGGTGCATGCTGTTATCCAAGTGACAGCAAAACATGGTTCTTATTCTTATTTATAAAAAAATACATTAAAGTTCAGCTAACAAAAGAGAGAGTTTCTGAGTTAATGTGCAAAAGACCCCTGTTTACTTCAAATGACCCCAGAGAGTGATGGTAGAAAACACCAAAGCATGCTACACACCAAGTGCAGGAGAAGAGACAGAGCAACTTTAACCTTTAGTCATGTACCGACGGTTCAATAAAAGCCTAAATGGTTTGAGCTAAAAGGGCGTCCTGAAATGTATAAACATAAACGTTTCTAAGATCTAAAAGTGCTACATCTAGAGAAGTACTTCTGTAGTTCATATAATACAAGGCCTACGTGCTGCAGGTTTTGCACACAATTAGGTTTATACATTCATTTAATTAAGAGTGGTGTTAATAGTGTACCTAACGGCTCAATAATACACTGTTTACATTCTTCAACTTAAGCTAAAATGTTAGTTGTGTCTATTTCTGTGAAACTTATATTTCATCCTTCAGGTGTCATGATTAAGAATCACACTGCCTGCATGCTGCGGGCTGTAAGAGAAAAATGCTGAATCCAGCCAGCAGATGTCAGTGAGGCACACGAAGCAAACAGAGAGGGAGCTCTTCAGCATGCCTGCTTTAATAACAGGAGAATCACTAAACCTGGACCACTTTCAGTTTTACTTTTACCCTGAGATTATAAACACGAGATTAGAGACAGATTAATCATTACCATTTACTGGTAACTACACTGCACAAGAAGTACCATCTAGGGAGGGAGAATTTACGGGAACTGATTAGGACCAGAGGTACTGAACAGAAGTATGTGTTTCAGTACACTGTATAAGAATATTAGAGTATAGGAACAAATCATCCCTAAACATGAAACAGATCAATCCGTTTAATTTCTTGAAGCTGTTAATCCATGAGGGGAAACTAAAGAGGGACGACAACAAGGTCTTCTGAGTTCAATAACTTTGTAATCAGCGAACAGCTACAATATTCTTATGATTGTGTCCATAACTGTATTAAAGGATGTGAAACATGAAACAGAAAGATATAAAGCTTTGTAAAGAAAGAGCACAAAATGATCCGTGTTTTTGAAATGTTAGAGGGATTTACCCAGAAAACATGATCAACAATGCTCTTAGAAGAGAGGACAGATGCTCTGTCATTTTAAAAACCTCAAGACAATCAAGGCCAGAACCACACAAGCAAAGCTTCATGAGGAGACAAGAGTGCTGTTAAAAGAGGCACCACAACCTGATCATGGCAGGGTAACACCAGGAGGTCAAATCACTGATGGATGAAGAGTAACTGTCAACCTCTACATCTCAGTAAAGATTTTAAAAAAGCACGAGTGACAATCATATTGAGTTTAGAGACAGCCAGCAGTAATAACATCAGCTCGACATGTCTGCGCTCAGCAGTCAGTTCATCAAGAGTTCAAATGAAAGGTCTGTGGATGTTGAAAGTGTTGTTAGGACTAAGATGTGTAATCAAAGGGTCAACTAGCCTGTTCAGCCGATAATTACTATGAATTACAATGTCACTTTCTTCTATAACTTAGAAAGCTCTGGAGAATCAAGTGCTGGTGGGAACTTTGTGATAGGTGTTTACATTTTAATATGAGGGGATCCAGAGGGGTCTGAAAGTGCCAGAGCCTGCAGGTTGTGGCACTGAAGCAGGAAACCCTCTATGCCACTGCTCCCTGTCAGTGGATTACTATAAAACAGGTTCTGCTCAGGGGGGAGGACGCTGTCAGAGCCCCAATCGGAGTCTGAATCTGAGCTACCGTTCCCTGAGCCCTCGGTGGCTGTGGGGGGGTAGCTGAGCTGCTCGAGCTGCTCCACCAGGTCAGTGAACTGCACAGCAGAGCTGCTCTCAGACCGAACAGAGTATGCGGGGAAGTTAACCATTGAGCTCCCCTCTGACTGGACGTCAGAGCCGGGCAGGCGGAGAGAGGAGGAGTCAGCACCTCCGTAACCCACCGACATGGACTCGCCTGCAGAACTGAGTCCCAGGTTGTCCAGGGAGCTGCACTCAGAGCGGTTATTAAGCAAAGAGCTGGTCTCAGAATGACCCACAATGCTGTCAGGGAATGCATTCGTATTCCCATTTAGGTCCTCAATTCCTACACTAAACATCCTGTTTTTGTCGAGGTCGGATTCCTCGATGTAATCAAACTGATCTGCTTTGTCATCGAGCCCAAAAGAGAAGGCCTCTGCCCCCCCACCATAAAAGGAAATTTCAGTGGGATCATCATCTATGAACTCCTCAGTGACATGCAGCGGTGAGCTGGACATTGAGAACAAGGGATTCTGTTTTGTACGCAAAAGCTCTGCCTCAAAAGCCTCAGGTGTAAAAACCCCCTTCCTCTTCCCTGGCCCCCCTCCCAATGAACACCCGGTCCCCCTCCTCCCACCATGCTCTTTATCCTCATTGCCATTTTTGGAGGGCAGCGATTGGGAAGTGCCACTCTCTACACACACAAACAAGGGGCTGCAGTGTCCTGCTGCCTGATTGCTAGGGGCACCTTGAAAAGTGAAGTGAGACGGGGAAGCAGCCTTGACGGGTTCTTCCTTCGGAGGGCTGGGGGGTCTGGTGGCTTGCAGAGGGGAATGAAGCTGCTGCTGCTGGGGCTGCTGCTGGTGCTGCAGGTTCATGTTCAGAGTCTGCTGAGGAGATGCTGAAGACTGGCTCAGTGACGGCAAAGGCTGGGGCTGATGATGTAGTTCTGTTCTTTGGGGGAAGCTTGAGATGTGTGTCGGGTAGAAGGAGACAGAAGCGGAGGAGGGAGAGCCTGGGGCCCTGAGACTGTCATTGAATGACAAACTCTGAGGCACAAACGAGACAAGGACACGATAAAGGCAGGGAGGGAAAAAAAAGTGAAAAAGTTATTAAAGACGACAATTAATATCAGTGTAATCAATACAGATCAAAATGTGCAAAGTGTTACTTGAATCTGTCGCACATATGCTCAAACTGTGGAGCACTACTGACCTGTTTTGGCACGTCTGTGGCGAGGGAGCGAACTGACATCCCTATTTTACTGTTCCTCCTGAAACAGAAACAATTTAATTGTTGAATTATTACAAAGCATGCAGTGAACAAAGATCTGTCAGGTAACACTAAGGGAGAAAAAGTCAGGCAAGAAATGTATCTTTTTGAAAAACTGTATATTTTATAGACTGAAACACACACCTCTGGTAAGGTGTTCTCTTTGCTCCATTTTCCCTGACATACTCCACAAGTTGTTTCTGTGTTCTTCCACTGAAAGAGAGGTTGGATTTGAAACACTGGGTGTGAAATCACAGGTTTCATTTTTTCATTTATTGATAAAAAAGGATCACGTCTTTGTGTGTGTTAGTTACCTGTATCTGAAGGAGGAGCCTCGAGTGAAGAGGATGGTTTTGGATTTGGGTAGGGGTTGGTCAAACAAGCGAAAGAATGAGTGGTATTCCACACAGATCTTCCAAAAGATTTTGCACTGGTCTCGACTGCCCATCATAAACTCCAGAGTGTCCTGATGGGGGCCCTGAAAACAAATACAGTGAAAGAAATGTCTCTGTAAAACAGTCCTCTTCACAGAGTCTGAGACATACTCTGGATAAAGATACCTACATGAACCTCTGGGTGGAGCTTGATGAGGAACCGTTTTCTCTTGAAGCTCAGTTTGCGAATCTTGGACCAGTTGAAGGTATTTATCTTTGTGTTGCCCTGGGAGAAAAAGGAATGTGCAAAGAAAGAAATGGCCTTAAGCAACATTTTTAGGGACTTAGGGGCCCCATCCTTTAAAGACAGATAGCAAATGGGAAGCAGTCACCTGAAAAACCTGAAGGCCCATGTGGGAAACTGCCAGATTGATTTTGGTGCCCTCCCTGTCTGCTGCGGGATGGAAGCGGACACCATACATCTCCAGTTTGCGGGCAATCTCCAGGATTTGGAAATCTGATTCAGCTGGAGTCTGGCCCCTGAGGTGAACAAAAACACACTAGATCAACACCCCCGAATCAAACAAATGCAGTGATTCTCCTGGCAGCTTTTTTGATAAAGTGTATATCTAGTATCTTTAATAGATTCAATCATCAACAACACTTAAACATATATTTGAGCCCTTTTTAATTCTACAATAAATACAAAAGCTTAAGTGTGTAAAAACACTAGTGCACCTTAAACATCCAGTGATAATGAACCAAATGAAGGTTGTTTGTTTTAGTACAGTGCAGTGAGGATCCTGCTGTCCACTGAAATCTAAAGATTAAACATGACTTGACTTGCAGAGCCCAGAAAGTCATGCCTTGTTTGCAGAGTGATGTGCCCTTAAATCCCTTATAACTTCCAGGATTTGAGAGGCGTTATCTAGAACCATGTGATTACAACCAAACAGCATGTTAGGAAGACATATCCATCCAATCATCACCACATTCTAATTTTGTTCATCCGTTAAGCACTGAAATCTCCTTAGGGCCCTCCCCTGTCCCACTGGCCTTATGGCTAATAGACCGGCCAGAGCGGGGGATTAGGCCGGGGAACTCGCCGTTTGTGTCTGCACACTGGCAACCAAGGGAAGAGATTAGCAAAGGTCTTTAGAGCCGCCTAATACTCTGGGTTGAAAAGAGTCCCTATTGGCTATAGGATAGCACTGTGCTAACAAGGAAGCTGGTGGTGGGAAAAGTGCAGCGAGTGGTTTTGTGAGACTCAGGATAAACCCTCTCATTATGGTTGTTTAGCAGGAACAGAAAGTTGTCTCAGCTCAGTTACCTCATCATAAAAAACACAAAACATTTGTGTTTGAAACCACATGAAAAGGGGAACAGACAACGAGCCACTGTTTACAAATCCCCAGAATTGTGATACATGTGATTGCCTTTGTGGGATATGAAATTGAGAAGGTCTAACAGGCTGGGAGCTGCAATTTGTAGTCAAGACTCAGTCTGTGGTTTGTACAACAGTTGGGGAAATGGCTGAATTTGTGTTTTATTTCATTCCCAACTATCTGCTTGAATCTATCTACAAGTGAAAATTAAATATTAACTCCATGAAGGTAAAAGTAAACCTATACATCCGGCAAAGTGAGCCTGAGTACAGCTAGTGTCCTCTCTACTTAATGGCTTATGCTCCACAGTGGGACCATTCTGTTGTGCTATCGCGTCACTGTTACTATTTGTTACTGACACGGTGCTCAGATCAGGGAATAATCACACTAACCTACATTACAACTCTACCTGGAAGTGAGGTCAAACCATGACAGTCCCTGTCCTCACCTGAGCTGCGTCCGAGTCAAAGTAAGCTGGCTTAACATGAGGTCAGAAGTGATAGATCATGTGTACTCCTGTTTCTCAAAAAAGCTTTTATGCGTGTACTGGGACTCAAGAATGTAAAGTTAAACATGAATCAAGGTGGGACTTACAGGTGTCTGCGGTGGAGCTCCATGATCCTCTCTTGCACCCTTTCTTGGTAAGGCAATAGTTTGTTCACCTTCAGGAACTCTCTGTCCGCTGCGTCGTCATTGTCACCAATCTCCGCTGTGGTTATATAAAGAGCAAAACATCAGTTTGTCTTTGTTCATCACCTTGTACAGTGCTTCTACTGAATCAAGAAAGTTATTCATATATTATCTTCAATCACATGCAACATATGTGCTGCAGTGTTGTTTGTGCACTGAGATTTACACTACCAGTCAAAAGTTTGGAAACACCTTCTCATTCAACAGTTTGTATTTATTGTAATGATTGTAAACACTGTAGATTAATACCAAAGACATCAAAACTATGAAAGAACATATATGGAATTATTGAATGAACAAAAAGTGTTAAACAAAGCAGAATATGTTTTAGATTTTAGATTCTGTAAAGTAGACCCCTTTTTCCTTCATGACAGCTTTGCACACTCTTGGTATTCTCTCAGTCTGCTTCATGAAGTGGTCTCCTGGAATGGTTTCTAATGAACATGAGCCTTGTCAAGAGTTCATTTGTAGAATGACTTGCCTTCTTAATGTGTTTGAGACCATCAGTTGTGTTGTTCAGAGGTAGGGTTAGTACACAATGGATAGCCCTATTTGACTACTGTTGTAATCCAGATTATGGTAAAACCAGATGATTTCATAGTTTTGATGTCTTCAGTATTAATCTAGAATGTTGAAAATAATTAAAATAAATAAAAACCATTGAATGAGAAGGTGTGTCCAAACTTTTGACTGGTAGTGTACGTGCCAGTTTCTAAAAGAACAATTTACCCAAAACTAATGCAGTCAAAAGACACTTTCACAAATGCACCAAACTTCTGAACATTTCTGGACTTTCTCTAGACAGGCTGTATAAGTAAATACATTTGGCCATATTTTTTGGCCCACTGTCAGCAGCCTGTGTGCAAAGAAAGGACAGCGACGCTCTGCTGCTGACTGGGCTGTATACGGCTCTATACTGTGATCATTAAGTACGGATATAAATAAGAATATCCTGATCATGTAACTATATGTAGCTGTTTTAACAAGGCCATCTCTTATTGACTAGTTTAATAAGATTTACCAAGGACAGGTAAAGGTGTTATCTTCAGTGCAAGACTCATTCCCCCTAAATGCACCACAGAAAGCTATTGGAGGTCATTCCTGCCTGTGGCCATCAGACTGTACAACTCCTCCCTCTGATCACTGAGCAGTATCCTGTACTGTGTGCAATAACCGTACAATACTCTGTGCAATATTCCTGCTACTTTATCATCCTTGTATATATCAACTTCACTCCCAGCGCTTTTGTACAAAAGGTCATTTCTAATTATTGCGCGCTTTATTATTTTATTTTATTCTATTTAATTTGATCTTAATTTCATTTTATTCATATTTATATCTTATTTTATTCCTTGTTCTATTAATATTTTTGACTTTCTTACATACTGTTTAGAAGAGCTCTGTAATGACCAAGTTTCCCTCCTTGGGATAAATAAAGGATTTCTGATTCTGATTCTGATTCAGTCATAGCAGTCATGAGGTGGAGTTAGTTTCCATGTCCTCACTGCAATATGAAATGCAGAACAACAAAATACATCATTTACATAATTCTTAAAAATAAACAGCAGCTAAGTGTTTTGTCAGCCTGTGTATATTTCCCTTTCATGGATAAATGTGATCTTCTATCGCTAACGCATGTGGAGTAGATGATCTTATTTAGTTATGTTGATATTATCCTGAGTGTAATAAATCGAATTTTGTCCAGGTGTTGAGATGTTCAGATGTTTTGGATGCTTAATCTAAGGCTACATCTACAGCATATATTCCTCACAGAAATTCCTTTCCTTTCACAGAGACAGAAACCATATTTCTAACACCTGAGTCCGTGTTTATGAGCTTAAATCAAAGCTGAACAAGATGCTTCAATGTTACAGATGTTGTTGATATTTGTCCCTAAATTACTGGACAACTAAATACTTGTGGTAAACAGAGAAGTTTAAAACATACACTGGACAAAATGAGAGGCCAGCAGGGCTCCGGTGTTTTCCGTGCAGATCATCCTGCCCTCCATCAAATCTCTTTTCATCTGCAGTGAGAACAAGTACCTGTAAAAACAAAACAAAGAGCAGAGATGCTTAGTGTCCATCTGTTTAAGTCATGAGAGCACAAACTGATCTAATCGGATTATTTAAAGCCAGAGTATAAAAGTTAAATGTCACGGTATGTTTCCAAAAGAAGTCCACTGAAATGGAAGTGCTTACAGCTTTATTTGATCTATTTGTTCTTAAATTGACTGATTGCTGCACAGCAGGACAACAGACTCATAAATATTATCAGCAGGAAAACTATTTTAATGCCTCAAAGACCAAAATTGTGAGCTTCTGAAAAAAAAAACAAAAGGCTGTCGACACAGGATGAGATAAAAGCAATATCCAGTAGGAAATTACAGTCACTGACCTGGTGTACTCCTCCTGCAGCTGACCCGGGTCTGGAGGGAAGAATTTCACTGACAGCCTAAACAGCGTATTGGTTGGTCCTGAACAAAAACAACAAAAAAGATCATTATTGCCCGAACACAAAAACTTCAGGAATTCAGGAATTTCAGTGAGAATTTGAGCTCACTTACTTCTGACTTGTTTCACAATCAATTTTGTGGGTTCCAGCCAAACCTGAGGAGAAAGAAAAAAACTGTCATCTTAGAAATATGACGACAACAAAATGTAACCTGAAGTGACCCTCTGACTGCTGAGTGAGTGTCTGGGAGATCTGGATGAGTTAATGTTGTGGGTAGAAGCTGGCTTCACTGCCTCGCTGCAGCAGCCTGTTTGCACTGTTACATCTGGGCCTGATTGAGGGAGGAATGTGCGAGATCCAGACAGATATATTGAGAAACTGGTATCAGATGATATTTGCCTAGATCCTTCCTTTAGTTCAAAGTTTGTTTTAGGACATTCAGGTAAAGAAGATGTACCGGTGCTTCTGAGTAGTAAATAGCTAGAGCTTGTACAACTAGGGGATTCATTTCTTTTCAGGAAATACATCAGAACGGTTTTAATCAACTATTTTAACAGTACTTCAAAGAGCAAAGATGCCAAATGTGACGGTTTTAAGTTCTTAGATGTTTGAGTGTGTTGAAAAAAACCCAACAACATTTGGATTCTTAGGTTTTGGTGGTTACACAAAAATGACAAAAACCATTAGCTTGAGATTAACTAAATATTGACGTTTAATTCTCTGTGACTTTTTCTTAATGAAGAAAATGACTGATTGAAAGACAAACATCGTTCATTAAATTTAATCAGTTTGCTATTGAGGCCTTACACTCAATATCAAAGCAATAATACAAATCTAAATTTGGATCTCATCACATTTTCTATGAAGCCATAACTGTGCGAAAGATTCATGGTGTGTTTTTAAAATCACTATCGTTAGTTTCTAAAATGACATACACACCAGGTCCAAGCATCCTGCATTGGTAACAATAACACACATGATGTCATTCTTATAAGGGCTGCAACTATTGATCATTTTCACATTCCATGAATCATCTATGAATACACTGTTAAAGAAATGGTGACAGTAGTTCAACCAAGTTTTTGTGCAGCCAAAAGCTTAAACTAAACCTCTTATGGTTTTTATTTTAGATTAGGGATGTTTATAATTAATCGAGTTTGGATTAATTGATTGTTAAGAACTATTTGCACATGTTTTTTTGTTTCTGATTTCCTATCACGTGGAATAACACCATTTAGTCTCATATTTCATTCAGCTATCAGGGAGGTGTTTCAAGTTAAAGCTGACTAAAGATGTTGCGCAGAGCAGAGACGCTCAGCTGGGGGCTGCGGCTGAGTGACAGGTCTCCACGAGCGCTTTCTTTCTCTGCAGCCGGACTGATGACCTGGATTCGCTACAAGCTGACACCTGACCGCGTTCACATGCTTATTTTTCTCAATAAGAACGAGTAGACAGAAAACTGGACACTGTGAGTCTGACACGTTTCTGTTCAGTTCTCTTGTTGCTGTAAATCCACATGTTGAAGTATGAGCCTTCACTTTATATGACTGTATGTCTGCAGAGATTATTTTTGAGGCTGCTCCACACGTTGATATTCAGCGTGTTTAACATTTTGTTCACCTCAATATAACCCGTAGCTATTCAACACTGTCAGTTATATACATTGTATCGCTAAGGAAGATTTAATTCAGGGGAAAGAAACGCATTTTGTATCGTTTTTTAAATGGAAAATGTCTATTTTTTAAAATGATTAATTGATCATTACCTGACATAGATGGATCACAGAGAATCCTTAAAATTGGCATCCCTATTTTAGATTAATTGAAACATGGTCATGTGAAATATTTTTTGACTGTATGTAACTATTGCAAGTTATTGGAAGTTATCACCTAATGAAGCATGTTACCAGCATCAGACAAATACTGGATACTGTGTTGACGTAGTGTGCATTCGATTGGTATGCACTTGGCGATGGTAGAATGTTTTTAAAAGAAGAGAGAGAGCAGTAGAGAGAAAAAGAGACAGAAACAGAAGGAGAAAGACAGAGAGAGAGAGAGAGAGAGAGAGAGAGAGAGAGAGAGAAAGAGTGTGAAATAGAGACCAAGGACAATTCTGGAGCATGTAGTTCAGAAAGTACAACACCACAACAATTTACAAGACGGCAACATTTTGAAAAACTACTTTAACGACCTGTGTAAAAGTATTCCAGCAGACGAGCTCAACCCAAATCTAATAGAAATGAGAACATTAAAACCTGGCTACGTCCGTGTCTTGGTGTCATAGTCTGACGTAAATGCACAGCAACACAAATAAACACAACCCTCTGTAAAATAAACAGTGATGTCCCTCGGGATGTCACTTTTCAAAGACTTTAAAGTGAAGCACAATCTGCAAGAATGCTTTATGGGGTCCACTAGACTTTTATGTGTGGAAAGGGTTCATTAAGGAAAAGAGGGCTGCCAAAGTTGAAACAGCTTGAACTTTGACCCAGATCGTCATTTACCTTGTGGCTTGAGGCTTTTAGCTCTTTATACGTGTGTTTGCAGCAGGTCTGAGCTTCAAACAGAGTGCTTGCGTCTTGTGATGTGAAAAGCTCTTACAGCAGAGCAACGACTGTACTGTTTACATGCAGAACGGCTTTTCAACAACCTTACAGTTGAATGTATGAGCCCCAAATGTTCCCTTCTCTTTGGAGAAGATGTACAGTGTGCATCACCGACGTGGTCTGTTTCCTGAAAGAGGACTCGTAGGTGGTCCACTTAGAAAAGTACAACAATGGAAAGACTGATATTTAGAGTATGAGCACTTGTGCCAAAAGAGTTTAAAATATCTGAGTTTTATGCTGCTCTAGTCCATTAAAAACATTTGTATATCACTGTCGAGACATTTCTAAGAAGCTCATCTTGCGTCTTGGGATTCGTTGGCTCGCTGTGACCTTAAAACGGTCTTGCCTGCTCTTAAAATGACGTAAAATCAACGTGAACACAAGTTCTGGATAGTCAATGTGTCCGTTACAAACAAGACCAGGCTGCTAGTGTACTTACCCAGTTCATCTGCATGTTCTGAAACTCGAGGCCAAAGTAATCACTCTCTATGAGGTTGCCTCGCAGGAAAACCTCAGAGAGGAGGGCCTGTCCAAGAGCTTTGGACTGAAAGAAAAAACAACAGAGAAAAAGGAGCCGTTATTTTCAAGACTATGTCAACACAGAGGTCTTTAAAGTCCAGGGATGATACATCTCATAATCGAAATGAAAAGAGAAATTGGAAAAACTTGGAAGAACAATATAAGTGAGATCACTAAAAAAACAAATGGAACTGAGGCAGAGGTGAGGAGGGCCGGGCTTGTGTTGAAACTGAGCAAAGAATAAACTCTGTCTGCCTGCCCATGTGGTGCAGAGAATATTTGGCATCTGTGAATGATCCACTGTGTTATGTGCTCCATGTCTGCAAATGTTCTGTCCATTCAAATGGTTTCCTTCACTTGGATGTGCAAGTGTACTCAAAGTGTGTCCTACTGTTATACATTTACTGCTATACATTTACTGCAGCAGAATCACAAGCAGGAAATGTGCTGCAGTTTACCGTCTCAACGCTCTGGGGTTTGTTTTCACTAAACGAAGAGCTAATTACTATGTACTAAGAACACACTGCACTTGAGGTTTTGAATCCCAGCCTGAGACTTTTGGAGAAAATTATAGCTTCAAACATCTGGTTGTAATGTAAAATAGTATTTTTAAAAGCCTTATAAAAAGCACTGCTTTGCATCACAACTCAAAGAGCACCAGGAGATTTACTGTATTTAAGTCTTCTCATTACTTTGATACAATCACACGTTCGGCATCCACGGAATCTATTAAATTGCAGGTGAAACCGACGGACACAACATCCATAAATGTAGGAATCTGTTGTAAAGCGCCTCTTTTTCCAGGCTGTTACAGTATCTGATTACAGCTGGTCGACACCAGAGAACAAAAAGTGGTGTGTTAAAATACTTTGTCTGGGTTGAGTTTGAGCGCAGGCCAAACAAACGATCCAGACAGCATGAGTAGGTATTCAAAATCATGTATTAGCATCCAAATGTAGGAGACATTTTGAGGTATTCAGTCTTGGTTTCACACACACTGAGCCCATATAATGAGCTCGAAGCAGTCAGAACCAATGTCTGCTTTAGAAACAAAGTTATTAGAGCAAAGCCACATTTCCCCTGTGGATTAAAACAGCGTTTCCATACAAGACCTCCTTCACACAGTTTCTACTATAACGCTTACTACGTCCTGGACCCACTGTCTGCTGTAAGGTCTACCATGTTCACCACTCTAACTTGGAGTTACAGAGAACACAAGGTCAAATTTAGACCAACAATGATGTAGATACACATTAGGAGCAAAAACAGCAACTGAAACAGAGCTGCAGAGATAAAACATCTTGATGCTAACTTGTGATAAAATGTATGTTGACAAAGATGATGAACTATGACTCAGCCGGGAGCTATCTGACATCCTATCACACTGCAGATAAACATGAAAACAGCCAGTCAGTCTACATTTTTTTGCTAGCAAGCAGGACAGAGAAATGAATAAGAGAACAAGCTAAACTAAAGGTTAACAGCAGCTCAGCACACAGACCCTTTTGAGAATTTATTCAAAACAAACAAAAACCCAGTGTCATCCAGCTCACAGTTTAAACTAGGGATGTACATTTGAAGTATTTTCCGTGATCGATTTTTGGAAATGTTAACGATCAATTATCGATTAATTGATAAAAAAATAAATATATATTATTCTTACGTCAAAAACAATGCCAAATAGGTTGTTTTCCCCCTAAATTGTATTTTCTACAGCAACAAAATGCATCTAACTGACGGGATTGAATACGGGCACATGTTTGACACTAGTGCTGTGCGATATTACGATATAAATCGTAGTGCAATATAAAAACGTCCACCGTACGATATAACCCTCTGTCGTTTATATCGTTATTTTGATGTGTAGGGTATTGGTCTAGCTCTGTTGCTTCACTGACATGAACGATGATGAATGCAGGTTAATGTAAGCTGCAGCACCGCTACTACTTTGCGGTAGCATTTTTATGTCACTCACAACTACTAGTTTACGGCACTGATAGAGCATGGATGTAACAACATGGCAGAAGCGGAAAACAAAGTGGAAACAGAACCGAAAGAGGAGTTGGTGCCGAAAAGAGGGAACCGCAATTCCATGGTTTGGCTTTGGTTTGGTTTTAAAAAGTCGGACACCGACCAGAAAACGGTAATCTGCAAAACATGTCGCCAAAAAGTCGTTACGACCGACTCGAACACATCTAATCTTTTCTACCACTTAAAGACGCGACACGAAGAACAGTACAGAGACAGCGTGAAGCTGCGACAAAGAACTAACGTGACATCAAAACCACCCAGTGATGAAAAGAAAAAAACACACCAAACGAGTCTGAAACAAACGTTGTTCAACGGCATCCCGTACGACAAGCAGTCCCGCAGACACCGCGAAATTACAGATGCCATCGCTAAATTCATATGTCAAGACATGGTTCCAGTATATACTGTCGTTGTATATACTGTATTTTATTATGTTTTTATACATAAAATATGTGTTTCATAAATAAATTGAAAAATATGAGAGAAAACTGCCATTCATTTCATGTAATTTTAAGGAAAAATACTATATCGGGATATATATCGTTATCAGGATATAAAATCACCTATATCGGGATATAAAACTTTGTCCATATCGCACAGCACTATTTGACACGCAGAATATCAACGATCAGGCTCATTAAAATATTCTCAGCGGACATAATCTTATAAAGTGAAGGCTCATAATACTAACAGAAAAGTACTTCAGACTCACAGTGTCCAGTTTTCTGTCTACTCGTTCTTATTGAGAAAAATAAACATGTGTATTCGGTCAGGTGTCAGCCAGGAGCGCAACTGGGTCAGAATCAGTCCCGCTGGAGAAAAGCCCAGACGGCTCTGATGTTGCTGCTCTGTAAACGTAGCGTACCAGAATTTCCCACCTGTCTGTTGCCTTTGTATCCAAAGGAGGGAAATATCCTGTTTAAAGCTGTCAACCTTTGTGTCCGTGTTGTTGTTGGCAGAAAGTTTTGTATTGATCCTCTTTTAAAAAGCGCACGTGGAGACCTGTCGCACAGCAGCAGCCGCCAGCTGAGCGCAACACCTTTAACAGCTGATTCACATCTAAACATGCTTTAAACTTAAAACACCTCCCTGATAGATGAGTGTAATATGAGACCACATGATGTTTGTTCCACGTGACGGAAAATTGATAACAAAAATGTGTGTTTCGAGTAATTTCTTAACAATCAATTAATCGATAATCGATTAATTGTGGTCATCCCTAGTTTAAAGGTGACATATCATGCAAAATTGACTTTTTAATGGTTCTTTACCTGAAATATGTGTCCCTGGCATGTCTACAAACCCCCCGAGAATGAAAAAAATCCATTCTGCCCCTGTTCTGATTTCTACACCTTTCTATGAATGTGTGTGAAACGAGCCGTTTCAGACTTCTGTGTTTTTGTTACGTAACAACAATATCCGGTCTGTCACGGAGTCAGAGCTCGGAGCTTGTTCAGCCCATAGACTGTATAAAATAATACTGAATCCCTCCTCTGTTTTTCATTACCTGCACAAATGTGTGCTAACAAGGAGCTTAGGAGGAGGGCAAGCTAGTTGTAGGCTGTCTTAATAAACACAAAGGTCGGTTTTACTCCACACGTCTGCAGATTTGAAGATATAGTGGATGATTTTTATTTATCATGGATAAGTGCTAGCGCTAGTTAGCATAGCTACATAGCTACATGTCGTAGCTGTAGCTGTAGCTGTGTAGCAAGACACACGTCAACATACTGACAAATAAAACAACAAGAAACACTAAATCTGTGACCAATCCTTCAGAAAGGTCCTGCTGCCTTTCTGGCAGAGGTCGGTTTTACTCCCCACGTCTGCAGATTTGAAGATCTAGTGGATGATTTTTATTTGTCATGGATAAGTGCTAGCGCTAGTTAGCATAGCCACATAGCTACATGTTCGTAGCTGTGTACCAAGACACACGTCTACATACTGATAAATAAAACAACAAGAAACACTAAATCTATGACCAATCCTTCAGAAAGGTCCTGCTACAGGCGCCTCTCCGTCAGGATCAGATTCTGGATCAGATTCAGAGGGTTGAAGTAACGCGATCTCTGAGCAGCCGTGTATATTCAGCCAACATGTAAACATTAGATCAACGTGCTGGAGAGCCGAGTCACATCCACTTCCGGAGGGGGCGTGGTCAGAGGGAAAACAGAGTGTTCTGAGGACTGCTGAAGAAGAGGGATCTTCAGGCATGCCAAAATCTGATTTCAAAGTGTTTGTTTGAGCATAAACTTTAAAGACATGTTTTGGGGACCTCTTAGACCAATATATATTGATGAAAAAAGCGTGATATGTCCCCTTTAAACCTTGCTAATGCTGCAAACTAAAGAATAGGAGGAGCAGCTCTCTGACCCTTCCAATGTTAAAAAAAAAAGAAGCAGCAATGTCTTGTTTCCACTAAAGAGCATCAGAGAAATGCAGATTTGTTTTTAGGTGAAAACTTTAATCTTGGAGATAAGGAACCCTCTGCAGATAGTTTGGCTTCCAGTGGAAACTTTGAAAACACTTGAGATCTTGCGATCTAACTAAACTAAAGCGTGACAACATTTCTCGAGGTGATAAGCTTTCTCACAAGATGAGTGCAGAAGACTGCCTGCATATCAAAATACAGGGCAGCCACCTCAGACTACTTCCCATACTGACAAGAAGAAGCCCCCCTTTCTCATTTCATTCATTTTTTCCCACCTGTTACGGCCGCGACTTTCGTGGTGCTATGGTGAGTGACACGCCCCCTGCACTCAGGCGTTAATGAATGGAGATAGATGACAAGAGGAGAGACTGTGTGCCTGTCACCAGAGATGTCTGCTAAGTTGTTTAATTAAGCAATAAAGTCTCTCAGAGCGCGTCAAAACAAAGGCAACCAAACCTTGTTTGTTGCTTTCGATTGTATTTAAAGCAAACTCAAATAAAATAAACAGAAGTCTTTAATTGTGTTAACTCTCATGGTGATTTTTCATTGATATATATGGTTTTGGTCTTGTCTCGGTCTTGCCCTGCCTTGGTCTTGGTCTTGACTCGGTCTCGATCCCTAAATGTCTTGGTCTTGTCTTGGTCTCGGTGCACCCTGGTCTCGGACATGTCTTGGTCTCTGTCAATGTGGTCTTGACTACAACACGAGTAAGTACTTACAATAATTCATTTAATAAACATGTAGCACCCTGACATCTTTGTTACAGAGAGTTAGTTTATAATTAAAAAGCTCCCCTAGCACAAAGTGTGGAAGAATGCATATTGGTGATAAAAGGATAAAAGCAAAGTGAAAACTTGTTACGACATCAAATACTCACTGAGGCAGAGAGACAGAGGTAAGAGGTCATGATAACACGCTTCAGTCAGGTCATGTACACAGACTAAAATTAACTGTATTCCAGGTCCAGGAATGGCATTAAAAAAAGAAGGCATCTATCTAAAGTGGAAAAACTCACAACATATTAGTATAATAGAATATATATATATATTAGAATACTAGTTTCCAACTGCAACAGACAGTGAATGCCCCTAGTACATGTCAATCTGATGATTTATAATTATATCAGATGAAAGTACAGCTTGGATGAACAAGTTAACTTCCCTCTGTCTTTCATAAGCATCATCAGAGTGACATGAATGATCAAACTTTTACTGCACACATACTACTACTTAAACTCAATACAAGATGACTGCCAGTTTTCATATGACTATATGACATATTTAATTGTTGAAGTTCTTAAATATAGTGTCTCATCTTGTTCTTGTGAACCCATTATTGTGTATGGTCTTGTCTGCTATGGGAGCAGATTGTAATGTCACACCCTTATCATTCACTTAATTGTAACATTTAACTCATCAACTGTGATTTCTTCAGGCCTCTATCAGTTTATCCTAAAAACTTGGACTTTTATCAAATAATATATTGCAACAAAAACAGTAAGTGATCTACTGAAATAAAGAGTCATGATCACATTTTTTGCTCAGCCCTTATGTAACAAGAACAAAATGAGCAGAATCACTTCAAAAAAAGAGACAGATAAATTCAACTTCCTATGTTTAACTTTCTTGATGTTTTTGAAACAGGAAAACGTATCAGTAAGAGTTTGTTTGAGAAGAAAAAAATGCTGATGTTAGATTAAAATACCTTGTAACTCATTTTCTCCTCAGTGCTCTGTGTGCTTTCACAAGCCCCTCCTCCGTGTTACTCATTAACCCTCTGCAGGAATGTTGAACTGGATTCAGAGCAGTCTGAAGGGGGAGTACAATCGTCCTCTGACGCTGAGCTTTATCACCCGTAGAGCGAGTGATGACACTTTCACAAAGAGGTATTTGCTTCCAGACAGCTAACAATTAGCATGAGGCACATGAGTACACAAAACATGTGCTAACAATGGATCTCCTTCAACAACCTGGATCATTTTTACTTGGAAATTCTGGAAAACTCAAAAAGTCCCCCTACCAGCTATGCAAGTTTGGTCATCTAGCAGAACTCTTCACTATGAGAGATACAGCTTGTGGAGGGATACCACTCTTTGATAGGGATGTAAGGAGACACTCAACTCACCATTTGATTAGAATCCTAATTTTTGGTTCACGATATGATTCACTCACGATTCTCTAACGATTTTCAAGAAAACTGGATTGTACTCAAAATTTCAATAAATTGTTTTATATCAATTCTCAGATTTTGACAGTTCAATATATATTTGTTCTCTTATATTTCTTTGTAAACAAAGTAATCCTCTTTCATTTTTAAGGTGTGTTGTAACTCAAAGAAAACCACTGCACACTTTTTTTCAGCACCTTGCAAAAAAACACAAATCACAGTTCAAAAATACCTTGTTGGAAAATTTCAGAACTATTATAGAGAAATTGAACGATTCCCAAATGAAAGTATTAAATATTTAAACAAATAAGGTCAATCTCTTTAAATTAGGGATGTAAATTTCAAGTATTTTCTGTGATTGATCTTTGGAAATGTTAGGATCAATTATCGTTTACTCATTAAAAGAATTGACACATTGACAAAAAAACGTTTTCCATGTCAAAAATAATGCCAAATGCAATTTTTTCCCCTAAATCAAGTTTTCCTTCACGACACACACAGTGTATATAACTGATGGTGTTAAACAGCTACAGATCATACTGAGGTGTTCAAAATGTTAACACACTGAATATCAACGGGAAGAGCAGGCTTCTAAATAATCTCTGTGGACGCATGGTGCTGGAGTGAAGACTCAGACTACAACATGTGGATTTACTGCAACAGGACAACTGAACAGGATCAGATTTTGGGCTCTCAGTGTCCAGTTTTCTCGTTCTTATTGTGATACATAAGCATTTAAACGTGGCAAGATGTCAGGCGGGAGCGCAACCGGGTCAGAATCAGTTTGGCGGCGGAGAAAAAAGCGCCCGTGGAGACCTGTCACTCAGCTGCAGCCCCCAGCTGAGTGTCTCCGCTGATTCTGAAACATGCTTTAAACTTAAAACACCTCCACTCAGTGAGTGACGAGAGAGCAGCACAAGAGACTTAATGATGTTGAACAAGCAGAGTATAATGCAGATAGAGCCTTCTATTGTTTAAAAATAATATCCTGATACAAATGTTGAATCGATTTTAATCCACCCTTATTTGTATTGATTTTTTACCATCTTGCAATATATCCGTTCATCCCTACTCTTTGAATGTTCTTTTCATTTCTGCGTTGAACAACAGTAACAACATGTGAACAGTGCAACATCATGTGAGGAAGGGAATAAGAAAAAACAGAGTTAAGAGTAACAACTTTCCTCAACTGTATCATCCAGCATGGTTTATCTAAAGCCAGCTTCCGTACAAACAGATGTGTCACATATCCCTGGTCAGCTACCTAAAAGCCAGTCTGGCATTCTCAGTTGAAGCACATCTGTGTTGTGACAGTGAGATGATCCCATGCAGTTTGTTCACACTCAACTTGTGGTGTGTGGACCACAGTCTCATCTCTGAGCTCTAACATTAAGGCAGGTCAGTGGGTCACCCAATCACGCTCCCAAAGCAGCAGGGATTATGACAAACAGATGTTTCTCTGGGAGACAAATCTTCTCCCGTGTGTGTGAAAAGAGGAGGGAGGGGAGAGGGAGGCATATAAAAGGCAGGGATTTGAAAGCTGCCAGCTATGATGGAGGACCTTCTCATGCTCAGCAAACTAAGAAGATAACATACAAGGACAACAGGTAACCCAAATATCCACCCTAATTCAAATCCAGGGATTGGGTGTACCTTGCTTGACAGGTTAAGCATGGTTCACCAAACAGCAGTTGATACTCCCAGCCACGACTGAATGGCACGGAGCTCCAGTGGAAACTCCCATGACAGCAGGGGTGTGTTTGGGCTTGTATCTGACACAGTGGGATGTACATTGTTTAGGCTTTGCAAACAGGAGGTTTCCTGCTGACATACATTTTAAAGCCACTTTCACGAGTGTGTGAGGAGACATCTCAAAAGGTCGACAGTTCTTTGAAGCCTTTCAGAACATTATTGTTACTATTGTCATTTCAAGTAATCAGCGCTGAGCCCTTTTTACTACCTGGCTATGTTTGTGCCAAGTTGACTGGAGTGTTTGTTGGCAGATAATCACGACATGTCAGTAATCAGGATCAGGTGTGCCTTCTGCTCAGATCACCTGTGTAACCCAGATTCTCTACAACAAAGCTTGATCTGCAAACCAAAAACTAGACAATATCTGGTACCTAACCGAGTGGTCATTTTTCTCAGCGACAAACAAGAGTACAAGAAGAGGAAAGAGTTGTAATGTGGAGAGCTCAGCATTGATAAAGAAGCTAAATCAGTTGTTTTAAGCACAGCTGTTAGATTCATCAGGTACTTCAGATCACAGTGAGGTAGTGTGAGAGCTTAGAAGAGATGAGACGTGAGCGCTTAGCTGCACACACACAAAAAATGTTGAATAAAATGTTGAAAGTTACTTTAAAGGATTTGAATGATTCATGTCAATTGCCGTGACTTATCTTTTATTTATCTATCAGTCGTCTGTCATCATCTTTCTCTTTACTACAGGGCAGTAACTTTGTGACTTGGGACTATGTCTCTGTCTTCCTGGGTCATTCTTTATGATGATGATGTGTGTGTTTCATACAGTGTATGTTTTTAAACCTGGTGCAATTTTATCTGTGCAATAACTTACCTCACTATCTATTCATAAGATAGAAGTGTACATAGTTTGTATACATCTGTAATATTTGCTATATTTTATTCTATTCTATTTTTACCTTTATCATTATTATCATCATCATCATCATTATTATTAATATTATTATTTCAATTATTATTATGCAAGTACAACTGTTGTTTCCCCCTGTCCCGTGTTGTTAGTTGCTGGAACAATAATTTCCCCCGATGTGGGATCAATAAAGTATATCTTATCTTATCTTTTTGTCAAAGAGCCAGCAGATATCTTATATGATATTTGAATGATTTAAAGGAGACTGGCAGTTAATAGGAAAATATGCTTATATTTAACATCCAATTCTACTGTAATCATCTTGAAGTGAGGCTACAGGCTGTGGAATCTAAAGAGGATCATAACATATTGTGCTTCAAAGAGTACTCCTGACTCAAGGTGCTACCAATGAGGATTGGCTTTCTTGTAGAAAGAGAAGAAAATGGATGAAACAAAACTGTCCAACATATAAAATGTCTCATGAATGATTGTCTTTGTTGAGCACTACAAATTGAAATGAACACAGTGACACTGTCTGATCTTAAAGCTGCGGTTGGTAGTCTCGGAAAACTAGCATGAATTTGAATGTAGCATTTCCTCAGGACTCCGTCTAACCCCTCCCCTCCTCCCTCAGAGCTCCTCCAAAACGACGCCCCCCCCGCTCACATGCACGAGCGCCGCTGATTCTCGACCATATGATGGTGACTGATTCAAAACCGGTCCGCACCAAAACATCATCATAGTGAAAGTTAAAAACACAAACAAACATGGCTGCTGTTAGTACTCACAACTATCATGCTAGCATTATCCAGTTGTACTGGTGACACGATATCAGGAGAAAAGTTATAACACATATAAAATACTGTAACAGCTCTACTGTTTGTTAAACCTGTTCAGTGTAGATGTTCTTAATTCCTACAGTGTTGACGGTCAGTGAAGGCATCAGGAGAGGTGTAGAGTGTGTGAGCGGGAGAGAGGAGAAACAAGAGGAGAAGTTTTTCATTCATTCAAACTTTGATTGTTGTTTTGTTGGTTGTCGTGGTAACGGACGACAGTGACCGGTTATTAAAACTCAATGTGTTCACGAATCGGCTCGTCATCCCAACAGCGTCCGGATCATAGACTGTATAAAATATGGACGTAGTATCCGTGACGTCACCCATCTGTTCCTGAGAGCTGTTTTGAAGCAAATCGACGGCAGCAGCCATATTGGTAATGCGGAACTCAACTAGGCAGAGTGTGACGTAGTGTGAGTCTCTTAGCCAATGGCTGTGTGTTCCCGATCGGGAGTCACGTCAGTCATGTCCTTATTTGGGCAAAACTCATAATCTTAATATCTTCTTAACCGTCAGGTTAGAAAAAAATTCAACCCCACCGTACAGTGTGTGCCATTAGAGAGATTAGCGTTGTAGGGCCAAGACGTTTTTTGAACCAGGCTGTAAACATGTTTATTAATGCTGCAAAGATCGTCTTTTTCCCATTCATATCTTTGTGGTTTCCGGTGTTTCTGCAGCCAGCCTCAAGCGGATTTTCGATGTATTGCAGTTTATATCACTTCCGCATTGGCTTCATCGTTTGAGACCGGAGTTTGCCGCTTGGTCCGGACAGACGCTACAGTACATCTACATTTCTGTAGGACTTAGTAAATGTCATTTATTCTTCTGCTTGTCAGAGCCCCTGTGGTGAGAGCTTTTTAGACTCTGATCCGGACTACAGTCCTGAGCAAAGCACCTCATCGGGTCAGAGGGGACAGGCCCGAGGTGGAGCCAGAGGGGCAGACAGTAGAGTCAGGGGAAGCAGAAGCAGGAGACGGAGACTACACGCCGGGGAAATGTACGCGAAGGAGGCGGGCAGAACGGCAGGACGGGATTTGAATGGTTTAAAATTTTGGGTCCCAAAAAACAGTGATTGGTTGGTGTTTTCCCAGGTTTACTCCGGCTGTAGATAGCAGCTTTTCTTCACTCTTTTTTAAGAACACATTATGTATTGATTGCCATCAGGACATAAAGATCATTTTAACCAGTATAACAAAAAGTGGATCTAAATCTGATTACCAACCCCAGCTTTAATATGTGAAAACCAAAGTAAAGGATTAGATGCTTCAACTATGATCTTCTGACTTTCTTATAAATCAGTTTTTATCTTGACATTAATGATCTGACTGTTGTTTGATTCTGTACGTTTTAGTTTCAAGCATGAAGGTCCTTAAAATCAATAATTAAATCTTAGTAACAAATAACACCATGGAACAAAGCTAGCAAAGGACAAAAAGGTTTAAAAAAAAAGTGAAATGCTATAAAATAATTGACCAGTTAATAAGACAGCATCTTTAAATCTAAGTGTTACACGCACATGCAAAAATGTTACTCTTTCACAAAGATAACTACAAGTTTCTATCATCCAGCTCCTTCTTTTTACTACTACTGATGAAATAAAAAGATAAGAAAGCATTGAAACTGTTAAGTTAAACTAGTTTTCATCACTCACAACTGCCAAAATCAAGAAGGGATTTCTGCTACAGGCCAGTGGTTGAAATTCCTAACTTTCAGCAGGGCTTCACTCCTGAGTGCGTCCCCTCCCCCACTACCCCAGCACAAACTTTGTCCTGGCCCTGACTGCTCCCTCTGAACTGCTCTTTTAACACCAGAGGCTGCCCCTCCGTCCCCCCCAACCCACTTACTTGTCAACCTTGCTATTTATGTGCTTGTTTGCCAACACTGAAGTAAAAGCCTGCCCTGATTCCCCCTCCCACTGATGCCCTCGCCTGTAATGCATTTTCACACAGCTAGGTTCCACATCCCACTCTCGCACTTCTTCACAAGTTTTGGAGCTGGAAGTTAAGGCCAGCAAAGGGGGCCTGGCTGGCTGTGCTGGATAAAAGGAGCCTGTGTTTCCCCTGCCCTGCCAGCCCTGCCTCTGTCCAGAAACCACAAGGCTGAGCTTTCTCCTGTGCTGGCTGTGGGAGGAGCCTGTGGACAAGAGCCATGCAAGCAAATGTCTGCTGATGATGATGATGATGACCACGCTGGGTACCTGCAGCAGATGAAGGCCACAGTTCAAAGCACAAACGCTGTTATCTAATTTTCCTGCTTTAGCTCCAGACTAAAGACATTACATGACTATAAATACATGGATTCAACCACACCATATGTGCATAATGCTCTCCATTATCATCAGATGGGCTCTGTAATGCGTTAAAGGTTGCATAAGTCAAAAGCATGACAGAGCCAGGACTGAGTATCTTTAACTTGTGTATAAAAGAGCAGATTTAAACTGGAGTGTCTGTGCTTTATGCCAAAGACTGCCAAGATTCTCCAAATGTAGGATTTGTGTCCAACATTATTCAAAGGACTGAATCTATTACAGTAAGTAGAACATAGATATGAGCAAGAAAAGTAGAGCAAATGAGCGTATTCTGTGTCATATCCCACATGAAGTCTTATAAACGTAATATTTCCAGAATAAAACATGTAGGATAAACTGGTATCATTTAGGTTTAAGAAGCATTCTTTGAAAATGTGGACTGCATATTCAGAAAATGTCTCTCAGTCAGAGTTTGACAGAAGTGTGTGATAGCAGCCTTCTTGTCTGATTAATGTCAGCCTTGCACATTGTAAGCAAAGCATCTGCTAGGCTGGGGTCAATCACAGCATGAAGGGCTTCATGTAAACTCAACTTTTAGCAGAATGTTAATGTCATTAACCGTGTAAACAGCTAGGTAGGAAATGTATTTTTTCAGAACCGCCTACTATGCTAGCAGTACGTACGGATTTGGCCAAAATTCAGTATGTAGTATGTGAACAAGAGTACAATCTGCTGTATGCTAGAACTCCCTGGATGTCTACTGATTCAGGAAAAATTCCCAGTATGCATCGGACCAGTCTGCCTCATGTACTGTTTCCCATAATGTACAACACTTGTTCCGCTTTTTCTTTTCTCTTCTTTTTTTGACGGGGGGAACTCAGTTTGTAGGTGCTGTGAAAATTATTAAATTCCATATAAACCACTTCTTAACTTTTTAAATCATAAGTGATGCTAAAGAAGCAGCTTTGCTATCAGCTTGGTCGTTGCTACTTCCGCTGTTTGAAACCGGAAATCCAGTGACGTCTGACCCAGCCTGCTGCAGAACAGATCGAACAGAACAGCCATACTACAGACTAAATTCAAACGCAGTATGTAGTAGGCAGTACCTACTGACTACTACATTAGTAAGTAGTATGTGGCAGGCCGTTTCAAAAACAGCCAGAGTCTCACTGAGAAGGCAGATTGTTTCCCCGATATTTAAAATTTGGGGAAGCAGGTGAGCTTTACAGTCATTATTAGGAACTTGTTTCTGTTGTTTCTTCATCATCTATATCTCAAGTAGTGACCATAGACTGTCACCCATCTGTTTCTGAAGCGCTGTTTTGAAGCCAATTGTCATACTGGATATGCTGAAGTCAACCTAACTTAGTGTGAGGTAAAGAGGCGGGCTTTGAGCCTCCTCCCTACAGTGTTCCCGCCAAGCGGCAACCTCCGGTCTAAAAATATGAGTCAATGCGGAAGTGTTAGAAGCTGCAGTTCATCGAGGATCCGCTTGAGGCTGGCTCCGGAAGTACCGGAAGTCACATACACATGAATGGGGAAAAGACGATCTTTGCAGCATTAATAAACATGTTTACAGCCTGGTACAAAAGATGAGTGTAGTCTGGATAGCTCATTTCTCGACGTCCTCTCAGTGTGAGGGGGGTGAATTTTTTTCTAATTCGGCAATTTCAAAGATATTGAGATTACCAGTCTTCCAATGAGAGGCACAGCTGCCTGTGGGAACACTGCAGCTGTTGGCTAGGAGGCTCAAAGCCCGCCTCTTTACGTCACACTGGCTCAACAGCAGCAATATGGCTGCTGCTGCCGATTGGTCTCGAAACAGCTCTTCAGAAACAGATGGGTGACGTCACGGATACTACGGCCATATTTTTTACAGTCTATGGTTCCCGCCTGTCAATCAAGTCAGCTGTGCCTCTCAGAATGGAAAACTTGTAATCTTAATATCTTCTAAATTCACCCCCGTACAGTGTGTGCAGATTGAGGAAGGAGCGATCCAGACTACACACTTTTTCGTACCAGGCTGTAAACATGTTTATTTCTGCTGTAAAAATCGGCTTGTTTGAATGGGTGTGTATGTGGTTTCTGATATTTCCGGAGCCATCCTCGATGAACTGCAGTTTTTAACACTTCTGCATTGGCTCCAATTCCTGCTTGGTAGTGGACAGAACCGTCTCTAAAAGGTTCATGGTTGTGTGGCATCATGTGGATGAAAATGCAGAAAACGCCCTGCTCATGATTTTGATTAAAGATGATCATGACTAACAGTCCATGTCAGTGTCTGCAGATGACACAGTCTGTATACAAAAAGGTATTTGAGCAGCTGAGCAACCAAAATGCCACAATGAAGGGAGGCAGTTTGCCTGAAGGCCACAACTATTTTAAACTCTCAACACTGCAATTTTGTATCTATTTTAGCGTACAGTCTGCATGAGAAAAACTGAAATTACATAGTAAAAAAGTCATGCTGCTTCATTCAGTTTTCTTTAAATCAATCATGAACATTACAGCAGCTTAATCTGCCTTTGTTCAATTGTAAATAATAAAAACTGGTGCTCTTAATAAAGTCTCAAGAAGAGGAAGACTTTCCAACGTAGATCTAACAGGCTGCAGTTTTAGAGATATTGATGTTTTAAACTTGCACAATGCTTCGTGAATATTCTCCTGATAATGTCAATGCAATGTACATTTACAAATCTTAACTTAATGCGTTCTCTAAAACACAAATAAACATTAACCATGGTCACATTACATTTAGACTGGTATCACAGACTGCTGGCTCCTTCAGTGACACATTGAACACGTCATGTAGCAGATGTTTAGCTCTGCAGCCGCTCTACAGAAAGACATAAGTACTATTCTCCCCCCCAGCCCACGACTCCTCATAAAGAATGAATGAACAGAAATATAAAGCAATGTTGTGCAGAGGGGAACAACAGAGCCTCTCAGAGGCCATCTTGTTCCTGACAAAAGTGCAGTCTGCTTGACAACAGGATTGCCGTCATTCCCCTTTTGCAGCAGCCATGTATTTCTGTCTGCCACCTCCTCTCAACACCATGTCCAAGAGCTTACTATGACTCCTGCAGGCCAAGTTCAGTCGCTCGTATGTACGGGTGATGATCTTCCAAATACGGACAGAAAACAAAGTCCACAAATGTCCCCTGAGCAGCACACGGACCTTCTACTTCTTCCATACAAATTAAACTTGTTCATGTCACATTGTATTACGGTCAGACTTTGAGACAACATATGGTGCATAAGATTATGAAATGTCTGCCTCAGCAGTGGCCCCCACACTCTACATCTGCCAGGGCCGTTACTGTTGTGGCTACAAAAGGATTTAGGACAAAGTAGTTCACACAATTAAAAAGGACTAACAGAAGTTTGAATCTGTGAAAGTCAAATGATATCTCAAGTAATAACGCTTCACTCATTAGCTTGGTTGTTTATTCAATTTGGAAGCTCCTCTTTGATCACTTTGATTTGTCTCTTTGAAGAGAAAGGACAGGAAACTTGCTCTGATATAGAGACTTCCTTATTGCTTCCTATTTGCCGTCTGAGCGACTCCCACAGCAGCAGCTTGGCAAGTTAACACGGGGGAGCACTGTTACAGCGTGGATTGTACGTTTGTTCAAACCAGCTGCCAGTTTGCAAACGGGATTAACTTCCCAGTAAAGTAATTACAATTAAATCAACAAACAGCAGTTCTAATTCTACACTTTGAACTCATGTTTAATTGTATTGTATTTGAGTGAAATGTACACGTTCCTGTACTGCTTTTTGCAACTGTATGTACTCAATTAGTTAATTCAATTGAATTTCACATTTGGGATCAGTGAAAACGTAATGCATTTACCGAACCCATTAAAACAAGTCTATACATACTATGATTTGCATGTTTACCCACCCTGATCACCAAGAAATGAAGTTCAACTATTCAAAACAAACTGGTCCTGTTTCAATGGACACCCAGACTTGTAAATGACCTCAGGTAGGTTCAATCATGAGCCCTGATGTCCATGTTTTCTACACCCTTGTTGCTTATTTCTTGGGAGCCGTGAGGAAAAACTACAACTACTTCCAGAAGCATACAGACAAAAAGCAGAAATCACAGCCAAGACGCTATAAAGTGTCCTGGTGTGTTAGACTAAGATGCCCAAATGATTAGCATTAAGGAGGAAGGGATTTCAGCACCAAAGCCATCTGGCAGATGTCACAAACCTCGGCCACACGCGATCAGGGAATCCTCGGACTATTATAAGGAAAGATGTTGCCTGCTGTTTCACAAGCTGCAGACTTATCACAGTTTCAACATGAAGATGTAAGACTGTGCAGGAGGAGGAACTTACATCTACATCAAAGAACTCCAGGGAGTCATCCAACCCCTGCACGCGGATTTGTAGTCCTCGCCCATGGCCTTTGCCCATATTGCCACTGAGGGTCTGGCCAGGCTCCAAAGTGCTGATACCAGCGTTGAACTGGGCTCCCAGCCTTGTGCCTGGAGTCTGCAGGACCCGGTATGAACCCTCAATCTCCCCCATTGCTGCTCAGAGCAGGAGCTTCCCCACCTCACTCCTGCGAACAAAGAGGAACAACAGAGAGCATAATGAGAGATGGGAACAATGCATGACATGATACAAGTAGTTGTTAAATAATGTTTTACACTGCAAAAACTCAAAATCTTACCAAGTGAAATTGTCTCATTTTTAGTCAAAATGTCTTCTCCCACTTGATTTAAGATACATTTACTTAACAAGTAACATTTGAGCAAGATAGAGGGACTTGTTTTAAGACATCTCAAGTATCTTGTTAGGTCAAACAATCTTGAAATGATTTTGTTTTGAGTTGTAATTTAAAAGAAACAAGGTTTATTTTACAGTTCAGACATTTTTCAAGCTGAGATCTTATTTGTAGAAGACGGATTATCTTGATTTAAAACAAACCCTTTGCTTGATTTAAGTAAATGCATTTTATTGGAGAATCTATCAGAAAACAGCTCCATTGATAAAAGAAAGAAAGAAAGAAAAGTTGTGTTTTTTAAGGGTGGGTTACAGTTTTCAGGCAGTTTCTTCTAAATCAGATCAAAATATCCATCCTCAAACTACATGCACACAATGAAACACCTACTTTAGAGCATAGCTGTCTTATCCTAAAAAACAACATGACTGAATAATAGTATATCCAGCTCACTATGAGAAGACATTATATCTCAAAATGTTAAAATTAAACTTTGTCATCTTATTTTAAGCTCAAGATGGTCTTAAACCTAGAGAAGTGCTGCTATAAAACAACTCAAATTAAGGTGAATATATCTCAAATGAAGAAGTTGACATGAAATGTATTAGTGCAGAAATCTTTTTTTGAGTGAAAAAATACTAATTGTTATCATTCCTGTCTTATTATGAGATATTAAGCTTTAAAATACTTGTAAAATATTGCTTAAAATAAGTTTTCCCTGCTAATTTATAGATCACAGATTTCTAAATATTACATCTTATTTTAAGAAATCTTATCAAGCAAATTTTCACTTGTTCTATTGGCAGATTAGTTTTGCTTATTTCAAGGTAAAAGTACCTTGAATTAAGTTTTTCTGTCTTGTTTTTGGAGGGGGATTTTTTTTCCAGTGCACTGTGAGTGTTGAAAGTGGAGCCTGGTTTAGAATAGTTCAGCGTGTTTGTTTCACTATCAAAACTAATCTGACCCCGGTGCAAGCTTTGACATAGACCGTGCATGTTTCCTTACAGAGACTGTTCTTTAATATAATGCTTGATTCCACATGGGTTTTGCTCGTTTCACTACAAAAACTATTATTGACGTGCTGCCTTGTTTAAGCCCGGTTTTGCATGTTTCATTACAAGAACTAGTCTGCTACTTTTTTAACAGTTCTGTGCACAATCAGAGTCACATGCATACTAAGTAACCTGATGTGTCTACGTGACATTCCACACGTGAAAATGAGCGTCTACTTCAAAGAAAGAGGAGTAAAAAGTAGAGAAAGAAACGACGGCTCACAGGGTTTGCGTTTAGAAGCGTAACGTCACGTTGCATGTGGGCCTAACTGGGTCAGCTGGAGATAAACGTAGATGTTTTTACAGCAATAAAACACGACGAAGCTACTTTAACAGACAGCATAGACTCATTTAACAGCTTCTGATAGGGTTTATTTTCATTTTCAGACACGGACACTGGTTTACCAACGAGCGAACCGAAGTATTAACACTTTTTTTAAACCCCAGTTACCTTAAAGACGTCAAAAACACTTTCTACATTTGGTGATATTCGTATAATTGAGCATTTAACTTACCGTTTTGATCTTATCCAACCCTTAAAAGTTTGTTAGGACGAGGAGAATTCTACTCCGTTCCATGGTCGTCGTCTTCCAGCGGAGTGCTCACTCACACTGCTCTCCTATTGGCTGAAACAGTTCAGCTCGCCCTGTGATTGGCTCAAATATGCTCGATTAGTTCTGTAGGCTGAGGATTTACCTTCATTCACTTTAAGTAGCCTTGATGGATGGAGAGTAAACTTGTCCGACTGAAAAATTATACGTTGTGGATGTTTAATGAGGCCTCGTGGAAAGTTTTAAAAAAGCGTTATGCAGGGGCGTCAAACTCATTTCAGTTCAGGGGCCTCATACAGCCCGAGGTGATCTGAAGTGGGCCGGACCAGTGAAATCATAACATAATAACCTATAAATAACCACAACTCTAAATGTTCCCCTTTGTTTTAGTGCAAAAAAAGTACAAGAACATTATGTAAATGTTCACATTTAATGAACTATCTTTCTACAAAAACAGCTGTTGTATTTTTTGCCATGATGAGTTTCATAGTGGGCCGAATATTTTACTCTTTAAGCCCTGAAACCTGCTGCCAACACACCAAACACACAGGTTACCCATTCACCTGACACAGAGTGTGTAATGTTTACAGCAAAAGAACAGAGATTATAATAATGAAGAAGGTAAAGTTGATTATTGTGGACCCCTCAGCTCCAGCAGGAACAGTTTGCTTGCTGGACAGTGTTGTATGAAGGGGTGTAGTGCTAGTGTTAGTAGTTAGTGGATCATCTTACTGTGCTCTAAAAGTCTTTATGAATCTCTAACGGATTATGCAAACAGCAAGTCATCTATTTTATCACTTTGAGAAATAAAGTCCTGGAGAACTGGTCAGGTGCGCTCTGTCAGTACTATGATTTTATGGGTCCCACAGAGGACACATTTCAAATAGTGGTTACTTTTATTGAAAAATTGCAGTTAATGTCTTCTGTCATTTTTTCACTTTACAAAGTCGTTCTGCAGGCCGGATTGCAACCTCTGGCGGGCCGGTTTTGGCCCACGGGCCGCATGTTTGACACCCCTGTGTGTGTAACTTACACACTGATGGATGCCAAGATCAGGAGAAATAAAACCCTTCTTTTATCTTATTAGTATTATTTGATCGAACAAGACAAAAACCATGTTCATTTACACTTGGCTTTAAGTTTGATCCACATATGGGAACCATGTAGGTCGTCACCGTAATCTTTTAAATCGGACTCATTGTACTTTTCCTTACACACACTGTAGACATAGGTGAGTGTGCGCGCGTGCGTCACGAGACCATACCTGTTACGCCCGTCACTGTGTTTAAAGCTTCAAAGCATGATCACGTCAATCTTAACACGTCAGTATGTTATTCTTTACTTTCAGGACTATTGTTTTGTTTCACGTAAATGAGTTGGGTTGAAGTACTATCACAGGGAGGTCACTTCTACCATTGTAAGGTAGCTCCCCCTACTGTTTACCCATAAGACTTGCTTTATAGGCACACAAAGTCACATAAATACACGTACAAATAAAAGGGATTGAAATAACGGACTGTTTTTTCTTTCTTTCATTTTTAAAAATCAAAATCCTGTCGTGGAGACAGAAATTTTGAGATAAGTGAAAACAATGGGATATAGAATTATTTTTCTGCAATGAACACTGCATTTGTCACATTTCTCAATAAATTTAAATAGATAATGTGTCTTTTCTGTAATAGAACTTCAATTATATCCTCCTTTACATTTTTCTCTTTTTGGGTTGCCTAAATACTACGGAAGAGGATTAGGGACACTGAAAAAAAATAAAATAATAATAAGGTCTAATATATTGTTTAATGTATTGTTGTGAGAAAAAAGGCAGAAATCTGTAAAAAAAAAAAAAAAAAAAAGTCAGAATTCTAAGATTAAGGTCATAATTCTGAGAAAAAATCATACTCCTGAGAAAAAAAGTCAGAATTCTGACATAATAATGTATAATAATAATAATTATTATTATTATTATAATAATAGTAATAATAATAATAATACTTTTTTTTTTCAGTGGCCCTAATGTATAATACACAAATACGAAAGACATATTTTTAATAAATACAAATAAATCAGATAAACATATATGCAAACAATTATCTTTTGGATATAATAATAATATATATATTATTTTTAAAGCACTTTTCAAAACAGTGTTACAGAGTGCTTTAAAAATACAAAATAAACTAAAAGACAGTAAAAGAGAAATGTGAGGAAGACAATGACTAAAAGTTTAAGAGGAAGATAAATAAATAAGAATAATGAAACTGCAGGGAGGTGACAACTAAAATAAATGACACAAAGGAAAATAAAAAGGTTAAGACTGTAAAGAGATAAAACAATGTTGGAAGACTAAAAACAACAAAAGATAAACGAATAAAACAATTAAAAGATTGGAAATATAAAATATTAAAATATAAAATAATTAAAAAGAAGAAAAATAAGTGAGACAAGCACTCAGTAGCCACTGCATTGGGGTACACTTGTACAGTCTAATATGATCCATGTTTACAGTTCCTCTGCCATAATTCTACCTTTACAGTACTTAATACTATAAGTACATTTATATTGAAAGTGCAAGAGTCATTTAACCACATCTTTGTTTTTGAGATTGAGCTTCATTGATCTTGGACAGGACTGCATGGTGGAAACTAAGGCGACTGGATTACAGTTCATTCAATACAATATTGAGTTACAGTGCCAAGATAACAAATTGCAAAAAAGTCATTTATACACTGTTTTTCTCTCATTTTCATATTTTTTACCTTCCAAAGGTTTAAATGGTCCCCAAACAAAAATATGGTGCCAGGACTCTGGATTGATTGGTTCTCTATTTTTGCTGACTTTAGATTTGTGGACATTATCCTCAGAGAGGCCTGGACTTCTACAGGATCCACAGGTAATGAGATTAATCTGGTTTAAGGGTTTCTATCATAATATCAAGAGTGGACACAGTTACGTATTAAAAATAACATTTACTAATTATTAGTTTTGGGGACAAAAACGTTTGTTTCAGTGGGTTTGAATTATAGAGCGTAAATTATTTTTTGCTTAAACGTTATTAGACATTAGAAATATGCAGTTTTTTTGCTGTACAAGTTAATGCAAACACATCCACTAAATCTTTATGAACACCATTGTTGTTTGCCTATGTGAGAGTACCATGAAGTCTGTTGTTGGAAATTGTTCACCATCTCCTCACCAGTTTCCCTGTACTGTTACCCCCTTTAACCTTTGGCTGATACAGAAAAACATAATTTTGAAATCCAGACCTTCTCTGAGGTCCACCCAACTGTCCTCCATGAGTCAGACACTAAACACCTGCTGTCTCTGTAGTCAGGAGGACAGGAAAGCTGTTTCTAAATGAGCTACTTTCCAGTATTTTTAAAGGCATACCTCCGGAGATGTTTTTAAGAATTGAAAAAATAGTAAGGGGTAGATATGAAAACTCCAATTTACATAGCGTCTGAATGGTATAAGAGGATTTATATGTATGAGTTAAGATACTGATTAGCATGCTGAGCAGCAATGGAAGGCACAATATAGTTTATACATGGTTTGGTATGAATATAGTTTTATTATATGTGCATCATTCACATCTCTCTCTCACAACTCACAGGGATATGTCGAGCATTTTCTCAGACTGCAGCAACCCCTCAATGGGTCTGCACTGACACAGCTACACTTAACTCATTAGGATGTTGGCCAAGCTTATTACAGTATCTTAGTCATTGTCATCATAACACATTTGAAAACAGATTATAATGAATCTAAACTAAATTCAATTTAAGTTTCAGATTCATCCTGTAATTACATGTTTTGTCAGGGTCCTAAAGCTCCTGTGAGGAACTGTTGTTTGCCAATTTTTCCCTTTGCATGTTTTGTTTTCTGGCTTAATAGAAAATCTCTGTTTTGATAGTCAAATGTATCACAAAATCTTGGTGTGCAACATGTAAAAAAAAGGCTGCATCAGCCCAATGCAGGGGTTTTATATTGATTACTGTAAGACCTATATTTTATTCTCTTCTAATAGTCATCATTTGCTGTCAACTCAAATAAACTCCTCTCAGAGAGAATAAAATGTACCTCAGAGTCCTGGAAGAATCATGAAATGACTATTTTCAGTAGAGTTGAATTAAACCCCCAATTCTTATCATGCATGATATTTAAAATTTGCACTTTTCTGAAAAATGTTTCAGTCGGAATATCTGAATTAAGTATGAAGGTGATTAAGGTTGGCTTTATGCATGCTCCATGCGTCAAATGTTTCAGTTACAACATTTTTCAGGGTGGTGATCAAAGGGTTTCTTTCCAGTCCAAAAATGCAATAAATGCAATCTGGTTTCAATCTGGACTGATAAATCTAATGTTTGCACTTCAAGAAAAAGAATAAACATAAACTCAAATGCATCTTTGCTCTGACCAAACTCAGCGAAATTGCTTTTAATATTTTATACAGTGGATAGCGAAAGTCTACACACTCCTGTTAAAATGCCAGGTTTTGTGTTGTAAAAAAATGAGACCAAGATAAATCATGTCAGAACTTTTTCCACCTTTAGTGTAATCTATAACATGAACAATTCAACTGAAAACAAAATTTAAATATTTTAGGGGGAAGCATAAAAAATAAATAAATACAATAATGTGGTTGCATAAGTGTATACACCCTCTTATAACTGGGGATGTGGCTGTGTTCAGAATTAACCAATCACAATCAAACTCATGACAAATAGTAGTCAGTATACACCTGTCATAATTTAAAGTGACTTTGATTAATCTCATTAAAGATCAGCTGTTCTAGGAGGATTTTCATGACATTTCCTCAGTTACATCTTACAGCAAAAGCCATGATCCACAGAGAGCTTCCAAAGCAGCAGAGGGATCTCATTGTTGAAAGGTATCAGTCAGGAGAAGGGTACAAACATGTCCCAAGGCATTAGATATACCATGGACCACAGTGAAGACCGTCATCATCAAGTGGAGAAAATATGGAACAACACTGACATCACCAAGAACTGGACATCCCTCCAAAACTGATGAAAAGACCAGAAGAAGACTGGTCAGGGAGGCTTCCAAGAGGCCTACAGCAACATTAAAGGAGCTGCAGGGATTTCTGACCAGTACTTGCTGTGTACTACATGTGACAACATCTCTCCTATTCTTCATATGTTTCTGCTATGGGTAGGGTGGCAAGATGGAAGACTTTTCTTATGAAGAAAAACATCCAAGCCTAGCAACATGTTTCAAAAACACACATGAAGTCTCCCAAAAGGATCAAATGTTTTATGGTCTGATGAAACCAAGGTTGAACTTTTTGTCCATAATTCCAAAAGGTATGTTTGTCATAAAAACAACACTGCACATCACATAAAGAACACCAGACCCACAGAGAAGCATGGTGGGGGCAGCATCATGCTTTGGGGCTGTTTTTCTTCAGCTGGAACCAGGGCCTTAGTCAAGGTGGAGGGAAGTATGAACAGTTACAAACACCAGTCAATTTAACACAAAACCTCCAGACCTCCGTTAGAAAGATGAAGATGAAGATGAATTTCACCTTTCAACACGACAACGAACCAAAGCATACATCCAAATCAACAAAAGCATGGCTTCACCAGAAGAAGATTAAAGTTTTGGAATGGCCCAGCCAGAGTCCAGACCTGAATCCAGTTGAATATCTGTGGGGTGGTCTGAAGAGGACTGTGCACAGGAGATGTCCTCACTATCTGATGGATTTGGAGCTTTTTTGTAAAGAAGAATGGGCAAATATTACCTTGTCAAGATGTACCATGCTAATAGACTCCTACAAAAAAACTGAGTGCTGTAATAAAATCAAAAGGTGCTTCAAACAATTATTAGTTAAAGGGTTTGTACACTTATGCAACCACATTATTTTATCTTTTTAGTTTTTATTCTTCCCCCTAAAATATTTGGTTTTATTTCAGTTGAATTGTTCATGTTATAGGTCACATTAAAGGTGGAAAAAGTTCTGACAGGATTTATCTTGGTCTCATTTTTGTACAACACAAAATCTGGCATTTTAACAGGGGTGTGTAGACTTTTGATATCCACTGTATGTCAGTAATATATTACTTGACTCTGTTTGACTAAACCACATAGGATGTTAAAAATGTACCTACATGTTAGCAATCATTACTATTAATGTGAGAAACCCTGAGTGAGTACAGCAAACCATCTAATGTCTCTGTGGGGCAACTTGATCTGCATACAGTAGTCCACACACAAACAATACACTGCAACACAGCACAGCACAAGATCTGTATATTGTCACTATAGATCACAGTGGTTATGGATTATCTATAAAACCAACAACCAACAGAATAAAAAGACAGTCTGTATCTGTTCGTACTGCACCAGGGAAGACTGAACCTTCACCCTGATGGAAGCATCTGAAACTCCTAATGTAAAGGATGCAGAGGGTTATTGTTCAGACCCTGTTCAGAGATGGCTCTAACTTCATATTGCTGCTGAAGGTCATTCAGAGAAGCGACAGTGATCTAACAGCACTGACTGACAGTTTTGTCCTGTTAAACAGAACATTTCCCTCAGAGTGTGATCCATGTTAAAACTTTGCAACTTTCTTAAAAAGAACCACCGCTGGATTGTCTTACTCTTTTTACAAATAGCATCCATGTTTGCATCAAAATGAAGCTTTGCATCAAGAACAGTGCTCAGATATTTGTATCGCTGCACTGACACCACTGGCTCACCCTTAATCACACATGAGGCCGAGGCAGAAGAAGCACAAGAAGAAGAAGAAGGGAGTTTAAAGTCCAGAGCTCAAAGTATCACTGTTTGAGCATGTTGTAGCATCCAGGTAGGAGGGATTTCCTTGAAAGTCTCTGATCAGAATGGACTCCCTTGAACACCTACTCCCATGACCAGAAGTCATTCAAGGGTGCACCTACCGTTCAAAAGTTTGGGGTCACTTAGAAATGTCCTTATTTTTGAAAGAAAAGCACGGTTTTTTTTCAATGAAGATAACATTAAATTCATCAGAAATACACTCTATACATTGTTAATGCTGTAAATGACTATTCTAGCTGCAAACGTCTGGTTTTTAATGGAATATCTACATAGGTGTATAGAGGCTAATTTCCAGCAACCATCACTCCAGTGTTCTAATGGTACATTGTGTTTGCTAATCGTGTTAGAAAGCTAATGGATGATTAGAAACACCTTGAAAACCCTTGTGCAGTTACGTTAGCACAGCTGAAAACGGTTTTGCTTGTTAGAGAAGCTATAAAACTGGCCTTCCTTTGAGCTAGTTGAGTATCTGGAGCATCACATTTGTGGGTTCGATTATACTCTTGAAATGGCCAGAAAAAGAGAACTTTCATATGAAACTCCACAGTCTATTCTTGTTCTTAGAAATGAAGGCTATTCCATGCGAGAAATTTCCAAGAAACTGAACATTTCCTACAACGATGTGTACTACTCCCTTCAGAGAACAGCACAAACAGGCTCTAACCAGAGTAGAAAGAGAAGTGGGAGACCCTGGTGCACAACTGAACAAGAAGACAAGTACAGTAGAGTCTCTAGTTTGAGAAATAGACACCTCACAGGTCCTGAACTGGCAGCTTCATTAAATGGTACCTGCAAAACACCAGTGTCAACGTCTACAGTGAAGAGGTGACTCCGGGATGCTGGCCTTCTAGGCAGAGTGGCAAAGAAAAGGCCATATCTGAGACTGGCCAATAAAAGGAAAAGATTAATATAGGCAAAAGAACACAGACATTGGACAGAGGAAGATTGGAAAAAAGTGTTATGGACAGACAAATCGAAGTTTCAGGTGTTTGGATCACACAGAAGAAGATTAGTGAGACGCAGAACAAGTGAAAAGATGCTAGAAGAGTGCCTGACGCCATCTGTCAAGCATGGTAGAGATAATGTGATGGTCTGGGGCTGCTTTGGTGCAGGTAAAGTGACAGATTTGTACAAGATAAAAGGGATTTTGAATAATGAAGGCTATCACCCAATTTTGCAACGCCATGCCATACCCTGTGGACAGCGCTTGATTGGAGCCAATTTCCTCCTACAACAGGACAATGACCCAAAGCACACTTCAAAATTATGCAAGAACTATTTAGGGAAGAAGCAGGAAGCTGGTATTCTGTCTGTAATGGAGTGGACAGCACAGTCACCAGATCTCAACCCCATTGAGCTGTTGTGGGAGCAACTTGACCGTATGGTACGCAAGAAGTGCCCATCAAGCCAATCCAACTTGTGGGAGGTGCTTCAGGAAGCGTGGGGTGAAATGTCTTCAGATTCCCTCAACAAATTAACAGCTAGAATGCCAAAGGTCTGCAATGCTGTAATTGCTGCAAAGGGAGCATTCTTTGATGAAAGCAAAGTTTGAAGGACAAAATTATTAATTCAACTAAAAATCATTATTTTTAACATTCTCAATGTCTTGACTATATTTTCTATTCATTTTGTAACTCATTTGATAAATAAAAGTGTGAGTTTTCATGGAAAACACAAAATTGTCTGGGGTGACCCCAAACTTTTGAACGGTAGTGTATATTTACATTGATTAATTTTTTTTTTAGCAACAATAAGGTATGAGGTATTCTTGGCCTTGTGTAGAGTGTTCATTACATAATCATAATAAGTAGCTCAGGAACGACTACAACTTCAGAATGCAGCCTTGCTAAACTTGTTTGTTTGGATGTATTGCTGCACATGCCCACAAGGTTCTTGAAGAAAACGGCAGAATTGTTTGGCATGTAAATATTGCAAAACTGCAACAACAACTCCCCTGTGCATAGACCTTATCTTGGTATGGATTGATCTCTTAAATTTGACACTGAGAAATAATGTTAGGATGAAATAGTTTGATTGCTTCTAAACATAGCCTCAAAGCTAAGGAAGCCCTTTGCATCCATACATTTTATTTACCCCTGTGACGCCGTGCTAATTTTAGTTGTTGTCTTGAGATCTTGACTTAACATCAGATTATCTTAACCTGCATCCCCAGAGTTGCAACGGCACAAATAGGCTGAACTTATCTCATTAGTGTGGGCAATAGTAGCATGCCGTATTCTGGCCCTTACTCACTACACAGGGAGTTACAACATACCCTGTATCTTTTCCAGATCTGGATTCACTCAACTTAACAAAGACAATCATGATAAATGGGCCCACAGCTGGTTATCAGCATGATAAGCCAATCCAGAGTTACTGAGAGCATGTTCACGTGAGGGAGGCAGTGTAACCTACAAATGACTAACCACAGACATGAACAAGTTTGCTGCTGGAAGATCCTCATATTTTACAAACTCAGAGCAAAATATATCAGAAAAGTGGAGAAGTTAAACAAAATCAACACAGCTGCATCTGCAAAATAAAATAAGAATTGGCAGAGGAAAAAAAAAAAGAATCAATATGTACATTATGACTTATAATATCACCTGCTCATCATTAGCATTTTATGAGTCTTTATTCCTTTAATTTTTTTATCACTTCATTTTGCTTCACATTTTTCTTGTTTTTATTGTCCACTGTGAAGCACTTTGTTACCTGTATTGACAAGTGCTATATAAATAAAATAAAGTATTATTAGTGTGGAATAGATCTGACTCATTCCTATTGATTCCCTGAAACTGTTTTTTTTATACGATTTATCCTTGTGGCATCCTATGACAGTTTAGGAATAATATTTCAGCTGCAGTCCTGACAATATCAAAGGTAGTTGTATGGGGAAAATTATGAATCATGAATGAATATAAAAACATAATTCAAAGCAATAAGCACATGCCATTTTACACCTTATATGTACAACAACTTCATCCTAAACCTATCTTAGTCTCTGGTGAAGTATGCTGTCAGGGAAGCACAATCAATTACTTCCATCAATAACTTTCACATGTAAAATCATGCAGGTTTGCAAAATGTGCTGCTTGTCATTCTCCCCCCTCCTCTCTCTCTCTCTCTCTCTCTTGATCAGCTCACTGAGCTCCACGATCAAGCAAACTGATTGGTCATTATATGTTGTATTTTACAAAATGATCTGTTACCGTGAACCTAACTTTCTCTGGAGCAGGTTAGATGTTCAGCATAAGTTAGCAGTGAAGTAGTGCTACCCTGGTAAAGTGAACCACCTCTGTTGAACTGAACACCCAAAGTTAACCCAGTGGGAATGACCACTAATCCAGCATTGTAGTATAGAAAGTATACATATCTTTCTGTTGTTCTTTTTTTGATACTTATATTGAATTGTTTTTCATTTAAATCTGAACATAAAAAAAAATACAAATTAAAAGTACACACACTCACATGTGCACACCTTTACATAAACATAGACCATGGCAGTAGGATACATGGTTTGATTTTTAATCAACTTGGAATGTCTCCTTCTTTAGCAGTGAGTATCAGTAGTGACTCTGTGAGGGGGCTCATAGGCAGTCCTTTTATTCCACTACTTTCTGAATTCTGCATATTGTATCCTCAAAACATGTGTGAGTCTTTCCATGTCATGTATATCCACAACAATTTCCAGCCACTTTCTTAGGACATCTTTCTGTTATCTGGATCACAGGAGACTCATCCTGTAATTAATAAAAAAAATAAAAACACAAGCTATGTTTTCTCAAGATGATGAAACAAATTAACTAATTAGAATAGAATAGAATAGAATAGAATAGAATAGAATAGAATAGAATAGAATAGAATAGCCTTTATTTGTCATTGTCAGGTGTACAATGAAATTAGAAGCTCTGCTCCTGAAGGTGCATGTTATAAAAACAAATAAATAAAGACAGGTAGAAAATATGTATAAAAAAGGCAATCTAAATATAATAATAATATAAAACAGGTGTTGAATATATACAGTTAGGTCAGGAGGAGAGGTATTTGGGTTTAAGATATTGCACATATATGAAAGGTTTTCAAAGTTCCTGGTATAGCACTTAACATGAATATTATTGCACAGTTATATATACAAATATTGCACATGAGGGGATTGTTTATGTCATCTGTTTCTGGGTGTTTAGTGTTGTGATGGCTCTTGGGAATACACTGTATATAATGAGACAACCAGCTTTTTGCTGACAAAATAAGGAGAAAAATAAGCATAAATAAAAAAATATCCCTGTGTCAACCCATGGCTTCCACACAAAGCTAAAAATGTGCACACTCACTTTTCTTTGTGGGTGATTTTAAATCATTTGTTCTTGAATTTAAAATGAATTACACTTTATTGTATACGTACAGAAGAGGATAAGGGCAACTGGAAAAAAAAATTAGGTCCAATATATTTTTTAAAATTATTATTATGATTAAATTTCTCAGAAATCTGAGATTAAAGTCAGAATTCTGAGGAAAAAGTCAGAATTCTGACTTTTTCCTCAGAATTCTGACCTTTTTCTGAGAACAATAATAATAATACAAACAATATATTGGACCTTCATTTTTATTTTTTTCAGTGTCCCTGATCCTCTTCTATATGTTTTGCATACGCTCTTCTATGAGTTGAGAAGTTATACAAGCCTGTGTCACTGCTGGAAATGAAGAGAAGCTCTCTGTAACCGGACTCTCTGCCGTGACGTCGGAGGATATGATTGGTGGGCGGCTCTGGTATATATCCGTCAGGCTTCAATCCCATCTTCTCGCCAGTGGAATTTCATCTCAGCTTCTGCACCTTCAGGGCAGACGAGTACATAAAAAGAAGTAAGTACCGCACAGTTTTCTCCTGAATTTAACCACACTACCTTTTTCTTCACAGCAGCGCCTTACATAGAAACCCCAGAGTGATAGTTGTAGTGAAGGTGGATTGTTGGTAGACCCTGAATGTGAAGTTACAGTGTGTTCTGGCCTCCGTGTCGGTCCTCTGCTCAGCTGTATGCCTACGTGGACTTAGCGAGCTAGGAGAACTCACTGGATGCTAACATGAGCTCGCTAGCTTGGGCTACAGATGCACTTTTTACGATCTGCTAATGTAGATAAATGAACACGACTACAGAGTATGGGTGCGTTAGAGCCAGTTTGAGTCTTCTGTGTTGAATCCTGTGTTAGCTGAGAGGAATTATCTGGCTGAAGAAGTTCTCTGTGTGTGAGGGAAGCTACACGTTAGCTAAGGAGCTACGTGTCACAGTCGTCAAAGTTTTTATCGAGTTTTCTAACAAGCTACGGGTTCGGATCCGGTACTAGTGGTTTTGCTAACACACATTGCAGATTCACAGAAAGGAGAACCAGTCAATCTTCACGTTTCTGCCCCCTTTAAAACGCTATATGAATCGATTTCAGTGCATTTTAGTGTCAGCTAAAACATGACGGCAGCTCGGTGTAACTGTAATGTGTCAGCTAGTTAACTTGATATGTTTTAAGCTAGCTCTCACACTCAGCAGCGTTTTAAATCCCTAATCCTGGATTTGGTTGTAACGTTAGCTCATGCTGGTGCTAGCGTTAATGTGAGTTTGACTAAGCCAGACGAGCCTGTCACTTCTAACTTCATCTCTGTGATAGAAATGACCTCGCAGATTCGATAATGTGATGCTAATTGTTCTACGTTTGAAGCTCAGGTATTAGTCACCAGTTTAACGCACAGCTGAGTCAATGACGTGGTGGCTCGAGTAAAACAACCAAAGCATCTCTGTTTGTGTAATTCACACGGTTATAATAAGAAGCAATGGAGTCTCTCTCCTTTAACTGCTGCTCGTGCAGACGGCGTTACCGTCATTAAGCAGGGACGCATAGATTGGGGTGGTATGGGCCCCCTAGAAATCTGATTTGCCACCCCCTGTGTCACTCCAAAATCCTGAACTCTGATTGGCTAGTTTCAATGCTGGAGGCAGGACTTGCGTTTAAATAGAATTTTGACTGTGTTGGATAAGTTTCTAGTAACGTTTTTTGCTTGTAAATGAAGCATATTTTCTACTGTGATACTTTAAATTGTTTAAAACTACTTAAAGCTGCTGTTGGTGGTCGTGATATAAACATCCGTTTGGAGAGAGATTTGGAATGTCAACACTACCCCTCCCCACAAGATTTCCTCTCCCCACTCGTAACCCCGCCCACAAAAGATTGTTGTACTTGTTCTATGCAAGCGGCAACCTCCGGTCTCAAAATATGAAGCCCATGCAGAAGTGTTATAAACTGCAATTCATCGAGAATCCACTTGAGGCTGGCTGCAGAAATACCGGAAACCACATACACACCCATTCAAAGAAGACGATCTTTACAGCATTAATAAACATAAAAAAACAAAACAGCGTTGCTCTACGTAGCTAATCTCTCTATCAGCACACACTGCACAGGGGGTGAATTTTTTTTTTCTAGCGCAACGGTTCAGAAGATGTTAAGATTGCCCAAATAAGGACATGACTGAGTTGACACCCGGACAGGAACACATAGCTGTAGGCTAGAAGGCTCAAACCCCGCCTCTTTACATCACACTATGCCTGGTTGAGTTCCGTATTTCCAATATGGCTGCCGCTGCCGATAGGCTTCAGAACTGCGCTCAGGAGCAGATGGGTGACATCACTGGGATACTACGTCCATCATTTATACAGTCTATGGTTCTATGAGGAGGTAGTGGCTTCCCAGCCAATCAGGGCGACATAGTGGGGCCGCCACTCGACCAATCAGGACAGAGGGTTGGGGAGTAGCTCTGATTGGTCCGTGATAACAGGAACAAGGGAGTAATAACATTGCTTGATACAAAGGCATTGGAAAACAGAGATTTTGCTATAATCTCACTTTAATTCACTTACAGATGAGTACAGATGGGTATTATGACCTTTTCTCCAAACCCAGCAGAAAAATGTTTTACGTTTTTGACACCATTCCTACCAACAGCAGCTTTAACATCAATTTTGTGAAACAGATGTTAACGTGAGTAAGTGCATTTAAAACAGTACCGATATTTTGCCAATAAGTGTATCTTTGACAGTGTGCAATAGTTTGCTTATATTCTTACTCTGGAAAAACATACATTTTTTTAAAATACCAAAGGAAACTTTTAAGTTGTAACATCAACATGATCGGTTAATATCAAGGAAGTCGAGGTAGATATGGTTAGCGGGGACAGAAATGGTAAATACATGCTTTTCATTCATGTATATGTGCACATACTTCATGCCATCCCTGCAGAACTCAGTGCCCCACTTGGGTCCCCCAGTCAAAAAGTCTTTAAGCTACCACCTAGATATTAATGTTGTGTACACATATCAAGTTACCCAAATAGATTCAATGCCCTTATTGGAACATAAGCACACTAACACGGCACATCATGATGTTACAGAAAACTTGTGACACCAACAGAAAACAGAGTAGTCCCCAATTGATTTAATTACACGTTAAGCCTAATATATATATATATATATATAATCACTCTCTTTAAATAATGAACATGTGTGGTTTGGCTGGCTCGACAGCCTCTTTACCTGGTTCACTCACAGCAGCTTCATCAATTGGCAGCTCTGTCCCTCCGTCTGACGACCAGGCCGGGTGCACTTATAGAAACCAGATGTTTGTCAAGGGAGACTGAGCTCCAATGGGACCTTTTCTTTGACTGGGGTCCAGTAATGTGCCTCTTTGCATAATCTTTATCTGAAAGCTTCTGGATCTCAGGGTGGTTTCAGTTGTCTACCATTACAATCATTTTGTTGTACTTTTTCTAACGGTGTCACTACATTTATAACTAATGTATGAAGACGCATTCAAGTGCTGACTTATTTCATTGAGTATTTAGGCTGAATGGTAATGATGCTTAAACTCAAACTGATTTCAAATCCTTTACAGGTTTTAAGAGTCCACGTACCTCCTCTGTGCACATCAGACCCTCCTGTAGTCTTTTGAAGTTCGGCCTCTGAAAATGTGAATCTTTGAAACTTAAACCCTGCTTTTCTGATTCAACTGACCGCTTCCTCTGTTGTCTCTAGGCAAAAGCTGGCAGGCTGACGGGAACTTGCATCTTTACAGGACGGATTATCTGGTAACTGACCATTTAGCTGGTAAGTTCTGACAACTATTAGCATTGTGAGTAGTGACACTAATACCGGCTTAAGTAATTAGCAGCATACTGCACGGCTTGGAAATTGATTGTGTATAACTGAAGTGTGATTTAGGGTTTTGGAGGAAGAATCTGTTCCACTTTTCTTCAATCTTGCATTGTTGTTTCCTTGTTAGCCTTTAGATTAAGTCTAAAGTAGAGTGTTAGCTTTCTGAGGCATGCTTAGAAGAATCACCAGAACAGAAAAAGACAACATATTTCTTTTCCCCCATCTTTTGTTTTCATCAAACATTAGATTTCTGCAGAGTCACACTTTAACTTCCAACCATTTAAGCCAAGTGTTTCCGTAAACTTCAGAATCCTCAGGTTTTTCAAGGTGCTTCACTTCCCCCACTTGTTTGTATCTGAATGCATATCTCTAAGGCTAATTCTTTGATATGTCCTGGCCTACTTTTTGAAAACTTGAAAAACACTTAGTCATTACACTGTAAAACTACAGTTCAGTCACTATTCATTTTGGTGCCACCTTTTAAATGTGCATTGTAAACATGGTAGTTGAAACATCTAGCCTCAAGTGTTTAGCCTGGGTGTGGCTTTATTTTCCTGTCTTTGTCGACTTGGGTTGGTTTTTGTGCGTCCTCTTCCCACAAAGATGTCTACGAAGTGGGGCCGGCTAACCTCCATTATCGCATCGTCGAAACTACAATTTTCATGTCTCCAAATGATGACGATCCTTGCCCAAATTGTACTCTTGTGACAAAGATGCATGGCTCAATTATGCTCACTCATTCAGATGTTCAAATGAAAGTAATACGTAGACTGGCAACAAGATCTACAAACCGTAATGAGTGCAGGGCAGCCTTAAGTTTATGAAGCCTGACAAGGAAGAGGCCTCTGAAGGGGAGCTCTGAAATGTACAGGGGGGGGGGGGGACAGCCCACAAAATTGACCACCACCACCTTCAAACTGTATGTGAATGTCCTGCTATTGTCTGTCCATGGAAATTTTGAAGTATCATCCAGCTCAGTGTGAGATCTTTCTTTTCAGGCTTTCAGATGAATTTAAGGCATGCTTGGGGGCAAAATCCACCCTAAAACACTTCACATTCCTCTGCTCTTGTTGGCCAGAATTTAGGTTTCTCTGCCAGCCAGAAAAGCCGAGCAGTGACTTCTGATGTATTGAGTTTCACTGATTTATTCAGCACCTCCAGATTTATGTAACACAGCCATTACAATGTCTGTTGTCTCCTTTTTTTTTTTTTTTATAAATGCCACAGGTGAGAGAGTTAGTCCTGTGCTTTCTTTCTTAGAAAGAGCTATTCCTGTTCAGAGATCCTACACAGGTCATCTAAGTTTTATGTTGGTGGACTTCTGCTTTAATCCTCTCCAACATGGACATACAGAGGGGTCACTGGAGAAAAATCCTCTTAACCTAAGAGCACACTCGCTTAGAAACGCTCTGAGGAAAAGCACTGGACAAAGACAGAGGAGCAGAAGTCAAACTGGTTTCTTCTAGAAAGACAAAATGTACTGTAGCAGCAGCAGCAGCCCTGCCTACACTAGTGTTTTCTTTGTGGTGTTAAGTATTATCTCTTCACTCAGAGCCTCAGCACACATTAACACAGTGCTGACAAAGGTAGAGCAACTACAAGTGTGATTATCCTCTCACACACATGGCTTCTTTTGATAAAGCTAGATTAGATAATGGTTAAAATCCCAAAGTCCACCTATGATAAGCTTGTATACCTGAGCATGTGACCGCTCACCTTTCAAACAAGGGCCAACTTCATCAAGGTTGAGGTATCATGAGTGAGTGAATGTCATTGTGCCTGTGAAGCCCATGAGTGCTGTATTAAAATGCAAACAAGACAGATGATAAATTCAAACTTTGTATCCATTAAGTAAGCTTGTACTCTGAAATAATGAAGCACACAAATTATAGTTGCCTTGTCTTAAAGCCACATACAAATTGGTGGCAGATCTTAAGTGGTTGCCTAACACAAGAATAAGCTAACACCTGTAGCTGCAGATCAGAGGAGTACTTCTCAAAGTTAGCCTCCACACTCTGAAACTCTCCTCTCTTCTGTTTGTGGGTTTTGTTTGTCACATTTGACTGACGGTGCGTGAAATGTGACCAACAAACTCACAGCTGTCATTACATTATAAATCAAATTTGGAACGAGTCTGATTGGCCCAAGCAAGTATGTGACATCAGCCGTTTCCGACTCAGCCCTCTCAGCTACAGACAAACAAGAAAGACGAGGACACGAGGACAGATATTCCAGGAACTTCTCTCCTTCAGTAGAGTATGAGTGTAGGCCTCCTCAGTGGTGATTAAGGAACTAACTTTAATGGATTTTACAAACTATGTTCTTTGAGTTTAATAAATGTCAACTTTCCTTTCAGTGGCATACTCGGACTCTGTGGGATTTTAACCATGAGCTCAGTCGCTGTACTTACGCAGGAAAGCTTCAATGAGCACCGTAACGGGCTCATGCCAGAAAAGAGTGGTGGTGAGTATTTCACGTTTCTAAGAAGGCACTTCATCAGAAACATTCTTAAAATGTCTTCAGTTGACTCCAATCTTTTCTTTTTTTAGCTGCTGGTGCGGCAGGAACCAGTACTGGAGAGGAGGAGGAAGCCCTTCCTACCTACAAGGATGCCTTCCCACCTCTGCCTGAGAAGGCTGCCTCACCTGAGGGGACCCAGGAAACTGCTAACGCCTGGACCAAGATCCGTCCACTCAAGTCTTCTATCATCACCCAGGTAGAATAACATTAAAGCTACTTCTAGGGCTGCATGATTATGACTAAAATGATCATCGCAATATTTAGATTAGTAGTTTATTGATTGAAGGGATTCTATTTTTAATCCTTCCCTTTTAACCCCAAACACCCAGTCAAATGTTGTGTCAAATATCATTAAAGCTTTACTTTTCATAAGAACTCTGATTTAATACAGTTGAACCCAGGAGTTTTACTCGTATTTAGAGTATATTCAAAGTGATATTTAAGCTTGATTATCTGAACATGCAAACATTTTATCACATCACATAGAACTTTTACAGATATTGGACACTGTTTATCCCAAGCGGCAACCTCCGCCCGCGAGAATTGAAGCCAATGCGGAAGTGTTAAACTGCAGTTAATTGAGTGTCTGCTTGAGGCTGGTTCCAGAAGTACCGGACACCACGTGCACACCAATTCAATAAAAGCTGATCTTTACAGCAGAAATAAACATGTTTACAGCCTGATTCAAAAGACGAGTGTAGTCTGGATAACTCATTTCTCGATCAGCACACACTGTATGGGAGGGGGGGTTTCTTCATAATGCGACAACTTCCAAGATATTAAGATTACAAGTTTTCCATAATTAGAGGCACAGCTGACTTGACTGACAGGCAGGAACACTGTAGCTGTTGGCTAGGAGGCTCAAAGCCCGCCCCTTTACGCCACACTCGCTCGACAGCAGTTATGTTGAGTTCAACATTTCTAATATGGCTGCAGCCGACGATTGGTCTCAAACCAGCTCTTCAGGAACAGATCGGTGACGTCACGGAGACTACGTCCATTATTTATACAGTCTATGGTTTATCTAGGCAATCTGTGTCCACTCTGTCCCTCTGCTTAACTAACACACACCTGCTCCTCCTGCTCTACCTGCAGATGTTTTTCTGCACTTTTAATTGTTGAAATGTTGTGATATGCTTTGTGATGAACAACAAGTCTTGTCAACATGTGGATCACATGTTGTCATAAAAGAATCATGAGTGACATCATGAGTGACACTTGAAAACATAACTTGTTGTTATTTGGGTTACTTACTACTTAAAGCTGGGGTTGGTAGTCAGATTTAGATCCACTTTTTGTTATACTGGTTCAAATGATCTTTATGTCCCGATAACAATCAATACATAATGTGGTGTTAAAAAAAAAGGGTTAACAAAGCCGCTATCTACAGCCAGAGTAAACCTGGGAAAACACCAACCAACCCCTGCCATCAGGAGCCAAACGATGAAACCAATCAAATCCCGTCCTGCCGTTCTGCGTGTACATTTCCCCGGCGTGCTCTACCCGTCCCCTGCCTCTGCTTCCCCTGCCTCTATTTACTGACCCTCTTGTTCGACCTCGGGCCTGTCCCCTCTGACCCGATGAGGTGCTTTGCTCAGGACTGTAGTCCGGATCAGAGTCTAAAAAGCTCTCACCACGGGGGCTCTGACAAGCAAAAGAATTAATGACATTGATTATAGCTTTTCTCCTGATATCCTGTCACCAGTACAGCTGGATAATGCTAGCATGACAGTTGTGAGTGCTAACAGTAGCCATGTTTGTTTGTGTTTTTAACTTTCACTATGAGAATGTTTTGGTGTTTTCTTACCGCTGAGTGAGACATGAGTTGACGTAGTGTAAAACACAAACGATGATCTGAGGACCGGTTTTGAATCAGTCACCATCAGATGGTCGCGAATCAGCGGCGCTCGTGCATGTGAGCGGGGGCTTCGTTTTGGAGGAGCTCAGAGGGGAAGGGGAGGAGGGGTTAGATGGAGTCCTGAGGAAATGCTACATTCAAATTCATGCTTCTTTTCTGTGACTACCAACCCTAGCTGTAAAACATACTCCTGGTGTGTATTGTCAACAGTGCAGACTCATAAGGGCAAAGGAGAGGCAGAGAGGCGGCTGTGTGAGAGATGCAGGTTGAGCGTGTGTGTGTGTGTGTGTGTGTGTGTGTGTGTGTGTGTGTGTGTGTGTGTGTGTGTGTGTGTGTGTGTGTGTGTGTGTGTGTGTGTGTGTGTGTGTGTGTGTGTGTGTGTGTGTGTGTGTGTGTGTGTGTGTGTGTGTGTGTGTGTGTGTGTGTGTGTGTGTGTGTGTGTGTGTGTGTGTGTGTGTGTGTGTGTGTGTGTGTGTGTGTGTGTGTGTGTGTGTGTGTGTGTGTGTGTGTGTGTGTGTGTGTGTGTGTGTGTGTAGAAGAGAGCTGAAGGGAAGCAAGTTAAGCAGAGTAATGTTTAGACAAACATTTGTTTCAGTTGGAGAATATACATAGAGAAGGTCATACACAGCCTGACGTAAACTAAATGGAGTAATGCGGTTCTTGAAGCACTAAACAGAGAGCGCATTTTAGATGTCAGTTATCATCATCAATCATCCTTCTTTGATTGTTGGAAGGCCATAATCTACTTAATTGTGCAGCTTCAGATAGCACACATGATATGATGTGTATTCAACATGCACTCTCTCTTCAGTAAACGGTATCATGCACGCACCAGAATGCCCTTCACCACTTACCAAATAACATCTTTCACCATGTTTAATAAAGGCTGCATCCAGACATCTGGACCTCACTGGTCTCACAGACTCGCTGACTCTGCAAACTCGTTTTCTGAGAGTGCTGAGGGCTGTCCAAATCCGCTGTTTACCCAGTCCACATGGGGCCTTCAGCAGACTCTGTGCAGACTACCAGGGAGTGTGCTTGGGGTGCAGATTTCATCCGACTTCTCTGCATCAGTTATCAAATAGATCATAGCAGGCGGCACATGATGTTGTTTTTTAATTCTCTACTAAAACTGGAGCTAAAGAATGTGAAAACAATTACTCCAAATGAAGCTGAAACCACGTTGGCCATAAACAATGTATAACTCCTTCATAATACAACAGTGGAGATTTAGGAGTTATAACAGTATACAAATGCAATCTATTACTGTAGCAGGGTCAGCTTTGTCCTAAGTCCAGACAGCTCGGACAGTTATATATGAAGGTGGAGAAGTGACCGTAAGAGCAGGTAACAAAAATGTTCACAACACCCGGCCCGGTGTATAAAATGCAGTGTGCTGAATGTGTTCCACCACAGTGTACTGAAGCCCTGTTGGCGGGGAAACTGATACGTCTGTCCCTCTAAGATGGTTTTCTCCTTGCCGGTGATTAGGGCCTAATGCCCCGTCTCCCCACACAGGTGTTTTTAGTTAATCTGGCTGATTAGACCTCTGCTTAGGTTGGAGGTAGGCCGAGGTGTGATGGGGAATTATGTGTGGTTACCGAAATAGACACGCAAGGATATATTCAAAAAGTGCAAGCTGACCCGCCAACACAACTCTGAGAACAGGGGCTAATCCAGCAAAGGAAACGACAACTCTTACGCCTGTTTTACCAAAGTACACGCAGGGAATTTGGCTTTTTGTTAAGAACACAAAAAGAACAAGTTGTTTTTGGCAAATAATACGATATAAGCTGTGAAAAGCTCTGGTTCAGCTCATGTTGTATAGATAACTTTTGCATTTCTGTAATAATTACATAACAAAATATCCAAGTCTTGACTGTTAAACTAACATTTTTAAGAATCTCAAACTCCTTCTGTTGAAGGATGATGAAAAAGAAATGTACTCGAGTCATTGTCAGCACAAAGTCTGAACTTCAGATGAGGTGTCACAAGATACATTAGGTCCCTGTAAAGAAGAAGGTGCTCATAAAGAAGAGAGTGGAATACTCTGGACTAGAAATGAAATGTTTTGTTCATTGTAGAACATTTCACTTTTATTGTTTTCAGCTTAAATTCAGGACTCAATTTAAACATTGCCATTGAGAGGTTGGGTGCTGTCCATGCTCATTGGTTCCTATTGACATGTTTCTTACTGAATTTTGTTTGCTTCGCCCAAATTGCACAGAATATTCCCTGAAATCTCACCACACTGTGATAAATGCAACTCAACAGAATCAACTTTAACACACAGTTATGCCCTGTGTCCTAGCTTGCAGAATTCCTGGATAGGAATCTTTAATTCTCTTTCAGAAGTTATTGGGGTTGAGATTAAACCTGATCCAATATTGATCATCTTCAAAGATAATAATAATAATAATACTTTATTTATATAGCACTTTTCAATACAAGTAACAAAGTGCTTTACAGTGGGCAATAAAAACAAGAAGTGCAAAGCAAAATGAAACAATTAAAAATAAAATGAAATAAAAGCTTAAAATCCCTACAAACTTATAAAGCAGACCCTTTAAAATCAGAGCTAAAATTGAATAAAATCACACAATAAAAGCTTTCCTGTAAAAGTGTGTCTTGAGTAATGACATAAAACACGGGACTGACTCTGCCAGAGATGACGGAAACAGTTCATTTAGAGAGAATTAGATTTATTCTTATGAACAGACTTGAGAAATTTGAAAAAATTGGCACCCACTGAGCTCCTTTTTTGCAGAGCTGAAATAATCAACTTTATGTGTACATGGTCTGGTAGCACTCCTTGGGTTGGTTGGGGGAGGGGTGAGGATGTGATAAATTATTGTTCTGCTGTTAACTTGATGCTCTGATGAAGTGAAACACCTCACTCTGTTATCAAAGAACCAATGTTACGTTAAGTAACCCAAAGTTTTTGCCTGATGATAATAAGGAATGAATAAACTGACTCATTGATACTGTAGACTATGAGATCAGGCCTTTTGAATTGTACTGTGATATGAAAATTGAATGTTTATGTGGATGCTTTGTGGAGATCTTGTTTTCCTTAAAGGTGACATATCATGCAAAATGGACTTTTTAATGGTTCTCTACCTGAAATATGTTTCCCTGGCATTTCTACAAACCCCCCGAGAATGAAAAAAAGTCCATTCTGCCCCTGTTTTGATTTCTCCACCTTTCTGTAAATGTGTGTGAAACGAGCCGTTTCAGACTTCAGTGTTTTTCTTACGTAACAACAATATCCGGTCTGTCACGGAGTCAGAGCTTGGAGCTTGTTCAGCCCATAGACTGTATAAAATACAACTCAACCCCTCCTCCGTTTTTCATTACCTGCACAAATGTGTGCTAACAAGGAGCTTAGGAGGGAGGCATGCTAGTTGTAGGCTGTCTTAATAAACACAAAGGTCGGTTTTACTCCCCACGTCTGCAGATTTGAAGATCTAGTGGATGATTTTTATTTATCATGGATAAGTGCTAGCGCTAGTTAGCATAGCTACATGTCGTAGCTGTAGCTGTGTAGCAAGACACACGTCAACATACTGACAAATAAAACAACAAGAAACAGAATCTGTGACCAATCCTTCAGAAAGGTCCCGCTGCCTTTCTGGTAGAGGTCGGTTTTACTCCCCACGTCTGCAGATTTGAAGATCTAGTGGATGATTTTTATTTATCATGGATAAGTGCTAGCGCTAGTTAGCATAGCCACATAGCTACATGTTCGTAGCTGTGTACCAAGACACGCGTCTACATTCTGATAAATAAAGCAACAAGAAACACTAAATCTGTGACCAATCCTTCAGAAAGGTCCTGCTACAGGCGCCTCTCCGTCAGGATCAGATTCTGGATCAGATTCAGAGGGTTGAAGTAACGTGATCTCTGAGCAGCCGTGTATATTCAGCCAACATGTAAACATTAGATCAACGTGCTGGAGAGCCGAGGCACATCCACTTCCGGAGGGGGCGTGGTCAGAGAGAAAACAGAGTGTTCTGAGGACTGCTGAAGAAGAGGGCTTTTCAGGCATGCCAAAATCTGATTTCAAAGTGTTTTTTTGAGCATAAAATTTAAAGACATGTTTTGGGGACCTCTTAGACCAATATATATTGATGAAAAAAACGTGATATGTCACCTTTTAATAAACATATTGAAACTCAAATTAGCAAGAGGTGTGTACAAGAAACAAATGTACAACAATGGACTTCACTTTATTTAAGCATAAAGGCACTGGTGTCTAAATGTTGAATCTTTTATTTTTAAATACTCCCCCAAAAATCGTAATTGGAATGCTTTATCATCTTCATTGTGTCATTTTGAAAGGACAAATTATTTTGAATAGCAGTCATTATTGAGATGTAGCTTTCCTATGTGAAATGAGGGCTCTAAAGTTTTGCCTCTGGGAAATCAAGAAACACTCCATACTTTTCTGACTTTTCAACCTGCATGCGTCCCGTTTAAACAGTTTTCACTCCCCACCACTGTTTGTGTTTTATAGGAGAGAGTCACTCTTTTTTAAAAAATGTTTAAACCTGTCACTTTAAATACATTTGTGTAAGTGATTTGCTAACCTCTTCTTTCTGTAGAAGAAATCCTCACATAGTGACGGTTGATCACATTTGACATTTTCATTTGTCCTCATGAACTAGGTTTTCCACGTGCCACTAGAGGAGCGCAAGTACAAGGACATCAACCAGTTTGGAGAAGGAGATCAAGCGAAGGTCTGTGTGGACATCATGCACAAGACCGGAGCCCACCTGGAACTCTCCTTGGCAAAAGATCAGGGTCTCTCCATCATGGTATCCGGAAAGCTGGATGCTGTGATGAAGGCCCGCAAGGAGATTGTGTCCCGACTGCAGACTCAGGTCAGGAACTCTATCTTTAATGATTCTAAATATAAAATGAATCGCATGTTGACAATGGGGGTGTTAACTGTACATTTGAACTCTTAACAGGCCTCAGCTACCGTTGCCATCCCCAAGGAGCACCATCGTTTTGTCATAGGAAAAAACGGGGAGAAGCTTCAGGAGCTGGAGCTCAAGACTGCCACTAAAATCCAGATCCCACGACCTGATGACCCCAGTAACCAGATCAAGATCTCTGGTACCAAGGAGGGCCTGGAGAAGGCCAAGCATGAGATCCTGCTGATCTCTGCTGAGCAGGTAACCTCAGGAAACCAGCTGCTTCATAGAGATATTTCCCTGACGCCACAGAAATATGTTCTAACTGTTTGTTCTCTGCCTCTCCTCTTCAAGGACAAGCGTGCTGTGGAGAGAGTGAACATCGACAAGGTGTATCACCCCTTCATCACCGGCGCCTACAACAAAGTGGTAGGTGAGATGATGCAGGAGACCGGTGCCCGCATTAATGTCCCCCCTCCGAGTGTTAACAAGACAGAGATCGTCATCACTGGGGAGAAGGAGCAGGTGGCCCTTGCTGTGACTTTGATCAAGAAGGTTTTTGAAGAAAAGGTATGATAAGTTAAAATTGTTAAAAGCTTCATAACTTTTCGCTGATTCTCAAATGTTTTTCATCCCTGATCCAAACCGTTTATTTTGCAGAAAAAAAGTGCCACCACCATTGCAGTGGAGGTGAAGAAGTCTCAGCACAAGTATGTGATCGGTCCCAAGGGAAACACCCTGCAGGAGATCCTGGAAAAGACTGGTGTCTCAGTTGAAATCCCACCATCTGACAGCAGCTCAGAAACTGTCATCCTTCGTGGAGAGCCCGACCGTCTTGGTCAGGCTCTCACTGAAGTTTACGCCAAGGTGAGGACCTTTTCAGATTACCTTTTTATGACTGTTGACAAAGGTTACCTTTTAATAAAAATGTGATGATGAGTTACTCAAAGAGCATGTTTCTTTTGGCAGGCAAACAGCTACACTGTTTCCTCGGTCTCAGCTCCTTCTTGGCTTCATCGTTTCATTATTGGCAAGAAGGGGCAGAACTTGGCCAAGATAACCCAACAAATGCCCAAGGTTAGTAAAACGATGAATTTCCAATCCACAGCACTTATAATGATCATTTTTAGATTACACCTTGTAACTTATTTTTCTTGTTTTTTTGCACACAGGTGCACATCGAGTTCACCGAGGGAGAAGATAGAATCACCCTGGAGGGTCCCACCAAAGACGTGCAGATGGTGCAGAGCCAGATTGAAGCAATTGTTATAGATTTGGTGAGTGATGAGTCAGTTTTGTGACTAAGAGCCTTAAAACGGCACCAGTGGTGCAATAAAAGTCCTTCCAGGAGTATACTGCGGACTGATATCTGATGTTTACCTCTGTTGAATTGATGTAACTGCAGACTTCATTCTTTATCCTACACCTTGGTTTCATATGCACATCTTTAAATGACTTCATGTGGCTTCACATTGAGAGTGATCAGTAGAGATTTAGCTGCATATGGAGGCTCACAGGTGAAGCAGCTTGAAACAAATGAGCATGAAACACGGTGTCCTGAGTGGTGACATTACAAAACTATTAACAGATGAACCACTGTTGTTGTGATGTCTTGGTTGCTGCTCAGGACTTGACTCTTTTTTGTCTTCAGCTCCTATGAGCTGCTGAGTCTCTAATTGTTATGCCTATTCACAAAGAGCAACAATTGCATATACACTGAACAGCAAATGTTGGAGTCATAAATGTTTCACTACAGCTACCTTTACTTAAATGACTCAATCAGTCTCAGAGTTTACGGTAGGTTTTTTTTTATGTCTGTCAGTTTGGCCGGTGATATTCCAGAATTCCGGCCACATAGAACAACTGTCGGACATCCGCTCTGAAAGCTCAATCTGCTTAATAACTTACATTTACCAGCAATACAACACTGAAAACACTGACACGGTAACCCAGTAATCAATCAATTAATAAATAATATGATCAAGCACCGGGGGACGGCGCGTCGATGCCAACCTGCTGCATTGAGAAAGAGGAGGAGGGACTCTATGTGTAGTGTTACTGTAGCACAACGGATCAGCACGCCTGGACTTTTGTGCATTTTGCATAATCCAGTTTACATTCACATGAACATTATAGAGCACTTCATGATCTAATAAGCACTAAAGTGGAAAGACGATTAGAACAAACTGGTCCGGCCAACAGGCGTGACTTGCCATGTCTGTCCGGTGTCCTCCGTGCCCCTCTGCACCCAACTTTGCTGCAAATTCCACGTGCAAGTAACGCTGAATGTTTGGTAATGTCCTCTGCACACTGCGCTGAAGGGAGTAATCCACATGCACACTATCAGTCCCCTTTAAGTGTTTCGGAAGGTGGCGATCACAGAGTATGTTTTGATATTCATATCTCATCATGCTGGGAGGCTAAACGTGATTAAACTCTTCATAAATATGATCATGACCGTCTGTAAACGTGTCAAAGTAGGAGCTGTGGTTACACAAATTCATTGTGCATCATCAGTGGAGAAGCGTTCTCCTGATGTTTTTGAGCATTCAGGTCCGACTGTTTTCTCCATGCTGCTGTCGATCAGTAAACATGACGTGTGGCGTTTGGGTGACACTCAAAAAAAATCTGCTGCTTCACGACCCGGTCATCCAATCCAATCCAATCCAATCCATAAAAACAACAAGGTTCCCAAAGTGCTGCACAACAAATACAAACAGTAGAAATAAATAATATTAAAATTTTAAATACAGTACATTAAAAGACAAACAGAGACCAACATAAACTCTCATGCTGTATTAAAAGCCAGGGAGTAAAAGTGAGTTTTAAGACGTGATTTAAAAGTTCCAGGGTGGGGGCCATTTTAACTTGGGTGGGTAGCTCGTTCCACAATTTAGGAGCTACCACTTAAAAAGCTTGGTCTCCCCTTGTCTTTTGTCGGCTTTTTGGGACGACAAGACACATCTGGTCAGTAGACCTCAGTACTCTGGAGGGGGCGTAGATTTTTATGAGATCAGAGATATACTGAGATGCCAGACCATGCAGTGACTTAAAAACAAACATTAAAATCTTAAAATTAATTCTAAAATGGACAGGGAGCCAGTGGAGAGAGGCGAGAACGGGGCTGATATGCTCATGTTTGTGGGTTCCTGTTAAAAGGCGAGCAGTCATGAACGAATGTTGGTATGTAAAAGTGTAGACTCAGAATATAAGACTAGTCCACTTTTTCACATGCAGTTAAAAAGGAAAACCACCAGCTTAAATTATGCTCAATATGGTTATCCCTACATGCCGGACAACTGCCCGTGAAACCGGCTAACATAAACCCTGGTCTCAATACAGATTGTTTGAAGCTCTTGGAAAGCCTGTAAAGAACGACACAGAAGCCTAAAACCCTAACAACCAACCTACTGGTGTGCTCTGGTGGAGTAATTGCAGAGAGAAGCAGACACAACAGCAAACAAGTTTACATGCTCACATTAGTTGAGGCTACAGTTTAGATCCAATGTATAAGAATAAGTGAAGCTTGAGACTTTGAAGTCTAAGGGCTTTCAGGCTTTTTCAGTCGGGTTTCCTAAACTGTGGAATGACCTACCAGCTGAAATTAGGCATGCTACTTCTGGATGACATTTTAAATCGCTTCTTAAAACATTAAAAAACAAAAAGTCTTTCATAACTATGTAAACATGTTATTCTGCTCTTGATGTCTTGTTATGCATTCTAGTACTTTGGAGTTCCTTTTATTATTTTTTGTTTTTATTATTATTATTATTATTATTAGGGCCCGAGCACCACTGGTGGCGAAGGCCCTATTGTAACCCTAAGGGTTATAATTATAGGAGATTGCAGTTTTGGCCCCCTGAACGTTAATGAAAGCGCAAGTATTTTTGCACACTCATCGGGTCTGGTGAAAATTGCAATTTATTATAGGTCTCGCAAAAAAAATCTCAGTAGCGCCCCCTAGAGGTAAAAATAGCACCTTACGCATCGAGTTTTTTTCGCTACATGCATGAAAAATCTTACACATATTTATAGCATCAGGACGCACAAAAAAGTCAGTGGCACCCATATTCAAAACTCAACAGGAAGAGCGCCACCTAGCTTTGAACATGGAAAAAAGTGCCAAAATGGGTCTGTGCAAGGGTGCATACTTTTGCTTATTTCTCCTAGAGCTTTTCTCTGATTCAGTCCAAACTAGGCACATTCTATAGGAAACCCATTGACGATTAATACAAAGTAAAGGCATTTTGTTTAGACGAAAGTTGTGGGCGTGTCGGACTTTGGGGCGGGGCATAAAAAAAAAAAAGTCGGAAAATTGATTTTTGTGACTCTAAAATACACGTAATCTCACCTCATCCAACACACTCGTCAGTGCTGGGAAAAATTGCGAAATTTTATGGGTTTCGCAAAAAAAGTCGAAAAAATTTGCTCACTAGCGCCCCCTACAGTTTTCAAAAACCCCTCCCCATAGGGGTTATTTTGAGCTACAAGCTTGAAAAATTTTACACATATTCATGGCATCAGAACGCACAAAAAAGCCTCTTGCACCCATATCCCAAACTCAACAGGAAGAGCGCGACCTAGCTTTGAACATGAAAAACAGGGCCAAAATAAGGGTGCATACTTTCGTTATCGTCTCCGAAGGCATTTCTCCAATCCATTCCAAACCAAGAACAACTTATAGTAGACACATTGATGATTAAAAATTATAAAAGGAATTTTGTTCAGACTGAAATTGTGGGCGTGGCAGCCGTCGAGGTGGGTCATCAAACGCACATACAGCTTTGAATGCGAAGAATGACGCCCAAATAAGGGTGCATACTTTTGAGAGCTCCTCCTAGAGTTTTTCTCTGATTCAGTTCAAACAAGGCACATTCTATAGCAGACATATCGACGATTAAATTAGTGTTAAAGGAATTCTGTTCTGACTAAAATTGTGGGCGTGGCACACAGTCAAGTTTGGAGGGTTTCTTGCCAATCTGCCAAAAACTTTGAACATATGCGCCACCTAAGCCAGTATATACTCTCAGATCTTGCTTTCGCATCGTGTGGTGGCAAATATCAGGCGGCAGTTTACATGTCCCGGCGGCTTGCGTAGGCGGCGGCTGCAGGTGTGCGAGGGCCCATTCATCATAATTATTATTATTATTATTATACACCTTTATTTTTGTGTTTTTCTGTGGAGCACTTTGTAACTTTGTTTAGAAAAGTATTATAGAAATGAAGGATTATTATTATTAGTATAATGATTAACATAAGATGATGCATAAACAAAAGCACCTCCAGAACAAGCACTTTGTGACTTTGTTTAGAAAAGTGCCATAGAAGTAAAGATTATTATTAGTATCATTATTAACATAAGATGATGCATAAACAAAAGCACCTCTAGAACACTCTGGTGCTACACTGTAATTCTCTTTATTCCACTAATGTTCATGTTCTGTGCTCTCTCTCTCTCAAAGGTAAGCCGCATGGACTACACAGAGATCAGCGTTGATCCCAAATTCCACAGACACCTGATTGGAAAAGGAGGTGTAAACAGTAAGTAAACATTCAAAAGACCGGTTTATTGATGACATCATTGCATCAAAGACAGAATCAGCAGCTTTCTTCAATCATATTTTTATTTTTAGTTAACCGCATCAAAGAGCTGCACAAGGTGACTGTCCGTATCCCTCCTGACAACGAGAAGAGCAACCTGATCCGTATCGAGGGGGATCCCCAGGGTGTGCAGGAAGCCAAGAAGGAGCTGCTTGAGCTTGCGTCACGCATGGTGAGTTTGAACTGGAGTTTACAGGCTACAAGATGCTGCGGAGGGTAACTGGATGTGTGGTTGTTAATGACACTCTCATCATGCAGGAGAATGAGCGTACAAAGGACCTGATCATTGAACAGCGTTTTCACCGAGCCATCATTGGCCAAAAGGGGGAGAAGATAAAAGAAGTGCGCGACAAATTCCCAGAGGTCGGTTGAAAACTCTTGCTGTTTGCTGGTACATGTAGGTGTTGGTTTGTTTGTTCTGAACTCCTCATAATGTAGTCTAACCACCCTTGTTATATTTGTTCCAGGTCATTATCAACTTCCCCGACCCAGCACAAAAAAGTGACATCGTACAACTTAGGGGCCCACGAACTGAGGTGGAGAAATGTGCAAAGTTCATGCAGAAGATAGTGGCTGAAATGGTAAATCCATGTTGATGTTTTATCTCATACGTTTAAGTTTAGACTTCTCAGCACCTTCCTCTTTTAGTTTCGGTCTCTCCATTCTTGCTGCAGTGTTTTTGCTTCTTTATTCCCATGCACTAATACACCAGGGACAAATCACTGTAAACAAAGACCTCTTAACAATAAACCTTCCTTTCTCATGACGCATATTAATTTGACATTTACAACTTCTTCAGTGTTTGAAGTGTTAACTCTCAGTGATTATTTTCTGTCAGGTGGAGAACAGCTTCTCTGTCTCAGTCCCCATCTTCAAGCAGTTCCACAGAAACATAATTGGAAAAGGAGGCGCAAATATCAAGAAGGTACGGCATATTTTAAAGGGAATTTGTTTTGCCGAATTAAGTCTTCAGTCTTTCTCAGTTTGATTTGAATAATCGTTTTTTTTGTTTTCTTTTTAGATTCGTGAGGAAACAACCACAAAAATCGACCTGCCTGCTGAGAACAGCAACTCTGAGATGATTGTCATCACTGGAAAGAAGGCAAACTGCGAGGCTGCAAGAATTCGCATCCTGGCCATTCAAAAGGAGCTGGTAAGCACATGCATGCTGGCGTATTAGTCCGTCCAAGCTACGCCATACCTGGATTTAAATCTTGTATTTATGCTGAGTTAATATCTCTTTGTACACAGGCGAACATCGCCGAGTTGGAGGTTTCCATCCCTTCCAAGCTGCACAACTCCCTGATTGGGTCGAAGGGCCGTTTTGTGCGCTCCATCATGGAGGAGTGTGGCGGCGTGCACATCCACTTCCCCACCGAGGGCTCAGGGATTGATAAGGTCACCATCCGAGGCCCCATAGAGGAGGTGGAGAAAGCCAAGCAGCAGCTGCTCGCCTTGGCAGAGGAGAAGGTTTGTATAAATGTCATTAATAATAACAAAAATGAACTTCTGCTGACCTCGCTAAACTGGCAGCTGTGTGACAGGGACATAGAGGGAGGGGTAAAAAAAAAAGAAGCAAGGAGCCGCTTCTGTGGCTCAGTGGTTGTACATTACCCCATGCTGAGAACTTCTTTCAGCTGTCAGAGTAAAACTGCAAGCTGGTGTCTTGTGCATAGCTTCTGAAATTAGGGTTGAAATTTGTTTTGCCTCCCAGAAGATTAAATCATGTTAAACCCATTAAAACTTAAAATGAACTTCTTTTGAAATTCGGGTGAGCATGGAGGGATTTTCTGTCTCTTTGAAGTTCTAAAGAGTATCTTCTGCACTAATCATTCTGATGAAAGCTGGCTGGTAGTACTTTTGTTGTTTTAGAACTCATTATTTTAATGTTTACTTTTTAGCAAATCAAGAGTCACACTGCCGAGCTGCGTGCAAAGCCAGAATACCACAAGTTCCTCATCGGGAAAGGGGGCGGCAACATCCGTAAGGTTCGTGACAGCACTGGGGCCAGGATCATCTTCCCCACCGCAGAGGACAAAGACCAGGAACTCATCACTGTGATCGGCACTGAGGAGGCAGTGCGGGATGCCCAGAAGGAGCTGGAGGAACTCATCAAGAGCTTGGTAAGGCTGTGAATTAGTTTCAAACATGGCAGAACATCAGAGTTCGTGGCTTCCTTCTTGAATATTCAGAATCCTTTGTTTTTGTTTGCAGGACAACGTGGTGGAGGATAACATGGTCGTTGATCCAAAGCACCATCGCTACTTTGTGGCTCGCCGTGGTCAAGTTCTCCGGGACCTTGCTGATGAGTACGGTGGTGTGATGGTGAGCTTCCCTCGCACAGGTTCCAATAGTGAAAAGGTCACTCTCAAAGGAGCCAAAGAATGTGTGGAAGCAGCCAAGAAGCGCATGCTGGAGATTGTTGAGGATTTGGTAAGTGGATATCGCTTTGTTTTTCTGAGATGATCTTTATTATGCCTGAGTTTTACTCCTCTTCGCTCATCTCTCTTTGAACTCTAACCATTGTGCCCTCTGTTTTTTCTCCTCCAATTCATTTTCTTTTCCAGGACGCTCAAGTGACCATTGAGTGTGTGATTGCTCAGAAGTTCCACCGTTCTATCATGGGTCCAAAGGGCTCCAGGATCCAGCAGATCACCAGAGATCACAACGTGCAGATTAAGTTCCCAGAGCGTGAGGACCCACAAGGTAAACTCATGACCAGTGTGAGAGTGACAACAAATCTACTCCTTAAAGTTGCTCTTCATTGATTTAAAAAAAAAAATCTGATTGTCTTGTAGCTGCCCCACCCGTAGAGGCTCCCATTCAGGAGAATGGAGAGGCCAACGGAGAAGTGAAGGAACCCGTGGATCCAAATGCACCCAAGAAATGTGACGTGATCGTGATTTCTGGACGTAAAGAGCGCTGTGACTCTGCTGTGGAGGCATTGAAGGTAGGCGCTCGTGAATCGTGTTTAGAAAAGATGATCGTCTCCAGTTTTTATTTGCGCTTTGATCATACTTTGTAATCTTTTTGACATGTCCACATGACTGAATATTATTGTAACTATAATGTAATGTAGCAAAGCACAAGATTATCTCCTTCAACTCTCACTTTAACCCTCACCTGCCTCCTTCCCTCAGGCCCTGGTCCCTGTCACCATCGAGGTGGAAGTGCCTTTTGAGCTTCATCGCTACATCATTGGACAGAAAGGAAGTGGAATTCGTAAGATGATGGATGAATTTGAGGTGCGTGTCGTACAGATTTTGTATTTGCAAAGGCATCATTTTAATTTCTGCTGCTAACTGTGTGCGCAACATTACGTTCCTCCTCCAGGTCAATATTCAAGTGCCTGCTCCTGACCAGCAGTCCGATAAAATTGCCATCACCGGCTTGGCCAACCACCTCGATCGCGCCAAAGAGGGCCTCTTGGAGCGCGTCAAGGAGCTGCAGGCCGAGCAGGAGGATCGGGTAAGCAGCATGATGATGAATACATGTCCAAAGTTTGAGCTTAGAAGCCTTTTCCAACTTAAAGCTGGGGTTGGTAGTTAGATTTAGATACACTTTTTGTTATACTGGTTAAAATGATCTTTATGTCCTGATGGTAATCAATACATAATGTGTTCTTAAAAAAGAGGTAAAAAAAGCTGCTATCTACAGCTGGAGTAAACCTTGGAAAACACCAACCAATCCCTGCCATCAGGAGCCAAATGATGAAACCAATCAAATCCCGTCCTGCCGTTCTACATTTCATGTTTGTTTGTGTTTTTGACTTTCACTATGATAATGTTTTGGTGTTTTCTTACCACTGAGTGAGACATGGGTTGCCGTAGTGCAAAACAGGGGGAGGGGTTAGACGGAGTCCTGAGGAAATTCTACATTCAAATTCATGCTAGTTTTCCATGACTACCAACCCTAGCTTTAATATCAGCAGCAAAGCGATCTTATTTTAAAGGCTGCCACCCTTATGATAATCTTTAATGAGTTTGATTATTAACTTATTTTGCTATAGATTACCACCAATTAGAGCGCCATAGAGTTTGATACCCTACTCATTTCTATTTTAACCCTGACTATGTTTCCCTCCCTTCAGGCACTAAGGAGCTTTAAGCTGACCATCACTGTGGATCCCAAGTATCATCCCAAAATCATTGGCCGCAAGGGTGCCATTATTACAAACATCCGCACTGAGCATGATGTTAACATCCAGTTCCCAGAGAAGAATGATGAAAACCAGGTATGGCACTTTTGCAGAACTTGTTTATTCCCTTTCTCCTCTAAAAAATCCAAAAGGTAAAATGTGATGAACTCTTTTTGCACAGCAGGTGGTGCTATATGACCACTTCCTTTATTACTACATGAGAAGAATAATGAAAAATAACAGCTGTAAATCCAGTAGAAACTGTATAAGAATGTAGAGTTTCTATATAACATTTTGCGTCTGCTGTTTGTCCACAGGATCAGATTACTATTACAGGGTATGAGCACAAAGCCATAGCAGCACGAGATGCCATCCAGGGTATCGTGGATGAGCTGGAGGAGATGATCTCTGAGGACATCACCCTGGACAGCAGGGTCCATGCCCGTATCATCGGAGCCCGTGGCAAGGGCATCCGCAAGATCATGGATGAGTTTAAGGTGAGGCTAAGGAGAGGATGGGATGTTAAATAAAGGAGGACACCTGACAGGAAGCATGCAGTGCACTATTTACAAGCATTTTCTTATCTTGTAAAATTCTGAGTTGCACTCAACCACTGAGCATGCTCTGCTTTGCAGTATTAGATACTTTAACTTTTATATGTACAATGATTTAACTTAGAAGTATGGATGTGGATAAGACAGTTTTTAGTACAGTTTGTGTTTCAGCGTTGCCTGCAAACAGCTGTCATGAGCTCTGTGCACTTCACTTTAATCAGAATCTGACTGAACATACTCAGAATGATTAGCCATTATGTTTTTTATATCTGCAAAAGCATATTTCTACCTTGTTCAGACAGAGCTCGACATCATTTCTATCATATTCATTAGTCTGACTGCTGGGACAGAAGTATATCTCATAAATAAAGGGTCATTCTGCAAAATCTGTACCCATTTTCCCCTCCTTGTTGCAGTATTTTGTACTTCAGGTTACTTAAATGGTACCTGTAGGTAAACAGGATGTTGGGTCATTGCAGAATTACGAGACAGAAAGAACTGCTTAATGTGCTAAACATACTAAAATATCCTGAGACTAATGTAACAATGAAAATGATAAAATCCATAGACATGATAAAATGATAAAAGTGCTAAAGGTTCCATTTAAAAGGCATATCAGAAAACAGTCAACCAATAAAAACTCTACATTAACATGAATAAATAAGAAGATCTGGACTTAAGTCTTGAAATTGGAGTTTGAGTGTAGATGAGAAGGGAAATGCTGTGGCTTGTTCAGCTCAGTGAAAGCTAGTGGTGCAACGTTGATCCCTGATCCGTACTGAAGCCTCTCCACGGTTCGGCACGGACATGGTCAGCGGATCGGTTGATGAAAACAAAAAAAGTTGCGCGTGTTCACGTGATGACATCATGTTCAATCCACACTTACTCGTCAAGCGCAGCGGTAGTCATGGTAGTCAAGTGAAGGAGCTGAGGAACTTGAAAACCCTCCTGCATCGTTTAAGTCACATGTATGGGAGCATTTTGGTTTCCCTGTGAAATACAGTGAATGCTGAATGTGCTTGAGCCACGTTATGAAATTCCGTCACACACCCACTAGACCAGAGGCCGTCAATAGGCGGCCCGCGGACCGCATCCGGCCGCCTATTCGTGGCCCCCGAACTGTTATTCCTTCACTCTGTGTTTTGGTCGGGTCACCGCGTGTTTACCGAGACTTGTCTCCATGTCAACGATACGCAGACAGGCTGTTACTGGGTCACTTAGGCTGTTTCTGAAACAGCCTGCTACATACTACTTACTAATGTAGTAGGCAGTACCTACTGCCTACTACATACTGCGTTTGAATTTAGTATGTGGTATGACTGTTCTGTTGGATCTGTGTTGCAGTACGCTGGGTCAGACATCACTACATTTCCGGTGAAAGCGGAAGTAAACAACGACCAAGACGATAGATAAACTGCTTCTTTAGCATCACTTATGATTTAAAAAGTTAAGAAGTGGTTTATATGTAATTCAATAACTTTCAAAGCACCCAAAAAGGGATTTCCTCCCGTCAAAAAAGAAGAAAGGAAAAAGTGGAACGAGCGCTGTGCATTATGGGAAACATAACACGAGGGAGACTGGTCCGATGCATACTGTGAAATTTTCCCAAATCAGTAGACATCTTGGGAGTTTTGGCATACTGCAGATTTTGCTCTTGTTCACATACTACATACTGAATTTTGGCCAAATCAGTACGTACTGCTAGCATAGTAGGAGGTTTGGAAAACAGCCTTAGAGTCCAATGCTGCCAGTGCAATTTTTAACTTTCACTTTCGTTTTTGGAGCGGTCACATATTGGCACTTTGCCAGCTGTAAGACCCTAGAATGCACGAAAACGGTGTGCTCCAAGTTTGCAGCTCAAAGAAAAGTGGACGGTGAAAATCAGCGAGTGACAGAAGAATGGAGTGAAACTACAAGGTCCCTCTGCTCCTTCACTTGCCATGCCATGAAATGCAGTGAATGAGGCAGGACTGGGCCCACAGATAGGGTGCTTTGCACATGCAGTACATTTTGAGTTGAGTGTTGTTTTTATTTAATGGGCAAAAATTTTACAAGTGTTTTACAAAATAAATGGAGGACAAAGTTATATTTGTCTTGATCCGATACGAACCGTGAGTTTTTTGATCCGTTGCACACCTAGTGATGGCAGCAGGAACAAAGCTTGTTTTGTACCGCTGTGTTCTGCACCTTTTGGACTAAAAACCATCATCCAGAGTGTAGCTGAAACTCGTTGTGCAAAGGGTGTAAGGCATCATTTAGAATAGAGGTTGCTATCTGCTGTACCTGTTTAGTGTACAGGGATGCTGTGTATTTAGCAGTATTTTGTACTTAAACCCTCAGAAAGTGTCAATCATTTGTTTGACACATTTGTCACTGACTGCCTTTGTTCTTCTTTCTAATACTGTAATTCTTGAATTATTACAAATTATGAGCGCTCATTAATATCAGTCAGTTATTCCTTCTCATGCAGTTGCAGAACGTAGTCTGTATTTTGCTTCAGCTATAGCTTGTGCTGTGTTCAAGTCCATCTCTTTGGCCCAGACACACAAGACGTGAGCAGACGCAACCGTCAGCCTTCATCATCACCGGCTCTTTGATGTCTGTCAGGTGTGTCTGGGCTGTAGATGGTTCCCTACTGGGGCTGGTTTTAGGGACATTGATTGTAATCTCGTCAGATCTCTAGTTGCAACAGCTACACATGAAAAAGCTTTGCAACAGGCTTTTCTTACATGTCTGAGGTGTTGAAGGTGGAACGCAGAGTTGGTCCCAAGCCCTGTAAGGCAGGTTCAAAGCGGCACGTGGTGGGGATACCTGAGAAAGCACATTAGGTGCATTTTTAGGAAAATAAATCATGTCTGTTATTCATCACTTTAGACTTTGTTTGAAGATCTCTCATATGTCTTGGTATCTCTCTCTTTCAGGTTGATCTCAGGTTTCCCCAGAGTGGAGCTGCAGACCCAAACCTTGTGACTGTCACAGGTCGCCCTGAGCTTGTGGATGAAGCCATTGACCACCTGCTTAACCTGGAGGAGGAATTTGTAAGATTTTGTTGCGTTACATATTTTAGTTGTTACTAATATTGTTGTGATAAAGTAGGGATGCACCGAAATGTAAATTCTTGTCCGAAACCGAAAATTGAAAATGAGGAAACCAAAGCCGAAAGCTGAAACACGAAAGAAATTATTATGCCAATTATTAGAAGGGAGACTGGGGACCGTTGTAACATTTCACTCCTTGGATTTGAGATTAAGCCATGCATTTTCTGTTTGTGTTGAACAGGCATTATCTAGGCCATTTATTAGCAGACACTTGAAGCTAGTTTGTATAGCAGTTTGAACACTCTGCGTTAAAAGAGCTCAAAGTTATTGACAGAAATGTCAAAAATGTTACAACTGTCGCCGGCCTCCTCTAACATTACATTTCTGGCTCTGACTGTGTACTGACCTCACTAAAATCAAGGATCTCATTGAACATATCAGACAACGAGGGTGCATGCACTTTTGGGCCATATTCTGCTGAATTTTTCAGTCCATCCCTATGATAAAGTGCCTGTGATGCTGACCTTTTCCTATATTCATCAGATGGGAGATGTTGTGGAGAATGAGGCAAAGATGGCTTACATGAGGCCTCATGGGGGCAGCGCTGCCTCCATGGATGAACAACGTGGACCACCATCCAAAGGCTTTGTGGTCAGGGAGGCTCCCTGGACCAGTGGCAGTGAGAAGGTGAGATTTTTTCCCATACCCCTGACACTGTTTGAAATTAGAATTGGTCACACCTTCCTTTCTTAATCCTTTTTTATTCTACTTTAGGCCCCTGATATGAGCAGCTCTGAAGATTTCCCCAGCTTTGGAGCCCCAGTGGCAACCAAGTCCTCTCCCTGGGGACCCAAGCGCTTCTAAGCCGTGCTGCTACAGATGGGCCTGAACTGAACCGGACACAATCTTCCCCTTCATTGTCCCTTCTCCTGACCTGGACTGACCGCTGACCCCAAAAGTCTTCAGTTCTGAGAACGTCATCCTTCTCTGTGTATTAAACCCGGTCTGCCCTTGCAGATTCATCAGTCTAAAGTGCTTTCAGATACTGTAATTGACTTGTGAGCTTTGTATCTGCATCAATGAAACTGTCTAAGCTTAAAAAAAGAAAATGTGACAGATGTTGCGGTTAAGTCTCCAGTCTGTACAAGACTGACATTTACGTGTTGATTAGACCTGACATTTCATCGTGGTTTGAACTGTTATACCAAATTCAAAGGTGGCCAGACATCTGTTTTTTTTCGAGCTGCCCTTATCTTAGTTGCCTTCGCAGGGTGGGGGAGAGGGATTGAATTACTGCTGGTTACATGTCCAGACATGAAGCCTGACCATCCAGGGCCAGCTGTTTCAGTAACCTGCCCCCCTCCTGCTTTTTAATCATGTAGCTGAGTGAAAATCGTCAGTCTTTAGCCCTCAGGCACTCTGTAGTGGTTGTCCTCTGTCGCATCTTTCCATTTGCTTAGCTGTGCTTCTGTGGATATGGTCATGTAGTGGCACGTACCTTGTAGCCTTATGAATTGGCATACTTTTACGAAGGGGGGGGAGGGGGGAGCGGTTTCAGACACTGCTGAATGGCAACACATTCAAACTGCCAGATGCTTGGAGATCATGCCGAAACTAAACGTCTTACAACACTAGGCCTAGAGCTCCAACGTGTCAAACCTCACACTAACTGTCGAATGAACTCTTTTGACATTCAAAAGTAAATCACTCTACAAAAAAATGACTGTGTGTTTGTGAGCAAAACAGCAGACCATCTTGTGCCAACTATCTGTCTAGTGATGTCCTGTGTTTCTCATCCTCTGTATTGGGTCAGTGTCCAGTCCTTTTGTCTTCCAGTTGCTATGCAGATTGTTCTGTTGAATAGCAATGGCCCTTTTTATCAGCCTTACAACTAGAAAGATACAAACCAGGTAGAGATGATGTCTAGGTGCATTTTTAATGGACAGCTGGAAAGCCAGTTATTGTTCTTTAAAAAGCTCTTGGAACATGACTGCCCCCCAGTTATTGTATTAGTTTTATTTGCAAGAGGAGTGCAGATTTAGCTTGCTAGCTGCTAATTTAATACCTAGCATCAGCCTACCTTGGTTTATATCCTCCTAGAATTGAATGAAAGATTATGCAAATACCATTGAAGTGAACGGTTATGGATGACACTGGAAAAGAAATTGTCCAAAAAGTCAATAAAAATTGAAAATCTCATTGCTTTGTATCAGAGTTTTTGTTGTAGTTGCCTCATTATCATGCTAGTTTGATTAATCTGAAGTGATTCAATCTGTCATCTGGAATGCAGTGCAGCCAGTGTTCAAGACTGTTTCAAGTGCATGCATAAGTTTTTTACGTGTTGGCCAGAAGGTGGTGCCAGAGGAATGGTCTACAGGATGAGTGGGTTTACAAAGTCTATGGAGGATTAACAATTAGCGTCTGTTACAGATTGGCTTTTCATTGTACTTATGTCTTAAATAGTCAACTCTTACTTAGAGACCAATACCAAAGGGAAGACATTGATTACAACAAGCCTTTTACTTTTTTGTCATTCAGCTTTTTATTGTATTTTAGTATTTCCTTGTTCATCACAAGTTAACAAATTATATACAAGTTATACAAAGCCATCAAAGATAAAAAATAAAAATATACAAAACAATATCAAATAAATAAATAATAATAAACTGTACAAACAAAAAAAAGAAGATAAACATAAGAAAACAAGGTAAATAAATAGAAAAAAAGAGCATTCTTATTCCTGTTTGTGATGTTTAGAGGTTAACATGTACAGTATTATATGTCGCAATATTACTTTTGACAATCATACATGACGTTCATTAGAAATAGAGGACACATCAATTGCACATCAAATACCATCATCACCTTCTCCAATCATTTCCAGATAGGGACCCCATATAGATCTGAATACTTTAGTGTTAATATTCATTCTGTAGATAAGCTGTTCAAAAGAAGCTATCCTGGCCAGTTCATCTCTCCATTCACTAAAAGGGATCTTCTGTTTTTATTTCCAATGCCTCAGCACTATCCTGCATCCTATTGTAAAAGCTCATTTCACCCACATGTTTACATGTTTGAGGAGATCAGCCTCCTCTGGTAAAATACCCAGTACACATAACACTGGGCTCTTAGTGGACTCTGTTTTTAACATATCATTTATACATTGAACTATAGCTGACCAGAAGTCCTTTACAATTTCACATTCATACAGCATGTGGATCAATGTGCCCCGGTTTTTATTACATCTCCAACAACTGTGGTCCTGTATAAGCCCCAGTCTTGACATTTTTGAGGGTGTCCAATAACTCCTGTTTTTTATTTTGAATAAGATTAGGCGTGTCTGCATGTCGAGGGCTGTGTAGTACCATGACTGAACTCATTTTACCCAGGCCTCTCTGTTTTAGACATTGCTAGATCTTTTTTCCATGCAAGTTTAACACCTGCATAGTTTGGGAGTTGATATTTCCTTCATTCTTAATAAATCTGGATGTCCCCCCTCTGAGCTTCCAACTTGATCACTATGGCTGCTGAATGCAAGTGACTGGGGCAATGGTTTTGTTTCTTTCTGCTGTTAACACACAACTTATAATTTGAAGATATTTCCAAAAATCTTCCCTAGGTACAGTATATTATGTTCAGACACTAGTTGTTCAAAGGAGAGGGATTTTTCCATCAAACAGATCTTCCATTAACATTACCCCAGCTCTCACCCGATTTTCCCACATAATAGATTTCTTATTTATTTGTAGTGACTTATTCTGCCACATCGATGATCCTTTGGTATAATAGGGATTCATCTGACAGGTTTGATGAGCTCTTCTCCAACTGTCTCTAGCAAAAGCCACAACGAGCCTTTTATTAAAAATATACCCATATAAACTAAATGTGCTGTTCTCCAAATTTTAAACCCCTACAGAAGGTAAAGGCTTTTGGTGAAAGAAAGCACAACACCTAAAGTCAAAGTATGAGTTGTTATATCTACTGCACAACACACACCCCTGTTTTAAATCAAGCCAATGAAATGTAAAGGTAGTGCAATCAGTGTATTTATAATGAACCAGAGAAAGTGTTATTTAGTGAATTATTGTGCTCTGAGGTTGCAATATCAGTTGGAATCACAGCTGAGTTATGTAACACACTTTCCATATTACAGCTCCTCTGAGAGTGATCAGTGTGTGTAAGTTTTGGCAACACTTGTGAACAAAAGTGTGCACCTTCTGTCTTTGTCAATCTTGTCCTGTACAGTTAGAAGGTGCAACAACAACAACAACAACAACAACAGTAGCAGTAACATGCATTAGAAATTATAACACAGAAAAAGAAAAGTAGTCTGCTACCTGATTATTTTAATAGGAACCAAAGCAGCCAGAGACAAAGTACAGACCAAGCTAGGATGTGTTAATAATCAAGTTAAATCAAAGGTCACAAACCTGGGAGTGGTTTTAGATTCAGATTTTAATTTTAATGCTCATTTTAACAAGGTCGTAAGTACTTCATTTTATCATCTCAGAAACATATAGTCAGACCTTTTTTTACCACAGAAAGATGTTGAAATTTTAATACATGCTTTAATCACCAATTGTATTGATAATTGCAACTCCCTTTTTATCAGTTTGCCCAAAAACTGCAACTCATTCAGAATGCTGCTGCCAGAGTTTAATAATGGAAAAAGAAAACAGATCACATCATTCCACTTTAAAAAACTCTGGACTGGATACTTGACTCTTTTAGAATTGATTTTAAAGTTCTTTTACTTGTTTTTAAAGCTCTTAACAGCCTTGCTCTTCCATACATCACTGATCTCCTGTCATTTTATGTTCCAGCTTGATCACTGAGGTCCCTGAATGCTTCCCTTTTAAATGTTCCACGTGTGTCTCACACAAGCACCAGCCATTTTACACCCCTAAGCTGTGGAACTCTCTGCCTCTGGACTTAAAAACAGCGAACTCTCTGAATGTTTTTAAAAGTAAACTTAAAACTTACCTTTTTAATCTAGCTTTTCATTTGGAGTAATTTCCTTTTAGCCATGGACTGCATTATTATTAATAGGACCATTGTTTTAGCATCATTTTTATTTTATTTTATTTTATTATTTTTTTTATTTTCTGGTATTTATCAGATTTTATTTTCTTGATTTCATTTTATTTTCTGATACCTCTCTGATTTTATCTCATTGATTTGATTGTCAGGATTTTGTTTTTTTAACTCAACTCATCTTTATTTATAGAGCACCTTTCATACATAAAAACATGCAGCCCAAAGTGCTTCACAAAATAACAGAGACAGAAAACAACAGCAATGGTAAAATTATAAAAGCCATGATTATAAATAAAATACTTAAAAATACAATAAAATAAAATCAACACAGTGAAATTAATAAGATAAGTAATAGTCGAAAGAAAAGTTTAAAATAAGGTAGCGTTAATAAGGTCACATGAATACAATAAATACATAATTAAATAAGATATGTAAATGTTAAAGCAATGATTAAAATAATAATTATTTAAATAATAATTAAAATAATTAGAATAATATATTTTTAAAGTATTTTATATCACTTTCCTTTCTACTTTTACCTTGCTGTTGTTATCTATCCCTGTTAGTTTGTGAAGCACTTTGGGCTGCATGCTTGAACGTATGAAAGGTGCTATAGAAATAAAAATGAGTTGAGTTGAGCTGATTGTATACTTTGCTGTATATCATGTGGATCCCATTATTCTCAGTCTTTTTCAAACACAGCTAAAAACTCCTCATAGGTGCTTTAAGAACATTTTGTGACCACATTTTTAATAATCATTTAACCAAGCCTGCTATACACAAATGCATCAAATTGAATAGGGATGTGGTTTGTAATATTAAGTAACCTATGCTTTACATGTCACAGGCGTCTCTGGGTTGTAAAACCAAGCTGAGTGTAACACCTTCAACAAACTGTGTGGGCAACACTGGGCCAACCATTAAAAGGTAGCTGTGGATTAACACAATTTATGTCATCAGAATGAAACTTTACATTGAATTAAAGCCACGAAATCCCTCTCCCCCCCATTTCGGAACATTAACTGACACCTGTATCAGTTTAACTGCCACGTGAAGGATATGCTAAAGCTAGCTACTTAGCCAACGTTAGCAATGGTGGCTTCAGTATGTTTAGAAAACTCCAACAACTGTTTAATGACATGATTTATTTGCCTTCAACAGAGAGAGAGAGAGAGGGAAAAACACGAGTTGGATACACTCTTGTTGTTTGTTGTTCTCTGCTTGTTTGTGTCTGTTATGATGCTAATATGGCCTTGTAGCATGCATGTTGTGACAGCAGCCTGCTGTACTTTTTTTTTGATTTGGTTAGTTTGGTCTGTCTGCTTATTGTTTGCTTTGTCCTTAAAGTTTGGCAGGACACTAGACTTGCCACCTGTCCTGTTTTTCACAGAATTTTTCTCTTTTTTCACCAGCTGTCCCGGGAAAATAAAAATCTCTCCCAGGACACAACATGTCCCATTTTGGGGGGAAAATGCCAAAACCTCATTTGATGTCTTCGTTCTGTAGTCTAGAAAGGTCCGCCGTGCTTCTGCGGCTATTTAAAATTGTCTGTTTTCTTCCTGTGTATGCATATGTCACACGCGCGCCCTAGCGCTCAAAGCGGCTCCAGCAGGGAGGGACACTTGACCGAAGAGAGACAGCAAACTGAATTGACCGACGTACTCCGTGCTGAGGTCTTCTTTTCACCAACTTTTGGAGTCTCCATTTGAAATGGGAGGAGAGACGACTGACAAGGAAGGAGATGGAGCAAATACATGCAAGCCACCAGCACGAAAAAAACATATACTAATTACAACCCTGACTGGGCGACACAGTCAGAGTTTGAATCATAGACTGTAAATAGAAAAGTTTGAATGGGTACGGTCGACCCAGGGAGACAATTTCTCCGCCACATGCATTTTGTGTCCGGCTAAAAATCTCTGTAAAATATGAAGGTTAAAACACATCAGAAATCCATGCAGAAACAAAAAAGCATCAAGCTATGGAATCAAACAAACAAAAACAGCAACCATTAAAACTTTTATGACCAAAAAAGGTTCACCAGAAGAAGACAAGATTGCAGCGCAGAGTTTACCAGTGTCCTATGTCTGAATTTGATGTTCATTTGCTCAGTCTGAACTGGTAATAGTGGCCGAGCCCTCCGCCCCAATCAATAGGTCGAATGTCCTTTTTTTCCACAAATCCAAGGTGGTAACCCTACAGGACACTGAAGGTGTTGTTGCCACCAAACAACGTATTTAGCTAAAGGAGCAAGCAGTCTTTGAGTACTTTGAAATTGCTGAAGTTTTGCATGTGGTGTTTGTCAGTCACCTGTTGATTGTCTGTAGTGTTTGTCCCACGTGTTCTGCTAGGTGCTTTGTTTGGTATCAAGTGCATATATTGTGAGTAATGAGCTTTAATATGTCATTGCATAACAAGTACCCCTTTTCCTTTAATGTGCTTTGGTCATAATCCTCAAATTAGACACACAGATATCACTCAGCTAATCTAAGAGTACCATAAAGGGTGTTGTGACAGAGGCATGAAGCATGTGCACTGACCAAAACTCAAAATCTTACCAAGTGAAATTGTCTCATTTTTAGTCTAAATGTCTTCTCCCACTTGATTTAAGATAAATTTACTTAACAAGTAACATTAGAGGAAAAGATAGAGGGACTTGTTTTAAGACATCTTAAATATCTTGTTAAGTCAAACAATCTTGAATTGATTTTGTTTTGAGTTGTAATTTAAAAGAAACAAGGTTTATTTTACATTTCATATATTTTTCAAGCTGAGATCTTATTTTTAGAAGACAGATAATCTTGATTTAAGACAAACACTTTACTTGATTTAAGTAAATGCATTTTATTGGTGAATCTATCAGAAAGCAGCTCCATTGATAAAAGAAAGAAAGAAAGAAAGAAAGAAAGAAAGAAAGAAAGAAAGAAAGAAAGAAAGAAAGAAAAGTTGTTGTTTTTAAGGGTGGGTTACAGTTTTCAGGGAGTTTCTTCTAAATCAGATAAAAATATACATCCTACATGCACACAATGAAACACCTCCTTTAGAGCATAGCTGGCTTATCCTAGAAAACAACATGACTGAATATTAGTATATCCAGCTCACTATGAGAAGACATTGTATCTCAAAATGTTAAAATTAAACTTTGTAATCTTATTTCAAGTACAAGATGGTCTTAAACCTAGAGAAGTGCTGCTATAATACAACTCAAATTCAGGTGAATATATCTCAAATGAAGAAGTTGACATGAAATGTATTAGTGCAAAAATATTTTTTGAGTGAAAAAAATACTAATTGTTATCATTCCTGTCTTATTCTGAGACGCTAAGCTTTAAAATACTGGTAAAATATTACTTTTTAAAATTTTCACTATTGGCAGATTGTTTTGCTTATTTCAAGGTAAAAGTTGAAACAAGTTTTTCTTTTGTTTTTGGAGGGGCATTTTCTCCAGTGTGGTTGTTTTTCTTGAAATGTATTTTAACACATTGTTTAAATTGTAGTGATTTCCCCTGTGTGTGGGAGACCTGGTCTTACAGATTTGTATGGCTGCTACTTTAATGTTCCAATTTGAGCTAAAGAACCTCAATAGGACTTCCTGTTTGAATAAAAGTAAAATAAAATATAGAAAAGTTTCAGCCTTAAAGGTGACATATCATGCAAAATTGACTTTTTAATGGTTCTTTACCTGAATTATGTTTCCCTGGCATGTCTACAAACCCCCCGAGAATGAAAAAAATCCATTCTGTCCCTGTTTTGATTTCTCCACCTTTCTGTAAATGTGTGTGAAACGAGCCGTTTCAGACTTCCGTGTTTTTGTTACGTAACAACAATATCCGGTCTGTAACTGAGTCAGAGCTCGGAGCTTGTTCAGCCCATAGACTGTATAAAATAATACTGAATCCCTCCCCCGTTTTTCATTACCTGCACAAATGTGTGCTAACAAGGAGCTTAGGAGGGAGGCCTGCTAGTTGTAGGCTGTCTTAATAAACACAAAGGTCGGTTTTACTCCCCGCGTCTGCAGATTTGAAGATCTAGTGGATGATTTTTATTTGTCATGGATAAGTGCTAGCGCTGGTTAGCATAGCCACATAGCTATATGTTCATAGCTGTAGCTGTAGCTGTAACTGTAGCTGTGTACCAAGACACACGTCTACATACTGACAAATAAAACAACAAGAAACACTAAATCTGTGACCAATCCTTCATAAAAGGTCCTGCTGCCTTTCTGGTAGAGGTCGGTTTTACTCCCCACGTCTGCAGATTTGAAGATTTAGTGAATGATTTTTATTTATCATGGATAAGTGCTAGCGCTAGTTAGCATAGCCACATAGCTACATGTTCGTAGCTGTGTACCAAGACACACGTCTACATACTGATAAATAAAACAACAAGAAACACTAAATCTATGACCAATCGTTCAGAAAGGTCCTGCTACAGGCGCCTCTCCGTCACGATCAGATTCTGGATCAGATTCAGAGGGTTGAAGTAACGCGATCTCTGAGCAGCCGTGTATATTCAGCCAACATGTAAACATTAGATCAACGTGCTGGAGAGCCGAGGCACATCCACTTCCGGAGGGGGCGTGGTCAGAGGGAAAACAGAGTGTTCTGATGAGGAATGAAGAAGAGGGATTTTCAGGCATGCCAAAATCTGATTTCAAAGTGTTTTTTTGAGCATAAACTTTAAAGACATGTTTTGGGGACCTCTTAGACCAATATATATTGATGAAAAAAGCGTGATATGTCCCCTTTAAAGGTATAGAAGCCCTAAACAGACGTAGCCATGCATTTTATTTACTCCATCGCCCTGTGATAAAAGAACAAGACCGTTTGCTTTCTTGAGATCTTTGATTGTTTCTCTCTATCTTAGGACAACAACAGAGCTGGGTTTCTCACAACAACAGATCAAATTGAACACACCTGCCCTGCTTACTTCCACAGGTCACTTGTTGTCTTAAGTTGTGGAGTCCTCTCAATCAAACCAGCGCTCCACAAGGTTTATTTACTTTGTATTATCACAGAGTTTTCTATGATTATGACTTAGTCAGTGTATTGTACCCGGCTGCAAATATGTTTAACATTATGCGACTCTCAGTTGGCAAAAAGCTGTAATTGCAGCGCACATGTTGGTAAATGTTGAAACTGAAGAACCACTACAGAGTAATTTTTGAGCAGTGTTATTTTTTCCTGTCTCCCTCTTTCAATAGGAGGAATGCTAGAAATCCCTTGGCTTACATCATTGCCTGTTTATGAAATTCGTGAAGAGACAGAAACGATTTGAGATGAATTTATTTCCCTCTCAGCCTCTCTCCTCTTGAATGCTGATATACGTGCACTCCTACCACTCATGTAGCGCTCCTGTTTGAAAGGAGCAATGTAAAGCTCTCACCAGAGCTTTGAGGCATAATCATGACACAATTAAGATAATTTTACAACGACTGCTGGTGGCAAGAAAAGCAATTTTTACGGCATGTAATCGAGTCTGGCTGTCAGATTAAGATAGCAGGTGATTTGAGGGAAATTGTCTTGGCTAACTCTTTGGAGTGGGATCCAGGTGGCCTCAGGTATCTCTTTGCCCATTGAGGTTGCCCGTAAGGTAATGCAGTTTTGATTTTAAATTGAAAAAAACATTCGGGTGGTAGATTTGTGTCTCTGGGCATCTGTCGTCTTATTACCTGCCTCTGCTGCCATCTTCTCCTGCATCTTGTGACTTAAAAGAGCCAAGTGGCCTGTTATCTGTGTCTCACTCTCTGTCTCCTTTTATGTCTTACTCTTGCAATCCAGTGACAAACTCAGAATTCAACACATACTGTGTGGGATTAATGTGTGGGGGTAGAAAAATCTGTGCACTCTTCTGAATAAAATGCTGGATTTCTTTTCAAGGCAAGACACCTTTAGATGTACAGCACCTTCCACTCTTTGTCTTCACTACCTGTGAGGAGTTTTGTACTGATATTGAAATATTCTCTCTTATACTGATGCCTCTGCATGACCTACATAGTGAGATAAGTTTATCAGCCACATGATTGGTTATTTCTTTATGCTGAATTTGAGTGCCTGTGTTCAGGTCAGATTTCCAGCCAAACAAAGCTCAGCTGATATTCAGCACTCAATCTGAAAAGTCTATAAGCTTAGAGCTCTGTTGCTCAAGTTTGGCATTTAGAAGTAAGTTAACCATCAGGAGGAGTTTTGTTTCTTGCACGCTTAGAGCCACATCTTTAACACAGTAGTGCTCATGGGAAATGCAGTCTTCATCCCAGAAAGACACTGGAATCAACACAACATGAAAACTCATCACAAGGCCTCTAATAAACGTGTCTTTGGTTTAAGTTGTTGCTTTATTAAGTGCACACAAAATAAAATATAATAATCATCTTTATGGATACAAAAAAAATAATAGAATGCATCCTACTGTTTCTAAAAATCAAGATAATTTATGATGAACTAGTGTTAAACAATTGCAAAAAAATGTGCATATTATTTTACATGGATCTTTAAAACAAGACGGTGCAAAAGTGAACAGACAGAATACTTTCCAAAGCCAGCTTTTCTCAAAGAATCATTCATTTTGTTGCAGTAACATCCCTTTAATTAATAATTAGAGTTATTCTAATAGTGCATGTTTTATTTTGTGTTCCATTCAATTAAAATTCTGTCAAAGCCCGACTAGTTACAAATTATTCAGTCACTCATCCTTTGACCCATCGCCTCTCTGGTATCACCTGTAAACCACTCTCTCACCCTCAGCAGCCCCAGAAAGCAACTGGTTTTAACAGAAGATATCACCTCACTCATGTCCTTACTTCCCTCCTCTGGCTCCTAGTCTGTTTTAGAATTGGTTTTAAAATATAACTGATTGCTTTTTAAGCTTGCCTGGGCGGGCTTTAAATCACATTGTAGAAATGCTGACCCCTGATGTGACATCTCACAGCCTTGGATACTGAGATTCAGAACTTCCAGGGTTCCAAAGTCAAGGGTGAAATCTAAACGTTACTGTTAACTCAACTCAACTTTATTTATAAAGCACCTTTCATACATAAAAACATGCAGCCCAAAGTGCTTCACAAAATAACAGAGACAGAAAACAACAGGAATGGTAAAATTATAAAAGGCGTGACAATAAATAAAATACTTAAAAATAGAATAAAATCAACACAGTAAAATGAATAAGATAAGTAATAGTGGAAAGAAAAGTTAAAAATAAGGTAGCATTGACAAGATCAGATGAATACAATAAATAAATAATTAAATGAGATACATCAATCTTAAAGCAATGATTAAAATAATAATTAAAATAAAAAAATAATAATGCAGTCCAGGGCTAAAAATAAATGACTCCAAATTAAAATCTAGATTAAAAAGGTGTGTCTTCAGTTTAGTTTTAAAAACATCCAGGGAGTTCACTGTTTTAATGTCCAGAGGCAAAGAGTTCCACAGCTTAGAGGCGTAAAAACAGAAAGCTCTCTCTCTCTTTGTGTGAGACACACGAGGAACATTTAAAAGGGAAGCATTTGAGGACCTCAGTGATCAAGCTGGAACATAAAATGACAGGAGATCAGTGATGTATGGAAGAGCGAGGCTGTTAAGAGCTTTAAAAACAAGTAAAAGAACCTTAAAATCAGTTCTAAAGAAACAGGGAGCCAGTGCCGAGTTTTTAAAAGAGGAGTTATGTTATCAGTTTTATTTTTCCTTGTTGAACTAGCTTCAGTTTATTTAGAGACTTTTTGGGCAAACCGATAAAAAGGGAGTTGCAATTATCAATACAATTGGTGATTAAAGCATGTATTAAAATGTTGGCATCTTTCTGTGATAAAAAAGGTCTGACTATATGTTTCTGAGATGATAAAATGAAGTACTTACGACCTTGTTAAAATGAGCATTACAATTAAAATCTGAATCTTAAACCACTCCCAGGTTTCTGACCTTTGATTTACATACCATTTGTTATCCATGCTATTCTATATCCAGGTAGCAGAGCATTATATGTCATTATGGCAGAAGTAATAAAGCAGAGCTAGTAGCATGCGGCTGTGCTACATCAAGGACACAACATACAGCAGGCATTTCAGATCTATAATAATACAAATATGAACACTTCATTAAACTGAGCAGTAATTCTGGTGCTCATCATGTGTGCAGAATCAGTAAACATCATCTTTGTTCAAACTCTTTTACAGATTTGCTTTCTCTGAAGTCACAGTTTTTCTTCCCTCTCTCTTTCTCTCCCTTTCTACTGCTCTTGATCTATTTATCAATGTTATTTTACAGTGTTTATATTTTGGCCTAATTCTTAAATTGCGTATTGCTTTTACTTATTTACTTATAAGTTTCTCTCAACGTTGATCAAAATAACAACACTAGAGGTATGGAGGTGAGAGAGGAGCTAAGACGATGGTATCTGTATCGCCCATTAACTAACTTCCTCATTGTTGCCCTCTTCACTTTCATTGAGTAAAATGCAAAAGGCTTAAAGGTGACTCCCACATAGGAAGAGTAACCACAGTGGAACAACTACTAGCACAATAGTGGCCCATGAAGGAATATATCTTACACATATTTCTCAAAATGTTGAAATCTATGGTTTTTCTGTTTGTATGACATAAATATATAAGAGAACACATTTAATTTGACAAGGGTCAACATGTCTTATGATATTTACTTTAGGGATCCTACACCTTTTGAGGTCTGCCTGTTTTATCACCTTTGTTCCTTAAATTTTCTTTTATTAAGCTTGGTGGCATTTTTTTTCTAACCTTTTATTAAACTAAATATTGATTATAGCATGAAATAAATACAGTATATATTTGTAACAGAGGGTAGAAGAAAATCTCCAGCTAGTTAAAATCCCTGCGTCCACTAGATGGCATTACCAGACTTGAGTTTGATGTTCTTTCAGACAGGCTCAACTCAGCTGCAGCTTTCTCAGTCTGCACAAATCCTCTCACAGATCGTGAACATATTACATGTTTTTATAGCTGAACAGTAGTTATGTTTCTATTCTTTCACTATGCACACAGCATCTGCTATGCAAGTGTTCAGGTGTTGAATAGGGAAAGTTAAAGCTGGACAGTATTATGAATGTATGGATTATTATTTATTTTTTTGCTGCTGAAGTAGAGTCACATTTAGAAGATCAAATGTAGTAGAAATATTTACCTCTCCTTATTAAACTGGAAGCATTTTAAATTTGAAAGATGTAGCTCAGTTTAAAAACATTGTGCATGTCTCAAATTCTTGAAATATATATTTTGTAAAGAGAGAATATCGCATTGAATCACACAGATGGATCTACAGTAGATGTATGTATCATTCTATGCCCCCTTTTCAGCAGATTTATCAAACATTAGCTAAATAAATGCAACAAAGAGTATTGATGAAGGCAGTAGGTTATATTCTGTGTGTGACTCCAGCAATGAGGCATTCACCTCAAACTTTTCTTCAGTTTTGATATTGAAAGAGAGGAAATTGTGGATGTATCCTTGAACCTTTATCATATTTTATGTACTAAAAAAATCCTCCGTGTGTGCGTCTGTCTGGGTCAATTTGGATTTTAAGGGCCTGGCAGTAGACGGCGCGGGCAGACTGTGGAATCCCCTGCAATGGAGACTGGCAGGGCTCAATCAAATGATGAGAGGCGACACATTCACATGTGAGTGAATACAATATTCCTCGACACACGCCCCAGAAAAGGCTTGGTATGTGAAATTTCGCTGAACTCAAAGTCTTCTATTAAAAAAAAAAAAGGGAAAACATCCAATTTGCTTTCTGATTTGTCCTGCTTTAGGTTTGGCTCGGTCAAGTTGAAAATCAGCGACCACATTTCAGTGCCTTTTCTCCATCTGTTGATGGAACATGAGGACCACATGGTTTGATTATAGCAAGAGAATATGAAGTACACACACCTCGAGTGCTTATTTGACTGTGTCAGCACTTCTGCACTTCAGAAGAAGAGAGGGGAGCATAGGGAGATATGAACAGCAGAGATTTAATGTAGGGACAGTCAAAGTGACCAGTAGGGGTCACATGTGGCCAGGGAATTCACCGCTCACCTGGGGACATTTTCTGTTACCCAAATGTAAACAAAATCTCCCAAATAAAAATTGTGCTACAATCATTTACAAATGTTAGCGCTCCATCTATAGTTTAATTACTTTGTCACATTGTGGATCACATGTTTCTCATAGGACTGGTTTGTCTTTAAGACTAACAGACAACAGTCTTGGTTCCCCACACGTTTCAGACATATTAAAATGATGTCAATGATGATTTGCATTTATTTGCACAAGTCTTAATAACAATTATCAATTAATATACAATATAGTATTTATGACTCTACAAATGTGTTTGGTTAAACTGCTGCCCCACTAGTTTAAGACATCACTACTGCCAGTTGTACACCGGAGGTTTTCAGGTTCTCATATCACTTAAGTTATGTGGACCTATAGTGGACTGCAAAAAACTTGGGATATCATCAAATACATCATAGAAGAATATGTATCAGAATCAGCTTTGTGTGTGTACATACAGGGTTCCAACAGATCTGTATAAAGTCTTAAAAAAAAATAAAAAAATGTCAAATCTACTGTCAAATTTTTAATTTATGTTTTTGGGCATTTATTTATTTATTGACAGGACATGTGCAGAGAGTCAGGAAATGTGGGGAGTAGAGAGTGGGGGAAGACGTGCAGCAAAAGGTTGTTGAACCTGTGACTGCTACAATGAGGACTACAGCCTCTGAACATGGGGCACACGCTTAAATCACCAGGCCAATCTGGTTCCTCATATTTGTAAAGTCAAGGTCATTAAAGGTCTTAAAAAGTCTTGGTTTTACTAGTCAAAGGTGTTACATTTAAGATGGGGCAGGTCTAAGACATGATAATACAATATCAAATCTACACCGTCATAGTTAGAACTATATAAAACATTTCAATTTTTTTGTGGATTTGCTTGTTGCATGCAACAAATAAGGCATTGACAGCAGTTAATTACGTACACATTCACAAAGCACGAGTACGAGAGAGAAGCAGAAGAAAGTAAGAATAATAAAATATGGGGAATGAATAGTTTCTGGTGCAAACATTGTGAGGTGACTTGCAAGATTTGCAAAAAGCTTTTAAACCCTGGATGAATATTTATTAGACATGCTGCATCTTTGCCAAATGCTGCTTGCTGTGCTTTGCTGAAATACATAAAATAGTATTTATTTTTCTTTGTTTAAGTCTTAAAGAGTCTTAAACTTGATTTTAAAAAGAGGGTTTGGCTCCGGTTCACTTTACCCTTAATGTACAAGCATTAAGCGTTTCATGTTGCTCCGGTATGTACAAGCATAATAGTAAGCATTACATATTAAACTGATGTTCTAGCCCACATAAGACCACAGTGCAGTGATGAAGAGTGAGAGGGTGCATAATAAACATAAAAGATGGATTCATTAAGATGAGAAAGGTTGTTTTTTTGTACAGTATTTACTTAAATGTGCGTAAAAGTATTTTATTCTAACAGCATGATGATTTAAAAGTATAAGACAGATCCTTTAAGGTATCAAACCTCAGGAACGAGAGTCTTACAGCTTCTTAATTAAAATGTGGAGTAAAATAATATTTGAAATATTATGACCATGTTGCTTTTTTTCCCACCAATGTGTCTGAGTTTGTATAGGAACCCATTTAATCTTCCCATGATGTTATACTGTATGGTGCAGAAGTTGTTCCAAATGACGCAGACATGTTCATTCAATTCTGAAACCTTAACACACCATCGTGATGTTCACCGGTCTATTTTAAGCCTTCTTAATAGATCAAAAAAGAAGAGGAGACAAAAATAATCAGGTGTGTTATTACCTGAGGAGGTGTTAGATTGCACACATAGCCACGTGTTCCTGCATGCTCCGACCCGCAGCTGCTCCTATCTCTCCCTGCTCTGCCTCATTTCTAAGACCAACCTTACCACAGCACAGTGAGAGACGGGCGAGATGGCACAAGACTTTGTGGTTGGTAGTTGGATCCCTGGCTCATGATTTAGGTGTCTTTTTCAAGTCAAATTAAAGGGCAAAATAATTGCAAGTGTGATTATCTACATGGTTAAACTTTTTCAAACATTATTAAGTTGTTAGTTTCCTACTCTAGATCAGCACTGTTATGTTAATATAACCATCGCCACAACAGTATGACCTCAACTCTGTAACTGCTACATAACTTTTTAATTTATTCTTCTTTTAAGTCTACTTTTCATTGGTTTAATATTGTATTAAAATATATTAACAGAATCTTTACACCTGCTTGAGATTAAAATATTGTAATGAGGGAATAAAGTTTAGTTTTAAAAAGTCAGCTGTGTACACATTGACCTTGTTGGTAGGGTTAATGAGTAAAATAATGATTGTAAGTCAGATTGAAATGAATTAAGTCATTCAAGTTCAGAGAGTGTGCTGATATCTTTTTAGATTGTACAGGAACAAATGGTAACCAATGGAGGCCAGTGCAGTAACATTCTTTAACCACGCTTGAAATGACATCATATACTGTATTAGAACTGATGCATCTGCATTTAAAATGCAAACTCTCAGACACAGAATTCAAGTAGCCCTTCAAAGTTTTGAACTGTTTTATAACTCATACACTGTGCAGGAAGTTGACCTTCTGAAAGTCAAAGTAAAACCTGTGTTAGCGCATTGTTTAGAAAGGGCAGCAGAGGGCAACTTCACTGGTTTCATAAAGACTTTTGTGTGAAAGTCAACCAGAAGTTTCAATAGAGGCTCAGCAGTTCAGTCATTTTGTCTAAATATTACCACTTCACTCTAAAAAGTGAAACCAGGATGTTGAAGGCCAAAATACCAGACTCGGTGCCCTCAGTGTACGGATGAGTCGGTGATGTCGAGGTGGCTCCATCTTCTTTTTATATAGAGTCAATTTTATATAGAGTAAAAACTACAGATATTTAGTTTTGTTTGTTTGTGCTCATGCAGAAAGATGCAAACACACACAAGGACAAAATCATACACACATGCTCTCAGGTTAATGCTGTTCTTGTTTTCTAGTGATTATAGCTGTGTTGGCAAACTAACCATCAATACCATCAAACCATCATACAACATAAGAGTATAGACTTTCATCCAGTTTACAGCCCACAGGACTGCATGCAAAGGTGCTCAATGAGTAAAACCCAAAGTAGTGCAACTTTGCAAGTTTACAGTGAAACATGTAACTTTTGTCTCCTGGTATATGTTGCACACCCTGATCTGTATCATAGTAATTAACCCTTCTGCACGGCACGCCATTGTGGGGTAACTTGTGCGCTCTCACCTCCCCTGTCCTGCAGAAGGTTCGTGGTAGTCGGTGATGAAAAATGACTGCAGGAAAGAGGATTTGGTGAGGCGCTCCCGCACAATGACATTGTCTGAACTACAGCCTCCTCGGTGTGCCGTGCCACAGCGACAGCCCTTTAGTATTTCCTGTCAAACAGAGCATTGTTGCTTTTAGTTCACCTTAAGTGTCTAGACAGTGGTTTTCCTGCTCCGTTGGTTCTCTTGGATTGGGGCCAAATCTTCACTCTTGGAGGTGATAAGAGTCTTATCTTGCTGTTAGAGGGGCTAGAGACTGGAGCAGAGCTCAAGTGAGTGTCACTCAGGTAGGAGTGTGGGCACCTTAAAGAGCAGCAGGGATAGTCAGCCAGCTTACAGTACTGACAATGAAACCCACAAACATCAGGGTCTCAAATTCTATTTGACTCCTTCTTTAAAACATATCTGAAATTGGAAGCTGAAACTTTCCTTGGATGGGAAAACATTTGGAGTAATCTTTTCTCACCTCTGCTGAAGGTTTGGGTATCATTAATTCCTCGTTTAGGATTGTTTTTGTGTTCTCTGTGTGAGACAACTCTCTGTACAACAGAAAGGGCATGTGAAGGTGCCGCATGTGCAGCAGAATGTGAGAAAACTTTTGCTGTTATAAACCCTACCAAATATCTTGTGAACAATGCAAAACAAGCGATTCCAAAGGGAGCTTTATACTGTACCGTGCTACAATGATAAATTATGAGATTGAGGTCATCCATTCAGGTACAGTGAACAGCCTACATTCTTTCTGACAAAGGGCAAGAGGGTAATACAACGAGCATTCAGATGCTTCCCTTTATGTTTGCCTTTGCTGGAAAATGTTTGTTGTAAAAAGTCCAAGGTCCCTCAAGTAAAAAATCAGTCTGCGGATTGTGCGCTGGTCCTTGTTTGAAGTCCATTGTGACTCTATTCCCCAGCCAGGTAACACAAGAATGCAGCTTTTATACTCGGCATAGTTGATCCACAATATTGGCAAATGGTCCTTAATTCCGCTCTATGCAAGGTTACTCTCCAGCTTGAAGTAATTCAGACTCTTTTCTTTTCTGTCTGAATGGTGGGCTTGTGTTGCAAAATGAAAGGGAGTCAATAGATGTGGATGATTTATTCAAGGGAAAAGCATTAAGAGTTTGGAATGAGAAGCATGACTGTATTCTTTTGCGAAGGACACGTTATTTTCTACAACACAAGGCAAGATCAATGGCTGCTCAGTTCATTCTGTGCACACAAACGGAACTGAATTGATAAAAGGGAGGGGAGGAGGAGATCAAAGTTTGTCTGAATTCAGAGATACCCACGTGTTTGTCTGCTAATTGCGCTGATGCAAAATGTAAAGCTGAGAGTTGTGTAGTAACTTTTGCAACATTTAAAACAAGAGATAACCTTGCACATCAGTTTTGATTTAAACTTTTGTGAATCCATATAACTTTCACTCTTCTTTTTTATTCCTTTATCATCCTTAATACAGAATGGAAATGAATTAAATTATCGACCAATGACACATCTTTGTTTCTCTAAGATTTTAAAGTGCAGAGAAAGTCATCAAAGGAGGCTGGAGCTCAAGTTAAGAACACATTTCACAGCATGATCGGTTACTTTCTTGGTATCTTTTTCATTGCTCATGCCTTTTGTGCACACCAGAAGGAAAAATATGACGCTTTGAAAAAAAACACAAAGTGTCCTGCAGCTTAACTTGTAGAGACACATTGGTCACTGCTGGAGAGATCACAGAACTACAGAAATCTACATATAATTTGGCATTTAAGACACCTTTTTAATAAAAAGTGAACTGGATCTTTACTCCGGTGCAACAGATATACCAGGGTGAAATACAGAGGGAGGTGTTTTATTGTGTGACTTGAGGAAGCAAGTGACAGCTTGATTGTTCAAAGCATGCTGTATACATAGCCAGGCAGACCCGTCTACCAATGAAAGAAAGCAGTGGTGTACTATTGTGAAATACATCAACTTGTGATGCACCTGGACACATCATCAGTGATGTAACCTGGGGTCATTGGGTGTTTCGGGTCTTTCAACAATAAGACACCCTCAACCAGGCGACCCAGCCGGGGTTGATCAAGCCCCGGCTTGTGTCCAGGTAGCTCTACCCCACCCACGGGTCTCCTCTCCTGATCCACAGCCACCTTGAGGCAACTTCTGCTGCCTCTGTGGCTGACTTGATGGCCCTTCGCCTACTGCTCCCTGTGATGCCGAGCATATTGTAGGCCCTGCATAGGGACTGGCCCACAAACCCTCTGCATCCCACCTCAATGGGCTCGCACCTTGCTCGCCACCCGTTGCTTCGGCATTGTTCCACCAGCTCGGTGTACTTTGCCCTCTTCCTCTCATTGGCCTCCTCAATGCGGTCCTCCCAGGGCACGGTGAGTTCCAAGAGAATGACCTGCTTGGAGGTTTCCGAGATCAGCACTATGTCTGGCCTTAGCGATGTTCTGGCTACAGTTTCTGGGAACTTCAATTGCTTCCCCAGGTCAACTTTCAGCTCCCAATCCTGCGCCGTTGCGAGCAGGCCAGAGGAGGTGGTCCTGGCAGCTGATTTAGGCTTCTCCCCAGCTCTGACGAAAGAGATTGTTTTCTTCACTGGGCGGAGGCGCTTGCAGTGGTTAATTCCACTGCAGATGGTGTCCGCTATGGCCTTTAGAACTTGGTCGTGGCGCCAGCGGTAGCGCCCCTCGCCCAGGGCTTTTGAACAGCAGCTGAGGATGTGCTCCAAGGTCCCTCTCTTCAGGCACAAAGGGCACGCTGGTGACTCAACCATGCCCCAGGAAAACAAGTTCGATGGGCTTGGCACAACGTCATAGACAGCCTGGATTAAGAATTTTATTCGGTGGGGCTCAGCTTTCCACAGCTCGGTCTACTATAAAGTAAGTAAATGTTAGCGAAAACAGACAATCCTAGACAGAGCTACACATCTGCATACAAACTGCACATTGCTGAAGACAGTGGAAGTCTTGGCGAGAACACAGTTGAAACCTTACTCCCTCTGCCGGCCCCCTCCAAAAGCAGACTGAATCTTATATTCTGGATGTTACAATAATTTAACTTACCAAGAAAGCTCTTATACTTTCCCAAAGTTACCGGTCTGACAACATTTTGTGTGAAGCAGTTTACATGGCTCCAAAAAACTTAAAATCTACTGGCTAACTTTATTCTGCTGTTGCATTTTATTGTTGTCTGGTGTACTTGGAGACCTACATATTCTGAATAACTTCTTTGTTTAATAAGGTTGGCAAGTTTTTAGTTGTCTATAGCAGGGGTTCACAAACTTTTCAGCCCGCAACCCCCAAAATATAGATGCCAAAGACTCGTGACCCCCACTTTCCCTCAAAGTGATGTAATGTGGCTTCTTTTAGCTGGTCTGCAGAAAATGACCCTACCTATATGAGCATGTGTCTGTGTTTCCTGTACTGTTATGAATTAACCTGCTGCTACTGATGCTTTTGATAATTAACTGTTCACTAACCCTAAACTTAAGAGTCATCTGGCAACAAAGAAAGGCAGAAAACTCATTACATTTTCTATTTTCAAGGTTTTATTTCAAGGTCAGCTCCCTTTTTGCCAATATTTTTTACTATAATGGGTAAAATGTACAAATTTTAGATGACTTAAAAAAAAAAAAAAACATCCTGGAAGACATCTCATGACCCCCCGTTTGTGTCTCGCGACCCCCCAGTGGGTCCTGACCCCTGCTTTGGGAACACCTGGTCTATAGAGGGCAGGCTGCATGTTTTCAACTGTTATAAGAACCCCCTCTGAGACACATTTTCTGAAAACACATAAAACACATGTCCAAAGAATCCTCTAATATCAGCCTGTCACACAGATGGTAGTGTGAAAGTGCTGAGTTTATAAGACCTAATTTAGGATATCCAAATACTTTTGTACAGCTTCATTGCTGCCCTTATCTGAGCTATGCTTCACTTGTCATTAATATTAACAGTTTGTCAAATGCTGGTCTGTGTTCAGTGACTTTTTCTGTACCAGCTCTGTGTGCAGGCTAGATATTAAAAGTAACAAGATTAACCACTTATGGTGCCCAGGAGTGAATTATTAATGACTTTGGCATCCACACGGGTATCAGTATCCATTGGTTTGTACTGGTATGTTATCAAAGTTTAAAATGATGGTATCATGACAAGTTGATGAGGAGTCTCAATCCAAGTCACACCCTCTCCTATAATTGTTGCTCTCCAATGCAATGTCTGACAGACTGAAAATCTTTGTTAAAGAAAAGCAATATCTTTGATTTTAATTTCATAAAAGTGATGCATCTTGTCCGCTCTAGTAAAAAAGTCAAAAATAAACTGTCACTTTGCATGTTCTTGGATACACATAAAGTAGCATTTCTAAATATTAGTTTTTAATTCATGCATGAAAGGGATGGGATGTATAAAACCCAACAATGGAACCAAATCATGACTCCCATATTTAATCTCTGCTTCATAATTTAACACCAAGAATAAAAGCAGAAGTTGCTTGAGATGAGTTAAGATTGCGTTCCACTCTGTATCCATAAACAGTGTTTGTGTGTATTTTCTGAATGCTCTGCTGTTTTTATTTTGGCCCTATGTGTTGTATAATCATTCTGTTTTGATGCTTCAGTTGCTCTGACATTTGATGGCGCAGGCTGTCAGGCCTTGTCTTGGATTAAGGGCAGCATCAGGCAGACATATGTCCTTTCTGCTTTTGTATTGGTTGGTTTTTTTATCTGAGCGAAATATAATTTTTATCTCACTTCATTCAGAATGACAGTTCCTCAAAATCGCTCCACACCAAGGGATATTCATTACTTTTTGTAGACCTGCCTGGGTTGCCCGTCAACTTTTCATCTCCCTTCATCTCTCATCTATTTCACTCTCTCAGAAAGCCTGCTTTTTTTCCCCGGCAATTTTCCTGCTTTACTTTGCTATGACCTTCCTGCTTAAATTGCCTGGCTTGTGTTATTCACAGTTTGAGATTTACAGAGAATAATATTGCACCACAGGATTTCCCACACTCTTAGGTGCCCAATAACTTGTGACAGAATTTCTGTGACCTGGTTGTCTGTATTTTCCCAGCTTAGGGTTGAGGTGATGGGGGGCTGTAGTTCTCATCTAGCTCCGCTGAACAAAATGCTTAACCTGTCATGTGTAGCCGAAACCTGCACACACGGTTAACAGGAGCCGATTCAGTGGAAAGGTGCAATGAAAAACAGATATTTTCAGTTTTATAAGTAAATAGGAGCAGCAGCAACAGGACTAGATCAGCAGTGGAAGAATATTTATGAGTGCTGGAGAACAGAGGAATGATGATGTGTTTGCATAGACAAAAACAATGACCAAATATTTTTAATTTTGTTGACAAGGGCAAGACGGTAAACCAGGTGAGGCAGCTGTGGCAGATGAAGTCATATCCATCCAAAGTTAATGTTACGGGTGTGAGGGTGAACCCAAAAGCAGCACACTGGAGCCCGGAGGAAACAGCAGTTAACAGTCTTGACTAACCAGGTAACACAAAGTCTGTTGAGATGCTGGATCTCCTCAGCAGGAATGCTGTTCAGCTTCTCAGGCGGCGAGGTGGCGAAGGCGCGCCGAGCCGCTGTGTGGAGGACCAGGCTGGAAACAGACGAGGAGCAGGCAAACCTCTCGGTCGTGGACAGAAGGCTGAGGTAGTTACCAGGGCAGAAATGAGGAAGGAAGGTCAGGGACAGGCAGGGTCGAAACCGGGAGATCAATCCGAGGAAGAGTGCTGGAGAGTCTTTCATAGCAGAGAACAATCTGGCACTGAGTGAGCTGAGACTGGGACTTAAATACTGGCAGCAGGTAATGAGAAACAGGTGATTTGTGTTGGCTTAATGAGGAGAGTGTGGTTCAGGTAAACGAAGGGAAACTGAAGGGGAGTGGAAATGTACTGGGCTGAGAGGCTGAGCAGGTGTGGCAGGTGATAACTGTGACAGTTAAAGTAAAGATCTGTTTTGGGTATTTTTTGGATGGGACAGCTGAAGAGAGAGCAAATCTGAGGCGAAGACGCCGACGGTAAACGTCGGCAAAGGGTAAGGGCAAGGAGTCGTACCTCTATACATGGGGCGCCTGCTCTACTGATTGGGCTAAAACGGGGACCCCAGCCAAAATATTCAACGTTTTTTTTCCATCTATTCAATGGAATATATCAGGAGTAGTCCTGCTCTGATTGGGTATGGAATCACAAATTGACAATTGAAGGGATGATTGTCAAGTTTTTTTTTATCTATGTTGATATTAAGGCAATTTTAAGCAACTTGCTTTCAGACCGAAGATGTTAAAATGATCTGTAGAATCAGTGCCCTTCCAATCCTTTACATTTAGTGATGTTTGAAGTTGGGATTCATTGTTGCTTGCATATTGAACAGTAGAAATTAAGATTTTAACTGTTGTGTACAAGAGGATTTGCTTGTTGTATGTCACATTGGTGTAACACACTTGAAAAATAAAGTTATATATAGAAGTTAAGTTTCAATCTTTTCAAAACAGCTCGAGAGAGGGAACACAACCATGTTGTCTTGAGGGGGAGTATATTGGGCAGGAAGTGCTACAGTCTATAGACTGCACCGGTAGCAAGCTCCTTATCTATATAGGAGGGGTGATGAACTTTCTCATGCACTCCACATGCGCAGATAGTGTAGGGGGAATATTTTGGATGTGTAATACACTTACTATCAATACGTTTCTCATACAACACCACTTCAAAAAACCCCGGTCCATCCCTTTAAAGCTGTGTTTTACAGCTGCAGGCATCACCAAGTAGTTATATAAAATAATATAAAAAGTCATTCTATTTCTATATTTTATCCCACTCATTGTGAAGAAGTCAGCAGCACCCTAGGGCCATGTGAATCCATGTGAATGCAGCATGAGGGGTCAGCATGCCTTGCCTGTGGGGAGCTGCTTCTATTGCACGGTGAAGGTGGGGTATAATTACAGCCAAAATGTGCGACGTGAAAGCCTCTTTACACTTCTTACTTCATTTAAGACAGTTAGCGCTTATCTCTTGTCTTGTCACCACCACACAAAATGTATAAAAGGGGATGTGCCCAAGTAGACCTTATTCAAGTTTCTTCCTCTCTATCTTGCAAAGAGGCTTTCACATTGTCACTGTCTCATTTGTGGCACATAATAGTGTCTGGAACTCTCTGTGGTCCATTGTCAACTACAGGACTGGTTGTCCATTTGGAACATCTAAAATACTGGGAGGGCTTTAATCTTTCTTCATTATTTTCCAATTTTGGATAAATGTGCTCATAATACCTCCCTCCTCTTATAAATGAAACTCTTTGACTCTCTCCCCATCCCTCATTTTTCCCCTCGCTTTTCACACTTTTCGCTCGCTTTCATCTTTTACACAGGACAAATAAGTAGTCCAAGTGTACAGACCAAATGTGGAGATAGAAGGATAATTGAGTCGACAAACATTAGGGTCAGGGTGAGATCATTGTTCCGGCTGGTCCAGGAGGTGCTTAGTCTGATCTCAATACGCATATTACCATATTTTTGTCATTTGCCACAACAGTGAGAATTGACCCGGGAAGGGCTACTTCGCAAAACTGTGATTGTGTGGATGATAGTTAACAGGACATTTAGGGTCACACTGTCACTGCCTGCCTGCTATAGCTTTTTCTGTATAGAGCTAATGCAACTTGCACCACTGTGCAATTTATTTTGATATCTGAGATGAAAAATTTAAGAAGTATGACCGCTCTAATTCTGAACCAGACTACATTTAGGATAGGAAAATTTGTATAATTTGCGACATGCTCCGTAGAAATAGGCCACATGAAATATCAATGTGCCTTGATCTGACCCCGGAGACTGTTGTGACTGTGACAGATGTGATTGGTTATGAATATGTACATCAGCCCCAACGGTTGGAGCTCTTGCTGCTGGTCACCGGCTCTGAGATGAAGAGCAGCAAAGATATGAGACCAGGGTTGACACTGCTGACACAGCTGCTGTACCTTGCTTCATAGTTGTGGGTCAGGAATTATAAATGAACAAGAAAATGATTACATTGGTAGAACCTCTTTATATATGTTGTGGCTCATGACTGCATGAGGAAGTGTTAGCGATGATGAGTTATGTCAAACTAGAAAAAAAAAAAAATAACAGCCATAGGCTACCACTGTATGATTTTGGAAATAGACTGCAGACCAACCACACAGTGACTATTTGTCGGCCATGTCAGCCATGCTAATTTAATAAATGTGTGTGTAATGGTTATCATGCTGATTTTCACTGTGACATGCACAAATGCTACAGCATCGTGTCATCTTTATGTGATGAACGCCTCTGTACATCAGCAAACATGCTTTCACACAATAACATCAAACTTTGATTAAAAGTGGACTGCTTTAAAAAATACAAACTTTGTGATAGTTCAACTGGAAAGTGAAACACTGCAGAGTTCAAGAGTATCTTGGTGAGTAGGGTTTGAAGTGAAACTACTCCTTTAAGGGGTTTTAAAGTTGGGTTGAATGAGGCACTTATCAAATATAAGTGTACTTATTGCTTTTGATATTACCAAGCCTCCTTAGTGATCCGGATCTTTATCAATTCCACTTTCAGTACTCTTCTATTATTTGTTGGAAAGACATGACGTTGTGTTTGACCGTTCTGGTGTAGCTTTTACTGATGATGTTTTGTTTACCTTTGCCTAATAGTAGTTTTACCGACCGGTCCTTAAACACATCATAATGTAACATAGTGTCTGATCATTTATTAGATAAATCCCTGTTATACTGCCAGTATTAACATATGTTTCAACATAGGATCACTATTTTGAATCAGCAAGACTTGCTGCAAAGTTTGGGTGCGCTTATGATGGCTGCTTTGAGCAGAGAGGAAGGATGACTGTCCTGCAGCAGCAGCAGCAGCAGCAGCAGCAGAGGTGACTGAGTTTATTCAGCCCTGAAGACAGGCAAAGGTGCATTTTGGTTTAACTCGATGCACAGTACTGATCTGCATGGCCGTGAAGGTTTCGTTCCCCCCATTGCAAAAATGTATTTTTCAACATAAACTGCATTTTGATTGCTCCTAATATTTTGCTTTGGTAAAATGTAGCCAAACTTCAGACCTTCCTGCACATTCAACCATTAATCACCAGAATTCTTCTTTAAGTCAGTTTAATAGCTGTTTTATTGGTAATTCAGTCTATGAGAAAAACTTAGTGAGGCAACTGTGACAACCTCACCGTACACAACCATCATCTTATCAAAAAACCCTTTAAGTTTTCCTCTCTCTCTCCTTTGGCCCGTCTAACTCGATGAAGTTATTACCGTGGTCTCTGCTTCATAAGATTATCCTCTTGTTTCCTTCTTGAACAGCGTTTTGTCGTCTGCATACTGCTGTATGTAGTTTAATTGGGCTTGGTCTGGTATGAACCTAATGTTACATGTTAGCTTATGTAAGCAAAGTTGAGTTATTGTTATGAAAGTTATAGGCTGTGTAACTGTTACTGATGGATCAGTGAACTAACTGAAAAGTATCTTCTAATTGCGGTGGCATTGAGTTCTTCATTCTTTCACCATTATGGTCTCCATTAGGTGTTGGCAAGAACCTCACGATGCATTACGCATAACACTACTTGGGTCACAATACAATAGTATCATGATATATCACAATATTGTGATATATTGCAATATTCTACACAGTTAACTAAGAAAAAACTGAGATGATGTAAATGTAAATCACACAATATTACTCAAAATTGAAAGGGCAAATTAAGTCAAAATTATTTGATTGAAAACAACTTTTCAATGTTATTGTTTTTGAAATACTGAAAGTCAAATACAGTGTTACATATATACACTTAACTGGAAAACATAAAGTGCATACAGTTTGTCACTTAAACTACTGTGACATCAAACTAATGTTGCAAAGAAATGATTATTCTTGTTTTTCCTTTAAGAACGTACTGAAAGCATCCTAACCAAGCGTGCCGGATACGGCCCTGGTGGTGAGGCTTTCAGCAGAGCGTCTGCCCCCTGGTGGCTGGCTGCAGTATAGGTAAAAAAATCTGTCTCCCCCATTCATTTGAATGGGGGAGCAGTCAAACTTTAAAACATAAATACACGTGGTACGAATGTTTCTCACATCTGTATGCTGTGGTGATATGTAGTTAGTATTTGACTGTTTTGTGTCCAAGGCCTCTTTTTCCTGAAAAGTTTCTATTTCGTTAGTTATTAGAGTTTAAAAAATGGGGTTTTACTTCCTGTTTGCTTTGATTCACAGCCGCCGTAGAGGGAAACTTCAAAGGACACACAGCGTCTTATGACGCTACGCTGTAGGGCGGAGCTTAATAAAGTGGCTTCACAGGCTCTGGCTGCACAATGGCGGCGCCCAGGAGTGGGATTTTTTGGCTTCAGAACCGTACACCGGGAAGAGGCGGAGCAACACTGTCCATTTTTATTTACAGTCTATGATCCTAACCTGCAGTGCAGCTCACACTCTTCCCAGCAAGCGTTGGACGGCTGGCAACTTCAGTATGTGCTGGGACGCTAAGTTGAGGGTGTGTGCAAAGCATTTAAAATGTAGCATACCGGCTAGCTCTGCAGCGGTGGTCATGTTTGATGCGTTGTCCGTCTCTATGGCTGGTTCCTTGTCATGTAAGCCTTTTTCCTCCACTGCCTTTTGAAGCAAATCTGTTACTGCCGGTATGGCTCTCATACATTGCCCTCGACTCAGTAGGTTTAGGTGGCTGCATCTGCGCTAATACATCGGAGAGGTGCAAGATGAGACCGTAAGTCGGTGGTGTTCCTGCTATATTTCACGGCAGTAAGACAGAGCTTGCAAACGGCATTTCCTTTCTCTAACTCGCTGCTTGTGCTCACTGTTTTTGGAACTCGGAAGCCAAAATGCTTCCAAACGTCTGCTTTGAATTGTGCAGGTGTTGCTCTTTTGCCAGCCATGTTCGCTCTCTTTACCTGCGCACTCTGACTGCCTCTACAGGAAATGCCACAGCGACATACAGAGGAGTAGCTCTTCGGCGCCATCTACTGCAGTGGAGGTGCGGAAGTCGTATTTTAGTTCCAACTCAGCTAAAATATTTATTTTTACAAAAAATCGACATTGAGAGTTAAGACATCGATATTATATAGGAGGTCAAAGTATCGTGATATATTGCCGTATCAATATTTTTACACACCTCTAGTCTCCATGTTGTTGAACAAAAGTCAATCTGTTCAGCTTTAGCTTGTCTGTTTGCTGCAGCAGTATGTTTCTAAGTCCAGAGTTTCATGAGATATTGAAAGAGTTCTGAAAGTGTATAATACTGTATTGATACTGTATTCTCTCCCACACTTACAGGAAGTACAAAGTGGAGGTGTTTTTCCTGTCCTTACATTTCTTTATCTCTATAGGACCTCTTTTTAAAGATGCAGCAGGAAACAGCAGAATGACCTTGATGACCCAGAAACCACTTCATGATTTTTTCTGTTTTTTATTTCACATGAACAGTAACTCACTCAATAGCTGTCTGTTGACTCACTTCACAGAGATCACACAATACTGTCTACCTTTCTCTGTAAACACGATCCTACAGATTTGCTTTTGACACGCAATTTGATTTATTTTGTGTTTGTTCACATTGGGTCCACTTCCTTCCAGTTCAGTCTTCACCGTCTTTAGCTTTCATGACACATCAAACATCTTGTTCATCACTGAAGTCTTAAACTTTGTAAACTAGTTAAAGGCTGTTCTGTATCTACTGCTACATGCTTTCACCACAGATCATATAATTGATAGGTACATAAGGTGCATTTCGACCAAGAGTTCCGGGGTCTTTTAGCCCCCAGAGCTACTTTCCCCTGAACTAAAAAGTTCTGTGCCCCCATTGTTGTCTGCGTTTTGACAGTGGGCTGAAGTCCCGGGTAGATTGTGCAAATCAAGCCAGTGACGTATGGAGGAAATAAAAGTAAACGCACTACACCACCAGACCAGTAGAGGGCAGTAAACCAAAGAGGAATGCCTTTCATCACAGATGACACCATAGAAGCAGACGGACAGGCAGGTATCATTATGAGCAACACAACAGTTAGCCTGTTAGCATGAAGAGACTCAGCTGGCGCTGTTTTAGATGGTGCTATATTTCATCACAGATGGATTCACTGAATCAACACGTGAGAGGAGATAAGCACGAGTAGCAAAGACGCTTCAACACGGCTTTAAAATCCTTTTGAACTCAAAAAGCCGTGGCAGAGATCGGCCGGTGTTTTGGTTTAATCAGCGACCCTATTTACTGGAGACTCTCAGCCGGATGCATCCCTCATAAATGTCTTTAGACGATCATCAAATATCTGATGAGGATATTTTGAAATCTTAATAAATATTAAACTAGTTTGCATTCCCAAGAACTCCCTCTGTGTTTCAACAGCTGTGTAAACTCCACAAACACTGACACGTTCAGCTGAAGGTCTCCAGTTTACAGGGTCACTTTTAAAACCGTAACACCGGGAGAGACGCATTTGAGGTTAGCTGAGAGAAGACTACTGTTACAAGCTGCTAAATCAAGAGAATCACAGCTTCTTCTTTTGAAAAGTACAGACACATACAAAAAAGATAGAACAAATAAAAACTAATGAAAGAAAGAGAAATCAAGTGAATCACAGATGTGTGTGATGTTATTGTGGATGGCGGGCGGAATATAAACACTGCGGTTAATCCACCAATCAGACACGTTCAGCACTGCAGGCCCTGCCCCCCAAAAGCCCAGGACCATTGAAAAGTACTCCCCCCCTAGCAGGGGCTTTTAAGGGGGGAGATTATCTACCCCTGAACTAAATTTAGACCCTGGGTCCACCAGTTGAAACACACGTAGTTCCGGGGTAAAGTCCCTAGTTTTGGGGTAAAGTTCCTCTGGTCGAAAAACGCCTATACAGTACATGACAACAATGTCTGTGCACATAGTGATCTGAACAGGTTTATATCTTGCCCATTACTATACCCAGTTTGGGTAAATCACAGCCGGCGTGTTTTAGTTGTTTCTGGTTGTAGTTAGGTTCTACATCTGTCAGTCAACCCCTTGTCTATATGTTTCTTGAACAACTCTACGATTCGATATGATACAGTTCAACTTTACTGTATGATACCAGATGCATGGCCTTCAATATCAATATCATGACACAGTGTTTCTGCGACAATAGATAAATTACCAGACAATCATACAATGATATGTCATGATATCTGATTGACTGATGGATAAAAAAACACCTCTAAAAGGTAAAGTGCAGGATTAACACTATTAGCACCACTGCAGGGAGTCGAGAGGTAGGGATGCAGTGACACAAATTTAAATGAAATCTGTTTAAAGACTCATTTTAAAATGAAAATGTTGATATTTGTGCCACTGAAATAACAAGTCTGTGTATTTACAGCAGCCCAGAAGGACGAACTAAGCACTTTAGGATTTCCTTAAGTTTCCTAGCACTTCTACGGCTCTCCTACGTGCTGGAGAGGGAAAGTGACTGGAGGGGTTTTCAGTCTCTTGCAATGTTAAACATCACTGCTCTCATACCTCACATTCCTCTTATCAAGTAAGGCTGTGCAAATTAAAACTCCCAACAGGATGAAAGGTTCTAAAAACATCCCTAATACAGTCAGAGAACAAAGTATGCTCAAAATGTAAAAATATATTGCACATTAAGTTGGAACTCCCAGAGTCAAGTTGAAAATGAATTTGTTGTGATGTAAACAAAGTCAACATTCACAAATTTTAAGAAGGAAGTACAGATTTCTGTTATGAATTCAACATTTTAAGAATAGATATCAAAAGTATCCAAAAGGGATTTTAAACATCCACAATTATAAATGTTCCGCATAAAAAAATGATCCGCAAATAAAATGGAAAATGTCAACCAAAGGAGACAAAAGTTAAAATGTCAGTGAAAGGGTTAGAGTAGAAAACAAATCAGAGAAGGTTTATTCTTTTAAACACATTTTTATGAAACCTGAATCTTTCAAGTTTGGAACATCATGTGACATTAATCATTTCTGTTTTTCATTTAGAGAATTTAACCTCATTCACAGAATGGTATTTTGACTTCTTTTACTCTTAAAAACTCTAAGAAAACTTCTTTTGATGGTTTTTCCTCATCCTAACATTTACACTCTTCTACTGTAGGTGAGTGAAGGACATGCAGAACCCTCAACTCCCAACCCCTCACACATACAAACACAAATCTCTGGCTTTTTGCAAAGCAGTCATTGGGTTATTGGTATTGATCAATAATCCCACCAATCCATCACAGATATATTCTGAGCTGTGGGGCTGTATATCTGACTCATTGCCCCTTAAAGCCTCACAAAGGGATAATTCTGGAGGAATACATTTCTCAAGTTAATCATTTTCTTCTGATTTTTAAAAACACTTTCATCGTGTCTCTGAAGACTTCATCGTAAGACAGTTTGAGACTGACTTAAAGAAATAATGATTGAAGAAGAGGCTTTTTTAATATTTGTGCTTTCAATGATAAACATCTTTGACTTTTTATGTTTGACCCTCCAGCATCATGGAGACCACCTAAAGCACATAAATATAACAGCTCTGCAGCACATCCTCCTGCACAAATTTCCCTGTTCCTCAGATTTGTGCAGACGAGTTCTACAATCACAAACCCAAAGCTAATCAAGTTTTACAATTGAACGCACAGAGTAAAATCCTGCACCTCTTAATTAGATGTGTCAGTGTTCATGGGATCTGTGCTCTCATGTACCTCACAGGATCATTTCCTTCTGTAGATGATCTAAGCTCACGACATAACAGAGAATTAATACAGTCGTACAGATCAGTGTTAATATGCTGCATCTCTGCACAAAGCAGCAGAAAGAGTGCATAGACTAATATTTCCTCGTGCACGTGAGCTTCCAGGAACATTTGCAACTAAAAACATCTGCATGACACAGAGGAACATAAAGCCATCAAGAAACATGAAAGACAAGGTAGAAATGATCAATATAATAAAAAGGTAAAGAAGAATGAAATAGAATGAAAGCGGGTGTGAGGCAAGCAGAAGGCGCAGGGGGAGAAAAAAACTGTTTTGAATTAGGCATTCATTGAAAAAGAGAGAAAAAAAAGGGAAAATCTGAATTCCTGGGTCCTAATCTTTCGCTCCAAGCACTGCACTGCTAAGCTCTGGTTTGGGATGACAGGTCCCCCACCTGGACAAGCTTGGACAATGTCTCTGCTATGTCTCATTTCTGTGGGAACAGTGCTGCACAGACGGCTAATCACGTCCGGAACCAAAGGCACCTGCCCTATCTGCCTCTACATTTGGTCGGGAATCTTTAAAGAGGCTAAACCTCACTTTCATGCTTGTCTTTTATTCACGGTAAGTGCTTATCGAAACCGAGCTGTTGCCACTGCCCCATCTTCCCTCCCACAAGCTCTGAGAATGCTTGACGTAAGTACAGCCAATCTGGGTAAATACGAATCTCTCCTTACTGTCACTGCTGGCATATTATGCCCCTGAGGGAACATTCTTTTCATAATATCATAAGCTGCTTAGCGGTGTGCTTCTATTTAAGGCATACATATTAATAGCTATAAGGAAATCATATTTGAACTGTTCCCTGCAATCAATGTCTTTGGGTTTGCTGTTATACTTTGTATAAGAAGGTGCTAATAACTTGAAGGCACTTACACTGGGCAATCTAATCCCTTTGTATGATAAAGACTCGTCTTGGCAGGAGAGTGTGCCAGATCATAGGACAAGGTGCTGCAGAGGTTTTAGTCCCTCAAATCACAACCCCAGCTCTTTCTTTCCCTCCTCTTTTCACCGGGAAATACTAGCACTGTGAGACCCAGCAGCCCAACTTACCGCACTAATACAAGAAGTTGTGTGATGCGCCTGACAACAGCTGGCTCAAGCCTTTCCAGCTGCATATTTAGGCTGTGTTTGTGTGCGGAAAATGAAGGAAAGGCTGCCTGGTTGTGGCCTCTTCCTGTTTGATGCTCTCACAAATAACATGATGCTAAATTTAAATCAGGATGGTTGGAAATTTGTTGAAAAAAGGTACATTTTAGAGGGCTTGAAATGCAATAGAAATCCAACTAAAACGTGCTTCCTCAGTCAGTTGTTTCAAAAATGTGGAAAATACTCAAGGTTAAATCTTCAAGTATGCTGTTTGTGTTAAATCTGGTGATGTTCAGTTCACAGTGATCTAAAACGGAGAAACGCAGGTTTCTTTTGTCACTGTGAAGCTGGTACTAACATTTTTGAGTTTTTGTTCCAAAACAAAAATAATAAAGCCGTTTCAATTACATTTTGAGAATCTTCCATGTCTGCAATATAATTGCTTAATATTGCTTTAATCAAGAACTGATTTCAAGCAATCGTAGCCGCATGCATCCGTCTCTGAAAATGAATATCCTCAAAGATCCGAGGCACTTCAGTAGCACACACATTAAAATACTACATGTATTAAATAAAACTAGCTTTCATACTGACAAAAGTATTCTTTTCTGGAGTCAGATAAGACTCTTGTTCTTTCTCAGTCTCAATGAGCACGCTGTCAGGATGGAGCCTGACTTATCAGCAATTAAGTCCTCACAGAAGTGATCACTCTGCGACTGAACTTAGTGGATTGTTACAGTTTTGCTTCTGAAAAATAATTTAGTGGAGTACGAAAGTCTGCTGTTAAAAACCAAACGCACCTGGGTCCTAAATTATTATTTTTTGTTGTTTTTTTTCTGTTTGAGGAATAAACTATTAGTCTCCTTATTCACTGTGATGAGAAAAAAAATACATCAACATTCTCATGTAGGTGTAATTTATTTTCAGATTTGAGCTTAGAGCAGATTCTCTCAACAACCTGCAGAGAAAATCTAACCTGAGTTAAACCAACATAAGAGTCAGTATGTATGTTTTAAAACACGAGAGGACGCAGGTAAAAGTTTGTGCCAACACTGAAGCCAAGGATGGAGGCTCATTAAGAGTCTGCATGGATACAGCATTGAAGAGGACTGAGGCAGCTTTTACTTTGATGAAAAACATTTCTATGATGATTTGAGTTTTATGCAAATATGTGAATCGCAAACCAAAAAACTTCATCTTGAATTGAAACGCATTCACTGTCTGTGAGAAAGACTCTCCAGGTGAAGATCTGTCATCAGTAATGTACATGATTTCACAACTCATGCTATATTTTTTTACTGATGATCTTTTTAGAGTAATGATGCCAGAATTCAGAGTTAACCGTCCACGCAGATAAAAAGAGCAGCACAGGAGCATGTTGTTGATGGGTGCTCCTGCAGTGGACCCTCAGGCCAGCAGGGGGTGCTGGCTCACAGGGCTTCGAGCCGTCGAGCAGCAGGAAGAATTTGGCTGTGGTTGCTGGGGCACAAGCTCTCTGAGCCCAGATGAGTGCTTCAATTGTAGGGATATTTTCCTCTAAGCCTGTGGTTGACAGCAACACAGTGCACTTATTTAAAGCAATTTCAAACATGTCTTGTCTGACAAGTTTTAAATCCTACTTAACACCCCGTAACAGCCACGAGTTTACTGTCAGAATTAAAGAAGAGAATTCTCAAAGGGAGAGAAATTATCACTTTCATTTTGTTCACCGCCGTTGTTTATAAAGGACATGGCAGGGATGTTTACCTAGGGATGAATATATTATTACCATTTTGCTACACAGTGTTTTTCATGCTGGAGAAAAGGCTGTTTAAAAAGTTTACCTTATATTTTTTAATTGCTGCCATTACAGCTGAAGGAATAAAGGCAAGTCTGAGCCTCAGTGGCTTTCACACTAAAGGCTCACAGAAGCTTTTTAATCAAAATAAAAGCCCCTTTTTATGCTGTTATGTGAACTGGCTTGTGCAATAGGTAAAGACTCCGGTGATACTCTGTACATATTTCTCTTCTCTCCTCTTCCCTTGAAAACGTCTCTCCATGTGATGTCTTTTTCTTCCTTTAAAAGCAAGAATATGCAACATCATTCTTTATATTTCAAAACAATGTTTAGTTCTCACGCCTTTGTGCTGTATCTACTCTGTGCCTCACCTTTTGTGTTTATTCCAGTTACCACCCAACAAAGCATTTTATTTACATTAAGACATAGGGGAACAGATCTAGGCCTGCCTCAGCAGCGGCTCATGTCGTGCCTGCAGAGATGGGCTTTTCCTGCTCAGATTCCACATTCTTTATCAGTCCCCAAAAGCGAAAAAAAAAAGAAGGGAAAAAAACAAATCACCAAATGTAACAATCTTCCCCCTGTCCTTCTTGTGATTGCATGTTAGGCACTGAGGTGATAAGCACACTGGTACGTGTTGTTGCTGTGTGAAAGACACCCTTTATCGGCTCATACCTCTGACTTGTGCTTAGTCTAGTCAGCCGGAGAAATATGACGGAAATCTGATAGGAGAATAGTCCCATCTCAACATCAGCGCAAGTGCACGCCTAGCAAGCCAATGTTTATGCTTCCCGGGCCTTGTGTTCTCAGGGGAAAAATGTCAATAGAGTGTCACAGGAGCATCTCGCCGATGAGGGGCTGGCTTCTGACCTAAACGGCAAATACATCAAGAGTGTGTAGCGTCATAAAAACCTTGTCCAGACAAAGATATTAAAATCAAGCAAATAAAGTAATGTTTAAACACGTTTAAGTTTATGAATGTGTCTGTGTAAACCATGCATGCAAAGAGCAGAACGTGATCACTCGTGGCTTGCATGTCTGAACATGTGGATGGAGAGGATTTTTTTCTCTCTTGTATGAAGCAGGGCGGGACGCTCAGGACGGAGTGTCTGTAATTACAGCGAGAGTGTCACACACCTCTCGCCTTCACTGCTTCCTCACAGACATCACTTTAGGACGAATAGGTTTGTTGGAAATCAGGAGGTGTGATTTTTGAAGATGCAAACTTCAGTCAGTTCATTCATTTCTTATATTTGGACAGGTACCACACAGGATATAAAATATGTGAAGTGCTTGATTTTATATTTTTGAATAAGGATATAAAATAATGTCAGGTGAGCTGTGTTTGATAAAGAGTTTAAAATTAAATAGAACTCGACAGATGTGGAATTTTTCAGAACGAGAATGAGAGAAAAAATTCAGCAATTACTGATATGGAGGTCAATGCATGATCTTTTTAAAAAAAAATAGCAGGAAGTAAAATGATGCGCCTTTTTTAAAACTGGATTTTGCACATATTTTGCATTCACAAAACTCTGCAAAGAGTCCCAGAAAATGATTTCTTAGACAACTATCAAAGAGTATTTAGGTAACTGTACTGCACAGTGGCAGTGATCTTTGTGCTCAACTATACTGTACTGAATGTGCTGCAGACAGTGCTGAAATTAGGGAATTAGATGCTGTGCTTGCAAACCATAGCCTCTTTCACATAGGTACTAAAACACTCCAGGAGCAGAAATTTCAAAAAATGTTCAGGAGCTCTGCCTTGGAAATGTTTTAAAGTTGCTTGTTCACGCATGCCCCTCACTGCCTGAAGTCTTCCCTGTCAGACGATGAGGATGGTGGGCTAATCTGTGCTTATATCTGCACTATGACATATTAGATACCGACAAGAATCCACTATACTATATCTCTAATTTAAAAACCACAGGTTTATCAGATGTTCACACTTTAGAATCAGGTTGTGTTTTTGTGTGGTAAAAGGTCTTTGTTGGATGTTTCCCCTCTTATTGTCTTCTCCTTTCCTGATAAATTCTCAAAGGTCTGTCTCACTTATCTCTTTAGCTTATCGGCTGCTGGTCTTATGCACGTCTTCCCACCTGACTTTGTGTCGTCTGTTTGAGCACCTTTGATTCCCCGGCTCTTTCGAGGTTTGTCAAAAATGACTGGGGGGTCTCGGTTGGAAGACTGAACAAAGGCATTTGTTTCCAGCTATATTGCCACCATCAACGGCAACATCTCGCTTGTTAGCTGTGCAGAGCGAATGGGGATGTGGATAGGGGTATTTGGAGGTGGAAGAAAGGAGATGCTATCCCTGCTAAATGAGGGAAGATTCACACAGTATAATGAAGGCTGGACCCATGGCTTCACAGCTGATGTGTATCTAAAAAGGCCTGGTAAATACTGTTTCGGAACAGAAGGCTTTATCTGCAGATATACATATCCCCTGCAACCACTGGCCCCCACATGAGGGCCAGAGCTATCTCCTGGATCACTTTTATTCCTGTCTTTTTTTTTATCTGAAAGGGTGGAAAAATGTGAGGCTTCATCAGTTTAACTCTTTGAGAGTTTGTGTGAAATTCTTGTCGATAGAAGAAGATGCAACAACCGGGATATCCTCAAGGAATCTTTGCAACATCGTGCAGCAAGTCAAAACAGAAATATGAGAATTTAAAACGGAAAATAATTTCAGCTCCTTCATATTGAATTCAGTTCTATACAGCAATGCTTCTATTGTGTCTTTGAATAACAGCCAGAAGAATATGTCATAGCGAGACTGATGGTGATGATGACTTTGAGGAGGAAATCATAGATTATCATTATGCTACAGATGTTGTGAAATATGATTCTGCAGATGTGATCAGAAGGCTGATTTCTTAAGATAATTTAAAACTAAAACACAGTCAACAGTTAGTGTGGAGCACTGTCTACTATTTGCAGCAGACAGTGCTGTGATGACTGTAAACTAAGGAGCATTCTTTGCTTGATAAACTACATAATGACCAGATCAAATGCACCCCCTTCATGGTCTCATGTTGACCAATGACAGCAGCCAACAATATATCTGTCAGACTTTACTTTGCATACTTAGATAGGGAGTGATTGTTAATGCAAAATATGTTCAGGTTGGGAAGAACACTCAAGAGAGTCCCAATAGGATGTAAATTAAACTGTGTTCTAATTTGCACACATTGTATCCACTTCAATCCATGTTCATAAAGACTGAATGAACTAAAACAGATTTTTCACCTGATGAAGAGGTAAGACCTTATTCAGCTATACCTACAAGACTACAGTATACGTAGGGTGACCACCTTGGATTTGTGGAAAAAAGGGACACTCAACTAATTGTTTGGGGCAGAGGGCTCGGCCACTATTACCAGTTCAGACTGACCAAATGAACATCAAATTCGCTCTGCCGCTGCAGTCTTGTCTTCTTCTGGTGAACCTTTTTTGGTCATAAAAGTTTCAATAGCTGCCAGTTTTTGTTTGTTTGATTCCACAGCTTGATGCTTTTTTGTTATTGTGTGGATTTCTGATGTGTTTTAACCTTCATATTTTACAGAGATTTTCGCCGGACACAAAACGCATGTGGCGGAAACATTGTCTCCCTGGGTCGGCCGTACCCATTCAAACTCTGACAGTATCACCCAGTCAGGATTGTAACTAGTATGTTTCTTTATGCTTGCATGTATTTGCTCCATCTCCTTCCTTGTCAGTCGTCTCTCCTCCCATTTCAAATGGAGACGCCAAAAGTTGGTGAAAAGAAGACCTCAGCACTGGGTACGTCCATCAATTCAGCTTGCTGTCTCTCTTTGGTCAAGTTTCCCTCCCTGCTGGAGCCGCTTTGAGCGCTAGGGCGTGTGACATGCGCATAGATGGAAAGAAAACAGAGACAATTTTAAACAGCCGCAGGAAATCAAATTAGGTTTTTGCATTTCCCCAAAAAACTGGACAAATTGTGAGATTTTTATTTTCCCGGGTCAGCTGGTGAAAAAAGAGAACAATTGTGGGAAAAACAGGACGGGTGGCAAGTCTACAGTATACAGTACAGTATTTTTTATAAAGATATTTAAATTGAAAATTGTACTACTTGTTACTGGGTCAAGCCAAGTTTGTATTTCTACATGAAGTTTAAGGAAGTTTATAAAATGTCAGTTTTGTCCTCAAAGTGTCACGTTAACCTGCTCTATTTAAACACAGCCAATATAGGCCTGTAATGGTCATGTTGATACATATGTACAGGTTTTATTCAAGCAGCAACCTCTAGTGTCAAAAGATGAAGCTAATGCTGAAGTGCAAAAAACTGCAGTTCCACAAGTGTCCACTTGAGGCTGACTTCAAAACCAAGGAAGCCCCATTGTGTGCTGTATTGAAATGTTCATTTTTGCAGCAGCAGCAGAAAAAATAAATAAAAATGATAGCCTGGTTCATGAACAGTTTTGGTCTGGATGGCTGGTTTCACTCTTCATGCACCATACAGGATTCATTATTTTTATTATGCTGATTTGCATGATTAGGGGTGTAACTGAGTCGACTGATGAGTGGGCGCATTATTTGAAGAGCTTAAAGACCAGCTCAGCTCAACCTCCTCTGGACTGATGGAAAGTTAGGTTGAGAAATCAATTCCAACATGGTGACTGCCATCAATAGGCTTCATAACTACTAATGAACTACTAATAATCACTGTTGATATCTGCCCTGAGAAACCAATATTGGTTGACCTCTTACTTTACTACCCCAGTGAATGAAAATGACACCCCTGGTCTCTTTGCTGATCTTGTTTCATCCATGCAGAAGTAGCTTTAAAAAATCATCCTGCTTTTCTCTATCAGTCAAATATATCACTTCCTTTGAATCTTTACATCCTTCGGCTGGCATCAAAGTAAATTTGTAGGTATACTCAGTTCTTGCTCGTCTTCTGTGGGATATGCTGCACTGTGTTGCTTTAAGTCTGTTTCATAAGCAGTGATAAACTCTTTAAAGGAGTTTTAATATAACTTTGAGAATGTCTGAATAGTTTCTACTGACTATCCAAACAGTTGGACAGTTTTTGCTTGAAGAACCCACACCCCCAGTATGTGTCTTTCATAACTTTAGAGGTCAAATAAAAACTAAAGTTCATACAAATGCTTGATAATATCAGAGAATGTCAACAGTGAACTTCAGCTGATCTATTCAATAACTTTTTTTCTGATTGTTTTCCTCCTAATACATTTCAGAGGGACACTGTTACATTAATGTGAGTAATATAAAGGTATACATGTCTCCAACTCTGTGTACAGCCTCCCAGAATCTTTGCAATATTTTTGCAACTCTGCCTATAAAGTTGTATTTATATGTCGTACAAAGGGCAGATCAAAATTGGGGATTTTCAGATGTTTTGCTGCCTTGTAGCAAACAGCCCGTAGCCAACTGCAGGTCCCAGACCTGATGGTCTGGAATCCCAGCTGTAGGCAACAAGATGCAAGGAGATGTTGGAAATTGACAGACATAAATAATGAGTAAGCCTGGGCAATCCCTTTTAGGCTCAGTGGAAATCACAGTATTGGTTGCAAGGAGCCAGGACCTTGCCATTCAGTGCCAAGGCCTCGGCTTAGATGGTGTTCGTCGTGTGTCCTCTACGGGACAGATTGTTTCCTTTTCTCCTGTCACTGCAATTGAGCTATTGCGAAGGAGGAAAAGGGAGAAGGGAAAAGGTCAACTGGATGTGAAGCTCCTATTATCAGCAATCTTCCCCTGGCTTCCATAAGCAGCTTGTTTCTAAGCTGCAGCCTAGCCAAGCATGAAAAGAATATAATTTCAGCCAATCTCCTGGTAGCATGGGTGCACATAAAGCCATTGTAAGGCCAGCAAAACAGCTACAATAGAGTCACTGGCCTTCCTGATAAAGATCTGCATAGGTAATGCCAGGGCAGCAATGACGGCACTTTTTGCCTCCTCACATTTAACTCAGCTCCCTGTGACCACTGTCCCCGGTCAAAGGAAAGGATGGACAGCAGTTTTTTGTGTTGTGTAATTACAAGCTCAGTGAACTCAGGCCTCTTCACACGTTATCAGCCACTTTGACCCCAAGCTTTGTTTGCTTCTCAAGAGGACCGAACTTTATGAATGTAAAAGAAAAACTTTTTGTGTCTGTATTTCTGTATCTCCCCATGTTTAAACAATTTACTAGAGCTTATATTTAGAAAAGTCTGACACATATTAAACCCACTGCCATATAACAACCAATGAAAGCCTAAGCGATGTCTCACAAAGAAGACTGTTGGGTTATCTAACATCTCAGACACCAAACGGGGCCTTTTAGTGCATGTATAAATTTGCCTATTCTCCCTGTGCCTGCATAGCTTTTCTTCAGCTTTCCCCAGAAGAAGATAAGAGCAGCGTTGGTTAACCATGTCATTAAGAATTTCTCACTTGTCCTCCAGCACAAGCAAAGAGTCATACAACAATCTGTTGCGTATTAATGCACCTTTGTGGTCAATCAAGGCCATTTTTATTCACCACATTTTAAACAGAGTTTAATGTGACATTGTCCTCACACAAGAGAACAGTAGATATCTGTTCCACCATGAGATAAGCAATACTTTTTGTTTCACAGGATGAATTGAGCGCTGCAGATATCCTTCATACAGTGAAGATGATCAGACCTGGTGAAAGAAGCTCCCTGACTGCACATTTCCTCAGATTAGCTGTGTATAGAGCACCATAATTAACATGTATCTGACGTACTTTGGCCCAGTTGAAATCCAACAATAGAGGAGATACGGACAGAAAGCTGATCTGCAATCACTTCATTCTTTTCAATGTCAAGGAGTAGCCAAGAAACAAGCTGTAAACCAGCAGCACTTCTGATAACGAGAACAACACGGAGGAAACAAAGCCTGCAGAGTGTCTCCTGAACTTTCTTGCTGCAGCTTTGTTACCGAATGCAGGGTGTGAAAGTTTGGATGAACTTGGATAAGTTAGCAAGAGCATTGTCATCTAGTTTTCCCTTGAAGACATACATTACATTAAGAGCTGCATTTTCCTGGTAGTCAACATAATCAAATCAGTTTCATGTTCGGAATCAGAGTTTCTCTGTTTCTTCTGCAGACACATGAAGTCAGCGGGAGCTCGAAACCTGAGCTGTCACTAGAAAATGTGATGGGTCCTTTAATTGGTTTCAGGTAAGGATTCATTTAGGGTTCATTGCATGAAAAGTATCAACAGGGAGTTGAATTATCTGAGACGATCATCTTGTTTTCAAACAAAACAGACCCAGCAACTGGAGCAGAAAGATAAAAAGTGAAGTGAAGTTTTGAGTTATCTCAAGTGCTCTTTGGAAGGGTCAAGGGGGCTGCGAGCTGAGCTGCTACCAATATTAGCTCACTATAAGTTAGCTGACTGAAATACCTCATCTGTTTATTTGATATAGTTATAACAATTCTAACGACTAGCAGAAAGACGTCTGGGAAGTTACTCATCTCCTGCTAACGGCGAGAAATCCAATACGTGTGCATCTTGCTATAAGAACGTGAGACTTGCACCTGCTGACACAGGAGTTTGATGTGCGACTGAACTGAATCAAAATGTAACAAGCAGTCAAACCTTTATTTTGAAAAGCCAGGTCGGATTTGAGTTACTGAAACCTGAGTCAGGCCCTGTAATTTTCTCAAAACAAGATTTCAAATGGAAAAGATATTTCACCAACTGTCAGAGAACATGTGCAATTAAACCCAAGGCTGAGAATCTGCCTGTTCTCCTGCAGCTCTTTACCCGCTGGACACCTCCTCTAATGCAAAGTACTCCACTGACCATGCCGTCATGCTCTGTGAACAGAAAAGGTTAGGCCATGCTAATTTCATTGTCTGAGTACAGTCAGTGTAGACCAACACATGGTTTAATTGAGTCTCGCACTTTCATCCTTGCTAATTATGGAGGCACAAGTTGTGACAGCTCACCTGGGACTCTTTACTCTGTCTTTACTGTTGTCTTTGTGTAGCTGCAAGGCCTCCCTGAGCCAAAGCTATGCTGATCTTGCTATTTATTGATGAGTTTAATGAATGAAAGCTTACCCTTATTTCACTCAACAGATACATCACACACTACACAGGTGCTATCACAGTAAATAACCTGGAAGCACACTTGGAGAATTGTACAAATGTTTAATGGAAAATTTAAGCAAGCATCTGGTGCTAAATACATGTCTGAAATTAAAGGGGACAATTTTCTATAACTTTTACTCTGATGCATTGCAACTGTTTGCATTTGTATAGAAATGTTGTTGCTGAATAATTTTTGAAATGCCCTTTTGTCCAGGTCACACTTGTGTTTGATGTTGTTTGTGGTGGAGCAGGTTTAAGGTGAACACTTACCCATAGAGTCCACAGGATGCATGTGCGCCGCGTTACATCTGCGACACGGCTTTGCTCTGTCTCAGGCCTGGAGCCCTGGTCCACAGGACGCGCGTTGGGAGTGTAGCGCCAGCTCAGAGCAGCAAGGATCAGCTGGGTCCAGCAAAGAGAAAACCACATACAGCATCATTCATTCATATGGCTTCTAGTTTAAGTGACTTTGTAGTGATCAGCAGCTCAGAGATGCTCTCACCAGCTCTACTCTCGTTGTCTGGATGCAGGAGAGCATGCTGCTCCTCTTTCCCTATCAGAGATGGTTGGGGTCTAGTAGCTCCTCAGGCCGCTCTCACATCTGTGCCCACTAACTGTCATTATATCCCCACTCTCAGGACCAACCTGAGACCACGCTAACTTTTTGCCACAGTGTCAACGGGCAGAGTGGGAATGTGATGGGCTCCTTTACGCAAATTGTTTGATGTGACATGTGTGATCAGGTTGTGTCTGGCACTGATTTTTTTGGGAATAATTAAACATCATTGTTATAGGGTTTGGACCAATCAGAGTCAAGTGTTTAACACAGCCAGCTAATTACTAAATTTATCTCATAATTTCTGATAACAGCTCATTTTCTACTGATAACCGGATCATTTTCTGGGAGAAAAGAAAACAACATGGTCCCTGTGAAAGGCCAGACCACAACAATTGTTTGTTTGTTCAAGCTTTAGCAACTCTGGGTATACAAGTTATGATAGTGGATGATAAGTGAAGTTTGAGAGAAATTATCTCATTATCATGGAGAACGGATTAAGTAAAATGTACGAATTGCATGGCTGCAGTTAAAATGACCATTGATCAACAGCGAACAAACCTCCTTGGAGTTAAGTGCTGAGTTTAACGACTCAAAAAAAACAACCATGGATCACTGACTGAGGAAGAGTGGCATAAACCCTTACTGGAACTTATCAAACACCTCTTTTCATGGCGTTTATGTTGTGTTGCTAAAAAGACAGTGACTGTTAGCATGTTAATGGATCATTATTTGCAGTCTGATGCAAGCACTTACAGTCAAAGAAACCCAAAATAGAGTTATGACAGCAGGTTATTACATGTGACAGATAGTACAGTCACAAAGAGTTAGAGTTTTTCATCACCATCAACACTGACTGGTTTTATTCCTGCTACTGTTGCCTGTTATTGCGTGGATCATTGACTCAGTGTTAGACTGAACAAAACAGAGATCCAACACAGAAGGGCAAAAATCTGATCACAACTAAGGCTGTTCTTTTTACAGTTTGTTATATTATATCTAAAGGGGGTTCACGTAGCTCATATTATAAAAAAAAACAAGTGAAAGTGACAAATTATCTTGAAAGAAATCACAGAAAAACAAGATGCCCTCCGCTCAAATCACATTTCCTTCCAATCCTGCTTTTACCTTTTTACTGCTGTTGCCTTCTCCATCAGTGTCAAGAGTCAGAGATGTTCTTTTGGGTTCAGTCATAAAAGGAATAGGAAATTATTTAAGAGTGAAACATGTTTAATTATTCAGCCCAATTAATCCTTTCACTTTTAAATCAATGAATATAAAGAATGAAAGAGTTTTAAACTTTAGGTCATGCTTCGTGATGTTGGAATAAAAAGATGACTCATAATCGGGTACAAACTGAGCACTGATGAAGACTTTATACTTTTATCTTCTTCTTCCTGTGCAGCTACGTTAAATAGTGAGTTATAAGTTAAGTAGAAGTGAGTAGTAGGATAGAAGTTAGTTGCTATAGTCAGTAGTAGTACTAATTGCTACTCTAAGGTACAGTGTTTTTTAGCAGCACTCAGCTGATTAGACTTGGTACCATATAAAAACAGATGGTACCAGAGCTTCATAACTAAAACAAGGGATGCACCGAAAATTCGGCCACCGAAAATGTTTCTGCTGAAAATAGCAACAAAAGTGCATTTCAGTTTTCGCCCGAAATACTTTTATCACCGAAACAACACGGACGAAACCGAGTGTTGTGATGACTCAAGCAAAAACCACGGCCTGTACGTGCTTGTCTGGATAAGGGCCAACATGTCTGTATTCGTTATTCCTTTGATTGCAGCACTAAAGCGTCTTCTAAGCAAAGAGGTTGAGACGAACCATGGCGCACGCAAAGCTGATGTTCTAACCGGGAGCACCGAGGATTGCGTCTTTCAAATGAGCAAAATAGCACTCGCTATCCATTTAGCGTGTTTGCCTTCATGAATATGCAGTATACATGTAGATCATCAGAACGCACAAAATACTGGGAGGAGGAGGAGATGCAAATGTAATCATTTAGCACACGCAATGTGATCTATCAAACCTGAAACACATTGCGGTCGGTGTTTTTGCATTTAAATTTAGCACGTTTGAAAGGCAGGTGCAAACTGGCACAGCGTTATGCACAAGTGGCTGCGGGCACTGTGGCAACAAGGAGGCATGACCGGGCACTTTAAACCCAATAAAGCTCATTATAACATCGCTTTGTAACATACACATGCCTGCAAAAGTGGGGCTTACAAGCATTACTACATTTTTTACATACAGTTATGTCATTTTGAAGTCAATCAAACAGACATGAAGTCTAACAAACCAAGAGAACAACACAAATAAATAAATAAAACAACACAAATTCAAAGCAGTTCAGCACCATGGATAGCGACCGCATCATTCTGACACCCACTTTAACTTTTTCAACTAATGAGAGCACAGTAGGTCACTGTATCAACAGCTATACAGTTTAGTAAAATTGGCACAGCGGCCCAACATCTTCACATACAAACAAAAAATCAATATGAAGTACTCGGCCTACTCACCACTATTTGAAGGAGCCTTAAGCTCCGCGGACTTGTCCACGATGTGCTGTATGTCCATTTTCTTTGCTCTGTCATCCTCAGTGGACAACATAGCAAGTCCACTCAGTCTCTCCTGTCCCTCTGTGCTCCTCAAGGGTTTTTTATTTAGTTTGAACTTGGAGAATGAGCGCTCAGAAGTTGCAACAGTGACGGGAAGAGTCACAAATAAAACCAGGGCGGTGCAAACCTCACTGAATGCAGAAGTTACTGCTGGGTGGTTGACAATGAGCATTTTTGCCAGATCCCTAACAGACTTTTGCTTTGGTATCTGGTCCCTGAAAGAGGTTCTAAAAGAAAGCAGTTGGCCAGGGAAGCTGGGGGCGATGTCCCGACTGTAGTGCTCACTAAGCCACCAGGCAGCTCGGCAGTGGTGGTTCTAGACCAATTTTACTAGGGGGGCCAGGCTGGGGCCAAGGGTGTTGTCAGAGGGACACATTCAACCCTGACAAAAGAGACTAAGATGGGCGAGGACCGGCTGAGAACAAACTGGCAAAACATCAGTGCATCCTTATATACTAGACATATATACTACTGTGTACTATATCAAAATGCAGACTGACAGCAGCTGTTTGGCTGTTTACACTCAACATCAGTCCCTTAGCGCTGGAAGCTTTTTTATTGTATAATATTTGTTTGGTGTGGAGGGGGGGGCCACAGGGGGCCCCCGTTGGCCCCTTCCCAGAACTGCCACTGCAGCTTGGTGTAACTCCTCATCTCGTGCTTGCAGCAGTGTGTTGGGGTGAATTGCCTCAAACGTGTTCACAGTTCTATTTAAGCTGGTGAATCTTTGGGACAGTTGCTGGATGATGATATCAAGACATGCATTAAAAACCTTCACTCAAAAGTTGCTCTGTGCGTCAGTGAGGTGATCTGTCTTCATCACGGTGACGCCTAACTTTTCTGGCCCTGGTTGTTTCACAACTGCGATTGACCTCCCAGTAGCTTGTGCAAGAGTGGCAGACTTAGCCTCATCAAATCGCTCTCTAAACTCCATCAAAACACTGATTGCGTTTTGGAGTAGAGTAGATGCATTTATTTCATCGGCAGATCTTCTGTTTTTTCTCACAGCATTCACCTTTTCACAGATGGCCTCCCAAATCGCGTTTCTTCTGGCAACGTTGAGATGTCTCTGCTGGAGTTCACCGATGTGTTTATTTGCGTCCTCCACTAAAACCTCCAACTCCATGGCTACAAACTTCATTTTTCGTTTACGGCCACTCTGCTCTCTCAAACTCTCCAGGGTGACAACCGGTAGCACACGCAAAATCCTCATTAAAATAGGGCGGTCTGCACCACTTTTGCACTTGTTATCATTTGCACACACAGTCATAGTAGATCACCTGCAACAAACCCACTTATAGCACATGCAAAATTATAATTTGCACACGCAAACTAGTGCTCGTTAATTGGGATCTTAGTAGATCAGGCCCTGTCAGCACACGTTTCACTGAGATCTATTCGGATCCTCTGCACTTAATCCCGGCTGTACTTGATCCACGTTATAAAGTGTGGGAATAAAGCAGCGCGCACGAGAAATGATCCAGGCCGAGATGGATGCGGAGAACCCGCTTGCCTTGATTTTACTGAGGTTAGTACACAGTAAGGATGCAGCCGGGAGTGCTACTGGGTCAAAATCAGTGATAGGAACGAAATACAAGACCACATGATGTTTGTTTCACGTGATGTAAAATCGAAACAAAAAAATGTGTTCGAGTAAGTTCTTAACAATCAAGTAATGGATAGTCGATTAATTGTTGACATCCCTAGTACACAGTCATAGCCGTAAATGCAATGGCACTAATAATTTGCATAATAATTCATTTCGGTGATTCGTTTTCGGCCTTGATTTCCTCATTTTCGGTTTTGGCCAAGAATTTTAATTTTGGTGCATCCCTAACTGAAACTGCACATTGTTGAATTTGCTGAACAAGACGTCACACAGGAAGACAGTCTGTGTGTTATATACCAGTGAAACTTATAATCCAGATTTCAAGTTACTCTTTATCTTGTTAGCATGCTAACATGTAAAAATGTGATGCAACAATGCCACATATGATCAGTTAAACATTCTAATTAACACTGAGCATGTTAGCATCCCAGTGTAAGCTGCAGAGCTGTGTGGATATTTACCAAGCGGCAACCTCCGGTCTAAAAATATGAGTCCAATGCGGAAGTGCTAAAAACTGCAGTTCATGGAGGATCCACTTGAGGCTGGCTCCAGAAGTCCCGGAAACTACATACACACCAATTAAAAAAAGCTGATCTTTACAGGAGAAATAAACATGTTTACAGCCTGGTTCAAAAAAAGAGTGTAGCCTGGATAGCTCATTTATCGACCGACACACACTGTATGGGGGGTGAAACACGGCAATTTTGAAGATATTGAGATTACGAGTCTTCCAATGAGAGGCACAGCTGACTTGATTGACAGGCGGGAACACTGTAGCTGTTGGCTAGGAGGCTCAAAGCCCGCCTCTTAATGTCACAATCGCTCGACAGCAGCAATATGGCTGCCACCGCTGATTGGCCTCAAAACAGCGCTTCAGAAACAGATGGGTGACGTCACGGATACTACATCTATTATTTATACAGTCTATTTCCACAGAGCTGCTCATGTTGTTGAATTAAATTTTTGTGATTTTATTCTTTAATTAGAGCTTTTGTTTGTAGATTTAAAAGACATTACCACGCGTCAGAAAATCCATTCAGAAGTTCCAATATAATTATATTTCTCTAATATGATTTATTTTCTGTCAATTTTTAAACATTAGCATTGATGTTGAAGAACATGTTAGGATATACAGATTTGTTTTGTTACTGTTACAAAAGCGATCAGAGCAAATACACTTCTTATCATGTTTTCTAACACCTTTCAAACTCACTTTCTATTCTTTTTTTCTCTGAGTAAAAATACCATGCTACCTTTACAAAGTTTACATGTACTGTAATAATTGAACATTTTGGTATTTACAGAGTATATTGTAAGTTCAGATTATCACAAAGACTAAAGTAGCTTGTGGAGATAACTCTCAGACAAAACACCGGGAGGTTGTTGTGGAATTTCAGCAGCTCGTGCTGAGAAGATAAAATTCTCAAGATCTGTAAAGTATCACTTGCAGCTGTTGTTGGATCCATCAGAGCTGTCTACAGTTGAAACGCAGTATTGTCTGATGCAAAGGTGGTTATAATAGCGGGCTGTGATTGTAGCCACAATACAGATTCCATCTCGTCTGTAATCTACCGCAGAATCTTAACAGTACCAGGAAGGTGAAGCTGCAGGGTGGAGAAGAATGTTGAGATTACATTTTTTCAGTGATTGGCTTCTTTGAAAAGGAGTGAATATCTTAATGTTTCACAGTAGTGTTTGATTTGCAATTTGAAAATTGAAAGGAAAATGTCTTAAAGCTATAGTGGTAGAGTAGAAAAACTGGTCAGTTCTAAAGCGGAGGTATTGATACTCGCAAGGGAAGCAGGAATCTGTGTAGCTCACCTCATACCTCAAGACTGTGCCAGGGCTAATTTGGGCAGCCTAATCACAGGCCATAAGCTCCAAATATGATAAGGTAGTCCCTTCAGGATTTCACAGGCTGTTCTTGTGACTGTTGCAGCCTTGAAATGCTTTATTTCACAGCAGTTCAGAAAAATGTTTGCAATAAAAGTCGCAGTGTTTTAAGCCTTTATCCTGTGCAACATGTAAAACATGAGCGGTGAGTGACGGGACAAATCTCTTGGCTAGCAAACTGTTCCTTGAGAAAATGTCAGCGTTACTTCTTTGTGCTTCATTACTCTGATCAATGCATCCTCCCTCACATCTGTATTTTACTGATCAGTTCTCTGAAAGCAGATTCAACAGATAATATGAGAAGCTTTTGTTCAACAACATACCTTGTAGTCAGTCTGTTTAGTGCTCCCTGGCTTACAGATTGTAAAGCTGGAGGTGATTTAAAATCAAGCCTTGGTTGTTTGGGTGGAGTGACTGTGTACACTAGTTACTACAAATTGTAGTAGAGTTATAACTGTTACATAGAACTCACAGCACTGGTAGAGAGAAAGTCTTGGCCCAAACAGCTGAGTTGTGTTTGGGAATAGTACTGAGACAAAGTGACTTCCTGACAGCAAGATAATGCTGCAGAAAATTCTAGCATAGGCTTGCTCCTGATTCTAATATTTTTGAAAATAATGTTGCCAGTCATGACTAAGGTGAAGCAGTGAGAAGACAACTTCAAACTGGCTCACAAATGATACTGTAACGTTAGTTTAGTTTACATAATCTTTGATGCTGGTTTACAGAAGAGAGAGAGAGAGAGCGAGAGAGAGAGAGAGAGAGAGAGAGAGAGAGAGAGAGGAGAGAGAGAGAGAGAGAGAGAGAGAGAGAGAGAGAGAGAGAGATATGCCACTAGAGGTCAAATCTGAACAAACAGTTCCAAAGTTCCTCAGGGAAAAACAAAACAAAACATCCAGCTGTCTTTTTATCCTGAATATTGTTCATTGAAATGATAAAAGCCCATTCTGTCTGTGCTGTTGGATCCTTTGTCAAAACCAACCGATAGTGACTGGCAGTAGGATAGCCAAACAACACATAAAAAGTCAGCATCCTGGTGGTCTGGTTTGCATTTGTAGAGCATATTGTCACATCAACATTCATTTTAGTCTGTTTCATAACAGCTAGAACTTGTCACAGTATGTTTAAATGTACAAAAAAAATATCCCCCCAAACTTAATGAAGGATTTAGAGGGTGGATGTCCCCCATCTCAAAATTCAGAGATTCAGGCCCTGTTAATGTTTGAGGCAGATAACTAGACAGCCATCTTTGAGCTGCTGTGTTTGACGAGCTGGAAGTGAGAACAGGCTGTGAGGGCATGTTTATGGTTTACAATGTTTTGGGAACTATACAAGGACAAACCAAATTAAATTATGAGACTATTTTTTTAGTATGTAAAAACGGGTTTCTTAAAAATGGTAGTAATGGCGAGTTTCAGCCCTTTCTGCAAACAGTAATAAAAAGACATACACTAACACAATGATCTCTGAAGCACTTGAAAACGATTTGTCCTTAACCCAGTAGACATAGAGGTGCTATCTTTGTTTGCCTTTGTTTCCTCACTTTTACTGTATTTCAGGGTTCACCGTAAGAGGCCACAGTTTTGTATCAGCATTGTGAGGGAAGAAAAAAATAAAGATAAACCACTTTTTCACCCTCAGTGGAGGAAAAAAAGGCTGCGTGCTCACAGCATGAAAAAAAAAGCCACATTCTCTCACGTTAGTCTGTCTGGCAAAGAAGAATGCTGATTCGCTTGAGGTAAGGAGAAGCAATGGCCATTTAATTAACCTTTCCTGCCTCAATCTGCTCACAACAATTTTGCTTGTGACTCCCTTTAATAGTTTAATGACCTTGCTGTCAGTAAGACTGAGAAGGACTGAGTCAAGGTATGATTTAATTAAAAGAGTCCATATGTTTAAGAGTGTACCGACAGAGGTGCAGAAACACCGGGGTTCATGGGAATGACAGAAATTACCTCCCTATTGAGGTCCAGAATGACAGCATGCAGCATGGTGTGAGTAATTAGAAGGGGAAAGCAAAGAAAAGCAGCCTTTGAATAGGTCGGTTGTATGTTTGTCATGTTTCTGGCAGTTATTGTAATCAATGTCCAGTAGTGCTGCCTTTATCCACAATATGGTGCTAGTGTCCCTTTCAGAAAAAACACTGCTTCCATATGCAAACCAATCTCAAAGAATAATACATCACCTGAAGACCGCTATGATCACAGCTTTTGAGTCAGGGTGGTATTGAAGGAGCCCACTGGTACCGTTCTCGGAGGTCAATGCTACGTTCAAGCTATTGAAACAGTACAGTGAAAGCTTTGAGTCTGAGTTCATTGTAGTGTTGAAAGAAGCCATTAGCAATAAGACACTGTAACTCAAACCCTGCATGTGCCGGTTTCCTTAAAACAAGTTACTTGAGTTACTGTATGTTATGATCACATGCTAGCTCTAGGGATGCATGATATGGATTCTTTAAGCCTGATGTTGATAAGATTACCAATATTTCTTCAACATTTTTGTATTTTAAAATGTGTAGTTTATGCACCGAAAACTGGAAAGTTCTGACTCTTCAATTGCCTTTTATTTATGTTTCTGCAAATCGAAGCACTCATGTGCAGTAATGTCTTTTCATCCAGCCACTGGGCTGTCAAACTCAGCATTCTCACTGGGCTAACATCAGAAGTCCATTTGTATGTGACATAACATGTCTTATGTATCAATCAGACTCTGAATGTGTGCAGAGATCACATCATACAGGGGGGTTACACAGGGGTTCCAAATACACCATTAGCTGATAAAATACAGTACCTCAGAGAAAGATCATCAAGCGCTGTTAGTTCAGTGATTTTGACATTAACTGTTTGCTTTGGGTTGTGTCTCATAAACTTTCTGCACGCTGCTTTGGTACTTCAACACTCACTGTTTTCTTGGTGCTAATGCTCGCTCTATATTTCATCAGTACATCATCTTTGTATGTGACTTCAAAGATGTGTTGTGTTAAAACTTGAGATCTTTTTGCTCATTTCAGAGTTCTTGTGGTGTTTTGTAAGTTGCGAGCATTTTGAGCTCTGATGCCATTTTTTTTTCAACTCATGCTCAGCCGGTTGAGCTGAAGCCGGCCGGCTTGTCGGCTCGGGCCGCTGGATGTTCCTGGGGAGCTCTGGAAATTTGGGACACATGGAGGCAGAAGAGGCATATGCTATGAGGCAGGATAGCTGGTATAAGAAGATGGAGGTTTATGGAGAGGAGATAGAAGCCGTGTCTCTCCTCTCTCATCTCTGGCTAATAAGATGGATGAGCTAACAGGACTAGCCAGGAGTCAGACAGAGTTTCAGGAATGTAGCATGGTGTGCTTCACGGAAATGTGGCTGCATCAGGATATTCCCGACCACAACGTCTCCATTGACGGCTTCCAGACTGTCTGAGCAGACAGGGATAGCACAGAGAGTGCTGTGGGCCTCCGACAATATTATCTGCACAGGGAGATCTCACATGTCATACTGGTAGCTGTTTACATCCCCCCTCTGCCAACCCCAATACGGCGTCCAACGTTCTCAACGCTGCCATAGACTCCAGACAGACCATCAGAGTGCCCTCTTCCTGATCTCCAGACAGACCACCAGAGTACCCTCTTCCTGATCTCCAGACAGACCACCAGAGTGCCCTCTTCCTGATCTCCAGGGACGTATTTATTTTCTACATAGCTTATTTTGTCTTCTGTACATACTTTTATTATCATTATTTTCATTGTATTTGTATTTGTATCTTATTAATTACTTTTTTCTATTAATATTATTTGATATTCTTACTTATTGTGTATAGAGCAACTTTAATGACTGAATTTTCCACCGGGATGAATGAAGTATCTCTGATATCTGATTTTTACTCTCAGCTTGTAGCTGCTGCACTACTTCGTCTGTTTATGATGGGATACCACAGCCTAAGTCAGAATGTGTAGGCTTGTTAATAAATGAAAGCATCTTTTACTGCTTGTTTTAATCATATAAAACTATAGTATTGGAATAAAAAATGAGGAAGTAAAAATATCAATATCTCACGATATGATAATACATCAATAACAACAACAACATTTAAAAATGGAAAAATACCATAATGTCAAGGAAAGAAATTGGCAAACAGACAATACTGTATGATAAATGATGGGGTAAAATTAAAACACCATGTTATAGATGATGATTTCTGCTCCCTCATCTGTTCCAGTTTGTGGTTGAATTGAGCCCCTGCCTCTCTGTCCTCCTTCACAGCTCAGAGAATGATGGAAGAGTGCCATGGTCACCTGTGACGGCTCAGCTGACTGTCATACACAGCACCGGTCCACTGATGAGAGTGAAATTACTTCATAATAGTAGGGGTGTTCCTGGGTTTATATAACGATATGATAATCCTCTTTTCACACAATGATGATAATGATCATTATTATGGCAGGGGAGTAGGGGGCGAGGAAACCGCTCGGAATGGAGACTTTGCTGCATAATCCTCCTGCCTTGAAAGGTTAAATACGGATTTGAATACTATGATCCCCCACTCTGAAAATGATAGTTCTGTATTTGAAGCAAATGTGCTCATTGTGCACTTTACCTTGCGGAGCAGCATGAGTGGCACTCTCCACCAAAGAAGACATGCTTGCAGCGCTGTATTTGCACAAATGATTGTAAAAAAAAAAAAAAAAGCTTTATGAAGAATGACTGACTTGAGAAATCCACTGTTGGAGGAGCTGTTGTTGTACTTAAGTTTAATTGGGGCTGCAGTAGCCTAAAGGTTAGCAAAGCAGGCTTTGGACCAGATTCACCAGAGCGGAAAAATGTGGGTAGGGAAGTAAATGTGTAATGCTTTCTGCTCTCTTAATATTGCCCTACAGTATCTTCATGTTTCCCTCAACCTCTCTGTTAACCCTGGCTGCTCTGCTGGATTAGCTTGATGCTAATTAACGGAGGAATGTTATGGGCAGCTTCCAAGTGCAAATGTATGAAAGCTGGGTATGCAGCTGCTGCATATCCAGTTACATAGATTTATCTGCCTGTGTGTTTGTGCATAAATCTGTGTGTGTGTGTGTGTGTGTGTGTGTATGTGTGTAAATGTGACAGATTTAAACAGTTTACATGTCTAAAATGTACAACAGTAACTCCAAACAAGATGTAAGTCATTTATCTGACAATTTTAAAAGTCAATAACCCAATGCACTTCAGATATTTTTCAACAGATCCCTGCATTTGTAAATTCATGCACATTTTAATGTCTTCACCTCATAACTACCTCTGGTCTTCCTGTGCAGTTGTGTTTTAATCAAAGTAATCAAACTTCACAAATAAGAAAGAATGGGAGGATAAAATTAAGCTACATTTTTTTTGTCCAAAATGTTCAGGTCGCTGTGCAGACTATGCACATATCTACCCCATGTGCATATAAATTCATGTTACTGAACAGTTTTCACTTTGACTTCCTTGTGCACAATGCTAGCTAGCACACAAGCACAAACCCAGGAGATGCACTCAATGTTTATTCTACGCAGTGCTGGATGTAGAAAATGCCAGCCCTCTAGGGGGCAACGTAGAGCTAATCAGAGTGTTTCTGTGACCACAGTGGAAAACAAACAGGCCATCTGTGGAAGAACGTGAACTATTGTACTGACTGCACAGAAGAAAGAACAGAGAAAACATTTGGTATGTCTTCTAATAATCAGCTGAAGGAGCGTGTAGCTTTAACTTCAGGACCTCTGAAATTAAAAAAAAAAAGCTTCTCGATCCAAAACCTGAGAGTCCTGATGCAAGACTGTTTGAATAGTATTGCCAAAAGTAATGGAAGATGGTATTGGCATGTAAATCGTAAGAACTGTGCAATCTGAAATAAACATCACGCAAGTGTATAAGACACAGTCTGTTTTAGGGTCTGAGGGAAAAAGGCTCACACTGTCCTCCTGTGTGACTAGTCCTGTCGCATCCAATAAAGTACACAACCTGCACCTTTTCTGCAGCTGTGCAGCTCTTCCTAGTACCGTCTGTTTGTGCTGTGTGGAGTTCTGTTCACTACTGTTGCAGTTGGTTGAGCTCAGCCTACTTTACCTTTGATGGCTGTGAGATACCTTCTCACTGCCCTTGCATCAATTCGCCTAAAGATGTGCCGCTCAACTCTGCTGGTCACTTATTGTCTTGAATTGAGGAGTTGTTTCATCAAACTAGCACGACACAAGGTTTATTTACTTGAGAGTACACCTGGTTTTCTTTAAATGTTTGATCATGACCTAATTAGAGAGAAAAGCTTTTATCAACTTTATACTCCAGCATGCTTTGCGGAGTGAAGCAGCTGCATGTTTCTTGGAGCACCTTCATCTGGGTTAAACACACTAACACAATAAAATTCATCCTTCTTTATACTGGTGTGTTGGTTGCACAGGTTTAATGGACCAAGCTTACTCTTAAGACGATTGAAAGAAGTGTTAGAAGTGCTTCTTATACACTAAATTTTACAGTATTTCTATTTCACTAGTTAGAGAAAGCTCAGGAAAATACCAAGTGTTCAAAGTGCTTCTTATATCTTCTTAAATTTCACGGTATTTCTTTTTTATTCAGGAGAGAAAGTCTCAGGAAAGTGAGTGTTATTGGGTGTAGGATGCTGAACTTTTAAACAGCTCATAGGTCCTCTGCTTGTGAAATGGCAGAGTTTGTAGTCATGGTGGAGGGACACACAAAAACACTTTAACTGACACAAAATGAATAACCACAGGAGCTGTTATGTTTTTCCCCTATTTCTCAGAACACAACAAAATTTAAAATACATTGTATGGTGACAATATTTGAAAGATTATACATACAATAAATGTTTAAATATCTATCAATAGCTATTAAGGTAATAGTTTGTGCTGTTACAGGTCTGGATCAGGTAATTACAGGGACAGTTAGACGTGTCGCTTCACAGCCATTGCCGTTTAAAAAGCTTTTGTCTCAGTGCCTCAATTGCAATATTTTTCTGATTATAGTGACATGGTACTGAAAAAGAATCACACTTGGGGGCACTGGTTTGGCCTGTAGTAGTGGTTAAATTGTGCGCTCTGGGTATAAAGGCTGTAGTCTACAAGAAAATCGGCTGAGGTTCAATTCCAACCTACGGCCCATTAATGCACATCACTCCCCGCTCTCTTTCCCAGTTTCCCACTCTACCTCCTGTCCTATCTTCTCAATTAAAACATAAAAAGCCCCCCAAAAAACAAGCAAAAAACCCCATTACATTTGGTATTAGGTTCGTATCAACAAATAATGCTTTGTATTTTTTTTTTAGATCATATAACAACATAAGAGGAGATATGTTCTTCCTGCCGAGCCCTGGATACAGAGTGCATTTTTGTACGGTACATGCATGTGTGCACATGTTACTCTGTGCATACTGCATGTGTGTATAATGTGGAGTCTAGCATGTGTGATACAGTGAGAGCGAGTGCAGTCTGGGCTCTGCAGTTTGTGCCAAATTTCAAACATGATTTACATTCTCAATGTAATGTATTAAAACGTTGACAGGGCAAAAGGGATTCACAAGATGCTGCATTAGAAACTCAATTTCTGTGATGAATTGCCTGAAGCCACTGAATTACAAACTGCTCCCTACCACCTTCCCCGACTCACCCCCTCCCTCGGCTCAGAAGTTTTTTTGTGCATGTCAAAATCTTCTTAAACCTCTCTCTTAATCTGATCTGCTGAATGTGAGAGGGTGAAAGGATTTTCAGACTAAAAAGCATTCATTTTTCGTCTTGTTGTGCATTGCCTTTTCCAAGTGCTGGGTCAGTAATATTCAAAACTTGCTGCTTTGCTCTTCCGTCTCCCCGGCTCCACTCCGCCTGTCTCAGGCTTATGGATGTCCTCTCCACACCTCCTCTTTCCTCATTATGTGTGAGTGGTGAAAAGCTGCCGCCATACTAAACCAAGTGTAAGCATTATTAACTAAGTAGTGCAGATTGATGGTGAAAATATTAATACAGGAAACCAGCACTGGGTAATGTCCAGTTATGAAATATACCTTACATACACACACAGAGAGACTACATACAAAGACATGATAAATTCAACTCTGTAGTCTGTAGCCTGAAGCAAAGAAGAAAATGACCAATGAGAGAATGAGAAGCTGTGTCACATAAAGTGAAAGAATAATCCTGCCCAACTATTGGAGAGGTACTTGTTAATTTAATCAGTAGCATAAAACAGAAGACATGATACTGTGTTTTGTACCATCTTACAGATAAAGTAGTGGTCTACATTGACACTCTGTACCGGTCCCTGCCTCTGCTTTGCCGATGCCGCAGCTGCCCTGCACCAGTGCTGTGGTCAAACTTTCAGCCCCAGCATCCACCTGCAGGCTCCGACAGGGGGGTTTAAGATATGATGTCATCAATTCTTAATTTCTGCATGTAAAGTTAATCTGCAAGGAGTGATGAGGTTCGAAGCAAAGACGCCAAACAAACAATTTTCTGCTGCAATAAAGTTTGATCAATCCACATCGATCCAGTTGACTGAACAACAGTATATTAATGTTACACGTGTTGTATAAGAATGTACATTTAAAGCAGTACTTGGCTTGTTTAAAACTCTTAAATCTCTTTCTTCTGAAATAATTTGACAAATACTATATATAAATTAAAGGTACAGTGTGTAGAAATGGGAACATCTTGTGATCCAATTCCTCTCTTCTTCTTCTTCAAACCAGTGCCTTTTGCACGGCCACTCACCAGATACAAAACAAACATCACTAGTTTGTCCTATCTGTGCTTCTGTAGAAACATGGCAGTGCAAGATGGCAGCTTCTGTTGAGGGGCACCTGCTCCTATGTAGATATAGAAGGCTTGTTCTAAGGTAACAACAAAATTATTTTTAAATGTAGGTGATTATAAATTAATTAAACATACACTAACAGTCAGAAGTTTGGAAACACCTTCTCATTCAAGGGTTTGTATTTATTGTAATGATTGTAAACACTGTAGATTAATACTGAAAACATCAAAACTATGAAAGAACATATATGGAATTATTAAATGAACAAAAAAGTTTTAAACAAAGCAGAATATGTTTTATATTTTAGATTCTGTAAAGTAGCCCCCTTTTTCCTTCATGACAGTTTTGCACACTCTTGGTATTCTCTCAGTCTGCTTCATGAAGTGGTCTCCTGGAATGGTTTCTAATTAACATGAGCCTTGTCAAGAGTTCATTTGTAGAATGACTTGCCTTCTTAATGTGTTTGAGACCATCAGTTGTGTTGTTCAGAGGTAGGGTTAGTACACAATGGATAGCCCTATTTGACTACTGTTGTAATCCAGATTATGGCAAAACCAGATTATTTCATAGTTTTGATGTCTTCAGTATTAATCTACAATGTTGAAAATAATTTTAAAAATAAATAAAAACCATTGAATGAGAAGGTGTGTCCAAACTTTTGACTGGTAGTGTATCTATGAATATTTTATTCCCTTTCTACCATGTCTGTTCTGCTAAATGCCACTGACTAATACGCACTGTAACTTCACACTTTGACCTCAACCTTTGACCTTAAACCAACTGAGACAAAACAACTAAACACTGAAAAGTTTTTACCAAAGAGTGTATTTTGTGTAAAAACCCCTGTGACACTTTGTTCTTGAAATATTGCTGCAGCAAGTGATTTGATAAAGATGGTGAATAATGATGGGGGGAGTTGGCCTCCTTGCCTTGTCCCTCTGCAAAGTGATTCCATTAGTGGTGGCTGTGGCCATAGATGATATGTACCCCACGCTTACCCAGTCAATAATGAATCAGTGAATTTCAAAAAACAACATTTTTAGCTGCACAGTCACAGAATGAGCAAATTGTGGATGCTAAGGAGATGCATTTAGAGATACCTCAAAGAGACTTATGCTTTACATGCGCAAATGTATTTCCCATTTCAATCAAAAATTGCTGTGACTGTTTTGCATTGCTTGAGACAACACATCTCGATCTGTGGAGCTCTTAATTTCCAGCTTCTTTTGTGTTTAATTTTGTCCTGAGCATAAAGGGAAAGCTGAGACTGTTTAAGTACTGAGAGAACGTTGTCAAGTTTTCAGTTTTCAAGTATCTTGTAGGAATACATGAGACCCTGATGTGTGCACTGCAGGTCTTTCTTATGCACAAACTCCGACACTTTAAGGCCGTGTCGTGTATCCACCCAGACACCCAAATGTCTGCCTGCTGGATTACTTCTGGCACAGAGAGTGGAGTGTCAGAAATAGGATAATAAAGATATAAACGTTGAAAAGAGAGAAAGAAGATAAAACAAAATAAATATCTGGAGGAGGAAAAGTACTTTCTCACACGAGCGTCTGACTCATTGTTCTGTGGGTTCATGTTTTATATGGATGATGGTGCGGGCCCGTGTGATTGTGCCTCTCTGCATTGTTCTAGTTGATTTACAGCAACAGTACAATGGTGTAATAGGAGTTTGGCTTTGCTGCTTGAGAAGAGGTTTTGAGTAATGCAAGCGGGGTCTTTTGTTTGTGGGCTTGATTGCGAGGAGTAGGGAAGCCTTGGAGCTGTCATCCCAATAAAGAAAGCTCCTCTGCACGGCGTTAACACCAGCAGCCAATCAAAAGAGGGGGGAAAACAGATTTAGTTCACTGCTGTTTGCTTTTCACACAGAAAGGCCATGCATTAATGGAAATCCAAATATTCCAGCATTACCAGAGGATGATAATGTAAATTCAAGTTAATATTGGTACAATGTGTGTGTGACAGTTTGCCATAATGCGCTCTTCCTGGATTAGTCATTCATTAAACAGGTTTGCCATGCAAAGCCACTGTCAGATTTTTGTCAAGGAGGACAGAAAAAGGGAGAAAACAGTGCCAACAGAAGCTCTTACAATTAAATTCTGCAGCCTGATTATGGTGACCAGTTTAATCTCGAGCATGTGAGTTCCTCTGTAGATTTGGAGCAACAATTCTCTGCAATAATAGAACAGAGAGACAGGCGAAACAAAAGGCTGTATTAAAGCACTCTGTTTGGTTTAAAAGAAGCTGGGAAGCATTGTCAGGAAAATTATGTTGTTGCACATTAGATGGTTTGGAATAACAACATCTATTTATACCTCCTTTTCACTCCTTCACTGTGGTGGCTATGTACTTTGCTGTGTTCTATAAATGAGAGACGAGAAAAGGATCGAGTTTCATTGTGTTTATTTTGTGCACAGATCTCACAGAGATTTACAGCTTTTGTCTCGAATGTTCATTTATTGTGTTGAAGTATGTATGAGTCGGTGCACTTTTAATATTCAATATACTGCGACCATTCATCTAAGGGCTTTTATTGTACAGTGAACACTTGACAGAAAGCGTTTTGATATAAATGTTTAATTTGAGGCCATTAACCTGCCTGAACTCTGTTTATACTTTTATGTGGATATTTATTTTCTCTCCTGGGTAGTTTGTCTTCCTGATGGCTGTGATTAAATCTGGATGAGGTTCATTGATGTTAACTTGCAAGAAACATTTCTATGATTGCAGAAAAAGAGGATTTCAACTTCCATACTCTCTCATTTTATGGCAAATACTGCAAATTATTTGTTGTGTATGTTTTTTTTGTGTCATTCTGGTAATTGTGTCTCATTAATCACTGATTTTAATTAAAACACAGCTTTATGTGGAGTATTTGGTTGGAAGAGTCATATCAGGTATTTTATTACCCCCATTCAGAAGAAGAATATTTTGGTTTTTGCAGCTGCTGGAAAAACTGTCGCTCCTCTGGACGCAACATGGGCGCGTCTGGAGGAATGGCCTGACGGGCCACCTCATCCCATCCCACACTATAACTGACTATTTGTCATGTCAGAGGTGGGTCTTGTGTTAAAATGAAGCATTTGGGCTGCTTGAAATCTTATTTACATTTCAATTTACCACATTTCTTACTTACTTTAAATGGGGACTTTGGACACACGTCTTCTTTTGTGTCCTTAAATATTTAGGTTTTAATAATGTCAATGGTGTTAAACTTTCTACAGCCCAAAAATAATGCACAGGAATATAACATTTGTAAAATACTTCAATGGTGATAGCCTCTATAGATATGATTAGTGGGGACAGAAAGGTGTGACAGCTCCTGCATGTGTGTTTATATTCTGGTGGCCACTTCATCTCAGATCTGGAGCATGTGAGCCTGATGCTCCTCACCTGATATCAAACCAGCTTCCTGCAGCCTCACTCTGTCCCTCTCCCTTTATTTCTGCCACCAAAGTCACACCAAAGTTTAGCAGTTTTATTGAGTTCAAATAAATACATTTCTTTATTGAACTGTTCCCCTGTCTGTCCCAAACACGGTTTAAGCTCAGTCTGCTCTGTCTGCTGCTCAGCTCCCTCCACAGTCAGTGATGCACGAGGGTTGAAATATTGTATGCGGTGATCTTCCTAAGAACTTTCATTTTAATACAAAGCTTGATCAAATAATCTTTAGACTGTCACATTATTCTGAATCCAGCACACTTCACACCACCATGGAACATTTAAATCAAGCATTTCCACCAAACCAGATTACAAGACAGATTTCAGGCTCTTTATCTGACTACAGTACGCACTGCAGCATGGGAGTCACACACACGCACACACACACACACACACACACACACACACACACACACACACACACACACACACACACACACACACACACACACACAAACACACACACACACACACACACACACACACACACACACACACACACACACACACACACACACACACACTGTTTTGAAGGATACTAAACACTGATGACAAATAAAGATCAACACAGCTGCCAAAGCACTATTATGATACAACATGTAGTTTGGGCTTATCACAGTGACAGCAAATGACAGAGACACAAACATTTCACAACTTTGAATATTCACAAATTATGCTGTCATTGCAACTGATGTGAAAAGAGCTCCAAGAATGAATAATTCTCTTTTTCCCTGTGAGGCTGAAGTTTCACTTGTTTTCTTGATCTTTACACATTTTACATTATTTTGATATTTACATCAAGAGGATTGCAATTTTTTGTCCAGCCCAAGTCAAAAAGTCAGGTATTTATTTGTCTTTGATCCTGACATGTTAATTTGAATAATAATAGTAATGCCTCTTTGAGACGTATAGAAGCAAACATGACCGTCACAAGGAAGATTGATCATTTACATAAAGATGCTTTGAGCGCATGTCACTGTTGGCACTGGTTGTCACACAAAAAGATAAACTCCAGGGGGCGCCAAAATCAACACGTGATTGAAGTTCCTTGTAGGAGCTTAAAAAGATTCTACTGCAAAGATTGAACCTGCAAAATAATGACTCTTATTTTAGATATGTATAATGTGGTGACAACTCATCTGAACTTCATTTATACTTATAATAATAGTTTTTTTATGCTGCTTTTGGGGCAGCGAAACAAACACACTGTGGAAACTTTCAATTCAGTTTGGGAAACATATCCTAAATTTGTTTGTAGCTCATTTTATCCCCTAATACAGCTACTAGATGTATAAGCGATTATGCATGGTGAGCGAGGTGGTTATGCAGATAAGAATCAGTCCAGGGTGAACAAAACCTCAACCCTAGTAGAGGTTTTATCTTGTCCTGAAGGGCTGGGATGGCTTATATTAGAGTTTCCCGTGCTCCAAATACATTAAAAGTAACCTTAAAATGCTCCCCCTGATTTTTAGCTCACTAATTTAGCATGCTAATGGACCCAACTTTTTGCCACAGTGTCAACAGGCAGAGGTAAAATGTTGCCAGACTCCTTTGCATGGTTTGATTTGCTATCGCGTGTGTATCAGGCTGTCCTTGCCTCACTTACTAACCGCTGTTTTTTTTTTTTAAGTTATATTTTTGGGCGTTTCTGCCTTTATTGATAGGACAGCTGTAGATAGACCGGAAATGTGGAGAGTAGAGAGTGGGAATCGAATCAGCGACCTCTGTGACAAGGACTGTAGTCTTGTATGTGGGGCACTTAGACCGTTAGGCCACCAGTGCCCCTAATCACTGTTTAGGATTAATAACTGTTGTTATAGTTTTCAGACCAATCAGAGTCAAGTATTTAACTCAGCTGGGTGATTGCTAAGACAGCTGGGTAATAATAAATGATAAATCAGCCTCTATGTGTCACTTCCTCCATCACATGCCTACTAAAGTATTTCTTAGGATTACAGTGGACTATTGTTTTAGATTATAATGTGGACATTTCTGACTTCTCAATAGCACTTCTTAAGACCTTAATTTCAGCAGCCACATTAAGACAATTACAAAGTCAGCCTACTATCACCTTAAGAATATATCAAGGATTAAAGGACTTATGTCTCAGCAGGATGCAGAAAAACTCGTCCATGCATTTATCTTTAGCAGACTAGACTACTGTAATGGGGTCTTTACAGGACTCCCTAAAAAGTCCATCAGACGACTGCAGCTCATACAGAATGCTGTTGCTCGAGTCCTAACAAGGACCAAAACAGTAGACCACATCACTCCAGTTTTTAGATCTCTACACTGGCTTCCTGTCTGTCAGAGAATAGACTTTAAAATCCTGCTGATGGTTTATAAAGCACTGAATGGTTTAGGCCCAAAGTACATTGCTGATCTGCTGCTACTGTATGAACCATCTGGACCTCTGAGGTCATCAGGTGCAGGTCTGCTTTCAGTCCCTAGAGTCAGAACGAAACATGGTGAAGCAGCGTTTAGTCATTATGCACCACATATCTGGAACAAACTCCCTGAAAGCTGTAGGTCTGCTCCAACTCTCACCTCTTTTAAATCAAACACTAAGACCTTTTTATTTACCACTGCCTTCCTATCTTGTCTTATTTTAACTCACTTTAAATGCACATTTTAAATTTACTTTTAGTATATTTCTAATTCTCCTTTTCTTTTCTGTTTTATTATATTCGTCATTTTAATTGTGCTCTTTTATGCTTGTCTGAATGTTTCCAATGCTTTTAATGTTCTAATGTAAAGCACATTGCCCTCGTGTATGAAATGCGCTATACAAATAAAGCTGCCTTGCCTTGCCTTGACTTCTCTCTACCTCTCTTTCTGATCTTGTGTGATGTCTGTACATGCTCACGGCCCTGCAGTCTCATGCTTTTTTCTGTCATTTGAGGACCTTTACCTTCGCCTAGTAGAAAAACTGGCTCTGATTTCCAATTGGTGAGGAGGATGTGGCATTCATCAGTTCTGCAATTTAAGAACAGGGTCATGAATCTGCTGTATGCTTCCTATAGGAACTTTCTCAAGTCAACACTAAGGATTATATTGGAGAATGAGGCTCTAACACTGTACATAATTCCTGTTAATATCTGAGTCATGCTATTTTTTTTTGCCACAGTCACATTTGTTTAAAGGTGCTCTTCCTCTGTAGGGCACATCCAGTCCCTCACTCATTTTGAAAGAAATAAGGAGCCTCTGTGAACCTGTTTGGATGAAAAACAGCAGATAGTCATAAAAGTTTGTCTGACTGCTTTTGTCATCACCGCCTTCAGGACACACAAGCATCATAAATACTCCATACATCGTCTCGCCCAGTTCTGGCTTTGGCTGTGTGCTGTTTGTCACTCTTTGGAATTGATAAAAAAAGATTGGTCTCTGGAGAATGTGTTGTTACTGTCATAAAGGGAAGGCCATGTCCACATTATTATTTTTCTCATAGCGGGCAGCAGTGTGGGGCTTTTCACAGCACTTTAATCTGCTCCCCAGCTGGACACGTGGGACTCGGCCTTGCCCCCTCGTCACCCCCAGCAGACTTGTGGTGCTAAATATCAGATGGGGCCTCTGCTGCCGCACAGGAACGATACAATCAGCATTCAGAACAATGCACAACATAATGGGACTTTTCAACTGGTGGTTACAGCCAGACAGTGAGAGCTGTCCTAGGATTTAATAAATAACCGCACAAGTAATTTAATCAGGACTTATGAATGATCAAATTTTATGAACAGCAGCTTTTTATTTAGCAACATTCCAGGCCTCTCCTCAGTGACAGTAAACATTGTGTCTTTGAGTTTTGGACTAAACAACCATCATTTTCAGGGTTTCTGTCTGACCTGCATCCTGGACTCATGTCAATGTTTCTTGAGTCTGAGGGGTTGTGCTTCGGCGCCATGCTGTGTATGCTATTTTACATGTGCAACATGGTGCTTATCTGCTTACATTTTTTTAAGCTATTAATCTACTAACTATCTAAATGTGTGCAACACTTGAGCCCAAGACAAGTTCCCCTAAAGAAATGACCTAATAAAGTGTATCATATCTTAATGTATGTATATATCTCTTAATATATTGTATCCCATTATTGTATCGTATCGTATCATATTGTATCGTGTCGTGTTGTTCTATAGTGTATCGTGTCGTATCATATCCTATCATATTCTATTGTATGTAATTGTATCTTAAATAATGATTGCTTCAAAGTGCTTCACACTACAAGCTACAAGTTCACTATTCTGGAGGGAGTTCTCCTGGAAACTTCAAATCAGATACTTCAAAACACCGATCATTCAATCCAAATACAACCGCAATATCACAACAAGCTACTGGCGTAACTGTGGAGAAACTGAAGCCAACTACACTCATATATTGTACTTGTGTCCTGTGTTGAAACAGTACTGGTCCTCAGTCAGAGAGGAAATAAATTATGTTTTTAACTGTAACTTTTCCCTAAGTCCACAACACCTGCTTTTAGGAACCATCCCCAAGGCACTGTCTCTTGCATCAGACAAATACCTGTATAATATTTGAAGAATATCAGCAATGAAACAGGTGACTAAAAACTGTCTGAAACCGACCCTACCACACATAACTAAATGGAAAGCAACCATTAACGAAATTCGTAACATGGAGAGAATGACACATTGGATAAAGAATCTAAGTGATGTTTTTGAGTCACAATGGAAAAAGATAACTCACATTGATGTAACATGAAAAGAGATGAATGACAAATGTAGATGTGTGTGTACTTGAGCATTGGATTTGAGCTAGAAACAGTCGGTGAAGAACACAAACAGCAAAAAAACTAAAGGGGGAAATATATATTTATATATATGTATATATAAATACATTTCTAGGCCTAAATAAAATCTGATTAAATTTGCTCTATGCTTTTACTTGTCTTTTTTTTATTCTTGGTTTTCTTTCTCTATATCCTATAATCATGGACAAATTAAAAATGAGATGTTTATTTATAGAAGTCTTATACAAATTATAAGCAAACTCGTCCATGCTAATGCTGACATGCTGTTACGTCTTTGTTTTGTCTTGTTTTTTTTGTTTGTTTTTTGTGAGTATTTTCACTCTGCTGTATATATTGAAAACTATTAGATAAAAAGTATAAAAAAAACCAAAGTGCTTCAGAAATAGACAACTCTAGACCAGTTCACTCTTAAGTAAGTCAATACAATCTTTAATAATTACCTACTATTAAAAATACTACTACTACTACTTCTGTCACACATACATATGCCTATTATTTATAACATTTGTGCTTACTATATGTTGCCCTTAATAGCTAAAATCAGTTCCCCATCATTTTCCCTGTGGTTCCTTTTTTTTTACGTTACAGAAGAACTTTTTGAATAGCTGTCAATCAACTAATCTGTGTTACATCTACATCGTTAATTTTGAATTTAGTTATCACATAACTGATTATTTCACTTAGCAATGACTATTAACTCATATATCATATGGACTATAATAAGACATTGTGGAAGAATCCATTTAAGATGATTATTATCTTCTGCGTTGTAATGACACATGTAGAGTCAACCTGTTATTTCAAATACACTATACTAATAATACTACATTATGATAAGAATGAGAACATTTGATTTGCTGAAGAACAGTGATAGTTTTGCTTCCTGGTTACAAAATGTTATTAACAAAGCAACACAAACAGCACACACACAGCTGAATCACAGTTGTCCTTTCACTCTGACTGACACGTATTGTTATTCCTATTTGAGCGCCGTTTTGTTATTAATCAGTCAGGTCATGTGGTGAGCGCTGTCACTGCTGAAATAGCTTTAATATGGACTACCCCTCTGGGACAAACTTGGTCATTAACTCTAATGCCATTTTCTGCCACAGAAACCTTCCACCCTCCCTCCTCGCCCCCTTCATTGATTCTAAAATCAAGAGGCAAACGACTCCCAGGACGTTTAAGCACACTCGTTTCCCCTCCTAGGAAACCAAAGGGACTGGATCCAGTCTTTGTTTGAACTCTGACCTGCTCTTCCTCTGCACATAATCTCGGTCAGCCCGAGGACATGGGACTCACTTCACCGCAACGACTGTCTTAAACAATTTGTGCCTTGTTAAGAGCATGTGGGCACATCACTTATGGGGGTGAGGAGGGAGGGGTGAAGGGCAGGGAGAGAGAAAAGCAAAAAGCCTGTGATGAAGACGAGGGGAGGACAGGTCAGATGGCGAGCTACATCTTTAACATAGCTGCAATCGATTTTAAATTCTCCCCGTGGGAGAGACAAAACGTCAGATGTGCAGTGTGAGTAGTGTTGGAGGACCTCTCTGAATGCCTGGTCCTCGCGTGTTCGTTTGATGAAGAAAATAGGAGGAGGTATTGAAGTTTCAAAAATCAGCTTTATTCTAAACACCAGTAGAAATTGCAAAGTGTACAGAGCTCTGGGTCTGACTATCGTGTCCCTGATCAACAACAGTGCTGTTCAGTTCGCGAAGTCTGAACTGACTACTTTTTCCCTGACCCAGTATTTATTAACACATAGGATGAATTTGAATTGTGCATAATTTGAGGGCGTTGCCTCCCCCTCATTGGCCCGAGGCGCGTCCACGTCCTCCTCGTTCTGACTCCCATCATACTCCTCAAGGCCTGAGAAGTTGTCCTGAAACGTGACAGTTAGCGCACACACATTCCTGTCTACCCTCAAGGATAACGTTCTCTCATCATTCACCAATGCACATCAGCTACGTGTGGTCTGCCACCTGCCCCTCTTAATTCCTGGGATACTGAACCTATGTCTGCTGATGCATGGAATTCTCCCAAGGCCCTGGCTCCTGTTTTTGGCTACATTACGTCTTACTTTTGATATGTCGTTGTGACTACGACCTTCAGGTCCTTCTTGTTGTTATGGTTTTCCGCTATCCAGACATGCAGTCATGGCGTTCTTTGGTTCTCAGTACTTTTCCACTCTCTCAGATGTTCAGGGTGACAGAGGCCTCAATACTGTACAGGTCTCAGTTCTCCGTGGTGCCAAGCTGCATGGTTTCAGTACACGCTATATTTGTATCTAACCACTCGTGATGATTAGTATATTTGGCTATCTGAGTAAAATTAATATGATATAATATGATTAAGTAAATGAATGTGATTGAGTAAATAGTGACAATTGTGAGTATATAAGAGTGAGGTGTGGAGTCCCATATCCACAAGTCCCCCTCTTGGTCTCAGCTCCCTGAGACCAACAAACCAGGACTTCACACGGAATCCCCATGCGGAGCCACTGCCAGGGTGTAGGCACCTCTGCGACAATGCCCAAGTTCTGGTAGCGCAACCACCTGGTAGCGAGCGTGGGGTCCCTGCTTCTCAAATGTGGCCACGATGGCGTGGTTCCAGAGAGACCTAATACAGGGAATACAACAGCAACCAACCAACACCACCACACACAACATACCAGCCAGGGAAACACCCATCGAGACGAGCACTCCTTTCCACTTACCCAACCACCTAGGTGTCTTTTCTGGAATCTCTCGTGGTCACTTGGTGAGGTTCCACGGACTTGTCGTCACTGCAAGATATTTCAGGGGAGGGAATACAACAACAACAACAACACGACATAACCATCAATATAGTGAGAATTAATGAATATTAAGCCAAAATAGCGCCATCTAGTGGAGTCCGTTACCTTCCATGTAGCTGAGCAGAACTTCTCTCAACGTAAGTTGTTTTATGCCTTCACACCTAATGACTCTACACTCTTAGCGTTAGCGAAGCTAAATAATAAAATGTCTCCTTTTTCTACCACCCAGGAACAGTTTATGCTTGTTCTTTCAGAACCCTGCGAATGTCTGCTCGGGTTCTCGCAGGAGGGTCTGCTGCAGCACACAATGACCAATGAAACCAGGTGTTTCCTTTCCCCTTAAGTCGAACTGCGTGAGTTGTCCTCTCCGTCACCTGAAAGGGCCCTGTCCATCTAGGTTCCGTCCACTTCCGTTTGATGACCTTCAGGAGCACCCACTCAGCGTCGGTAGGGGGAAGCGGCTTCACCTCACCCCCTCTGATCTCTGCGATCTGGGCGGAAAATGCTGAAACAAGGGCTCTGAGCTGATCATAATATGGCTTATAGGCCAAGAAAGGAGTTTCCTGTGCTCTAACAACACCAGCTCCTGGTCCAGGAAACTGCTGTCCACATCTAAGTTCATATGGTGTGAATCCTGTCCGCAAACTAACTGAGCTCCTTACTGACATCAAAGCCAGTGGGAGAGCATCCACCCAGCTAAGTTTGTTTTGTGCACACACTTTGCTGATTTTACCTTTTAGGGTCTGATTCATTCTCTCTACCTTTCCCTGAGACTGTGGGTGATACACAGTTCCAAAGGCATGTTTTAGACCCAGCTGGGCTTCTACTGCTTGTAGATGTTTATTTTTAAAATGTGTGCCATTATCAGATCGAATCTTTTTAGGGAAACCATGTGTGGGAATGTAGTGGTTAATCAAAAACTTCACTACTGTTTGTGCATCCTCTTTTTTAGCGGGTACAGCCTCAGGCCAGCCGGTGTATGCATCCACCGCCACCAGGAGGTATCTGTACCCTTTCACCCGATCAATCATGTCTGTTCTCTGTTGCGTCTAATGTTACACTCACATATGACAACACCTGTCTCTCCCCCCCCCTTTTTTTGAAAAAGCACCGCATTGACTGAGTGTGGTTTTTCAGAAACATCCAAAAAGAAGGGTAAGGTGTAATCAGGAACTGCCAAGGCGGCTGTGTGCGAGAGAACCTGCTTTAGTGTGATGAAACTTTGTTCAGCGACCACGTCCCAAATTAATGATGCAGCGAGATTACGCATGCCTTGCTCATTAACCATAGCACGCAAAGGGGCTGTAAGCTCCGCATACTCCGGCACAAAATGACGACTGTAGCCTGTAAGGCCCAGAAATGAAAGCATTTGCTTCACGGTTTGTGGCTTAGTATGATGCAAGATAGCATCCTTGTGGGCAGGAGACACCCCTGTTCCTTTGTGAGAGACTACCCTGCCCAGGAAAGACACAACTTGTCTGCAGCATTGTAGCTTTTTCTGTGAAACTTTGAAACCGACTTCTAGCAATCTGCGCAATACTACATCCGTAGCCGCGAGGCAATCTGGTGCTGTGGGGGACGCAATTAACAAATCATCAACATACTGCACCAACACCGAGCCCGGTGGTAGGGGAAGATCGGTCAGCAAGTTTCTGAGTACATTATTAAAGATGCCGGGTGACAACACAAACCCCTGCGGCATCCTCGTGTATGTCAGCTGACGACCCGCATACGTGAAGGAAAAAATGTCACGCAGCGAGGGATCGAGCGGAAGACAGAAAAATGCATTAGCCAGATCTATACAACTGAACCATTTGTGCTCAGGGGCGACAGCAGACAGTGCTGTATATGGATTGGGTACTGACAGTGTAGGGGTCGCTACGATGCGATTAATTGCCCTCAAATCATGTGCCATGCGATATTTTCCTGAATCTTGTTTTTGGACAGGCAGGATAGGCGTATTCCAATTGCTCTGGTTATCAATCAGGACACCAGCAGCTAATAAGCCATTAATGGTGTCTGCAATGCCTTCCTCTGCCACAGCTTTGTGTGGATACTGCCTCTGCCAGATTGGTCTAGAATCAGGAGTAGAAATTAGATCAAACATTATGGGAGCGACAGTGGAACAAAAACCTACATCTGTCGGGCCCGAAGACCAGAGAGAGGTAGGAATGGCGTTTAGCATACCGGCAGCATCTGGATAATCAGTTTTTTCTCTGCCATGAAATCTCTCAATTTGTTGGTGTTCCAAAAGGACGGTGTCCTCTGTCGTCTGTGAGATTCTGTATGCTTTTTCTGATGGAGAATAAGACACGTGTGGGAGTTGAGTGGGTTCCCAGTCCGAAGCTTTTAACAGCCTTTTGGTCATGGGACCCAGTTCTTTGGCCTGATGCTCAGTATGTACAGCGAGAGTGATGTGTGGCGAGGAGACTTCAGCCATTTCATAATATTGTGACAATTCAGGACTCAAATTTACTGCTACAACTATTCCCTCTGCACCTGCATACAAGCACATTGATTGTACCGGCTCTACCCTGCCCTCCATTACCTCAAAAGCCTCACGATACACCAAGTCCTCATCACGGTCATAAAACAGAGTCACGTGGAGCGGGTCAGGTGGAGGAGCATAGGGATGCAACATGTGGAGCCAGGGCTTCCAAGCAGTGTACAAAGACGAAACTCCGCCCCCTTTCGTTGTCTCAGGTTGCACCAGCCCCCAATAGATGTCAGCCCACTGAGGCTCTGCACCAGGTGAATTGTCCTGACCCAGAAACATCTGGGACTGCGAGGAAATTCTGCTAACAGAGCAGTTGAAAGATTGTCCATTTGGAAAAGTCACAACCATACCGTCTGGGCTGCACAAAATAGATGCTGTGCAGGGGCTGCTGCATAGGGTGCTTGGGGCATGGGCGGCTGATACTGTTGTTCTTTTGAGGGTCTCTGTCCAGGCGCATACACCTGCTGTGTGTGCCACGGTGTCATAGGGCAGAATCTGGAGATATGTCCGATCACGCCACAGGTAAAGCAACGCATTGGCTGACCCCCAGGTGCACCCCGTCCGCGTCCCCCTTGCCCGTAACCACCCCTCGCGAACCCCATCGGCCGCTGAGGCTGTCTGTACATGGGCTGCATAGGCGGATACGCCGGCGCAGGTGCAGGAGGAGCAACCAGCTGCTGAGGAGCATGTTGACCCTGTGTGGGCACAGGAGCCACTGGTTGCTGCATCATATGAGTGGTTGGTTTATTGGCCTTTTTTATCATCCTGTAATTTACGCCTCTCGCTGTCCAGTTGCATCTTAAGCAATTGTGCTGTGTTGTTTGACACCTCAGCATCATGGACTTTTTGTTTTTCTTCCACTCGCCGCACATAGTGAGCTAAATGCTTCTCCCACTTGTCTCCATCACATCCTAGTTAATCAGGGTTAGCTTGCATTTGTGCCTGCACTGACCTTGGCATTCCTTCTAAAATAGCTCTCCGGAACATAGCTGTCTGCAGCCTGTCCGAGCTGGGATGAGTTCCAGCTACACTGATCCAAGTGTCTTTACACCGAATGAAAAATTCAGGCATGCTCTCTTTATCTCTTCTGTTTAAGGTTAAAGAGTGTAATGCTCCCTCGGGCACTGGATATATGGTACGCATGGCAGTGCCTATGGCTGTAGCATAGGTCGTGAATAATGCATCATCTGGCACTATTGCTGTTTGAGCTTGAGCTTCAATTTTTTGTTGCTCATGCAGGGGAAGCTGTCGGCCAATTAATGCTCTCCAGTCCCCCATCGCTATTGTCCAGCCGTTTGTCAGCTGACAGAATTTAGTCATCCACCCCTGTCCCCCTTCAGTGGGTGTAGGCATTTTTTCAGAAATGTAATTCATGTCCGTGAAGGAAAAAGGTTTATAGGCGGAGCTGCCATTGTTCGCAGTTAATATGGGGAGAGCGAGACCTGGAGCTAAACAGGGTTTAGATTTCCGAGTGTGACTCGCCACCGGTGACGGTGGGGTCGGGCGTCTCTCTGTTTCATTGTCATGTTGTGCAGGAGCATTGCAAGGTGTGCATTCACTTAGTCCCCTGTTTGGTCGTCGCGGCGGGTCAGTTGGATTGTACATAACCCATCGGCCCACAAACTCAGCATCGTATGTTTGTTCGTCATCGTCGATGTAGCAACTATCTAACTCGTAGTCCTGATCTTCGCTCTCTGTATTCTGATCTTCCTCCCTGTCACGGGGAAGTGCTCTCAGATTCCTGCATGTACCAGCTTGAACTCCTGTCTCCCTAAAAGCTCTATCTATGAATGGATTGCTAGTGGAGGGCGCGGGGGCAACACCATCCCCTGTGACTTGAGGTAAACCAGGCACGCGTGGCGTGGACTGGTATGCTGGCTTTATGGGAGGAATGTCCTCCCCTTTTGGCTTTTGTGTGGGACCGCTATCCCTCAGCTCATCCTGCACTTGTTCTATCTGCTGTATTTGTTCTGACAGCTCTGCTTGACGCTCCTGTATGGCCAGTGTAGTTTCCCGTATACATTCCTGCTGCAGATTCCATAAAGTCTGCAGTTCTTGGAGGCGTCCCCCTGCCTCTATGTCCTGCTCTAAATCTATGATCCCCCCCCTTTATTCTCATCGCAGGAGCCTGCATGATTCTCTGTGTGCTCTCTGTGTAACGTGGGGGAGAGGCAGGAGTCCTCCCATGATCTGGCTCAGTCTGTCGTAACGTTAGGTCGGGGTAGAGCGGTGGGGGCTGTGCTCCTGCAGGGGGAGCACCCGGCACCGCCCCCGTTTTTGTCTCCGTCTGTGTCAGAGTCTGTGTGGGGGTGTGACTGTTTACTACCGCCGCACAAGTCAGTGTCATCATGTGTACTGCCGCTTTTCTCTCCTCTTGGGCCGCTAATTCTGCCTTCCACTTTCTCCTAATCTTCCATCCCCCTTTATCCTCTTCGGCCTGGGTTTTCTGGAGCTGTCCTACCAGTACTCTCTCAGCCTTGGCGAGGTGTGGTAAAAGCTCAACCGGTTCCTCATCATCCGGGACATGACCCTGCTCCTGGAGCCATAGCCATGTGTCATCATAACCCTTCAGCTGCTTCTCTCTGCCTTTTTTGGGAAGCCCATTAGCCAATTGGAGTCTAATTAACTTCCACTGTTCTCCGACTGAGCTTGCTCCACACCCCCCGTATTCTTCACACTCCCTATCAAATTTTCCCTCCATCTCTCTCACGCCCTACAAATATATATTCTATTACTTATATAGTTTATAATTAGGGTACGGTTTACACGCAGCAAATGTACTACCGCACTATATATTTTATAATTCAGCGCACGTTTATACACTGTAAATGTACTACAACTATATATATTATATAATTCAACTCACGTTCATACACTGTAAATGTACTACAACACTCTATACTGTTATGGTTACAAACACATACAGGTCTCGTGTGAATAGCTCATTGACCAGCACCTGCGCTTCAGTGAAACAAACTTCTAGGCTGAACTGGTTCAGTCCGGTTTCACTCTGGGGGTCAATTCCCAAGCGACAGATGCCTTTTAGACAACACGGTTCCTGTATCCAAACCACCCTTTCACCCACAGAAACCAGGATCAGCAGTGAAGAGACTCACTTCAAATGTGCTTGATCCTTCGAAGCCTCCCACGTTACAACAACCCCTTAATTAGTACTTTTAGCAGGGTAAGAATATACCAATTCTCAATGCTATTGGCCGGTCACACTTACACAGTAATTAAACTAGCCTCGTACTTGCTGTATCAATCGGCGCTGACTTCTCGCTAACACAGCATGTTTCGTGCAGGAGTGGCACCTGCCCCAGGGATTTCAACCTTTGGGACACCCCGGATACCAATTTTTCCCTCTCGGTGGTTCCCACTTCCGGTATCAAGGAACCGGCGGCCTTGGTGCTTCTTTAATCCACACCTTTGTTTTACTCTGCTCTACTTTTTTTATTTTTAACTTTTTCTTTTCAACAGAGTCGGGACGGCTTCTAAACCGTTGGTTTAACGTGCTAGGACTCTCACCTAACCCAGGTTCCCACCTTTCGGGCGTAGCCAGCTGTAGCGCCTTCAACAGCAGGCCCCCCTTTTGCTCTCCTCCTTAAGGGAGTTAGCCTATGTTGCAGCTTATACTGGTTTTCTTTTTCAATTAAACTAGGACGAGTGGGTTTGAGTGACTGCAAAAGTAAATTTAGAGTGGCCAAAATGCAGGACTTTGTTATAACAGGTGTCTGCTTACCTCTTTTTTTGTGGTAGCTACCCTGGTTTTGCCGTCACTCGTCTCACTAGCCCGTTGTGTGGTAAATTTCAGTCTGCACTTCTCACTCCTCCTTCTCCGTCCCTTCGGGGTCACCAATTGTTGGAGGACCTCTCTGAATGCCTGGTCCTCGCGTGTTCGTTTGATGAAGAAAATAGGAGGAGGTATTGAAGTTTCAAAAATCAGCTTTATTCTAAACACCAGTAGAAATTGCAAAGTGTACAGAGCTCTGGGTCTGACTATCGTGTCCCTGATCAACAACAGTGCTGTTCAGTTCGCGAAGTCTGAACTGACTACTTTTTCCCTGACCCAGTATTTATTAACACATAGGATGAATTTGAATTGTGCATAATTTGAGGGCGTTGCCTCCCCCTCATTGGCCCGAGGCGCGTCCACGTCCTCCTCGTTCTGACTCCCATCATACTCCTCAAGGCCTGAGAAGTTGTCCTGAAACGTGACAGTTAGCGCACACACATTCCTGTCTACCCTCAAGGATAACGTTCTCTCATCATTCACCAATGCACATCAGCTACGTGTGGTCTGCCACCTGCCCCTCTTAATTCCTGGGATACTGAACCTATGTCTGCTGATGCATGGAATTCTCCCAAGGCCCTGGCTCCTGTTTTTGGCTACATTACGTCTTACTTTTGATATGTCGTTGTGACTACGACCTTCAGGTCCTTCTTGTTGTTATGGTTTTCCGCTATCCAGACATGCAGTCATGGCGTTCTTTGGTTCTCAGTACTTTTCCACTCTCTCAGATGTTCAGGGTGACAGAGGCCTCAATACTGTACAGGTCTCAGTTCTCCGTGGTGCCAAGCTGCATGGTTTCAGTACACGCTATATTTGTATCTAACCACTCGTGATGATTAGTATATTTGGCTATCTGAGTAAAATTAATATGATATAATATGATTAAGTAAATGAATGTGATTGAGTAAATAGTGACAATTGTGAGTATATAAGAGTGAGGTGTGGAGTCCCATATCCACAGTAGTTAGCACGTCTGTCTGTGTCTGTATCTGTGAGTGTGTGTGTGTGTGTGTGTGTGTGTGTGTGTGTGTGTGTGTAAGTGTGTGTGTGAACCATAAACTGAATGAATGCATCAGGTGCACACAATACACACGACTGGGCTCTCATATCAAATGCAATCTCTTCAAGAAAACTGACTGCAGGGATATACAACAGGTGCTGCTCTGCTGATGACTGTTTCAATTCTGGAGGAGCTGTGTCTGATGTCTGTGGCTGATTTCTTCACAGTGTGAAATTAAGATATTTTTTTAATGGTGACTTTTGTGTTAATTTGGCAAAATTAGAAATGCGGAAGTGTGATGGAATAATGTCTTCCACAGCATCAAATACTTCAGGAAACAAGCTAAGTAGACAGATCAGTAGAGGACCAGCCACACATGTTTTGTAAATTCTTAAATACTATTTGTGTCTCAGAGACACTTCTCAAGTGTTCACCCGGAGCACTCTGGTGCCCCGACAGAAAACACAATTTACAAATTGAATCAAACCTTTGAAAAAGCCAATCTCTTCTTATCTGTTGTTGAAACTGCTTTATTTGTTTTTAGAAATGACCAGGACTCAAGGTAATAAGAGCTCTATTAATCTTTCGCCATGATTGGCGCCCCTTGTGCTGGAGTTCTTTAGGTTTCGGGAATATTTGGGAGAGACTACAAATGTCAGCCTTCAGGAGTTTTTGTGTGGATTGTGAACAAAACAAATTTGTAACACAATAAAAGTATTCGCAAATGTATCCCAAACATCTAAATTTAACTCAAGTGGTGACTTCCAATCTTGAAAAATAAAGTCAATGTAGAAGTGTTAATAACTGCAGTTCCTCAAGTGTCCACGTGAGGCTGACTCCAAAAGCCCTGGGAGCAAGACACAATTAAAAAAAACGATCTTTACAGCAGAAATAAAAATGTTTACAACCTGGTAAATACAAAGATTTTTTTATTTTTATAACTAATAAGTTTTGAAGATATTGAGATCACAAGTTTTGTATTATTTGGGGAACGGTTGACTTGACTGAAGGTCGGGCACACTGTAGTTAATAGTAAGAAGGCGAAAAGCCTGCCTCAACTCCAGTCAAACCAGTGCCCCAGACTCTTTATTATTTCTGAATGTGATGAAACTCTAACTTTAATTTGAGCCCCTCAAATGTTCTCCAGTCAGTAGAGCACCAAGTTCACAGTGTGTCTACTAGCTATGCTATCAGTTGTCAGTCAGCCAGCACAGTGGGGAATACCTCCCCACTGACAGTTTCCCAAAATATGTCCAAAACCAATTTTATCCTCTTTTAAAACATTATAATACGCTCACACAAAAAGTGAGGAGAATAAGAATTTCATTTTTGACTTTAAACCAACCTGACAGACTTGTGGATTCATGCATCACAGACCACCTCAGGAAGTGGTTTTAGTGATCTTCCTCTGTGCATCTGTACAGACTGTCTCTGTTTGATGGGATAGCTGTCAGGACTTGTGTTAATACCAGGTGTAAACACAGGATGCATGTGTTGTGGCATGCGTACTTTATGAAGGTTTAGGAAAGGCCACAGCATAAGAGTATTTTCTGCAAAGAAGTAATGCACCTGTCAGGATGATTTTGCATGCATGAAAGCATGGTTACAGCACTCTACAAGAATATATGAAATATACTGGCTATTGCAATTTATTTGATTTAAATCAGACTGCCTTTTGGATAAATTAGACCTGAGTGAGACTGAGTGAAAGGTAGTTAATTGAAAATATTTTGTTGAGGCCGTAGATGAAAAGCTAATGAAATGCTTACCTTTCATTAACTGTTGATTCACTATTATATACTGAAGAGGTCAGAGAGAAATGCCTGCGCAAGTACCAACAATATATGGAGTGCAGTAAATAAAGCTTGAAAACCCTTGATGAAAAAAAAATACTAATGTCTGTTGAAGTAAGCAATAAGGCATTGAAAATGATGCATTTAAGAGAAAAAACATTACCATTTGAAATGGACTCAGCTGTTGTCTGTTAATTAGATGTCCTTGAGAGATAGGGCTTGCCTTCAAAAGCAACAATAGATCTTTTCATCATGTTTCTATGGCTCTGCTATTTAGGCCTTCCCCTCCAGACTGTTCAAGGCAACCACTGGCCCATCTTTGGACCTTACATTTTTTTGTCTTCATCCTTTTATATCATTTTGACTCACTGCTATCCTTATCTAGATATTTCAATTATATGGCTGCTTTCCCATAATGCAGTTTATTGAATCAGTATTATTGGTCCTCTGTGAATAAGTAATGGATTTTTAAGATGACAAAAGCCACCCCTTTGGGTCCATACAGGACTTGGTCCACTTATGACGGGAGTGTAGCCTAATCACAGACCCTCTCTGTGGTTATAAGGTCTAACGGCTCCTTTGTAGCCGGATAGTAAAGGTGGTTGCCGATTGGCCACATGGCGCCTGCAACAACACAGGTTTGATCTGAGCTGGAGACCTTGGTTGCAATTTGATAACACTGAATCGCTTTCCTTTTTTATCCTGTCAGCGTTTTTTCTCTGCTCTAAATTTGGAGGGTAACAGAAGCTCAACTCCAATTACAACAATGTCAGTTTATTTACTCCCTTGTTAGGCCAGGAAACGGTGGTGTAGTATTGAGCATGCCCCAGAGTTTGATTGGTAAGACTCTTCAGTTTAAGATAACAAGTGGCCAGATGAGTTGTGTGAGCCTCAGCGAGTGGTGGTTTTTAGTGGCTGGTAGCTGGCAGGGTGGGGATAACAGATGGTTCTAGAAACAGCTACACATCTGCATAGAACTGCACATTGCTGAACACAGTGGACGTCTTCACCCAGGTACACAGTTTAAACCTTTTCCCTATGGGGGCCCTCTGAAAACAGACTTGGTCTGATAAGCCAGTTTGACTTACATTCAGAGTATTACATTAATTTAGCTTTGAATGACACGACAGCATTGAAGGTGACGCTCTCCCAGACTTTAGTTTTCAGACACGATGGTGTTGCATCAGTTGCCGCCTTCGGTCACTTCCTGGTTGCTATTTAGCACGCAGAACTCTTGGAAGAGATAGTAAGGATTTGAGATAACTCACCCCTCAGCAAATAAGCCTCTGAAACAGTATTAGGTCCGCCCACATCACAAAAAACATGCACAATGATGCAACTGACTAGTTATCGATAATTACATTTGTCTGCTACTAATTTTATCAACGATTTTGCTCGATGAATTGTTTCTAATCCAACTGCTTATACTGAAGATAAAGTATTGAGAATATAGCCTAAAATTAAAATAGTTCAAAAGAAGCACCTTATATCTGCACTTACACTTGACCTCTAGAACTTAATTATCTGAGATTCAAAGGTAAACACAATTAAGACTTTGAAAAAGTACAAAAAGCTCTACTTTTATTGCAAGGGACAACACTTAACTTTGAATTTGTCATGTGTCCTTGCTCTTTAGTTTAGTGTTTGTTGCTGTGACCTCAGAAAAAAAGAAGGAAAATAGCTTAGGAGGACATAAACCAAGGTACACTGATCAAGAGGTGACCTATACTTTGATCTAAACAAATGTAATAGGTTGAAATTGCCATGTGAGATTTCAGTGCAGTCCCATCAGCAGGACGTATGATCTGTGATAAACGTTGTTGCCTCTTTAAAGTATTCATGAATCCTGTATTCTTTCACTACCTCTCTTTTCAGGTAAATGTTTGGTTTATGTGCTTCAAGAATCAACTTTTCTAATGCAGAGTGAGAGGGCAGACTTGACGCAGCAGTCTGGTGTGCATAAGAGGTTTCCCTTCCCTAAATCAGCGGTGCACAGAGCAGGTTAACAGTCCTGCGCCCAGGGAGATGAAAAAGCATAAATTAAAGCGCTCCCTCAAGGAGAAGAGGGGGTGCTGGGTTACCGAGGCATTATCAGCGCCGGGTGAGCAGCACACAGAGCTCAGTTTCATCCTCATGTTCTTTGTTAACACAAAGGGGGTCACCTCCATATGAAAGGAAATATAATAACACACAGACCCTCGCACAATGGCAGACTGCTGACAAATTCTCACCTAATTCTGCCCTCATATTCAACCGCGCTAAACTCTTTCAGGGAGACGCATCAAGGCTGTGGTGATAGGATGCAAAAAAGAAGAGAAAAGGGCTGCGTGGAATACAATATGTTTGCTGATGAAAAATACAGCAGGAAAAAATAAAACAAGCACGCACAAGCTCACTTGAGAAATGTTTTAATTATATACAAAAGAATGCAGCTAATAAAGGAGGGAATTAAGGCAAATGCTCTGAGCAATAGCAGGAATTTGGCCAAAAGGAAATGAGTTGCCTCACAACCTCTCTATCCCTCTCTCTCATGCTCCCTCCCTCTCTCTCTCTGTCTCCCCTCTCTCTTTCTCCCTCGCTCTCCCCGCCATTAAAAAGCCTGCAACTTCAAGCAGTTTTTTAATCAGCTAAAAAACATATGTGGCTTTGCAGCTAAGACAGCTTGCCCAGGCGCTGATAAATGCCTATCACTAATTTGCATACGGTAGAAGCTACCCTTTAATCAGAACCTCTAATCCCTGACGGTATTAATGATTTTTTTTCTCCTCGTATAGTATCATGTTTGCTAATTCCAAAGTGATCAGCTTCTTGTATGCGTCTCTTTTTTTGTGCTGGCATAATGGCCGAGTTGAGAACTTCTGTTATCCTACTTTGGCACATAATTAGGACTACAAAGGGGGACAAATCGCGCTGAATGGGACTCACAAAGAGGAGCTCCTTTTTTCAACCTCCTCCTTTTCTGCTGAGCTCTCGTTAACAGTTGTGTCACTTCACATATAGCTGCAGAAAATGGGGGGAATTTGATGCCAAATCTTCAGTACAACGACAGCGCTTAAGAGTTCTGCCCAGGCGCGGAGAAAAATATCAAAATTTACCATGTAATTAAAATGTCTATCACCCCTCGGCTGGTTTAGAGGTTGCATATTCTCCTTAAAGTGGCACTCTAGGCTATGAAACACTCCTCTTAATTTCCTCGCTAAGCACCTTGCAGAGTGCTTGTTTTTGACCTTATTTTCTGCATTCAAAGAAATTAAATAAGGATTAAAGAAAAAAGACTAAGTTTCAGAAGCGTTGAACAAACTAGTGTAATGAGGATCATAGCATAAAGGTAAATAAAACATTCCTGATATTTTCTGAAGAAATGAATAGCTCAAAAGCTGTACAGTGTTTAGTTTTGGGTCATAATGCTGCATGTGTAAGAGCTGGATTAAAAATGAAAGGGGGAAAGAAACAGAATGTCAACTAGGTACACACGACAGCTGATTTATACAATTCATTTGGGCCATTACTTTTCATTAAAGATCAAATGAAATGGGTACTTACTTACTAAGAGGCCTTTGGGGAGCTGAATTGCAGAGAAGAAAGAAGATTAAACTTTACATTCAGCCCCAAATTTAATTCAGAAGTAATCAATCGCATAATGGGCCAGCAACTGTAGCCGGGGTGATTGAAATGAAATTACCATATTTTTAATCTTAATTTTCCACACTGTTTATCTGACACTGTCAATATAAAATACAAACAGATAATGAAATAGCATTATATTGACACTACAATCATCTCTCGAGCAGCCCTCTGTGATTAAACCGCTGGAATGTTTGATTACATTTTGTTGGCTGACATTACAAATGACACGGATGCTTCGCCGAGACTTGCTGCCGGCTGGAAAATGAGCCTATCCATCAAGGACTCCTGGCAGCTTCTCCCTTCCAGTCGATGGCTACTGCCAACGGTCTGGGCACCCTTCTGTCAAGCCGTTTAGCACCCTAGAAGCAGGGGGGGTAGGAGGGTTGAAAAAGATGGGGGGGACAAGGGGCTGAGACGAGTGATTCACGGCTCCCTTGCTCCGCTAATGATACAAAAGCAAAGGAGTCACAGAGTGCGCGGGAGAAAAATGTCCCAGGCAACATATCGCCCATGCAGGTGTCTCTTGGCGTACCATAAAGGGACCATAAAGCCCTCACAATGCAAGGCCCCCAGTCTGCAAATCAACAGCTCAGCTGCTGCCCTGGATTAGGACTCTGCTGCAGCCATCAAACCCCGTCCAACGCTACACCCAACACCATGACCACCCTAATTACTTTTTAAGGGGCTCATCAATTTGCTCTTTGGAAATTTGATGCAACAGGAACAATGTGAATATTTTATAAAATTCACACACAGGCTGATCAAGTTTTCAGGCCTGATGAGTTTATTTAACAACTTTTACTGGCAAGTGTTGAGCGACCAAATGGTCCTGCCGTAAATAATTCTTGTAAATGATATTTTGATTTAAAGTATTCTTTTTCATCTTTATGTTTATGTTACGGTGATGTTATGAAATCATGGGCCATGTCTCCAATCCATACATAGTTAAAAGGATTTATTAGGTCGTGGCATCGGGGTCTCGCCATTAAAAGTCATAAAAACTGTTTTAAATTTTGAGCTGACCGTAAAATGTCAAAAAAAGCCCCGGACACTGACCCAAAGCCCCGGACAGTGTCCAGTGTGGACAAATAACCACATTATCTTCTCAACAATTCCCCACCCTGGATTAAATCAACAGAATTTGAATGCAGTCATGCGTGTCTCACATGGTGCTAAATATTCAATCCATGCATGGACATTCTCAGTCACCTCCAAAATACTGAACTACCTTCAGATTATTGAAATGCACAGAAGATAGATTCACTTCACTGCACTTCATTTTGTTTATTAATTAATGGACAATGCACATTAATCAACATTAATAGAATGCACACGTGTCTGATTCTCATCTTCATCTGGAGTCCCTGGGCAGCTTGATGTTGTATATTTAAGGAAGAGGTTGAAAAAGCAGACGGATACATCCAGAAATGTGTCATCTGTTAGCTTGGAAGATTAATTTTACATTTCATCAGGGTCATTTATTACAACCAAGAAATAAACCAGAGAACTAAATGTTTAATTATTCATTCATTGCATCAGTTTATTACTTAAATGCATCTATCAATCACCTGTAAAGTTTGCAGATTCAGATGCAGCTCATAGTTATTGGATATGTTTCATGCTGCGTCATCAAGTCATGGACCCCATCCAAGACCATCCAACAGTTGACTCATGAAACCCTTAATCTAATCTTTAAAACAGCACTGTGTTCAGATGACAACGATTAGCAGCCTTTACACTATGCACACACACTGAGGAAGCAGAATGAGGACAAAATACAGATACAGTAATATATCGTTGTCCTTACTAGCGCGATATGAATATTGATCTTGACTTACCGCAACAGTACTTCATGATTCCTCATGGTGGCGCTAATGATATTAATGAGGAATCATGAACAGAAGTTAATTGGCTGAAGAAGAAGTTGACAGCAGGATAATAGAGGAAGAAGACAGAGGGATAATGTCGACAGTGGTGACAGAAGTTAAGAGATGCACCAACCACTATTAAAAACAAAAAAAGAAAGGGAGACAGCTTTCCACGCTCTTTCTGCTGAGATGAGGGATAAGGTGAAGGAAACACTCAAGTCTGCAGAGAGAGTTGAAATTCACCTGCGATAGGTGGACACAGAGTCCTTGATGAGAATTACTGCACATTGAGTAATGCATACCTGCAACAAAGTAGTGTGATGCATGATGCTCATCACTGCTTCTGTGGCAGAAGTTTTACTGAAGGCTGTGAAAGTTATTGTCACATGGCAGTGTGGTTACCACCTTGGATTTGTGAAAAAAAGGTACACTCGATCTATTATTTGGGGCGGAGGGCTCGGCCACTATTACCAGTTCAGACTGAACAAATGAACATCAAATTTGGACATAGGACACTGGTAAGCTCTGCTGCTGCAACAATGTCTTCTTCTGGTGATCCTTTTTTGGTCATAAAAGTTGCAATGGTTGCTGTTTTTGTTTGTTTGAATCCACAGCTTGATGCTTTTTTGTTTTTGTGTGGATTTCTGATGTGTTTTTCCTTCATATTTACGGAGATTTTCGCCGGACACAAAACGCATATGGCGTAAACATTGTCTCCCTGGGTCGGCCGTACCCATTCAAACTCTGACAGTGTCGCCCAGTCAGGGTTGTAATTAGTAGGGGTGAGCCCGACTAAGGATTTGCTTAGTCGGATCTGATTCATCAGATTTTGCCCATAGTCGACGAATAGTGGAATGTTTGTTGTTTTTCCTTTTTGACCCAAAGTCTGCATGATGGTGACCGCATGACAATATTACGCATAACCCTTTACAATTAAGAGACTCATAGCTTAAAGTAAAAGGGACAACAGAATATTAGAAGTATAAAACTTAGATTTTTTAAATCTATATTGCAAAAACAACAAGGTGATGGAGAGAAAACTCAAATAAGTCCACCCTCCTTTAAACATGGAATAACGCGCCGTTATAGAACAAGGAACCAGGAGATATTTTAATAGTGTTCACACAGCGGAGAGCAGTGCTGCAGAGGGTAGTTTGTCCAACTTAAGGCTAAACATTTGTATAATGTTCAAATTCAAACCTGAACCAGCTAAAGGGTTTTTAAATCTCTTAACAGAACCTTTTAAAACAGTCATTCACCACGTCTTTGTCCGCTCGAGTCTTTTCACATTGTACGTGAGGAAAACCATCGTATGTACGGGCAGAAGTGCGCTCCTTGCTTTGTTGACTGTAAATCCTGTCTTTGAGAATATCCTCTCTGATGGTGTGGAGGTGGATGGGATGCTGTGGATTGTTTTTGAGGCTTCAGACAGCTTTGGGTATCCCTGCTCGTTCTTTTGGCCCCGTACAGTTTTTGTGTGGTCCAGTAATCCTTGATCTCACAGCCCTCTTCATGAAGCTGCTCCTCATCTTCATCACTATTTTTAGGATCAACTGAAGTTTTATTTCCTGACATTTTGAGCTACCATGAACGTAGAAAGATTTAAAGGCCAGCTGAGGTACGTCTGCTCCACAGGTCCCGCTAAATGGGAGAGTCCACCTTTAATTACCAGGGGAGATTTAATTACCACTTTAAGGAGATTTAACACTTCAAGAGCTGTTCTCAGAATTACATTAAATAAGTTATATTTATATAAAAACAGGATATATGAGACACTATTTTTACAGGATACAGGAAAAAATGTAACATTAGACATTGAGCACCCCCATGGTTTGAATGGAATGATCCACATTTCATATGCAAATATTTGACTATGAGATTGGCAGTCGACTAAGGCTCGTTAGAACGAATTGTCGAATATTCGACTATTTGGGGTCACCCCTAGTAATTAGTATATGTTTTTTTTCGTGCTGGTGGCTTGCATGTATTTGCTCCATCTCCTTCCTTGTCAGTCGTCTCTCCTCCCATTTCAAATGGAGACGCCAAAAGTTGGTGAAAAGAAGACCTCAGCACGGAGTACGTCGGTCAATTCAGCTTGCTGTCTCTCTTCGGTCAAGTTTCCCTCCCTGCTGGAGCTGCTTTGAGCGCTAGGGCGCGCGTGTGACATATGCATAGACGGAAAGAAAACAGAGACAATTTTAAATAGCCGCAGACACACAGGGGATCTTTCTAGACTACAGAACGAAGGAAATCAAATGAGGTTTTTGGGGTTTGGTTTTGGTTTTGGGGTTTTTTTCCACCAAAAACAGGACAAATTGTGTCCTGGGAGAGATTTTTACTTTCCCGGGACAGCTGGTTTAAAAAGAGAACAATTCTGGGGAAAACGGGACGGGTGGCAACTCTAGGCAGTGAATACGACTGTAGCTGTTACAGGTATAGTCCTACAGTTTAACATAAACTGAAGCCTAAGCAGAAAGTGTGAACAGGTTAACATACACATATTGGTTTTGCCTGTCAAGCATTCACTTTTTGAACAAGTAATGTGTATTATTTCCCTCCAATGGTTTTATAGTTTTGTAAATTTACACACCAAAAACATGAACATTGTTTCATCTGAGTGAAACCAAACCAATGTGAAGTGATGTATACATGAACCCTGAACTTTGACCTTAAGGAGCATGTTGTATTCTTCAGGTAATCAGACAATGTGATGCCTCATTATGTGTCACATGGCGATTCCCAGCCCCACACTGTAATATCCAACCACCTGTTGAGGTGAGCATAATTCACAGACTCAGTGGTAGTGATCGTAACCCTATTAGAGATACTTTAAGTCTTTATATTTGTATTCTATGATCAGTTTACTCCTCTCAGATAAATCAGAAATGCTGAAATGACACTGATGCCACTGGTTCCTCAATAACAAGCTAATCCTATATCAATATGACAAAGATATTCTGTCGGTGCGCAGGAGTTAGGTGAAGTAGCTGCTCAATGGTGCGGTGTGTCACCACGGCCGAACTCTACTTCTTTTCTGAAGAGAAGTCCTTGAGCTTTAAACGAGATTCATACCTAAATATGAGAGTCTGTTAAAACTACCCCTGCCGCTGCCACTTCACCTGCTGCCACACATAGGGACATTTTAGGCCATCACTACTTTAAACAAGGAGCTTCAGAAATATTTCAACACTTGAGTAACATGATGTCAATATTTTATGATAGTGTAGAGATTCTCAAAACTGCTGCTCTGAGTTGTGATGAATGGTTTAGTGCAAAGGTTTGATTTTATTTTATTAACTATATGGGCACTTATTGCACAACTACTTCCTGTGTTACAGGGACTGTTGTGTATTGAAATGAAGATGTTAAGGCACTTCAGATGCTAACTCAGATATATTTATGGAGATAGAAAAATATTTGGTTCAGTAAAATTTTGCCAGAGGGACTTCCAGCTTTCTGTCTAGCCATCGGTACATGCTAAAATTGGAAAGATTCAAGGTGTATGATTCCATTACTTCATGCTCATTTACATTTATTATACATGGTTACCTTAGCTTTTAACCATAGACTGTATAAGTAATGGACGTATTATCCGTGACGTGACCCATCTGTTCTGATGCCAATCGGCGACGGCAGCCATATTGGTAATGCTGAACTCAACCAAGCTTAGTGTGAGGTAAAGAGGCAGGGTTTGAGCCTCCTAGCCAACAGCTATGTGTTCCCGCCCGTCAGTCAAGTCAGTCATGTCCTTATTTGGGCATAAACTCATAAATGTAATATATTCTGAACCGTCATGTTAGAAAAATTCACCCCCCGTACAGTGTGTGGTGATAGAGAAATGAGCTACTTAGATCCGAGCCGTTTTTTGAACCAGGCTGTAAACATGTTTATTTCTGCTGTAAAGATCGTCTTCTTTGAATAGGTGTGTATGTGGTTTCTGGTGTTTCTGCAGCCAGCCTCAATACATTTCAGTTTATAACACTTCCACATGGGCTTCATATTTTGTCACCGGAGGTTGCCGCTTGATTTAAACATGTTTTAGATGGAATTTTAATTCATTCATCAAATAGGAAAATACGTTGGGTTACTCTATCTGTTACATAACATGAGTGAAATTGAAGTAAGCTTGTTCATTTAGTGTCCAGTGAAGAATAAAGTCAACACTGAAAATGTTGCCTTACAGTTTGACAACAAGTGTTCTTTTTCACTTCTATGTAGTCCTATGAGAGTTTGACATACACTGATTTATCTACAGGATGCTATTCATGAATGTAAAATAGTTGCAAATGTGAATGCTTAGATTAGACCAGATTAAAAATAGAAACTAGCATGCTCTTGCTTTGCATAACCAGCAACTTTTTGAGCAAATAGGAAGCCTTCAAAATAACACAGGCTCATCTTAACATCCACAGCTGTAAAGGCAGATGTGTTGGTTGAGAGATCATGAATCAAAACTTTATCAGTTTCATTATTTAATCACCTTTTCAGTGCCATTGTGGATGTAATGAAGCTAAACTAAAGGAAAATAGCTCCAAAGTGGAGTCTGAGTAAGAAGACTTGTTTCATTTCTCACCACGGCGCTCTTTTGTTTCACAGATTCCCTGAACAATGAGGCACAGTGGCACAGTTTGGAAGCAAAGGATGGTAGTGTTTGTGGGATCAGTAGTATCAGCAGTCCTGAAGGTCACGCTGATAAGACCTCGGATTTCCACCTCAGAATTGCATTGTGCTCCGACCTTCGGACCCCCTGAAGTCGATCAAACCGGCAAAACGGCTGCTCCACCGCAGGACGGCTGAGTTCAGAGAGATGGGGTATAACTGAGGATCAGTGCTCAGCCCGGGACCTGGTGAGGAAAAACCACGACACACTGAAATCATTAAGGTCTGAAAAAAACTCTCTGAAAAGTGCGCTCACTTCTCATGTAACTTTGTTCAATAATCATTTTATGTGTCCAGAAATCAACACAGTGATGAAAGGTTACACTTAATCACATCTTATTCATCAGTTATAGCACTATGAACAACTGCTGTAGAGTTTATGACGTATTTAAATATAGGAGAAAGAAAGTAGGAACATCTGAAAATGTTCATTAATGTATTTTGGAACAATTATAACTCATCTGAGGTTTCTGTTACAACTTATTATAAGATTTATTTATTTATCTATTTCTGTATGAGAGGGCATTTTGATATGGGCCCTAATGGGTCCTCCTCAGATTGGAGAAAGCCTCAAGTGGACAATGGAGGAACTGAAGTTTTTGCACGTCTGCTAGGCTCCATTTCTCACCACCAGAGCTTGCCGCTTGGGGTTGACTCAATTTTAGAATCAGCCTCTTGTGGCTATTTGATGAACTGCAGTTTTTGGCACATCGTCACAGGCTTCAAATGTTCAGCCTGGAAGATTGTAGCCTCTAGAATTAATGATGAAAAAATGTAGAGGCTTTAATTTTACATTACAGAAATGTTTCCTACTTTCCAAAAATACATTGGCACACACTGAAGTTATTTGATTTAATGCCCGGCTGATCCAGAGAACAATTTCCCAGCCAACAGGAGTGTTTGAAGCACGTTACTGTACATTGTCCAGAGAAAGCCTCTGCCAGTGGCTCACATATCAGACCCTGATGCACCATAAAGTGAAAGATGCCAAGATTTACTTGGAGGAAAAGAGAGGGAATATTGACTTGGAGGAGTCTGAGCGTGACTGTTCTACCTGGAGGGAAAAGGACATTTAGATTGTGAGGCCGATTGTCGGCACAAAGAGCACTTCATATACTGTATCTTTAAAGATGCAATCTGAGGTGTCAAAGAAACAACAGAACTGCTGGACACAAAATACATCAATGCACCCTTTAACTGTCTGTCAAAAACACCATCATTGTTTTGGCATGTCTTAGATGAATAAATGAAACAAACAAACAAACAAACGGACAACACCTTTTTAAACAGAGGAAGCTCAACTAACATAGAGAATACACATAAAACCACTTTCCTGAAGCACACTGTACCGTGAAAACAGGGGTGATAAAAATGGATCCAATGTGTTTAGGTCAAAAACATGCATTTTAAAGGCTTGTTTTTATTTCCTGTAATGTTTTTGGTGAATATTTGTGGTTGCATGACAAATGTGTGACCTGCAAAACAGCCCAGTTACCTTGACAATAAGCTCACATGAAAACAATCAGTATCTCTCATCACATTCAGAGCCAGCCTAGAGAGTAGTACTGTACATCTTCCTACCTGTTAAAAGTTAGGGTGCAAGCTTAAACAGAACTGCCTGTCTGAAGGTTTAACATCTTAAGAGTCCAGCATCTTTCCAGTGTCAGAATCCTGCATGAGGCTGGAGTTAAACCTGCAGTAAACATCAGCTTTGTTATGAACTGGAGCTGCAATCTTAACCAATCTTTACAAAGTGTTTCAATTAAATCACCAAAGCTTTACCCTCTCTGCACAGCTGAATACCCCCAAAAAATAAAGTATGCCTTTTTTTGGTAATTATGATCCAGGTCTCTCACTTATCACCCTGCTGTGTTAAGTACTTGATTCTGATTGGTCCAAACCATAGACTGTGTAATAAATGGACGTAGTATCCGTGACGTCCCCCATCTGTTTCTGAAGCGCTGTTTTGAGGCCAATCGTCGGCGGGAGCCATATTGCTGCTGTCGAGCGATTTTGACGTAAAGAGGCGGGCTTTGAGCCTCCTAGCCAACAGCTACAGTGTTCCCGCCTGTCAATCAAGTCAGCTGTGCCTCTCATTGGAAGGCTCGTAATCTTAATATCTTCGAAATTGCCAGGCTAGAAAATAATCCCCCCCGTACAGTGTGTGCCGATCGAGAAATGAACTATCCAGACTACACTCGTATTTTGTACCAGGCTGTAAACATGTTTATTTCTGCTCTAAAGATCGGCTCTTTGAATTGGTGTGTATGTGACTGCGGATGAATGTACACTAGCCTTGAACGATATCACAGTGAAATTCAGTATCCCAGAAATATTGAAGCCTTAGAGAACAATGTCAGGCAGAATCAATCTCTATTTTTCAGCTTCACCAGCTTTGACACAGTTAAAATCTGACAAGCGAGGGTTTATTCAATGGTGACATCAATATAAAACCTAGATACACTCAAATAATAAAGATTTAGTGGACAGAGAATGTGTATGTGGTTTTCCGGTACTTCCGGAGCCAGCCTCCAGTGGATCCTTGATGAACTGCAGTTTTTAACACTTCTGCATTGGACTCATATTTTTAGACCAGAGGTTGCCGCTTTGTCCAGAAGCCATAACAATGGTTTTTTAATCTAAATAGTACAAACAATCATGGAAAGGAGTCCAGCATGTTTTACCTCTGCCTGTGTCTAAAATGTTAGTTTCCATTAGTATACTTAATCAGTCCTGTCCTGCAATCCAGGCAAGAGCAGTACAGCTGGTGAGTACATCTTAAAGTTGCAGCCACAAAGTCACTTAAACCTTAAATGGTGGTAAAAATAGCGAGAGTGTTAAAAGTTGTGACATTTGCCTCATTTCTATTATATGTTTTATTCAACCAATAAGCTCAACCAGTCCAGCATCTTGCGGCAGGTTTTCTAATAATATAACACGTCGTTCTTTACCATGAGACCTATTTATCTGTACAACTGCAAAATTAATCTTAGCAGTAAGAGTTTTGTGACAAAGTTGACAACTGCTTTAGAGCTGAACATTTTCCTTTAAGACCTACCTGTTTGACAAGTAGGAATTTTAAGCACTTGCACACTTGTCTCTGAAGATCAACTCTTATTTTAAAATGAATATTCCTATGATTTCTGCCTTTAATCAACTGTTTTGTGTAACAAATTGGTTAATACTTTATTGCAAAAGAAGCCTTGATCTCAGATACAAAAGTGGCAGCAAGTAACGACTATCAGAAAAAAACATGACACCTCAAAGAAAAGACTGGGATGTTACTCTGTGGGTGTACTCACAGTAATTCCTCAAGAACACAAAATGCTGCTTTTTTCCAATCCTCTTGTAAAGCTCATCCTCTGCAAGCTCCTCACACTCTAAGACCTTGTCTGGCCTTTGTAACCTATTGATGCCATGCTGCTTTTATCCTTTGCAACCTCTAAAAACACCATAAAATACAGTTATTTCCTAATAATTTGAAACTTGTTGACTCTCTGAAACCTCCTCCTCTGCATCCTCTCAATGATGTGAAACATTTTGTCCTCTTCGTCTCTTGAAACTGCTTCACTGTACACTATGAAATATGTTTAACCTTTGCAAAATTCCTCCTGTTCTAAGACCTCTTCCTTTCTCAGAAGTCTATTTGTCTCTTTGTATTCTTCAGCTCTACTTGCAGACTATATAAAGTGAAAATATAGCTGGTCAAATATGTAAAGTACCAATTATGTTACATATACAACATCCTGCTGTATCACTGAATGTGTTTTTGTTGTTTCATTGAGCTGACTGCGGATGAATGTACACTAGCCTTGAACAATATCACAGTGAAATTCAGTATCCCAGAAATATTGAAGCCTTAGAGAACAATGTCAGGCAGAATCAATCTCTATTTTTCAGCTTCACCAGCTTTGGCACAGTTAAAATCTGACAAGCGAGGGTTTACTCAATGGTGACATCAATATAAAACCTAGATACACTCAAATAATAAAGATTTAGTGGACAGAGAATGGTTTTTATTTCACTCTTTATTTTCATCAAGTGTTAACTGTTTGAAAGAAACGTCTTTCAGGAAATATCTTCATATGACATACCCTGAATACCGCCTTTGTGTTTAGTTTCATACAATTTGCCTCCACCCAAGGACCAAATATTTTCATCAGACCTCAGTGAATAGCCAGTCCCTATGTCTGACTTAACTATTCAGGCTGTACATCTGGGAGAAACTGAACAAATCCAAACAAAGACACAAGGTAACACAGGTCATCCTTTGGTAAAGTTCACATTTTCTTTGGTATTCTCATGCAATGTGCAGCTTTTCATGTCAAAATTGTCTTTTTAGCCATGCTAGTGCAACGGCTCTATAGCTGCGTGAGGCGGTTGGTCAGTCCACCATGTTGGTCCAGAATGGAACATTTCAACAAAAAGGTAAATGGCTGCATTACATAGCACTTTTCTTATTAAGAAGAACTTTCACAATTCACCATTCATACGCATTCTTACACACTGATAGCAGTGAGCAATCATGTGCAATGCTGGCCTCACCATTTTGGGAGTCATGGTCTCTCCCAGGTACAGAATAGGTTTACAAACCAGGGCTTGTCTTAAAATCTTTATGCACATTTTACCTACCTAGCTGACATAGATATGGGACCACTATAGATACATGTTTTAGTGTTGATGCCAATAAATATGTGGAGATAGGTTAACTATCTACAATGTTTATTTTCAGCTTTCAAATCAAACTCCGTCCAACTTTTACCAGACTGAGTCCAGCACTCTGAGAGCAGCTCTGACGCCCACATCGAGAGGTCGAAATCCAACAGGAGGAGAGAGTACAGGCGGAGCATCATGTTCACTTAAAACTACATCAATTCTTTCTGATTTCTGTTAAAGGTCATGTTTAATCTGCATCACCAGGCCGTGATTGTGACTTCAGATTAAATGAAAACTCACTCTAAGTGTAGATAATTGAAAAAAAGACAACATAGATGTATTAAAAGAGTGCACCAGGTTGTTTTTGGTGAATATTAAAAGGTTGTTGAAGTAGGCTGACTCTAAAATGTTTCTTCTGATTCAAATATTTTACAACAGCTGGAACAAACTTTTTTTCAATTGTTATTTTTCTTTGCACAGTGAGCTGACTTTGTCCTGACGTCTGAAGGCTGAAAGTAATGGTTTCATTTTCCCACTGAGCCTTTGTGCTACCTCTCCATGATGGTGGGACAGATGAGTTTTATTTGCAGTCTTAGATTGCACAGCAGACAAACTCTATTGTCCCATCATCACTTTTGCTTTCATTTACATCGAAGCACTGATAAGCACAGAGCCACAAACATGCTGTGGACTGTTTCATTTGTGGCTCGACATGGACAAAAAGTCAAGCGTGAGCTCCAGTCATTCTGTCAGAATTTCAATGATGGTTAAAAAACCCATTTGACATTTCCCTTGACGAGTTAGCTGAGGGACAGTGGTCACTTAGGAATTCCGCCACCTGTTGGAGGACAATGAGCCTTTCACATAAAGTGAGACAGACATCCCCTTACTCCCCCCTCGTTTTGTCAAGGCGTAACCTTTTTCCCCCTTCAAAATGCAGCAACTCTTTCCAATTGAGTTGTTGTTGCTGCCATTGCTATTGGCTTTCAATAAGGCACGGGGTTATCAAAGAGTGAAGGAGAAATTGCCTTGGCTCTGCCGTAGCCCTGATTGCACTATCAGAGCCGTCAGGGAGGCTCTTTATAAAGGGAGGGCACGAGGGAGAGCGAGGTGGCGGCTGGCGTTGCCCCCCTGATAAATCAGTGTGTGCTGGCAGCCACTGCTTAGTGCAGCCAGGCAGCACCGGAGCGCCGCAGTTCAGGGTCGGTACTTGGCAGGCCCCCCTCTCAAACAGGGCTGTCTGCACCCGACCGCAGACCTCGCCGCTCCCCCAGCTGATTCTCCAGCGCTGCCCTTGTCAAGGTTTGTTTGTTTATCCCTGATCCCCCCTCTGCCCTCACCACACCATATTGTTTCCCACCATGCCAAATTATTCTCCCCCCTTTTCCAACTTATCCTGCATATTTCCCCAACTTCATTTATTAAATTAGAAAACTGTGCTCGTATTTGAATTAGAAGACTGACTCCATTTTTGTAGACAATCCATTGTTTTCTTTAGTTTTAGCTCCATGCAACTGTTTGGTGACTGACAGAACAATCTGCAGAAAAAAAGTCTTCTCTTTTTACTTTGTACCATTTCAGAGTTTTACGCAATTCTCCAAGTCAAAGTAGAGTCCTGCAAAATATCATACCTGTGTAAGTCCTTTTTTAAAAGACAAATGGATGCTCTGACACAAAAAGATGTTTCAAAATGTGTCTACTGCAGACATATTTATGGCCAGAAAGATTAAATATGTGTCTTAAGTACATATTCAGATGGTACTATCACCTTAAATCCGAGAACATCGCACCATCTGGGGAGGAAATTGTGCCAGCGTTAACATTTCTCATAAATTTGCAGTCTTCATCTCCAATTGGATGCTGGAGTTTATTACCCCCAATAAAAATCTTGATTTGTTGTGCTCTCAAGTGTTTGCTTGATAAGGTTGGAGCGCAGTCATCACTTCCAGCAAACTGACAAACCTACACCTCCCTCCCACTTGTCTTCTGTATCCATTTCCACACCGTTTTCTCAAGAAGCTGTGATTCTGATCGTCTGAAATCAAATGAAATTAAGGGATCACAGCACATGGGGATGGAAATGGGGGAAAATTATTTAATTAATGTGGCCTCCTCCACTCCAGGTGCAGTGGGTTAATGCAGATGCTCTTTGCTGCAGCTTTGAGATTGCCATAAGTGTTCAATTACACATACTTAAGAAGACTTGGGCGAGGCCACACATCGCCCCCGACCAGTTCAAGTCCTGATTAATTTCAGATTTATTCTGTCATTTACTTTACACTTATAATTTCTCCTGTTGCTATAGGAATCATTTTGGAGTTGAACAGGACCTCCTCAACTTTTCTAATTAGATGGACATGAATAAAGTGGTACATGTCATTAACAGTGTATTGATGTACATGAAGCCCTGGGACTGCCATGGTGCCTGGTGACTAATTCATCTGCAGTATTTTTACTCTGAGGCCTTGGTGTTTAACTTGAGTCAAATTAAAGCATGCAAAAATATGCATTGGATCATCTAAGTTGATCATTAATGCCATTTTAATGTAGCTGAGATTTCATTTTATGTGGTCCTTTCAGAAGGACTGACTGAGCGAGATATGCTTGAGAGAGAAGATTAAACACGTGAGTGTGCTTTGGGTTTCGTGTACATTATGGATGATATTTGCTCCGGTGAATTGCTCAGTCAAAATGTATTCAAAGTTTCAGAACTATTGCTAAAAGGAAACATATAAGACTGAAAAAGAATGATACTGGGGTTACATCTTTAATGTTTGTGGTGGTCAACTGTTAAGTGTTTGAGAGTTAACACAAGATGTTTTTCTTCTTTTGCTTAAGATAAGATACTCCTTTATTCGTCCCACAACGGGGAAATTCATGGAGCTACAGCAGCAAACAAGAAGGTGTACAGTACAAGAATTTCAACAAGATATATATATAGAAAAAATGTGATAACTTTTGCATTTTAAAGGAATATCAAGCCACTGTGAGGAGTTGGTAATGAAACTAACCTAAATAAATATTAATGCTTCTTTTTGTTCTACAAAACCAAACAAGACCATCAGCACTAAGACTGAGTGTTAAAGCAGTTTTCAATGCTTGGACAACCAAGATTTGTAACTATGTCTTACATCCTTATATTAGCACTATTTTGCATATAAATAGGGAGGCTAAACATGGGACCACAGAGTCTGAAGTAAATAATGTCAAATTAGTTTACCGATTGTTGCTAACACTAGCAGAGCTAGCACCACCAGCCTTCAGTCCTCCTCACAGGTTTACATCCACATGTCTGTGCTGGTTACACACTACTTCAGTTGAGTAGTTACATACCAGTTTAACCAGACAAAGCCTATGTACAACTTTATCTAATTACTGCCAAACTGGGGTACATTAGCAGATTCCACCTGTCTTCTGTGCTTGTTTAAATCTGGGTAGTAGAGCATTATAGCATCAACTAGAGCGACATTCCCAGCTAGTGGCTGGTGGCTGCGTTACAACTTATACTACACAAAAAACGGCTCATTTAGGGCCTACAATAATGAAATCTCAATAATTAAAGAACGATGGTGATGCCACCTAGAAAGGATGACGATGTTTAACTCTTTAGTTGACAAAACGCACACATCCTCAAGGATGAATGAAGGCTTGTATCGTTAAGGAGCCTTGATAATAGTATTAATATAAAAAAAATAGCCATCCCTACTCCTAGAAATGACAAGACTTCTGAAACTTGATGCAACGAATTACCCAACAACAGAATAACTAATGCAGAAATTCAAGTAGTGCTGACATCACACATGTCTAGTGGGGGTCAAGGTTAAAGGAATATGACGGGGTAATAATCGTTGTCAATGACACATATCATTTGGCAAAGCAGGAGATATTATAACTCTATGTAGGGGTGCAGAAACTGCAGATAAATAAATGAAAGTTTTCCCTTTTGAAAATAACAACTCTGACAAATTGTCAAAACAAAAGACAGACGATATGAAAGGTAATCAGAGGGGATTTTGATTTCAGTTTGACCTGACACATCTACAGTATATGACGAAGTTTACACATACAAAAGGTTGCAACTTCTTTGCGTATACATCTACACATTAAAGTCAAAGCCTATGCCTTCACAAATCAGTCACATTCACCTACAGTTTCAGATAAAGACCAAATCATTTGTCAAAGCTACATCAACAAGTGAGCCTGATCATTGCTAACAGATCCTGTTTGCACACCAGAGGCCTCTTCTCCCTCTGGCTCTTAGACAGACCCCTCAGCCCGACGCCCTTCTGCTCCTCCTCCTCCTCCTCCTGCTCCTCCTCCTGAGCCATGAAGCCAGAGGACGCGTGGGGCCTTTTGTCTGAGCAGTGTGGGGGGCCGCAGATGTCGTTCCCCAGAGACACAGCGGAGGTTAATGATCTCACAGCCTCTGCTAAAATAAATAAATCATTTCCAGTCAGGAGTCTGCATAAATCTTCACTCAAACGGCGATTTGCTGGAGCAAGCACCACCAGTTGCTAATGACTGTTTTTTTTCCCCTTGATTGCCCGAGGGGATAGGCTGTGACACAGATGAGTTCTTTCCCTCACTCTCACTGTTCCCCGTCCCTCCCTCCATCTCCCCCCCACATACACACACTCACACACACACAAGCCCTTTTTGTGGCTATTCTAATTCACAGCAGCGTGTTTTGTCAGGGGACATTAGCCGGCTGACAGGCGTCTGGTTTGGATGGGGGGAGCATTTGTAGTGACAGTGGTAGTTGTTTCTTGTTTCAGCTGAACTGATATTGAGAGACGTGTGTGAGTGTGTCTGTGTGAGTGTGTCTGCGTGTGTGTGTCTGAGTGAGGGGACAGGGGGTTGCTGCTGTCATGCACAACGCGGCACTCTGCAACACAACACAACACAAAATCTCAGCCAATCTCATTCTTGTTGCCTGCATCAGCATGTGTTTCCTTCATTTCATAGTATGCAAAGCAGACAATCGGAATACAAACTGAATGATTTTAATAATGTGTTGTTGCGGTGTCATGCTTCCACAAATTTAAAATGGTATCACATTTAACAGTGCAACACCAATTATTTGAGCCGTGCACTGGAATTAACAGGCTTGATAAAAAAAAAACATTTTGCATCTGTACTTAAAACTAGATTTTCTTTAATGCCTTCAAACATCGGAATGATTTTGATTTAGTTGATATCATGATTTAATGCAGATGAGATTCTTTAAGCACAGAAATCAATCAAGAAAGTTGCAGAAAAATTGTCTAATTTATTATGTTGTTCTGGGAAAATTTTGGATCAAACAATACAAATTTAGGGTTTTTTAATTTCTAACATTATGGTTCAATGACATTATATCTTAATATTAGGATGACTTTTCAACTCTATATTATTGGACATGCCCCCCCCTTGCACTTAATGCACTTGAAGTAGGCCTCTCCATGTTTTTAGTCAAAATGCAAAAAACAGTTTAATATTAATGTGTAATTTTTTTTAAATCAGCCTCTAGTTTGTTCCTTGCAGCACACTATAGCTAAGCTGCTGCAGTGTCTTCCTGCTTCCTCCAGCCTTGATGGAAAACAACACTACCACTGCGCTTTTGAACGGCACATTTTACTTCAAACTTTTACTCAGTGGACAGGTCGAATAATTTTGTGCTTTGTGTCAGAATTAAAAATAACAATTAAAATATTTAATATATCTCAGTAATCAGTTTGAGCTATGACCCATGAGCTAAGCATACAGGTGCAGCTAATCAGACTGATGTCATCAGGCCACCACACCATAAGAGCCTGCAGAGCTATTATAGAGCGTGTGAATCACCACAGACCTGCAAATGATACTAAGTTAACTGCAGAGAGACAACATTGTGGAAGATATCATTGCATTCATTTGATTCCCAAATCAAGACACTGATCATTTCTTTGAGTTTTTAAAATGGACTTCAAAACTGTTTTAATATGTAAAATAGTGGAATTTTAAATATGTGATTAAAATGCAATCATGTGAAATTAAGTATTTAAATTTTGTGATCAATTGCGACCACAAAAATGTATCATATGATGGCCTAAAATATGGGGATTTATACATTTTTGCAATTTTTACCTGCAGTCCTGCTTGTACCCATCTTAATATTCCACAGTTTTACAAAGTTGATTGTATTACTTGGTCGATTTCATGCTTCATATGGACAAATGCATGAATTCAGTAATATAGATATTGTATCCTAAACACATGCTCTGTAACAACATCCAAGAAATGTGAAATAAAGCCATTTGATGACACAAATTCAAACACACCAACAGACAGGTTGTACTGCAGTCAGTATAATGACTCAGTAGCTGGTGTCACTAATTAGAGAACAGTCAGTGTCTAGCTTTTAGCTGTTAGCTGCTTAAGTAGTGTCATCAATAGACAAGGCTCAGTAATCAATGAACCCATTCAGAGTTAATTAAGAGAGTCACACTCAAGCAGTAAAATATCACAGGATGAATCATTTATCTTAATGTGACCAAATTAAAACACAGGGATGTAAAAACACATCTTTTCAAAAACAATGACCTGAGTATAAACTGAAATATTGATCAAACCGCCTGAGTTATGATTATTTTAAAAACTGCAGCGTTCACCTTTAGTCTTAAATATCACAGCAGAGATATACAGAAATGCTTTGCACTCATGGTACACCAACTCCACAAAGAAATGTGCGTATGGATCTTTATTTCAAGGTGAAACAGAAGTCACACACTCTCACAAATTAAAGATCAAATCTGAAATATATTGACTGGTGGGGTTTGAAAAAAAATCCACACCAAAGTCAATAAATAAAGTCATTACCAGAGCTTAGAACAGAGGCAGCCGATTTTCTCTTTTATCCTGCAACAACAAAAAGAAGAAGAAGAAGACAGAGGAGGAAGGAATAACAAAAAAAGAGAGAGAGGGAGAAAGGAAGAATTGCACAGAGGCTTTTCTTTTCTTTAAAATGCTGCATTAGGTCTTTTCCTGCAGTCAGTTTTCATAGTTCAAAGCTGGCAGTTCAATAAATAGCTGGAACTGGCACATCTCTGTTCTTGCAAAAAGAAATCAATGTTAATCCTATTACCGGCAGTTATCACCTAGCCCAGAAACGGTGGCAAGTAAGAAAAAAAAAAGGGAAAAAAAACTGAGATGTCAAAGCGGGGAAGGGGAGAGCGAGCGAGAGAAAGGGAGAGAGAGAGCGAGTCACCCTTCATTCACTTTCAAACACAGTTTTGATAATTTACTTCTGTAGAAGAAGAAGAAGAAGAAGGGTGGCGGGGGGGATGGGGGGAGGGGGGGTGAGCTTCAGTTACGAGGAAATGTGTGTGTGTTTATGTCCATGTATGTGTGTGTGTGTGTGTGTGTGTGTGCCTGTGGTGAGGGGGGTCCAGGGCTACTGATGTATTCGCACATAATGCTTGGATCAGACCCTGCTGCTGTAAGCAAGATGTTTGAGGCACAAAACATCATTTTTGAAAAATGTTCACAGCGCTTAGCAATCCTCTTCCTGGAGCGCCCTGACATCTGCCCTTTCTCCTTCTCCCCTTCTCCTCTTCCCTGCGTCCTCTTTTGCTTCTCAGTCAGTTTTTGGGAGGACTGGGGGGCTGATACGGAGGCATAGTGGGATAAAATTATCACCACACTTACTATATAGGTGCTCTAACATCCTGTAGTGTTACATTAATATAGATCCTATGTTTCATTGGTTTAGCCAGTTTTTTTTTTATATATAAAACAAATCCCTTTTTCCAGCTTCTGAGATGTAAGTATTTCCTGATTAAAATTTTTTTGAAGTGGTAGTAATGTATATTATCCAACAATATATTTATGTTTTGAACTCTTGAGTGGAAGTATCAAAAAATTTAACTTTCATAAAAAAAAAGTCCCAGACATGAGAAAGTAATGAGCGGATAAAGCACTCATAAAAGACATTTACAGGTGTTACAACAAATGATGTAAAAAATGTTAAACTCCAGTCAAAGGAAAGAAAACTTTAATACTATAATACACTACACACTGATAGAATGATCACATGAATCAGAATAAAATGTAGTTCATAAATTCTTTAAAGTCTGTAAAAATACACAAAAACCCAAAGTATCTAACTCTGTTCTGTTAAATCAATCTAAATGTCCTTGAGTTTGAATCTACAGGTTTTAAAATAGCATAGACATTTTTAAGTGTTCATGTAGGCATTGAACAATGAACATCTTGTTCTTCATATAAAAAGACAAACTCTATTACCTGTACTGCTTCAAAAATGTAGACGTAAAACTTGTTTTTGATAGATATAAAGGCAGATTTATGTTGTGCAGAGAGTTGCAAAAAGAGACATTTGAATCTTCTGAAAATTAAATCTGTTCATTTTTTTTACTGAATAATTTAGCATATTGCATGAAAAAAGCTCAAGATTTTGACTCTTTAAAAGAAAATAACTTGTTCCCACAATATAATTATCTTGTGGGAACAAGTTAAAGTCTTGTGCACACAAGATAAAATACTTTCTGGGGGCTCTGTAGTTTAAGACTTTGTGTATGTGGGAAATTTTCTTTAACAAATTCATAAAGATCTTTATGATTTAAAAGTTTTTTGGACATATAGACTTAATGATCTTCTCTCTGTCACATATCCATGTAACTTTTGATTACACTCCAATAAAAATACATTTGGAGAAGGTAAATCCTAAGCAGCTTTTTTCAGGATTCTCTTTTCTCCCAACTTTGAATTGATTAAAGCTTCTGTGAGGAGTTTTTATGTGGTTATAGAACATATCTACATATTGTAGGAGCGGGTTCCTTTTCATGGAGGCTGCCATGTTTCTACAGTATCACAGAACGGACAAACTAGTGTCATTCGTGTTTTAGTATTTAGTGAGTGGCAATGCGAAATACACAACAAGAATGGTTGTTGTTGTTATTCCCAAAATAATTTGTATTAATAGACATTTTTGATGGTAAGAACTTGGCACATGGAGGATCATACTTATCATGCATCACAGGAGCTTCTTGTCCTTGGAGGCCACCATCCCTGCACAAATGGTAGGGGTGAGCAGGGGAGCTTAACAGTCTAGAATTGGACCCGGGATATTGTTAAATATTGTGCTTTAAAGTGATACCTTGGACTGTTTATAGAATACATAGTAAGACTATTTTGTCAGAAAACATGACTTACACATGTATGGGACAAAATCCACAAAGAGATAAGAGATACCACTTTGTCCACAGGGGGCGCCAACATCAACACAGGCTGAAGGTTCCTCATGGGAGCTTTAATTAATGGAGAAAATGAAATGAACCTGCTCCATCATTCGCTTTAAATCAATAGCACAAAAGACTTTGGTTGCACTTCATAGTGTTGTGTAAATTTATACATTTTGGGCTCAGCAAACGCACAAAACCAACCAGCCTGCCATTAAAAACGACATTTCTCAAATGAACATCCCAAAACCCGAGATTAGGCCTAATCACTGTCACCAGGAAGCAGAATCAGGCCCTCTCACTGGCGGATTAAGTCTTCTGTTGTTGTTGTCCTTATTGTTATTGCTGAGAAATAATTACAGCTGAATCTCATCAAAGCCAATTCAACTCTTGGCAGGACTCTGTTCTGTTTTTTCTTTTTTTCATTCAGACAGGAACCTGAGTTTCCCTGCATGAAAGTAAAGATTAAAGTAGTTAAATACTGGCACTGAACTGAGGAGGAAACTGAGGCTGTATTGTCGACGGGCTGCAGGGGAAAAAAAAGTCTCAGATACTCTTGTTTCCAAAGAATGACAAAATGCATCCTGCTGACATCGGTTTTCACCTTGACTTGACTGACTTTGTATGAATTTATTTTCCTGTGCGGCGTGAAAGCAAGTGACCCCATTCCACAGCCTGGCCCATTCTATATTCTTATAATAAATTAGATGGAGATGCCGGGGCTTTAACATGTAAAATAGCGGTGACATGCTAAATAATGAGGCAGGCTAGAATTATGTAGTGCTGGCGTGCAGGCTCTGGGGTATTCCCAGGCTTCACAGTAGCCGGGGCCTCCTCCTCGGTGCTCAGAGGGGCCGAGAGTGAGAGGGAGGGGGGGGGGGGGGGGGGGGGGGGGGGGGGCTGAATATGAATATGGAATTAATGTACCAACGCCCAAAGGTAGATTACACTACAACCCTTTTGGCCACTGTTTAGGACCAACAACAAAAAGAGGGACGTTTTATTCATCATTGGAATTGGTGTTTTTATTACTCCCTGGTGGAATTGGAGATGTATTATGCTGTTCTTTCTCTTTGATGCAGGAGGTCATTTCAATACGAGCATTGAGTATTGAGGTGTAATGCCTCCATCATGATGCTTGTTGTTGGGCAGTCTATGGTGTGTTTTTAGGATGGATGCAAACCCAGGAGTGAATGATTGTCACAATAGGACAACCATGTGAATTCTTGAAACTCACTACATTAACTTTGTCAGCCCGTTAACAGTTGCATTTTTATCATCTTTAATGTTACTTTTGATTAAAGATCATACTATTTCATGGAGTACTGTGCATCTCGTAAGCTTGAGAGTGATCTCCCCTATATAAGCTAAATGTTTAATAGCTCTAAAGGTGTTTAATTTGTTGTGGGAGACAGATTTCATTACTTTCTGTTCATATTTAAGATCCATTATGATGTTTCTCTGTGTCACTCTTAATAAAAATCATCAATTTGTGACCCTCATGGTATCTGACCATGCATGGTGAGTTTTTAGGATTGTTGCACATCTATCATTGGAGTGAGTGATTAAAGAGATAAAGCTGCACAGAGTGCTGTTGTATGTGATATAATCTCAAGGGAAGAAGTTTTTATTTTGTCAACATCATCACTTTTGATTTAAAATAATACTTATTTTACAGAGTGTTGTACACTTTTAAAGTGCTCTATAGCTCTACCGCTGAAGTTTCATCCCTCTAGAGGTGTTTTATCAATCCTAGTGATTGGTATTTTCTCACTCCATGTTGAAATTTGAGTTGTATTATGCTCTACTTTCTTTTTGTCTCTTCAGCACAGAGCATTACGGTTTAATGTCTCAATCATGTTGATCATTTTTGGTGGTTGGGTTTGTGTTTAAGGGGGAACCTCATCCAGGAGTGCATGATAAGTGAGATAAAGCTGCAGAGCACTTTAATACAACAACTCACTGTAATGACTTTGTCACCTTGGAAACATTAGTGGTCTTACTTTAATGACTGTTACCTTATTTTCAAGATCACACTTATTTCATTAAGTGTTGTGCAAGTTTGTTTCTTGAGCAGAATCTAATCATCTTACAAAGCCTTTGTCACTTCAGACAAAGCATCTATCTCACTGTTATTGTTGTTACTTTTCAATGCAGAGTAAATTTGGTGCTAGATTGTTGTGCAACCTTGAAGCTCTATAGTAAACTCCTCTGTTTTATGGCTATTGTTGCTGCAGGAGACAGATTTACCAGGTTTAATACAGGCCATTTTTAGTTTGCAACAAACATGCTTGTAAACGTGCTTTACAGCCCCCCCTGGCTTTTTGTCCAGAGGGGGATTAACTGATGAGCGTTGCCTGTCCTTCAGGTGACACACACACAGTGCAATCTAAACTCATAACACATTTATTGTCATCTCACAGTAAATACAAGAGCGTCTCATCTGTTAGCTCATTAGAAAACTTTGCAAAGTACTTTCTGTTTGTAGCTCCGACATAAAAGGATGCAGGTGAAAAAGGTGCAGGTGCTTTGGGTTTTGTTACGGGATGAAAAATGACCTCATCCGTTCTGTTTTCTTTTCCCTTTCTGCCAGATTTCCTGTCTGGCACAGTTGTTATAATGGTTGATATGTTATATGTGCGCACGGAGGCTGGATTAAATTTTTAATGGCTCCAAGGGCAGTTGTCCTGGCCATAAAAAACTGCTGCAACAGTGTGAAAGAGGGTTACTGCAAATACAATCCTGTTCTTCTCTCAAAGGATTGTACAAAAACACCTGCAACACAACAGCTTCTGCAACTTTCTAGTGCTAAAGATGAAAGATCTGCCCGTTTGAACTCAGGATCAGCAGAGCAGAGATGTTGCATCAGATAAACAGAGTGATCAGTATTCAGGGAGTGATGTTGTGAAGTGGGAGATCACTTAAAAGCTCATGTGAGTTATGTGCGCTGATTGTCAGCCGACATTATGCACACTGTTTGAGGCTAAATAACCCAGTGTGTGCATCATAAACTGCTCCTCTTGCATGCCACCTTGAAGCGAGGGAGGCTCCCCCCTTCATAAACAACTCTGTCATTTTAAGTAAGTATCGTGCTGCTTACCAGGCACCTTTCGTTCGTGAGCTGCACCTAATTTAGAAGCTTTTAAATCTTCCGAAAGTGTTGTTGTGAGAAATGCCTGGTTGCAAATGTCTTTTATTGAATGCTGACTCTGTAGTATTACAGGCTTGCAGATATGCCTGCTGTAATATGTCCCTATAGCTTTATCTTGTAATAGTAAAGTGTATTAATTTTCTAGGACTGGAAGAGTGTGTGAAGGGTTAGAATTGACTCTATTTGGGATTGGAGCGACTTGCCACTGAGTCCAAACATGGTTTTCACGCAAGGACTGCAAAAGATGAAGCGCGGGGGAGAAAAACATGCTTTCAGTCGGTAGATTTCTTAAGTAAGCCGAGCGGTTTATCTCAATCCATCACGAGGAGCGGGATCTGAGTAATTAAGGACTTTTCCAGGAGTGGCATTCTTGAAATTGGAATTGAAAGTGCACTTAGCATGGTCACTGACAGGGATTCACCTTCATACTAATTCAGTGTATAACACGAGCTCCGTTTGATAGAGAGCTATTCTCAGTCACAGCAGCAGGCCTGTGTGTTGGTTACACAAACAGCACACACAGGACTGTTACTGGGACTTTAATGGAGCTGCTGTGACTCTATGTGAACTATGAATCTCTCATAGCTGTGTACTTCATACAGCAGTGTATAATTTGATTTGCACCAGAATTCATACCTCACCTCTTTGAAATGGTGTCATGGTCTGTATAATGGGCCAGTGTGTTCTAAAAAGGAGTTCTGGTACCCAAAGGATACTTCCGAACCTACAGGGGGGTACACAAGATTTATTCAACATGTTTTTTTAAGGAGGAACTTTCACTTTGTGGTGATTTTGGCGCCCCCTGTACACAAAGTGTTACCACTTATATCTTTGCTGGTTTTGTCCTGCACATGTGTAAGTAGTGCTCTTTGAGCTGTCATCATTAAAGCATAATCAATCAATCAATCAATCAATCAATCAATCAATCAATCAATCAATCAATCACTCAATCAACCTTTATTTGTATAGCGCCAAATCACAACAAAAGTTATCTCAAGACACTTTTGCAAACATAGGAGGTCTAGACCACTCTATGTCGAATTATGAACAGAGACCCAACTTCAAGACAGGGTAAGACTCAGTCTGACCCCACCTTCATCCATCATGAGCATTGTACATCGCAGTATTTAGCTAGTTACAGTGGCGAGGAAAAACGTCCTTTTAACAGGCAGAAACCTCAGGCAGAACCAGACTCATGTTAGACAGCCATCATGCCTCGACCGAGTTGGGTCTGGAAAGACAGATATAATATATAATATATAAGATATAATATATAAGATATAAGATATGAGCATAAGGCATCTCAATGTAAATAAGGACTGACATTCATGCACTATATTATTTAAACGTTGTGCCATATGTCCCTTTTAGCACACCATTAAGCTACTGCTCCTGTCAACATTGTCGAAGACAAGGATTGAAGGGACGTCTGCAAATTGGCATGTCATGATATGCCTTAGTAATGCAGGTAACATTAGTTTCAGCTGTAGGACCTGTATGAAACTGAGAAAGCAACCAAACTGGAACTCCTGAAAAGTGCAAATTCTATTGTATTAACCATGGATCACTGGACATCAGTGAGAATTCAAAATGATCTTAGAATAACTGAACACCATATCAACACCTCTTGTTGACATATTGAACTTGAACTCTTGCATATTTCTTTATGTATAACAATAAAATCCTTTCGGCTAAAACAAACACTATATTTGACAGAAGAAGCACTGTGAAGATGTCTCTTCTACAGTCCAACATGTATTTGAACTGTAAGTCTAAAGGTCAAGATCATAAAGAACATTTCATTGCATTCATTTGATTCCGAAATCAAGACCCTGGTGTGTTACTTTACACTGCTTATATGGATGTTACAACTGTTTTGAAATCCAAAATAATGAAACGATTAACACGTGATTGATTGCAATTGAAAGTAGTGTTGTTTGAAAGCCCTTGTTTCTGACAAAATAAATGTATACAACTTTTTAAAAATAATAATAAGAATGAGAGAAACATCATTTTGCAGAGGTCTCTTAGATCTGTGTGTTGTACCTCATCACTTAATGTATAGGGTAAAGTTGTTGTTGTCAAAGCCTCAGCCAGGTTGCACTGTTTTTTCTGCATGACAGACCAAAACCCAAAAACAGACTTCCGTTTTTTTGATGCAACAGCATTTTAACTGTAAAGAAAGAATTAAAAAAAGAAAATCAAACACAGTGTATAAAAACCCGTCAGCATCAGGATGTATACATTTCAGTGCTCATTTCAAACCCTCCTCAGGCTTCTTTTTCTTTTTCAGAGGGAGGAATTCAACATCTGAATGAAGTGCCCTCACCTCGTGAAGTGTTTTTCAGGTAGAGGTTGTTCTGTAAGCTATACTTCACTTTAATGTCGTTACATTTTTGGTGACTTCAATATTGAGGAAGTTCAACTAATAATGTAAGAAGCCAGCAAAAGTCCACAAAATTCGGTCTGGCCATGTGACAGGCTGACGACCTGTCCAGGGTGTACCCCATCTTTCACCCAATGACAGCTGGGATAGACTCCAGCCATGCGACCCTGAATGTTATATGCGGTAAAGATAATTAAAGGATGAAAATGTCCATCCACTCTAATAATTTCAAGCAAAGTTTCTATGCCATTGGCCTTCAAAATCTTCACATAAATGTGGAAATGAAAACACCTTTTGCTTTCTATTACAGTATCTAAGTGTTCTTACAGCTCAGGACAAATATGCTGTCATCTCTATATTTCGATGAATATGTTCACTCAATCTATATTTTGTGCCTCGAAGATGTTTAAAGTCAATCCCAGGAATCCAGCTGACTAAAGAGTCTTCTATGTGCTCTGATAAAAACACTAAACACTCGTCTCTGAGCTGTGAGTAAAACGAAGGAGACCACCGGTGGTCTACCAAGTTTGTACAGCGGTGCTTTTCCTGATAATGCCACACATTCTGGGTTTCTGCTTTCAGTAGCCTTCGCACGAGTGCTCCAGTCTCGCACGGCACTTAAGTGTGATTAATAAGGTGCAGCTTTGAGTGTGTTTGTGTGTGTGTAGAGGGTGGGGGGGCTGAGGGTTGAGGTGGGGGAGTTTATGTCAAGATAAACGTGGAAATGACCTAGCAGTCACCGGCTTTTTCCTTTCGGCAAGCGCACAGTGCCTGGCTTGGAGAGCAGGAGAGGCTGGGGTTTTTATCAAGCCGAGGGCTCAGACCACCAGAGGCTCTTGTGAAGGAAGGAAATTACCGGGTGCAAACATTCACAATACCCCAACTCAATTCCCCCTCCCTCATCTCTCTCTTTTCCTTCTCTCTCTGACTTCCACTCTCCTGTCCCTATGTTTATCAGGTTTTGGGGCACTGTATTTTGATGTCAATAAGCAATTTTTCTTGCCTGGTCTCCTGCCTGACCCCTTTAATCCATCAATATATTATTAGAGATAAAGTTTTGTGGACGCCTGCTGCAGTCACAAGATAAATGACATCTCTGAAGTCACGCATTAAAGACTAGATTAAGGCCTTGTGACTGTGTCTTCAGTGCTCATCTGTGCGCCTCTGTCCAACCTATCACACTAAGTGACAAGAAAGAAAAATAATGAACTGAGGCAGAAAAAGCAAAGAGATATTTCTTACACACACAACCGGCGTCTGTCTTCAGCCAGGATTAGGACGCATTAGAGGCGTGCTGGAGAAGAGGAGAGAGGCAGCAAGGGAGCGTCCCTGTTAGTTGATGTCTAGGCTGAAAGAAAGGGAGTTTCAACCCTTTATCCCCTTTAAACTAAAGAGAAACAGGCGCTTTGTTTGAGACAATACAAGCCTCCGCTTTTTAGCCAGCAGATGGAAAGATTTTTAAATAGTGAATTTAAACCGCATTTATAAAAGCTTTGGATCAAATGCAAAGCTTAATAAAGTATAGGACTGTATGGAAATTATTTGGTCGGGTGTTGGGCAGAACCTTCTTACTAAGTTTTTAAAAAAGCTGTGTATTATCCGTATTTCCTTTGAGCTCCCTAAAAATAAAGACAATTTTTAAACCATCCCCACTATTATAAAGAAAAAGGATATATATTGTTAGGAATCTTGCAGTATGACACAAATAATGTACACAGAGGTTAAAATAGGACACATTGAATTACTTTTAGGATGGATATGTTTTTAAATAAGCTAAATCTTATTTTAAACTGTCCAAGAGCAGACCACCATATGCATCAGAAATCAGATCTAGCAGTAAAAGGCATACTTCTTTGCATTTAAACACTTAAAAATTGAGTTTCTCTGAGACTTCACAAAGGCCACTCTCAGTAAGTGGTAGATTGGTACAGTGTTTTGCCCCTTAGATACATATAATGTGTATTCTATAATGTTTATTTTCTCTGATATTGAGGTGGATGTTTTAAAGATCCAATGAGAAACATGTGGTTTGTGTTGATTTTGGCGCCCCCTCTGGTCAAAGTTATACCCCTTATCTCTTTGCTTATTTTTTTCCCACAGTTTACATAAGTATGTGGTGTTTTCAACAACAAAAATCTCACCCTGCTTTCCGTGAACTATATGACCCTTAGGCAATATTTGCCAACACAGCGACAGATAATCAGATATCATATCACTATATAATTGTTTTGGAATATATTGATTGTCATAGTATTGCTGTAAAATGATATTATTGATATCCTGCACCATGTGTTGCATGTCATGTTGTGACACACAGCAATTCCCACCCCTATTACTAACTACAGGCACTGAGTGAGCTAAAGAGGCAAAGATGCTAATTCAAAAGATGTCATGATTTTTTAGGTCTAAAGTTTTTGCCCTTTATTTCAAATCAATGAATTGACCTAAGAAGATCATATTTGAGCATGATGTAAGAAATAAATTGTGTGACAGTCTAGGCATTCTGAGACTAGAAGGGGGGCAAGGCAAGTCAAACCTTGTCACAGAGACAGGGCTGTTTTTTGTTTGTGAAAATCTCCACCGTTCATTTTGTATTATCTTTTTTTTTTACAGAAACATTTTATGGGAGGAAAAATCTGGATTGAGCAAAACATGAAATAATTCAGACTATCTTTTCTTTCTTTGTCATTTTTATTTAGCAAAGCAAAACATTTAAAACAATGCCTCCCTTACTGACCCTCACTTCCTGTCAATTTTAAACAGATACTAGTAAGTTCTAGATGGATTACTTTTCATTGCTTATGATTCAATGTATTATACAGAGCAATAATGACAACACTATGCTTCAGCAAATTTACTCTGGATCTAGGTTCATACATGAAGACAAACTTGTTTACAGCTGTGTTTGAGCCCTTGTGGCCAAACCAGTGACTAAAGGGTATTTTAGTTGTATAATTAAGTTCTCTTCCCTCTTCTTCATGCTGAACACCAGTACAGTGAGGCTCTTCACTGCTAGCTGTCTGTGCAGTGTTCACCTAACATTTAGACCTCTAAAACCTCACACTAATAGACAGGATTACAGACGTTAAACGACATTTTTATGGCTTAAACTCCTGACTACCTGGACTAGCAGATATTAAACGCATATCTGGTAGCACTTAGTGTTAAGTGGGACCAAGTGCTTATTAAGTTTCTGATGCTCTAAGTCTGTGTCTGCTCCGGCCTGGGCTGATACGGACTGCAGGGCCACGGTAAATGAACGCGAGTGGATTTGCGCTGGACTTACACCTGGTTATCAGTGGTTCTCAGTTAATACGCCTCCTCTGTGACATTGTCACGACTTGTGCAACGATTGGCAATATTTGAATTTCCCATTAAGCTTTTCTCGCTGCTTGTGTTTTCATGTGGAACTTGCTCACCTGGCTTGTCGCTTTCTCCCTCAGCAGCGACACGGCTATATTCTCCCTCGAAAGTTTCATCAGGTGGAGAGAAGGCTGTTGTAGGAGCATTTAATCTCTCCTGTTGTTCACCTTCACATCAGCATGTAACCTCAGTAATGTTTATTCCATGAACTTGTCAACACGCACTCCTGTGAGGCTGCATCCTTTCAAGGGGTATCTCTAAATAAAGTGAGGATACAGCATTCTGTGTTCATCCTGCAGAGACATTCATCAGAAAATTTGGCTTCTAAAATCAATTAAATCCTTTTCACGCAAGGTTGAGATAAAAGATAGGCCAGTGAAAGGCGATAGGACAGAGATGAACCCTTCTAATTCAGAGCTGCACATTCATTTGGTCGCATTTTGGAGACAAAATACCCAAGGTCCCTCTGTTATGACAAATTGTATTAGACCTTCTTCATTCTGCACATTTATCTTGACTTTCGAGGTGAGGTTTCAGATAACTGTACGTTCATTTTGGCCCCCTGGTTTCTGCCTCATGAAGGACATGTCTATGGACAGTTATTTAATTTCATGCAATTCATTTAAACCCCATTAAAAAATTAATTTCTTTTCAGCACAATTATTGGATTTTGAAGGTTCATCTTTTCTCCTTCAGAGTGACTGCTAGCTTCATCCTTGTACGAGCTGAATACGATGGATGTTCTGGGTTAATGGCAGAATCTCTCTTCTTTGGACGTGTGTGTGCCTTTTATGAACGATACACTGCTGTTAATTTTCAGAGTTCAAGTCTGATATTTAGTGCAGCTGCTGATATAATAGTAATTGAAACGGATCTGCATTTTATATAAAATGAAGACATTATTATGTTGAAGTTTTCATACAATCTATTTCACTCATTGTGATTATGTGAAAAAGATGCAGTTCACACTTTAGCAGCATTATTCCTTTGCTGTTTCTCTACGAGCATGCCATTGGGCAGTCAGCTGTCATAGTGTGCTGCTATTCAACATGAGCAAGTATATTAATGAGTTCATGTTGGCAGTGTGTGTAATGTTTGGACTGTGAAGATTGTTTCAGGGGTTTGTACACTCATAGAGTAGAGAAATAGTTGCATAGGAAAATAACTGATCTTCAGAAGACCTTCAGAGTTCGTCTTTTAAAGGTTGAGTTCATCTAAAACTTTGCTGCTTGGTTTAAATACATACAATCTCACCATGCTGGGGAATTTAAATAGGGATAGGTGTGTTTGGCAAAATTAACAAATAACATTTTGTAATCCTTGCTAATCCGCTCATCCTCCTTAATTAGTTTGTTAAAATAAATGATTTATAATTTTTATAGTCATACACCTGAAATGCCGGTCATATGTTGTGCCTAAGCTGTAGCCGTACTACTACAGCACTCAACTACCAACATGTAAACAAACACAGTTGACAGATGGCATCTTGTAGCATGGCTCAGTTTGTCTGTGTTTCGATCTAGAATACTGAGATAAAGTTGTATGTAGGCTGGTTAAACTGGCATAACCACCTGACTGTGTGTGTGTGTGCGTGTGTGTGTGTGTGTGTGTGTGTGTGTGTGTGTGTGTGTGTGTGTGTGTGTGTGTGTGTGTGTGAGTAATCAGCACAGGTATGCTGACATTAACCTGGAAGGAGGAGTGTTGATTGGTGGTGCTAGCTCTGCTAATGTTAGGCCCACTCAGCAACCTACATTACACAAGTCCACATTATTCAAGTCATTTATTGTGGACCTCGTCTCTCTACTTGCAGGCAGCGGTCTTCACACCAACTGTGTAGCCGTCTATCATTGTCTCATATTGGAGGAGGAGGCATTGAAAGCCTTGTGTGTGCAAGGCGGATTTCTTTCAAACTTCAGAAACTATACATTAGAATTAAGCTCAGAGCCTTTAGTGTTTAACTGTATGTGTTCATTTTCTCCATAGTTTAGTTTTAACTCTGTCTTCATCACTCAGGGAAACTCTGTCTCTCACTGACGAGGAGAGAGGCAAAGGATAGGAGGAGCTGACATTGGTAGACACTGGCAGATGAATGCCTGGTTTGGAAACTGGTTGTACCTTAAATCTCAGTCAATTCTCCTCCATTTAAGACTTAAAGCCATCACATGTTTTATTAAATTTTGACTAAGCGTCCACTAACACCCTGGTAGTATATCATGGTTATTTAATACAGAGACAGGTGCAGATAATGTTTGGTTGAGGAGATACAGATCCATATAATGATGCCTTTGCACACCCCTACACACACTGATTAATATCGTGAAGCATTGCAGTGCAGCTGTCATTCAGCAGAACTTCTGTTATTTCTTCCAAGCGTTTATTTCTTTATTTATATATTTATTTATGTTGTTTATTTAGGCCAGCTGTTGGGGAGTTTGTCCTTTTTATAACAAATGAATGTGACGACCCTTTAATAGCTGGGTGTTCTCAGGCAGAGGCGTACAATGGGGCTGCTCGCTGAGAGTGGTGGGCCGGGGCCTGTGGCATTGTGAGTTATGTGCCCCCCGCCCCCCATAAGAGCCTACCCAAACAGATCTGCAGATAGCCTTTCTGAGCGTGCTCAGTGTTTATCTCGACTGCAGGGCCCTGTGGAGTGCATGATGGATCTGCAGTGATCAGTTAAAGCCACATTAAAGATAAACTAATGAATCAAGGCTCGCATTAATCACACTGAGCGCGTGCAGAAAGACAAATGGAAATGCAAAAGTTCCCTGCTAATGATGAACTACTAACAATTTGGTGGTGGACAAGGAGAGAGGGAAAATTACACACCGGGGTTTCATGCATAATCTCTGAAGATATTAATATTTCACCCCCACCTCCGCCCCCTCTCCACCCTCTTCTCCTGCTAAACGTTACTGCCTTTAGAGGCATAATCAAATTTCATTACCAGCCAAACCGACATGATTAAACAGAACAGAGTCTGAGTCCAGAGCTTCACACAGCGGCGGCACACGTTGGCTGCCACTCACCGGCGTCTCCACCCCCTTCATCATTCACAAGCCCCCACACCCCCTTTCCCATTGCCCCAGCATGGCCCCAAATGGCTCCCACTGATCCAAATCAGCATCTCACGACCGGCCTCACATCTTTGACCACACGTTTGCTCAGCTCGGGCCTTTATCTGTCAGTCATGTGAGTCCCAGAGGAGCAGCTTGTGTGGAGATGCTGCAGCGACGGCCTCCTGTGAAAACCTCGGTGGATGTGTGGTTTTCTCTCTCAGGGCGGGATAACACCACCTGTGTGTTTAAAGACTGAACGGTGAATACCTGCTTGGATCATGTCTTACATGCTGATAAAACACCACTTTGTACTCTGAAATATAAATATGTAACACAGCACTGCATAAAGGAGAAAAATTAAATATTAAAAGTGAATTTTTCTAAGCATGTGTGTAAGAGCATGCCATGTAGCATTAGGTGAGATAAGCCTGTGAGACTCTTGATCACAGCCTTCAGTACATTTCTGATGTTAGCCTCCCTGCATTAGAGCTCCTTCTCCTCAGCAGCTGGGTTTCTTTGGTCCACTGACGCTTCAAAGCAATGCTACAATTAATTTCTGTTTGACTTCACTGCATCACATAGGGAGTAAGATGCTCATTTTTAGCTTCAGTTTCGTCTTGATTGCCCCGCTGACCTCTCGAGTTTCCTCTTAATCTCCTCCATCACACTCCAAGATAGCCGCCCATGACCTGCTTCCTTTCTCCTCTTCTTCTGCTTTTTTATTTATTCATTAACTTAACGCAGGATCATATGTGTTCCCTTCTGTGAGCGTGTGTGAAGTGAAATGAAAGGGATATTATATGTTTTTTTCTTTTTTTTTTATGTCTGTCATTTTCTTTCTATCTCCCATATGACTTCTTAATCCATCTGAATGCATAGAAGATAATGTTTTGGGCGAAATAACATAAGAGGAAAGATAGACTCCCAAGGACCAATATCTTTATTGCTTGGAGGATAAACGGATTATGTCAGCCATTTTCTGCTGCTGACAGCTTTTCTTATTAACCGATTTTATTTTTAATCTGCCAAGGAAGAAATGCGGTTTTATGTCACAATAAAACGCTGGTCACATCTAATGCTGCCCTCAAACAAACAGATTTCTTAAAGCCTTGCTGGGAAAATTTGAAATAACTTTAAAGAGGGGTTTTTGGGGAAAAAGGGTGGTGGTGCTGGTGGGGGGAGGAAGAGGAGGGAAGGGGGGGTCTTTATCCACAAGCATGTTCGAGTGAGGAGTAAGAGATTTTTAAAGTCCTTCACAGTTGCATTCTTCCTTTTAAATATTTATTTCTTTATTTTGCTGATCTCCATAGAAAAAAAGGCTTCCATCATGACTAAATGGCTTGTGTGTGGGCCGCCTGCTGTGTCCATTCATGCAGCTTGCATAAGGATAATACAACTAATACCATGCATGCTTTGCTTACAGCAATAAGAGTGTGTAAGAAGGATGCTTATAAACCAACTGATTACTTTTATTTATTTATCTATTTATCTACCATCACCAAAATCACACCTGCTATCTCAGGTGTGTCCTGTTTAGCTTCTTCTCCTCACTTTAAGCATGTGCAGGGAGATTCTGGGGATCATCTAAAAATGAAACCATTTGACCAGATTTATATGGAGGGGTGTTGGGTGCATGGTGCCAGGCAGCTATCATTAACCTCAGGGCTTTAGCGCTCCCTGCTCTCTCATTTCATGCTCGTGATCTGAGGGTGTGAATTAGCCACTGCCCCTGGCAACCCAACTTAGTTACCGGCTGGACAACATGAAAGCAATACACAGAGCTGCATAAAGAATCCTCTCAAAGCTCCCCCAACCACCCCTCCTCTTTCCTCCACACCCTACATCCCTACCTTCTCCTGAGGGAGCGAGGTGGGGGGATACCCGTGTCATGTCTATAATAGACAAGTGGCAGGTTCACCTTTGCCTGGGCCGGGGAGCTTAGAGTGAAAATATTATGATTTACTTGGTGATGTTCACATACATTAAAGCTTACAGTAAGTCGCTGAGGATAAGTGAAGCAATGTATTGCTGACATGATAGGGAAAAAATGCATTCACAGGCTTGAAAACATAAAGAAACTCAAATTGTGCAAAGCAAACTCAAGCATTCATAATTTTACTGAACATAAAAAGTCTTTATGCAATGATTTATTTAACATTTAAAGATTTTGATTCTTGTGCAGCAGCTTTCCACGTTCTTTTTGCTTCATAAACGTGCAGAGAAAGCTGCAAAAACACAGCCAAAGATTTGATCAAGAGGTAATGGATTTTTCCAGCCAAATATCTACATTCACTTAACCTGTGTGACCATAAAGCAATGCAATGCTATATACTGTAAGTCTATATTTTGGTAAAAGTATTGCAGGAATTTAAATGGATTTGGTTTGTAGACACACTGTACCAGCTGATGGAATAACAACACTGTGCATTCAGTGAGGGATGATTGAGCTCGATACTGTGTGTGTGTGTGTGTGTGTGTGTGTGTGTGTGTGTGTGTGTGTGTGTGTGTGTGTGTGTGTGTGTGTGTGTGTGTGTGTGTGCGTGCTTCTGCTGGAGTAATACTGACATCAGTGCAGATATGGAGGCAGACACCTGAATCAAGTCGCATGTCATTATGGCAGCCAAATTCTTCACAAACACCCATGACTCCATGCTGACACTCTCTGGCCCGGGCAACAGTTTCCCTTAAGAAGCAGCAAAATCGACTCCTGTTTAAATGTTTATTGGAATATTGCACATTTATGGAGGCAGAAAAATAAGTTATAGTGTATAAACAAGGAAGATACCTGCAGAAAAATGCACCAATCAAACCTCACTTAGCAAGTTTTCTTTCCCTTTCCAGCTCTTACACTTCCATGAATTCCATCACACAGCAACACAATATTAACTGTCACAATTACTACGTTTTTATCACAGTTTGGTAAAAGTTTGGTCTCAAAATGGTGTTTGATTAAGTTTCTATTCAGGTTATTTTGTCATTTGGTGTTATTAACTTAGAGATTTTTCTTGCTTTTGTTAAATCTAAGCTGCTGATGGAAACACTGGTTTCTCCTCCTCCTCCTCCTCCTCCTCCTCCTCCTCCTCCTCCTCTTCCTCCTCCTCTTCCTCCTCCCCTGTGATAGTGACAGCCTCTCTAATTTCTCCTCCAGCCACTCTGGGGCGCTGCGATTTGGAGCAGCTCTTACACTCCTGATATGCAGATCAGTGTGTGAATATTTGCATTAGAATTCCTGCACTGGAAGCCAACAACCATGAACATATCTCCCTTATTTATGATCATAGTCAATCTTACCTGTTCTCAGGGATGGTGAAACATTAAGGTTAAAGGGACAGATGTATATGATTCATTTGCCATCTGACACTCATAAAATACTTCACCTAAATTAAATTTAGATTTTTTTTTTTTTAACATGGCCTTATTAACCTGCTATAGGAGGCATACAAGCCAATATTTGTTGTTGGGATCCTTTTGGCCTCCACTGTACATCAGCAGCTTTATGTTTCTGAGACACTTAAGGCAGTTTTTTCACCACATGAATCACATTAGTTGAGAGCAGCTGATGTATTAGCTGAAGCTCAATCTGCAGCATGTGAAAGCTTAACCATTATACATTATACTTGTTATGCTTTCATGCCATTTCACACCGGTCATGTTAAGAGATGCTGATCCAGAATGTGTGCAAGCTGAATGAGAAAGAACTTCTTGTTTTTTGTATTTACTGTGATAAATTCAGACTTTTATTGTGAATGCTCATGCTGCGATAGTTGCGATAGTATTGCATCTTCTTCTACCTTTTTAGGATGGCTGTGGCTCAGTGGCTCAGTGGCAGAGTGTCTCAGTCAAAGGGTTTGGTGATTTGATCCCCAGCTCCTGCAGTAAACATGCTGAAGTGTCCTTTGGCAAGACACTTGACCCTGAATTGCTTCCAGTGGCAAAGCCAGCCAGCAGTGTTTTAAAGTGTTAGTTGTGATGGGCACTTTGTATAGCATCCTCTGCCATCCGTGGATGAATGTGTGTGAATGTGACATGTGGTGTAAAAGTACCTTGAGTGGTCTCAAGACTAGAAAAGTGCTTTACAAGTACAGTCCATTTAACCAGTTACTCTCTTCTCCTGGTTGGTTATCTATCCGTGCATCTGACGGCTAAACTCCTCTAAAAAAGAGAGAACATGCTCTTATTGATTGTAGCATAAATGCATGGTGTTGTAAATTCCCTATACAATCCGTTTTTATTTTTTACTCTGTGCCGTTTTTCCACTTGGGGTGTTTATTTAAGCTGCTTTTGTTAAAAGTCCTCAGTGATGATGATCAGTGTTATCTGCAGAAAGGAGAGCAGTGGAGGAAACATTCAGAGAATTAGTGCAGATTCCTTCCCTATCATTAATAACAATCCTCCTCATTTTCTCCTCAGACTTTCAGATGTTTGCATATCATTTGTATTTTTAATTGGTGAAGTTTGATTAAACCCAGCCCCTAGTGTTATGTGGCATTAGGCGCTGCCATATGTTAAGTTGTGTGCAGATTTCCATAATCATTCTGCCTGTTTGAGGCGCTCGTCTATTTGCCGCGCGGCTTTGATTGCATCTTCCTCAACTTAAACGATGCCTTGTGAGTTGTTCAGTTCATCGCTGTGACCTTTAATCTGCGACTCACAGAATGCTCCCATCTATCATGGTTGTCACTTTGAAATTCCTAATCTCGTCTGAAAAGTCTTTACAAGTGCGGCTGGATTACTGTGAGATAATTAATCATATTCAAATGCATGAAAACAAATTTTGTTTACATATTTGTGATCACCTAAAATGAGAAAAAGGAGGGAGGAGTGTGTAGCTCTGTGATGAAGGTGAGGTGTGTATTTGCATCACATTTGGTTTAAACAAGCAAGCAGAGGATGATTTGTTCACTGAAATAAACGGAGGGCATGTGCTCCTTTCATTTTTCATTCAAATCACATTCAGATCAGAGCATTTGACTTCTCTATCTCCCACAGGCAGAGTCATTAATGTGACAGGTAATGTTAGATATAAACTCATGTCAACAAATCCGAGCAGTCATTTTCTTTTCAGTTTTTTATTAGCTGAATGCAAATGACATTCTGCAATGTTACACCAAAGGCAGGCTCCGTTAATCTGCTTTATCGCTGCAGCAACAGGGGGAAGTTTTTGTTTCTCAACTTCCAGATTTGTCGAGTCAAGTCGAACATGAAAATCACTTTTTGTGCTATAATACTAATCCTTGTGTGCTTTAGGAGTAATTACACTTCTGCCTTGATTTCATGCAAGTCATTTGTCACAACAAAAGCTTACACTGAATGGCTCACCATCTCCAATAAACTGCACAACTTCTATAGAAGATAAATATAAATGCAAGCTTAACTTTTCCGGGACCCTCCTTTGAACTCTTTGCCTCTTTGCACTGACCATGAAGCTTAGATCAGATATCTTGCATGTGTTGTCATTAACTCCAGCTGTACAGTTTCATAAGCACTTATACTACATACTATAAATCATTCTCTGTGGGGGTTGTAAAAAATGTTGAGTCCCCTAAATGATTTATTGAATGGTTTCTTTGGTTGGAGATGAATGTGTTGATTATTTTCTTGATATAAAACTAATAAAACTGATATCATGTTTGGTCCATACAAACAAAGTTTAATGGGGATTAGTTTCACAAAGCCTTGGATGTCGTCCTCATTTGTCCTTTTTTGTTTCACAACCCAAAAATATTCAATTCACAGTCATAAAGAAGTATAAAAAAAGAGACACTTCTGACTTATAGAAAGCTAGAATCAGAGAAATCTGATTTAAACACACAGAAGGATCTTCACATGTGCACACAGTTAGACATGCACACACAGTTACACACTCAAACACACACCGTTGTTCTGCTCTGATTCCCAGTGATCTCATCTTGCCCCTATGAGGCCTCTGGTACGACTTCTGATGGTGGCAAAGTGGTGGGACAACTTGGTCCCACCATTAGGCCTCTGTGGCATCTATATTAAAGACAACACAGGGGCAGGGGTGTCGCCTGGAATTCTGGGCCCCCTGGAAAGATATCTCAGTGGGCCCCATCACCACAGCCAACCCTACATAATATAACATGCTGCTATGATACTGGTTTATTTGCATTAAACAAACATTATGCTTAAAACTATCCTGGTTAACTGACTCAAAGCTACATAACAATATTATTTTCTTTAAAAAAAAAATTCCAATTGTAACTGCACAATATTGACCTTCAGACTGTCCACCTCTTTAAACAAGATTATTTGAAGCCAAGTGACTTGTTGAATAACGACAAGGGGGCATTATTTGGTTTAATCTAACCTCATGAAGTCAAATAAAACTCTAAAAACCTACATTTTACTTTCAATCAGATTCAGCCACACTTGATGCTATGAATATATGAGAATTCCCCACTTTAGGCATGAGACACCCATCTCACGGAGCTGAGACTCCCCTTTTTTCCATAAAGGAATTCTAAATGTTTGTGTATTTATTCAGACAATTTTAGTTATCTTATTGCAGTTATAACAAAACAAAACAAAACAAAAGCGTAGTAGAAAACACATTTCATTTCAGGCCAATTAAGCCCCCCCCCCCCCTCCCCTGAACGCTTGGGCCCTAGGTAGTCAGTCCCACTTTTCCCCCCATTACGAGTGAACATCCCATTCCTAAATTCAAGTTGTGCCAAACTAACATGCTTTTGTTTCATCCCAGAGGCCTTCATCAGAGCTCACTCTTCCCTCAGTTACACCACCGACACTGTAAACCTGCCTACCACCAGGTTACAAAGGGCTGAAGAACATTTAAAAGAACATGGTCCAAAGACTGGGTGACAAAGTTTCATGCGTTGCACCATGTAACATGGGCCTTTATTTGCCAAAAATGACCATGCACCTGGTTTATTTCACATGTAAACAGCAGTAATGAAAAACTCTGAATGAGGATTGCTATCGTTTTATGGTTTTAGTGCCTCAGATGCTCCTTAATGGGATTTTTTTTTTTGCAGAAGCGATTCTCAGTTGTGTTTTCCCTTTGTAAAAGACACATTCTTTCTAAAAGAGGAAGGAAAAAACATTTCACTTTTCAATTACCCCCAGCTCCTTCACCTCGGCCATCCTCCCTGGGTCTAGTTTCCAAGGAGAGGAGAGAAAGAGAGGGATGCTTTTCTCTTGCATGGCAGCACCCCTCCCTCTCATTCTTCTCCTATCATTGCAGCTTCCACTTTTATGCATGAAACAGAGAAGAAGATTGAAAGCATTCACTGGCCATTCAGACAATGAAGAAAGGAGATCCTCAGAGCTTTATTAGATATGAAGATCTACAATAAAAATCAATTTCTGGCCTCTTTATGCAGTTTAAATGACAAAGCCTCCACCCATTCAGCCATTGTGTGCAGGAAAGTAATTCAGCAGCACCGGCCGAGACAAGAGCGGCGTATACTTTCTGACCTGCGATTGCAGATTCTAATATGATACAGACCTACTGAGATAATAGGAGGCACTTAATATCATCTGTTGAGAAGAAAAAAGTTATCTCATATCTTTTGGTAGATAGATGGATGGGGGATGAGGTTTAAACCATTTCGTGGGCAGAATACTAATCGGGCGGAGATGGACAGCTGAGCGTTTCGCTCTCACAGAGCTCTAATGTGAAAGTTTCCATCACAAGGCGAGGCCCTTTCACAACTCGGAGGTTCATTAGTCAGTCTGCCAAGAAACAATTACCACATCAGTATTCAAGTGTTCATTAAGAAACAATTTACAAAGGAAAATAAAAAATCCTTCATTGATATTCTTATGTTCAGAATCAGAAATGCTCAATATTTACCGCTGATATATACCAATATGTACATACTCATTTAACCAATTAGTGATCATTAATCTTCATGCAAGCCATGGAAATCATTGAGGTTAAAGCAAAATAACCAAAATAAAATAAACCAAAATACTTAAAATGCCCTGTGAGGAGTTTTTAATTGGTTTTGAAACAGACTGAAATGAACAGTCTGAACTTTAAGAACAACAAAAGCAAACAAGACCACAAGTAAGAAGTCCGACTGTGTCTGTGTGGAAGTTAGAACTCCTGTAAACACTACTGAAAGGCTCGGTGTCCGAATAATTTATTAACAGAAGGCTAAAGAAACTGATGTTTTCGTATATACAAGGAGTGATACATAATTCAAATCACTGTGTATCACCGTGTTGTATCATGGCCCCTATATCTTTATGACTATCAAATGATCAGGCTGTGGAAATACCCACCCCTGACGGATGGGTAGGCATGCTGTAGCTGTTAGCTAAGAGGCCAAAATCCCGCCTTAATGGTACCTCTTTGTCTGTTCTGGTTGAGGGAAAGTTAGGTTGAGTCAGCATTTCCAATATGGCGACCAGCATCATTCAGAAATATTGGGTGACATCACTGAAACTATGGGCCCGATCTACTAAAGGTTTGCGTGTATAAAAACACGTGCAAACTTGATAGCGCGCGCAAAGCTGACCTACTAACTGGGAGCACCGAGGATTGCGTCTGTCAAATGAGCAAAATAGCACTCGCAAATCATTTAGCGTGTTTGCCTTCATGAATATGCAGAATACATGTAGATCATCAGAACGCGCAAAATACTGGGAGGAGGAGATGCAAATGTAATCATTTAGCACACGCAATGTGATTTATCAAACCTGAAGCAGATAGCGCGCGCTGTATTTGCGTCTATATTTAGCACGTTTGAAAGGCCGGTGCAAACTGGCACAGTGTTAAGCACACATGGCTGTGGTCACTGTAACTCTCATCGTATCATCGCTTTACAACATGCCCGCAAAAGCTGGGCTTACAAGCATTACTACATGTTTTAGTCAATCAAACCAAGAGAACAAAATAATAATAATAAAAGAACACAAATTAAAAGCAGTTCAGCACCACGGATAGCGACCGCATCATTCTGACACCCACTTTAACTTTTTCATATAATGAGAGCGCCAGTAGGTCACTGTATCAACAGATATTAAGTTTAGTAAAATTAGCACAGCGGCCCACATCTTCACATACAAACAAAAAATCAACATGAAGTACTCGGCATACTCACCACTGCTTGGACGAGCCTTAAGCTCCGCGGACTTGTCCACGATGCACTGTATGTATGTCCATTTTCTTTGATCTGTCATTCTCAATAAATAACATCACATGTCCACTCAGTGTCTCCTGTCCCATCGTGCTCATCAAGGGGTTTTTAGTTAGTTTTAACTCAGAGAATGAGCGCTCACTGAGCTGCGCCAGGCAGCTTGGTGTAACTCCTCATCTCATGCTTGCAGCAGTGTGTTGGGGCGAATTGACTCAAACATGTTCCCAGTTCCATTTAAGCTGGTGAGTCTTTGGGACAGTTGCTGGATGATGATATCAGGCATTGAAAACGCTCACCCGAAAGTTGCTCCCTGCGACAGTGAGGCGACTGTCTTCATCCAAGTGACGCCTAACTTTTCTAGAGCAAGAGTGGCAGACTAAGCCTCATCAAATCGCTCTCTAAACTCCATCAAAACACTGATTGCGTTTTGGAGAAGAGTAGATGCGTTTATTTCATCGGCAGATCTTCTGTTTTTTCTCACATCATTCACCTTTTCACAGATGGCCTCCCAAATCGTGTTTCTAACGCTGAGATGTCTCTGCTGGAGTTCACCGATGTGTTTATTTCCCTCCTCCACTAAAACCTCAAACTCCATGTCTTCAAACTTCATTTATCGCTTAAGACCACTCTGTTCTCTCAAACTCTCCATGGTGACAGCCGATAGCACACGCAAAATCCTCATTAAAATAGGGCGGTCCGCACCACTTTTGCACTCGTTATCATTTGCGCACGCAGTCTTAGTAGATCACCCGCAACACGCCCAGAAATAGCACGTGCAAAATGATTATTTGCACATGCAAATTAGCGCTCGTTATTTGGGATCTTAGTAGATCAGGCCCTATATGTGCTTGTTTTATACAGGATATGGGATAAGATGCTGAAGGGGCGAGCTGTAAAAGAACATCAGTGGTTGAAGTCATGGAATGAGAGAGCTTTGCGTTACTTGATCTATGATCAGTGTCTGCTTCTGTATCACAGTGTAACATCCAACTTCATACCATTTTTTACATACATTATCTACTGATCTGTAAAAGATGAAATATTTGCATGTAAAGTATTTTTTTTAAAACTCAGTTCTGTAACACAGAACACATTTTCCAGGCTTGAGTGAATCGATATTTCTCACCGCCCTGACTTAAACAGTAGAGAATCACATCCATCCTGTTCACATGCTAGATGATGAGTTGTCTTGTTGGGCCTTCCTTCATGTGACCTGAACTCTGCTGTTCCTCTGTTTCAGGAAACTCTTGTAATCGATGACATGTGATTGAGCAAACTCAACAAGATGAATGATCCATGTTGCTGTAATGAAACTGTTTTTTTTCAGCCCAGCTTTCATTCCTCTCTGATGGAGACATGGATGAATTGGATGAGCGCTGCACATCTCCAGGGGCGGGGAGATAAATATTAGGCCCGACTTCTCCTCCGCCATGTCTGCTTACCGGCTGAAAAGCGATTGTTTCACTCCGCCGTCTTGACTGCAAGACATGTGCTATTTCAAATTAAACCTTCAAGGTCCCAAAGTCATTTATTTGTGTCAAAACAGAGGCAGAAAGGAACAACAATAAATTCACTGTGGATGTCAGAAATCACAATAAATTCTCAGTGTCTTAGCGGCAAGTGTTGTTTGCTGGTGGAGCAGAATAATATCCAGGATGCTGCACTCCATTCAACAGCCTAAAATGTGGAACTAATCTCCCTAAAAAGACTACTATTTGGCTTTATTGTTTTTGGTTCAGCCTTCCCCAAGTGTGAGCGTGTGTCCGTGGGGAAAGTCATTGAATGTGAGTAGCCTTCTCCACCTCTGTTACTGTGAGAGTGTAAGTGGATCCTGATTCTCTGATAGTGCAGACAGAAGCCTCCTTGAGTGCTGGAAAAGTGTGGACCTTGAGAAGAACAGCTTTGCCAAAAATCCTCTTGTGGCCCCAGAGACCGCGGCACAGTGCTCAGTGAAAACAAAGATGTTATAAGCTAGCTTAGCTATTATCGCGCCTTTGCACTACATCTCCCCTGACACTGCATTCAAATCAGTCTCTATTTATTTGGGGTTTTATTTATTTATTACCACATTTTCCTCTCCTTTTCCAGGGAAAAATGACTAAAAGGATTATTTGCAGAATAACTAAAATAATTAGCGATGCTTGTGCCTCTTGAATTCAGGCAAACTGAGCAGTATTTTCCTTGAATTCAGGCCTTAGTGTTAGCATACTGTTATTTAGCTGTGAGGCACAAAGGTTTGTAAGTCTATGAAATTGACAAAAGGGCAGAAAAGGAGAGAATACAGTCCATCAGTCAATGACAGCCTTTATATTAAATGCCAGGATGCAAATAAGTCCTGATAATAGCCTCAGTGAGCACGAGAGCCATATTATAGAGAGTTTACTGTATTACATGGACATTCAGAGTGTTTTCTTAGACACACATTGCAGCACTCAAACACTCACAACAACATGAATGAACACAAGCACAAGACAGTACGTCTTTGTTTTCTTCTGAAGCTGCAGAGTCAGAGAATAAGAATTGAACAGTTATCACTTTTCTGACGTGTCAACAGAAGCGTCCTAAAAGCAGAATTGGTTGTAAAGCTGTTGTATTGGATTGCATTAGATTGCACAGGGTAGTCATAATGTTAGGGCTGATTGGTGTATATCTGTGTGTGTTTCAGCTTTCCACATCATGTGGGATGTAGTCATGGTTCTTTCAATCAGGAAAAAGGTCCTGAAGTGGAGGAATGGGAAGTTAAAATTTGTCCCGACTTCAAAAGCAGTTGAGTGACTCAACAATCGGGTCAGAATAGGCCTCAATTTGCTCGTTGTATGCCCGGTCTTACAGGGGGAATATTTATAATCCAGAAGTCAGGATTCAACATTCAAGCCCTGTTTCCAGAAAAGACTGATGACAATGTGGCTGTTTTAAATCAGTATCTGTACTTATACAAGTTATATAAAAGGAATTCTTTCATTTGAATTTTTAAGCATGAATATGTGAGCCACTTTGAAAGTGATAACTATAAGAGGGAGATACAGAACAGAAAGTATTGATACACTCCACTTCAAATGGTGGTCAGGTGGATTTGAATGCATTTCGTCTGCGGGGCTTTAACCAGTGATGGCAAGGTTTGTGTTCAATGTGAAACAAAAACTCAAAGTCAACTTATAATTTAAATCCAAACCATGATTTTTATACTGAACTTTATCATGTAATTTTTATGCCTGAGTGCAACCTTACAGTCTCAAGTGAACCACATGATTAGCCTGGTTTATACTTCTGCATCAAATCTACGCCGTGGCATGCATTGTTGGTTTGCAATCCTCTGGACCTGCACAGGAACCGACATCTGAAGCATGTTTTGCACTTCCTCAAAATGTAACTACACATCGAATCAACGCAGACAACAAACTCTGTGAATGCTGCCTCAGAAGTATAACCTAATTGGAGGATGTAAACACAGAATGTTGAAGAACTTTGGGGCTGTATGCAGAGAGTCAATGATATGTACAAACTCAAAAAGCTGTGACAACTTTCAGGAAAATCATTTTTGCAAAGAGGTGCACTCAACTTTGTCAGACCCACTCCTCATTTGTGCGTGAGCAGCTTATGGAGAGTGATTTTTTTTTTAAATAGATGTAGGCTAATGAAAACTTAAAATGAAAAAATAAAAATAAAACAGGAACCTTTGGTAAATATTGAATATTAAAAATCTTCACAGATTTGTGTAAGGTTATATACTGTATAGACACCATTAAATCTATTGAGTTTATATAGGCTGTACATATCCTGAGTCTCTGATGCCTCTGCTAATATTCATTGAGCAACATAAGGCTTTCTCACAGTCCTTGACTTGAATAAAATGAAAAGTTGCTCCCAGTTTACTTCACCACCAGTTAGCATCTGCTTCACAATCACATCAGCGATGTTTGCTCAAACCGTCTCCTCAATGCATCACAATCACAGCGGTGGTGACGGTTCCCTGAAGGGAGACGCCACCTGTCTTCGTAAACAAGAGACTGTTTCTACCAATAATACTCTGATAAAATGATGAATAATGTGATTTAATTGGAGATGAAAGATTAAAAGATGGCTGAATGTTGTGGTAAACAGATCTCTCAGAGGAGCACCTGTAAGAAAAAGGACGAGGCAGTGTTAATAAGTCCATGTTTATGGAGCTAAGAATGTGCATTGACACAATCATTTAAACAGATCAATATATAAAGCAATATATGCAGATACATGCAGAACAAGGCTGAAATGATATGGTGGTAGAAAATAGAGCAATGGGTTAACCCTTAACAAGCATGGTGTGCTTGAATCAGGATGTGAGGATAAACCATCGTTCCAGCTTTACAGATTGGATTTCAGTTTTAATTTGATTTCCTTAAGATCAAGGAACCCCTGCTTATTTAACAAGAAAAAATGCTTTTTGAAAAATAATCATGCTGTATAGCTCTGATTTTTAGACAGTTGTTTAAATGAACCAATGAATCCTCGTGTTATCGTGAACAAAGAGCGTGATCCCGCTATCAGACACTTCATTCATGTCTGCTCAATGCCTGAAAGACAAAGTGGGTAGCACAACAAATTCATTTAGAGCAGTGCTAAAACATGATCGGCATCTGTATAGGCGTGGGGTCTTTTTGCCAAGATTAATTATATTCATTATACAGTGCACTGCATACAAATGACCTTGTTTCCTGTTCAGTATAGTCACTGCTTTTCAACACTGTGTTCTGAACACAATAGTTAGGAAATATAGTATTAAACTGTATATTACACTTGCATTAACTGTACCTTCATGCTGGATTAATGAGAGTATTATAACATCAAGGAAAGGTTTGAGGCCCACAAGTCTTTGCATCTCTGCTGCCTGTGTCTGTAGTTGGCTTGTTGTAGTCAGTGTAAGAACCAAGTTTAAGAGACAAGCAGCGAAATACTGTACAAATACAAGCAGCAGAGGGCGATAGTTACAAAATACATCTACTTGATGTGTAGAAGACTTCTAGGAGTTTGTTCACATAATACATGGTTCTAGGTAATAACCAGTCATTTCTACATGAGGTAAGAACCTTCTTTGTCTGGTTTGGTATAAACAGTGTTTGACCGCTGAAGCAGCAATGTGCTGCTAAAGTTACATGTGAGTGTTTGTTCATGGAAAATGTTGTTATTTAGTGTTACCATTGTTAAATATTGTTGTTATATAATGGACACTTTGAAGCTTGTGTTCAGCTGGCATATTTGACTCTAAATTTAATTCATCAGACATGGTAATACCATAGACTGTATAAATAATGGATGTAGTATCCGTGAAGTCACCCATCTGTTCCTCAGCGCTGTTTTGAAGCCAATCGTCGGCAGGAGCCATATTGGTAACGCAGAACTCAACCAAACTTAGTGTGGCGTACAGACACCTCGTAACGTTTCAGCCTCCTAGCCAAAAGCTGTGTTCTCACCTGTCAATCAAGTCAGTCATGTCTGTCGTGGAATTTTCATAGTCTTATATATATATATATGTATGTAAGAATGTTTAACTTTTGTATTCTTTCAGTCTAAATGTCATGTTTGGAGTAACTTGTTTCCTATGTTGTCTGTGACGGGCGAGACCGTGTCAGGGTAGTAGTCAAGGTCTCTCCCCCTGCTCCTGTCTTTATCTATGTGTTATGGCCGAATTACTGTCTCCAGAACTAGAGCACAGGTCTTCTTCTTACTTGTTGTGTTCCTATAGTCCAAACATGGTTATCTAACTTTAGTGTCGTCTTCAGAGGGAATAAATACCATGCCAAGGGTTTTGTCTGGCAGAACTGACTTGGCATTGCACTGCACTCTCCTGCCTGTGTACTGTTATGTTAGTTCTCCTTGATCAAGTTCTACATAAACTATTTCAACGTAAGCCATCCGAGTCTCCTGAGTCTTCTGTGTCCAGTGTCCAGTTTGTTGCTGAATTCCATCACAATGTCCTTATTTGGGCAAAACTCGTAATCCTAATATCTTCTGGTCCGTTGCGTTCAATAGATTTAATCCCCCGTACAGTGTGTGTCGATAGAGGAAAAGCTACGTAGAGCCAAGCCGCTTTTTGAACCAGGCTGTAAACATGTTTATTTCTGCTGTAAAGATCGTCTTTTTTGAATGGGTGTGTATGTGGTTTCCGGTGTTTCTGCAGCCAGCCTGAAGCGGATGCTCCATGAATTGCATTTTATAACATTTACACATGTGCCTCCTATTTTGAGAGCGCAGGTAGCCGCTTGGGTAATATGCAGCACATCAATTAGGTTATCCAGGTGCAGCACCTCAGTAGCTTAGCGTTTGCCAGGCCTCTACAAGACTTTAATGGATATGAACAGCAGACATCCTTCCATTATCTGTACCGCTTATCCCATTAAGGGTTCCGGGGGGGGGGCTGGAGCCTATCCCTGCTGTCATCGGCCGAGAGGCGGGGCGGGGTACATCCTGGACAGGTCATCAGTCCATCGCAGTGCTAACATGTAGAGACAAACAACCATTCACACACACGCACGCACGCACACACACACACACAATTTAGAGTCACACCACAGCCTGAGGAGCATGTGTTTGGTTCGTAGGAGGAAGACAGAGAAGAACACGAGGAGAACATGCAAACTCCACACAGAAAGGCTCCTGTATTATTATATTCAGTAGCTGTGTTAAATTTCAGCAGAACATGCATCAATACATCAGAGTTTTTTAAAAATGTTTTATTTTTTATGAATAATCTGAATCTACGGAGAATCAGCAAACTGAATGAAATAAAAAAAATTGGAACTGTCTGAATCAGACTGTGGAACAAAAAGAGAAATTAAAAACAAAGCCTTCAGTATTCATAGTAACACGTGAGTCTAAAATAAAGTTTTATGTAACTAGAATCCAGCTGGTTTAAACGTGCATCAATTAAGGTATTAAGTAACTGCCAATTAAATCCCTGACTGTTGCGCTATTAACTTTGAGTTAATTACATGAAGTCATTGTCACTTGATGATTTGTGAGCAGCAGGAATCACGATACACCCTGTATTAATTCATTCATTACATCATTATGAGTCATGCATTAGTTAAACACTACTCAAGTAAATTATTTGTTCCTTTGTTATGTTACATAATTTGTTCCCACTTTCTTCTTTGACCATCCCTTTATTCATGTTGACTCATTGGGCCGTGCTGATGGAGCACACAAACAGATCAGTGCCGTTGAGGATATAATAATTACACCTGTGGTTTACCTGCTATGACAAGTGAAGGTGTTGAAGCTGCTCTTCCGGCTGTGCAGGTTTGAAACCATGAGATGTTCTTATAACTGAACATGTGAATTTCTCTTGATGTGTTCATGCACTCCACAGTGACTCTGTTTATATAACAGTGCAGTCAGTACAATAGAACAGAGGCTGAGTAAGAGACAATGCATCACAGGTAGGTTGAGATAACAGTTTTAACCATTTAATTGACTTTATATTAACATGGACAAGCTGCCTACATCTCCTTCTGAGACATGAAACCAAAATATGTGATTGGCAGTGACATGATGCACTGGTGGAGCAAAGGTATGTGCAGAAGTGATCTGTCTGGTGGAGCCGCAGGACTGATGTCACATGTCACTGGTGTTGATTTGAAGCAGACACTCACAGTTATGGAAAGTTCAGGGACTCTTGTGTTAGTGTTTGTTATGTTTGCTCTCACTGTGTCAACAGAGCTCTCAATCAATCATTTTTTAACATTAAGTAATACATTTAAACTAAAGTTCTCTGAAAAATGGAAACAGTGTAAGATTTAAAACCTTTAGGTCCTTAATGCAAAGCCTGCCTACACTTCTACTTACTGAAGAAATATACACTACCGTTCAAAAGTTTGGGGTCACCCAGACAATTTTGTGTTTTTCATGAAAACTCACACTTTTATTTATCAAATGAGTTACAAAATGAATAGAAAATATAGTCAAGACATTGAGAATGTTAGAAATAATGATTTTTAGTTGAAATAATAATTTTGTCCTTCAAACTTTGCTTTCATCAAAGAATGCTCCCTTCGCAGCAATTACATCATTGTAGACCTTTGGCATTCTAGCTGTTAATTTGTTGAGGGAATCTGAAGACATTTCACCCCACGCTTCCTGAAGCACCTCCCACAAGTTGGATTGGCTTGATGGACACTTCTTCCGTACCATACGGTCAAGCTGCTCCCACAACAGCTCAATGGGGTTGAGATCTGGTGACTGCGCTGTCCACTCTATTACAGACAGAATACCAGCTGCCTGCTTCTTCCCTAAATAGTTCTTGCATAATCTGGAAGTGTGCTTTGGGTCATTGTCCTGTTGTAGGAGGAAATTGGCTCCAATCAAGCGCTGTCCACAGGGTATGGCATGGCGTTGCAAAATTGAGTGATAGCCTTCATTATTCAAAATCCCTTTTATCTTGTACAAATCTCCCACTTTACCTGCACCAAAGCAGCCCCAGACCATCACATTACCTCTACCATGCTTGACAGATGGCGTCAGGCACTCTTCCAGCATCTTTTCACTTGTTCTGCATCTCACAAATGTTCTTCTGTGTGATCCAAACACCTGAAACTTCCATTAATCTGTCCATAACACTTTTTTCCAATCTTCCTCTGTCCAATGTCTGTGTTCTTTTGCCTATATTAATATTTTCCTTTTATTGGCCAGTCTCAGATATGGCCTTTTCTTTGCCACTCTGCCTAGAAGGCCAGCATCCCGGAGTCACCTCTTCACTGTAGACGTTGACACTGGCGTTTTGCGGGTACCATTTAATGAAGCTGCCAGTTCAGGACCTGTGTGGCGTCTATTTCTCAAACTAGAGACTCTACTGTACTTGTCTTCTTGTACTGTTGTGCACTGGGGCCTCCTACCTCTCTTTCTACTCTGGTTAGAGCCTGTTTGTGCTGTTCTCTGAAGGGAGTAGTACACACCGTTGTTGGAAATGTTCAGTTTCTTGGAAATTTCTCGCATGGAATAGCCTTCATTTCTAAGAACAAGTATAGACTGTGGAGTTTCATATGAAAGTTCTCTTTTTCTGGCCATTTTGAGAGTATAATCGAACCCACAAATGTGATGCTCCAGATACTCAACTAGCTCAAAGAAAGGCCAGTTTTACAGCTTCTCTAACCAGCAAAACCGTATTCAGCTGTGCTAACGTAACTGCACAAGGGTTTTCAAGGTGTTTCTAATCATCCATTAGCTTTCTAACGCGATTAGCAAACACAATGTACCATTAGAACACTGGAGCGATGGTTGCTGGAAATGAGCCTCTATACACTTATGTAGATATTCCATTAAAAACCAGACGTTTGCAGCTAGAGTAGTCATTTACCACATTCACAATGTATAGAGTGTATTTCTTATTAATTTAATGTTATCTTTATTGGAAAAAACAGTGCTTTTCTTTAAAAAATAAGGACATTTCTAAGTGACCCCAAACTTTTGAATGGTAGTGTATGATTTTACACCAGATATGAATTATTTTATTGATTTGAAAAATGATCATATTTCTTCTGCTGAACAAAGTCTGTTCCTCAGTTTGAGCTGTGTCTTTAGTCACACTTAAGCCTTCTTAAATCAAGCTAATTTAGATGTTATTTCTTAAATTGAACAAAAAAATCCTTAGATAGTGAACATGTCTTCTCTAGAGCTTCCCCCGTGCCAAGCCAAAAAACAAAAAGGGAAAAAGGCTGACCCATGTGCATAGTTTGTGTTGCATGGTTTGCAAATTTGCACGCAAGGATTTCAAATCTGTTACTGCGGAGTACAAATCCATAACCACATATTTGTTATCCATGTTCACAAATTACAAATCTGCATGCACAGATCATAAACTGTTCGTATGGATCTGCTAACTGTGCACATAAATTAGCACATAGCTCTTTTTTTTTTTTGACCTGGCACCAGGGGGGCTCCAAAGCACAGCATGAACCAGCACCGCACCTGGCTGAGTTTTTCTGCCTCACCACTGTTAGAGTCTGAGACATTTTCTTTGTCCTTTAACACCACTTTATCCCACACCTGCATTACATGTTAACTTTATGAGCCATCTTTTACCTCTCCTTCCTTTCCTCTGCTGTTTTCCTCTCCTTTCTTGGTTTTCCCGGTGTACACAAACTTCATTCTCTGCATAGATATGATGTTAGCCTGAATGGAGCATCTGATCAGAGCCATAGCCCTAGCAACAGTCTGTTATTGAGAAAAAGCAGACTGTTTCTATGAGTTGCTGCTATGTAACGACCAATCAGAATGAAGTACTTAACTCAGCCATGTTCAATTTAAATGGCTGAAAAGGACGTAGGAAGAGTAACATACTGTAACAGTAGTCTACAGTTTTCAAATCACAATTCTTCACATAATATTTCCTGCTTTTTTTATTTCTTGATATTGAGCAGCCGGACACACTGCCCTTGAATAATTTAACAGCATGATGTGTGGTGCATTTCTCTGCATTTTAGAGGAATATTCACAGACGGGGTACACACTCTACTTTTCAGCACTACCTGTCCTTCCTCATATGCCTCCTGCAACTTTGCAGCATTTCCATTGAAAGGATGGGTTGATGTGACCGTAACTTTCAGCATTCTTATCCATCCATAACTATTACCACACCAGTCCTCTGCCTCGCCTCTCCACACTAGAGAAAAAAAAAAAATCAAAGAGGGTATTAGGCAGCAGGGTTATTCCCGACACTTTGCTGGAGGCTGGCGTTAATCTGTGCGTTTTGGAGAAACGAGGTTAGTTAAGCATTTTAATGGCCCTAGCCCTGTGATAATTAGGCCTGCCCTGGAGGGAGCTCCAGTTGAGCCACTTGGGCCTTGAAATGGAGCCAGGGAACTAAAGCCCTGCACGCACACAATGATCCTGAACTAATTCCCTGAGTAAATATTTTCTCCCGTTCACTCCACAGCCTCTTTCTCTTTAAAGTTGTAAAAGGCCTGTTTCCTTTTCTCCCTTTCACACTTTCTCTTTTTTTCTCTCCTGGCTCCCTCTGCAGATATTTTTAGAAGGAAGCACTCGGAGCAGTTTTATAGAGATTTCATTCTTTTCTTTTATTTCTTTCTCTCTGTCATTGTGCCCTATTTCATTGTGCGATAAAGCTCATACAAGGCAGTTTTTAACAGTTCTTCTGCGTGCATTTTTACACAATCGCTTGCACGTAGTGACAGAGGCCTCTGTTGTGTCTTGTTTGACTGGCGTGGCCCTTGACCCTGGGACCCTCGGAGGGGCCCTCTGACTGACTGATCCGATCCTCCTGAAGGGGATAGGTCTCTGTGTAGTCTTCTCTTCCTGTCTGTGTCTGGCTGCTCCCACAACACAGAGAAGCCCCAGAGCTACAGCAGCTTTTGTTTCTCCGCACAAAAGACAGACTTCACATTAAAAGTCCTCTGTGTGGTGTTGAACTCGCATCAGTCTTTGTCAACAGGAGAATCAAAGGCAAGCATCAGCGCTTTTTATTTAATAAAATAAATTCATGAATATCAGAGACGTGTGGTAATAAGTCTATTGATGTGAAATAAATACACAATTCCTGATTTGTTTTTGAATGAAGGCTGCTGTGGTTTTATGTCTCTATTGGAACTTGTGACACAGACTGTACACTTCCTGCCATTAAGTTGTCAATCTACAAGTTTGTGTCTGGGTGATAAAGTTCGTCATCTTTCAAAGTGGTTGTTTGGAGGATGTTTTGAGTGACACGTGGCCCTCGAGCTACAGGAGTCAGCGTCCAGGTTTCCCAGGGACTCTACTTGTTTGGCTCAGGGAACCTTTGTGAGAAGTATCTTCATCTCACTGCTGCTCCGTCAGCCCATTTCTCGGGGCCACAGTGTCAGGCATCATTTATCTCTGACAGTGACGCTGTCTACTGAGTGTGTATCTGTCTGTCTGTGCGAGCGTGCATGTGTGTTTGTATATGTGGCTCGGCCTGTGTCTCTGGCTGCATGTCGTCGTGTGTCATATGGGTGTCCCAAGGACAATCGTCAGAGCGGGCTTCAGAGGAATGAACAGGGAAGATGAATGTTTTGTGAACACGGGAGGATATCATTAAAGCTACCTGTGCTGCGTGTGATTGATTTGCTGAATCACAGTCGCTGGATGTTAACATAAAACCTGCAAATGGCTTCAATTTAAATATGTGACTTATCAACACTCCACAGTCCATCAAAGCAAAAAATCCTCCAGAAGCTTTAATTTAAAGGGAACTGAGTAATTTTTCATTATACAGTAATTAGATGATATTAATTAAAACGCATCAGTTTTATGGTGACATGTGTAGGCTGCCAGACTGAGTAATGTTCGTGTGAGTTAAGTCTCACTATACAGGACTCTTTCCTCTTATGTTCTCAAACTGAGCCTGGAGTTCAGCGGAGGCGTAAGTTTGTTTCTGTAGTTAGGTTTAGCTCACTGTCAGCACCTGCAGCTAACGGAGACAATAATGTACTTTAATAGAAACACAAATTATACAATTTAGGTTAAATCTGGAACACCTTGAAGCATGGACTGCTGAACCAATGGGGCCAGTTAGGCCCAGGCTTGACCCACTTTTCAATATAGGCTAAACAGTAAAAGATAGTTTATATGTCATTAGTGAAACATATAGTACAAGACTCCATGTGCACCTCCTACCCTACAGCCTGTCTGAAAGCAATAATTTAGTTTTTATGGGATGTAAACAGGATTTGGTCAAACCTCCTCTTCATTCATGGTCCTCTAGCTATCAGTAACAGAATACTTATGGGATAATGAAACCCCAGAAAACTGACTGCAGTGACTTGCCAGTGAACGTTGTGAAGGAGGCTGCTCACACGCTGACCGTGAGGGTTTTGTGGCAACAGCGATTTGAGCAGAGACCTGCGTGTGGCTGCTGACCTGAAGCACCTGATAATGTGTGCACCAAAAGTGAGACGGTTAGTTTCCCATCTGCTCAATGTATGAGAGGGATTCTGACTTTGACAGTTAAAGCACACAGCTAGAGATGTTGCCCTGTGTAATTAAGACATCTGTGAATAGAGAAGGCCCCACAGATTCATCAGTTTCAGCGATGATTAGTAAAAACTCTGTGACAAAATGTTATTTCCAGAGCAGCACAGGCTGTTAAAGCTGTTCAACGTTGTCTCTGTTGTTTAAAACATATCTGAGGTCAATAACTACACAGGACTAAATAGCTTTGGCAGCAGGGGATATTTTGGGGATTTCTGGCACCTCACGACAGACGGAGACAGTTTTTCAGCAGAGGTGGGTCAGACATTTCATTTTAAATGAACTAATAATCAAACCAGTCATGCACACATGAATAATCTGTTTCCTCATTTGATGCCCGGTCCTGGGGGCTTTGTCCTCACCTTCCATCCTGTTTTTATAATATCACAAACCTTTTGTATGTAAAATTTGTTTGAAAGTCAGTTCGTGTAATGTCCTGTTAACTATCCTGTAATTTCAAATCTTGTTGTTTTATGTTTTATGTAAGTACCTGCCTTAGGACTACAGATGAAATGTAGCTATTGTTCTAATTCTGGCATATCTACATTGAGGCATACTGTTGAAATGTGGATTAATGTGCATTGTCCTAATCAAATAAACTCAAATTAAATAAATAACTAATTCTAAATGCATTCTGCAGTCTATGCCAAGTGTGTGTATACGTTAGGTAGAACACTAAGTTAATGCTGCAGAACAGATGGGAAAAGTTAGAACAGAAAAAAACATCAGAGCCGGGGCTACCAGTCAGTGCAGTTGTATATATAATGTTTCAATATAGATGTCACAATAGTCACATCTCAGGAACAAGATAAGGTGATATGATATGATAAGCAGGCTGATATAAAACTGTGCCGAGAAAGGTCAGAGACTTTGTGTCAGGTGTGTCGTTCCATTCATCAACAGACAGCATGTCCTTCATACAGCGCAGAGCCAGCGTCGTAAGGTAGACTTCCAACCCAGGAGAATACCTTTCTCCTACATGCTGAGCAATGTGGTGTCAAAAGTACTATAATTTTAAAGTAGTCAAATGATCAACGATTGTACCGTCATTGAAACTTTGCAGACAGATCATTTGGCAATGCTTAAGATTGCTCTTCTAATAAATTGAATTCCTTCTGAGACGTGTGACTGTTCTCCCTTATAACAAAGAGAGTTTTTAGATTTTTTTTTTTTTACAAAGGTGTGAAATATTTATAAATGAATTGTCAATTTGCAAACAGAAATTTAAAATATCTAATGTGACATTTTGCTGCCACTGTCCATAAATGTGAGCAAATCCTGTGTATCCAGAAGAAATTGACTATCCTCCATCATCCACGTTTGAGAGTGATGGCCCACAGTGTCAGACTTGAAAAACCTTTAAATTCAAACATTCAGTGATAGAGTTTAACTAAAAACATGAAATACTGAAGATAGTTTTTGTGAACATACATTCTTTTTATCCAGTATATTATTAGCTTAACCTTTGCTCTGCACATCCTCTCTTTGTCCATCACTCCCTCTTCAATCCCTCTATCGCCCTGCATGTCCCCTGCTCCCCTCCTCTTTGTCCCATCTCCAGGCCATGCCTAGTCACTGGCTCAGGCCCCTGCTCCTAGCAGCTACTGACCCTTTGTGCCACCTTTATCACACACTTCTTTACCGTGGGCTACTTAACCACAGCGCTAACTGCAGGTCCTGCGGGTCTCTGTGATTGTGCTCTGCATTGAGCAGAGAGATGAGGATTAACACCGACACTCGATAAAGGGGTCAGAGGTGTGCAGTGATTATTTGTGTGTGTGTATTACGGGACGAGAGAGAGACAGAGAGAGAGAGTATGTGTGTAAGGTAAGCCTGTGCGTGTGTGTGAGTCTGTGTGTGTGTGTGGCTCTCACAGGGCAGAGGATGAAGCGGGCGGAAGGGGGTTGGGGACATGGCTGCAAGGTTGAGGTGAAATAGATGGATAAGGTTAGCTGAGTTATCAGACAGGAGCATCACAATCAAGCTGTCAGCTCAATGCCTCCCTCTCTCTGCTCTCTCCCTCTTTTTGATAAACAGAGGAATAGGATTACAATTTGGACTGGTCCCGGGGCAGCGAGGAAGCCTGCCCTGCCTTTCAGCCGCATTCTCTGCGCGAAGAAAGGAGCACAAGAAAGGCACAAATCTGCCAGACGAGGCTTTCTGGGTGGGGAGTCCTGGTGGTGGAGGAAGACGAAGGGCATTTTGCCAAAGAACAAGGTGTAGAGGTTTGATCATAGATGAAAAAAAACCTCCACATAGATTCAATTTACATCATAATTTATCCCTCACCTCCAGCGGCATTCTGACAGTCTTAGCATAAAGTAAAGCTTGATATCCATTAAAATACAAAACAGGAAAATAAAATAATGGAAAAAGGACCCTGCTCAGAATCCAAAACTTCTCCATCATTACCTTTTACATTTATGGAAGATCAGTCATATTTATGCGTACAACATTCCTGAGTTTCAGGAGTTTTGGGGGCTCACAGCGTCACACTTTAAACATTATTGCTTTAATACATCAAGCACCTTAAATTTCAAAATAAAAGTTTTAAATAAAGGAACACTGAAGATATAATTTTATGAACAGTAGAAAAGAACATTTTGTTGAAGAACAATATTGCTCTGAATAGAAATGAAAAACAGATTAAATACTAAAATATATTCTTATGAAACACAATCATAATGTCCTCCTCTGCTCCAGGGAGATTTTGCATTTTGTCAAAATAGTCTTGGTTTTGATTTAGATTTTTTTTTCTTTACTAGAAATAATTTTCCCACTTTTTACCTTACATCCACTAATGGAAACTTAATTTACCAGTTTTCTATTATGCAACAGATGACTGTACTTAACATATGATACTCCTGTAAAATATGTTATCATGTTACAATTTCATTGGCAGACGTACATCTGAGAGTAAGCACAACACAGGCAAGGGTCTTGAGGAGGGAGCAGCGCTAGTATGTGCGACCTACTGCTCAAGTCCAGTCTGATACAGGTGCTGACATGCAGTGTTAGAGGCAAAGCATCGGGTGTGTGGAAGCTGTTTTAATATCTATATCTATATGAAATCCCTTTATCTCTCATTTATCATTATCATATCAATGCTTGCATCAGTATGAATTGTTAGAAATCAAATTAAATATATTTGAAATGAGTGTAGCTGCCTTCAGTTAAAAAATGACAGTGCTAAAATAGTTTACCTATAATACTATCTAGAAATATTTTCACGTGCAGAAGTTTTCACATCCTCTTACTTGAGCTAGTTTAAAATGTTGATAACACTCTGGATTATCTGAACAGTCCCTTGTCCAAAAGCTGAAATCACAGCTGTTTGTTTTAGCTCATAAAAAGTAAACATCCTGTAAATTCAAAGTTATTGGAGTCAAACAAAAATGTTTTCTGTCTTGAATTTGTCGATGCAGGACTTTTTTGTAAAGGTGTATTTTTTTTAACATTTCATAACATTTTAGTGTCTTCTTCATCCGGCTTATTATAAAAAGAATATTTAAGCTTCTACATGGACAGGTACCAAGAAAGAAATTAGGAACCAAACCTAATTCAAAGAAAGCTCCTGCTCCAAAGTTATCAATTATCATTTCAAGAGAGCTGGTAGTGCACTTTTAGCATTACACTAATCTAGTATTAATTAGAAGTCAGTGTTATTTTTCGCTTAAAGTAATGAACATTATTCCTGTGATGACAACACAAAAGCTCATGTTGTGGTTGTTTTGTCGACTTTGTTCGGGACACAAAAGGCTCGCTGTTCTTCCAGTCCCCCTGCCGACTTATCGTGGAAATATTTTAAAACGTTAAATCTGCAGAGAGAGGAGGAATAATGTTGGGACAGCGACCAGAGCAGCAGGGCAATTAAGACAAATTAATTATGGCAGGGCGTGCAGGCAGAGCCCGGCTAATGTGTGAACCCGCAGAGGTGTAAGAGCCACATATATGAAAGCTCTCCAAGAAAAAGGGTTGTGGCATTTGATCATTTGCTATCTCATTATCTACATGGAAAGAAAACCCCTCTCTGTGACCCTGCTGTAAAAGACCCCGGTTCTTTAACTGTTGCAACCGTCTGCTCAGCCTGCTGACTGCATGGCTGAGCAGAAATTAAACGTGTGCTCCAGCTCCCTCAGCCAGGTTTCTGCACCAAAAAGACGGTCCATTGCGGTCACTGACCCGTTTTCTTCCTTCTCATCTACATGTACATAAATTCCCTTCTCCTGCTCACTCAAATATCTTTTATTCTTCTGGTTCCCTCGACATTTCTCGGGCTAAGGTGTCCAGGGAGCGGGGTGACCTTCTTCTTTTTGACTAAGTCTTGTCTGGAGTTCAGCAGAAAATTATACAGGCGCCCTCTCTTTCTGGGACGGTGAAACTTACTGAAAGTTAGAGGAGCTAACAGTCTGGTCACATAGTCCAGATATATTTAACAGCTATTTCTCAATTATTTTGGAATAGTGTCTGCCATGTAGTGAATTTATGGGAGGTGGGTTGTAAGTGACCCTTCAAGTCCTCAGGTTACAGTTTCTCTTCGAGTCAAGTTAATCATGCATGGTAAATTTACAATATTTAATGATTCCTTTTTATGTCTTTCTTCTTACATGCCCCCTTATACCCAAATAATCGGTTATTTGTTTCACACAGACGCAATAAGGCAGACTTTTCATTTCTAGCAATTAAATCTTTGTTTTTTTTACACAGGAGTGATAATTGTGTTGACCGAATCCTTTAGATGTTACATAAGCTAGCACATTAAATCAGCTAACTAAAGACACAGACAGACTGAGTTTTACATTTTTACATGTTTTAAAATCAGAACCCCGTAACTGTCATTCTAATGTGTCTCTGATGGTTACATGTATGATATGCTACCAGACCAAAGCCAAGTGTCTCTGGCACAAAACAAACACACTCCACAGTTTATGAGCCACACAGATGACTTCCAAATTTAATAGCAAAAACAATACTCACATAAAAGGTGTGGGATTTGAAAACAGGCTTTTAAAACAGATGTCTCTAAAGAATAACTCTAAAGATGATGATGTGCATGTTAGACGTTAACTGGTAAGTTAGATATTCAGCAAAAGACGCTAATTGTTTAACTCCTTTGTTAGCGCAGATAAACCCATTGTTTCAACAATCTTATGCCAAGATGGCAGGCTACCAGTCTACGTGTGCATAGTCCTGTTAGGTGTAATCACATGTTTTTGAAAATCATCCTAGCTTATTATAAAACCGGAGCAAGCTGCAAATAAATATATTACACCACTAGTTTTTAATTTAACACTCTGTTCACAGTTTAAAGAACACTGTTTACGATTGCTGCATGCTTGCAAAGATGCTTAATACCCATGCGCACAATGTTCTTATTTGGTGTTTTCCGTGATGGGCTGAGTACACATTACCGCCCCCCTCTGGTCAGGCATACTTATGTGAGCGTTTTCCTCCGTTTCTGTGTTGTTGTGTGGACAGAGGAATATTCAATAACACCTCTGGTGTGGACATGAGAGAAAATATCAGTTTTTAATAACATCTTTAAATGCAATGTTTTCCTTTCAAAGCCTGATACACAGACCACTTTCTTGTTTGGAGAAACAAAAGAAATGACTGAGCTGTTGTGTCAAGTTTTGCTTGCCAAGATTATAACTGACTTAATTTAAATGGATGAGAAATATAAATATTTCAAATAAAACAAATTTAGCAAAGGGTGAGTTTAAATATTAAAGAATCAACAACACTGTTTTTTTTCTTCTACTTTTGTACTATAACCTTAAAACACTGAATTATTTAAAATTAGCATTATAGTAATAGCTTTCCATGATCACATACATGTCTTTCTATGTTCCTGGAAGTGAAAACTAGTTTGGCAGCTTTAACTCAGCAGTGAAAATCGTTTTTGTTCAAATAGGATCAGGAAGAGGAAGAGAATCATGAACATCTCATCATAAGCTCAGGCAACAAGTGAAAACATCCCCAAAACCTGAATGAGCAGAGACTCTGACACAGATCCATGCTCTATTCTTTTGTAAAAACCAAATCCCTCCTTTCCTCCTTTCTCAGCCATAATATGGCTTCCAAGCGAGGTCCAGCCAGAAATCTTGTCGCATGGCCGTGAAATAAAGGAAGTGCTGCCATGCCTGACTATGCCAGTGAATAAAGCCAAAGCAAATTGCTTAGGGAGAGTTTGGTCCAATTGGATGCCATCCCTTGGTATGTAATTCCCATGGCACGGCGTTGGCAATGGCGTTGCACGCCTCAATCAGGTGTGGGGGCCTGGAGGAGGCCCTGCTCATTTGCATGTCCAAGTATGAGGGGAATTCCTCTTAGGAAGGAGCCAGGCTTTGATGTGGGCATTCCCACTTGGATTACGGGACTAAAATAGACAGTAATGGATCAGTGAAGTCATTCATCACCAGTGTGTGGTTTGCTCAGTCCTCCTTCACCTCCTGAACCACGCTCTGCTTCAAAGACAGCGTCCAGTGAGCTGCTTTTGCCAGGACACCTTTTGTAGGTGGGACTGATGTCGATGAGCCAGGAAGTGATTATATTAATTTATGATTAGTTTAATGGTCCATCACAGCCACAAGTTCACGTTTCTATGTTGGAAGAATGGGACACATGTCTAATGTGTCCTCACTAATGTGGGAATTTTATGTTTTTTATTCATGTTTATGTTTTCTGTCTTATAAATCATACTTCAGCATGAATTAGGATAAATAAAAGAGCAAAATGCATGTGGAGAGTTAGGCCTCCTTATTACGAATTTTAAACACAATCTCAATAATGTTTACATTAATATGAACTTAAAGCAGCTTTTTACTAATTATTTTGGCCACTTGGAGGAAGCTTTATGAGTATAATTTAGAGCCATGACACATGACAGCACTACCCAGATGATGTGACCAACATGTTAGCAAACATGTGTCCATTAATATATCCAGTAGGCTCAGAACAGTTTAAGCATTATGGTGAAATTGTGTTATTTACCACCTGATGAGGATCAGTCTGATGTATCTCCTGAGCATCATGTCAGACTGTTTAATTGTTGATTGCTCCATCATATTTACCTGCTACGTGACAGTTATCTGCAGTTTGTCACTGGACAGGCCCTGTGTTGCCTAACTTCTGGATGATGAGATCTGTGTGAGTGAACCAAAACAGTGAAGTTGTGGGCCGTAAAACAGGAGCTGAAAAAATGCTAAAATATGATCTAAAGCTTATGAGTACTGCACATACGACTGATTGTGTGTGATGAATCTCTGTAACTTCATCACAATAATTGTATAGATACCCTGATCAGTCTAGTTTGCTAGTACATAATGAGCTTAAATGTGAAGTGCATGAATTACAACAGAGTCACTTGTCACAGGGAACTTGTGTGCCTACTGTTATTGATCCCAATAGTTGACTACGTATTTCCTGAATTTTAATGGTTTTGCATCCAGGAGAATTACTGCCAACATTTACATCCAACAGACAACTTGCCTGCTCTTTCTTCTACATAGCCAAGACTAAGACCAAAAGACTAAGACTTTGTTTACACGAGGAAAGCCCCAATGAAATGTTAAAGTCTTACTTTTGCATGTTTAAAGGTGTCTGAAATCACATAATGACGCCAAATGACTGGAAATGCTGGAGAATGCAAGAACAGCAAGAAGCAATATAACTTTGTAATGAAACATCTCTGAGGAACACCATCCACCTGTTCATTAAGCCACTCTTCAATAGAGTGAGTACAAACAAACAAGACCATGGCAAAGGCACGCCTGAAAAATGTTAACTTTGTCTTGAGAAGGGTTAATAAGCTCAGAAGAGTCAGCAGCACAAACATAGCTCAGTGATCCACTGGCTATTTGAAGTGTAAACGTTACCCATTTGCAACTAGTGCTTTTTTGGCTCACATTTCCAGTCACCATTTCTGTGTAAGTGAACGACTAAAACAGAAGAAAATGCTACTGTTCTGTATAAACAGCCTAAAACTAAGAAGAATCTTTCGTATCACACTTTAAGCTAGGGTTGGTAGTCACGGAAAACTAGCATGAATTTGAATGTAGCATTTCCTCAGGACTCCGTCTAACCCCTCCCCCCCTCCCCTCAGAGCTCCTCCAAAAAAACACAAACAAACATGGCTGCTGTTAGTACTCACAACTGTCATGCTAGCATTATCCAGTTGTACCCGTGACATGATATCAGGAGAAAAGTTATAATCAATGTCATTAATTCTTCTGCTTGTCAGAGCCCCCGTGGTGAGAGCTTTTTAGACTCTGATCTGGACTACAGTCCTGAGCAAAGCACCTCATCGGGTCAGAGGGGACAGGCCCGAGGTCAAGTGAGAGGGGCAGTAAATAGAGGCAGGGGAAGCAGAGGCAGGGGACGGTGAGTACACGCCAGGGAAATGTACGTGCAGGAGACGGGCAGAACGGCAGGACGGGATTTCATTGGTTTAAAAAATTGGACCCTAAAGGCGGTGATTGGTTGGTGTTTTCCCAGGTTTACTCCGGCTGTAGATAGCAGCTTTTTTTTTTACCTCTTTTATAAGAACACGTTATGTATTGATTGTATTCATCAGGACATAAAGATCATTTAAACCAGTGTAACAAAAAGTGTATATAAATCTGACTACCAACCCCAGCTTTTAACCTATTGGCTGTTATGAGTTCAATATTTGGGTTTTCATAATGCACTGCAATATTTAGTAATTTTCAATGTGAGTGTAATTATTTACTGAAATAAGCATGTTTAAGTTCAGATACTAGAATTTAGATCCATGGTGTGCTGTAAAATCTGTAATACAAGCTGCATTAGTGTATAAGACTGCTATGTAAGTGTTAACCTGTGTGATGATTTGAGATGCATTCTGCAAAGTGTGAAATGTGCAGTGTCTGTGCAGCTGATATGTGACATGTGTAGCTCTATATCTAGCACCATTTGTTTTCATCTTGAGGAGTTTGCAATCCCAGCTCTTAGTACAGTTGAGTCCCCCAACTGTGATAGATGGACGCATTGTCCGCGATGGACTGATTCTCCTTATGTTGGGCCACCCACCTCTGCTGGTCACTTGTTTTATTAGCATGAGGAGACTTTAAATCAAACAGCAAGATTTCATTCCCACAGTGTTTTCTTTTAATGCATGATGATGGCCTATTAATCCTCCTGTTACCCTCAAATTTACAAACATCTTTTATCCTTGGGTCAATTTGACCTCAGCAATTTAAACCTCCAGAAACTGATTGTTACCCAGGTTTATGTGTCAGGTACTATATGTTTCTTTGTTGACTGCCTAAATAGCCTTTAAATAAAATATATTTCAAGCATAAACACAAATTAAAGCATTCAGAAGGACTTTAATTGTAATACAGAACACAGAGTTTGTCATGCTCTCGTCGGCCCTGCCTTGTTTCTATGTTATCAAAACGATGACACAGGACTCATCATTGACTGTCTTTAGAGACATGGTGGCTGAAAATATTATATCTCAATCTAAAGATTGGCAGTTCGATCCCAGCTCCTGCAGTCACATGTGGAAGTGTCCTTAGTTATAGTGACCTCAATATTATCCTAAACAACCAAAACAAATGTGTGTAAAATGTTGATATTTCTTATGTTATATACAGCTAAGGCAGCCTGGGGTCAAATTGACCCAGAGGAACACCGATGCGTACATTTTTTTTACAGGAAATTGGAACATATCAACATTTTAATTTTACGTTTTCCCAGTTGTCCCCATTAAATAAAGAAAAGTCATGAAATATGAAACCCAAAAAAATTATGTTAGTCATTAAATTAGAGATGTTAAACATTGAATGGGGTCCAATTGACCCCAAGGATGATAGGAGGGTTAACAGAGAGAGAGAGAGAGGATGAGAGAAAATGGCACCACCAGCCTGATCTATGCCCCACTGTGTCCAAGTATGCTCACGCGGCAAAGTGGCTATTCACGATATGCAATGAATGGGGGTGAATCTTAAATTGTATGCAGTGGGTGATGATGGCGGCCACACTGGCGGTCAGGACTGTGAAAGTCAAAGTGGCGCAAAGTTTTAGCTAGTAATAGTTAATTACTTTAAATCATTAGAAATACTTTTCTCTGCATTTCATACCAATAAATTGAGATTGTACCAGTATGTAGGACGTAGCAAAAAAAGGTATCAGAATGCGTCTTATACATCAAATTCTATGGTAGGAGACTCCTGTAAAAACACACATAGTCATTTGACATATGCGATTGTAAGTTTATCAACTTGTGGTGCACTTAACTTAAATCCTAAACATCTAAAAAATGGAAATAAATCCTTGTTTGAACAGTCATCTGGAGGTCATTATTAATGAATCATTAGCTGGAAACATCTCCCTGAAATACAGTGTTTTTATTATCATTCACCTAAAAACAGCCTGAACCCAGAACTTTCGCCCCCTGTGTCTGTCAGTAACATGTAGCTAATGCACTCTGCAGGGTTTGCATGCAGGGTCATGACTGCTCACATGTAGACAGAGAGCTGCTTATTCAACAATGCTCACTCATCCACGACAAAATGAATGCTTTATCTCTGAGGAGCTGTTCACCATGTGACGCTCAGGACACTTCTGCATGTGACATTTCACTCGCTCTTGTTTTAATGAATGAGGTGAAGAGTGGTTGAGTGGCTGTTCCCTGCCTTGGTGTACTTGTTTGATAAGCTAACAGAGGTATTTGCATGTTAAACTCACGGAAAAAAACAAAGCTTGACATGATTGGAAGAATTTACATTTTTTCATTCAAGTTTTACATTTAACTGCATGAGCTTTCAAGATTGTAATAGTCCAGGAAACTAATTATTTACCAATCTCAACTGTATTATATTGGTTAAACCTGCTGGTTTGATCCTCCACTGAATTGCTGTGGTGGTGAATCCGCCTGGTTTCCCTTCAGTAACAGCTACCCAAAGCATTTTATTACTGCAGCTGTGTATCTCTCCACAACAGGTAAACTGAGAGAGAGGACAGTTGCAGAAGAATGAAGGAGAGGGAGAGACATGGGAATAAAAAGATAAACAGTTTGACCTTCTGTTTCTGCCAATTTCCAGTGGTCGCCCCCCTCCTTAGCCTTCTCTTTCCCTCTTTCGCCCTCAGCCCTGTGTCGGACGAATCCTTTTTGGAGGGATAAATAGCACTGCTGCGCTTTGATAGCCCCAGTCCCAAACAGCAGCTACCGATAAATAAAAGGAACTTTCTCCATTTATCTCTGTGAGAAAGAAGTTCCTATTAGGGTCCCCATAGCCACGGGGCCTTTCCCTCCTTCACTGCACAGCTTTGTAGATTGCCTGCTTGGTTTAAGGTGCTATTGAGTGCTCACCAGGACAATTACATGCCAGGACCCCCCTCCGGAAATGTCCCTCCCCTCCACTTCCCTCACCCGTCCTGTACCTCTGTGCCAGTGTTGCACGAGATGCTATCCACGATAGTGCTGGATGGGAATAGTGTGTGCGGCACGACGTGTAATTGCGTGTGCATGTGTGTGTGTGTGAGCTCCCTGCTGGAAGAGGGGACAGAGGGGGGAGAGTGATAATGGCCCTCTGAATGGTATGGAATAAAGTATCATTGCTTAGTGCCTGGAGTCAGACAGTGATGCTAATGCAAATGGTTTCCCCCCACCTTTCTGTCTGGTATAATGATAGCCCCACAAACAGTATGTATGAAGAAACAGAGCGAGGAGGAATATAAATAAAAATAGCACACACCTCAGTGAAAATGACTTTTTGTTGCCTTCAGGGAACTTAAGACACACCTTTACACTCCCCCTGCGGGCCTCCTCTATTTCCTACTTCTCTTGATATATATTTTTTTTATCATTTGATAACATATAAAGTAGAGTTTTCTGTGAGGAGCAATATAGCAGCAGAAAAAAAAGAATCATACCCGGCTTTAGAAAGACATGGCCCTCGACCGGGCATGTCAATCTCATTTCCAACAGCCTCGCAAAATCAAGGTGTTTTCAGCACATAAAATGAGATGTGTGTGTTTGTTATAGGGAGCACAAGTCCAAGGCTTCACCTTGAGAAGATACTGATATTTTCCAGCACATTGTTGAACCACCAACAGCCAATTGGACGACACTGGTGTGCTTTTCAAACACAGCATCAAGCTGGATGAATGGTCACTGAAGAAAATACCAAGAAGCTATTGTTTGTCTTTCAGTCAGAGTCTCTGAGGAAAGTATCGTCACAATCACAAAGTGTGGGCAGTGTGAGCCGCGGCGTACGCAGATGAAGAGAGAAAACGATGCTATAAATCTCCGACCACAGAGGAGAGCGCGGCGAAGGCTGATCCAGGATCGAGCTGAGGATCTTAGATTGCCACAAAAGACGTCTATCAGAGCAAGGACAGCCTCTGCGCTCATCTCTGCAGATGCATCTTTGGGATGCGGAGAGTACCGGCGTGTCAGCTGAAGCTGCTTCCTGCCCCACAGCAGCACCAGGGGAGACGGAGTCCACGGACACAGAGGGGGAGACCTGCTGCTGAGAGGTTTCTGAAGACGGGCAGTTTGAGAACTGATAGAGAGGGCAGAGCTAATCAAGAAGCCTGCAGGCCTGCAGTGATCCTGCTCAGGCCTGCTCCTATATGTCTGCTCTGTCTGCTCAGTTTTACTCTCAGTGCCTAAGCTCCTTTTATTTCATGGTGTCACTTTTCAAAGGCTCGTCTTTTGTCTTGTGAAAAGCTGTGCGACTTAGCCGTCCATTTGTGGAGTTGAATTGTCTCTTGTACAGAAACACTGGCTAAATCTTAAATGAAACAAAACGCTTTGTGATATAATTCATTATTAGAACTGACTGTGCATCCCTCTTTAATATTAGCTCAGTGGAAAGTCTGTGTTACGTGGCTAACAAATACAATTCCCACCTTTCTATGTCCGTTAAAGGCCAAAATAGTAACTCTTCTGGCAGCTGGGCAGCCTTATATAAATATTATAAATGGTCACCCCCTTACACAATGCCTTTGTAATATATCATTTGGCTTCACAGTGCCCTAATATCTGGGTAAAGTTTCATAAGGGTGCCTTTTGGCGGCCTGAGCTAAGTGGTCTTAGCTGCCTGTGATAGGCCTGTGTGCTGAGCAGGTTCTGGAGATAGCAGCTCTCTGGTGGCATGGCTTCTCTCATAGGTCCCTCCCTGGCAGAAAGCAAAAGAAAGGGAATAAAGAGGGGCTGGGAGAGAAAGGGAAGGAGGCAGGAGGGAATTGACACAGAGCTTGGCGAGGAGCCAGAGCCGGCCTCCTCGCGTCTAATGTACGAACGGGGATTTATTTAAACAGTGAGAAGAGAGGACAGCTTCACAGTGCCAGATTAATTCCGCTTTTTATTCAGAAAATAAAAGAGACTTTGAATTATTAAGAGATAGCGGGATTAGAGGCCTCTCTTTCCAACCCCAATCTACGCTCCTTTTAATTTCCACTTTATTAGAATTCTTTTTGAAGTATTTTAATGTGGACAAAAGGAGAAGAAGAGAGAGAAAGCAGAAAATATTAAATATCAGTTAAACTGCATTAAACATAAGCCCAAGCCTCCATTTTTTCACAGTCATATTGATCCCACTCTTTCACTTCTCAATTATCAACTTTTATTGTAGGTTCAGCCAAGTGCAGAGGCCGATTTTTTGAAATGAAACGGCTTCTATCTTCTATTCATCCTCGGGGCTGTGGGGCTGCGGCAGGGTTTCTCGCTCCCTCACACTCTCTCTTCACTTCACTTCCTTAAACCCCACTCAAAATGTGTCAGCCCGGGCGATTGTGTAGCGCTCAGAGGAGGAGGTGGAGGCTGCGGTTCTCACGTCTTTGCGGCTGGGGTCAGCGCAGAGGGTCAGGGGGGATCAACAGGAGGGGACAGGCGCGGGTCAAACTGTCCTGGTGAAGTGTACTCCAGTGGACAACAGCAGCAGCCATCTTCCTGTAAAAATAAACCCCACTCTCCTGCTACGACACTATATTTTCATCTACCCTGTGTTTACTTAACATACACTTCATGCTATATTTGCTTCTCAGCTTTCCATCGAGGGAACAGCTCGCCCTCACATTACTGGCGAGCCGAGCAGTGCAGCATTGTGCCCTCTACAAATCTCAGCAGCCATAGGAATTTGATTGTGCCGGAGGATTCTCTCTGTCAGACAACCGGTCCATAATCTCTGGCAATTCTTTGTGCAGGAGGATTACCACTGAAAGTGTTACCACATATTTACAACTACTCCACTAACTCTCAACAGGCTCTCCTGCATCCAGCCCCAGCCAAAAGCTAAGCCACGGTTAACATAGGAAATCAAGCTGAGATTTAGGACATCTCCCCCTAAATCTAAGAGTGCGCTCTGTATCTGTACAAATAAGAAGGCACAGGGTGTTTTTCACTGGTGAGTTTAGCACAGATTTAACCCTCAAGGATTACCTGGGTTAGAAAAAAAGATCTGTTTATGTGTAAAGCACTTGACACAGCCCTCCCAAGGGACAGATCAGTCGTCCCCACAGTAAACACAGAGGCATTCATGTGAAAACTATCACCCGGTAATTAACATTTCAGGTTTACACAGGAGTAAATTGATAAAGAGGCACCAGCCTTCTTTTTCTTTAATGTTTAAAATACTTTTTTATAAAAATAAGACAAAATGTGAAAAAGTCAAGTTAACCAGATTTCATGAAACGATACACTTTGTTTACTTTGTCACTCCAAAGCAAATCGAGGGTCAAGAGGCCGTTTCTTTTTGCCGTCCTCCTTTTTAGCATCTGTGTCTTATCGCTCCATCAGAGCCCAAGTGTTTCATTCAAAGTCTGACTAGATAGGCCTTGTGTCTGGCTGTTGTTATTGAAATAAACTGGGCCTGTGTTGCCACCCCGGCCTACCCCCCTCTTGCCCCCCATCTATTCTGAACAAGTGTATCTTCAGAAACACGCCAGCTTGTTATGGTAATGACCTGAATGCCCCCCACTCCCTGATTGTGTGTGTGTGTGTGTGGATGTGTGTGTGTGGTGGTGGGGGGAGGATTCGCTTTTAGGGGGGTTTACAGGGGGCAAACAGGAGGACGAACAGAGGCAGGGCTTTTTATGACAAAGCAACGCTTGAATCATACATACAAATATATATCCAATTAATGTACAACAACAATCAATTATATAATGGGGCTGCAAATAATGATTGTGTTTGTTAATTTGGTCATCATTTTCTCAATATTGATTCATCTTTTGGTGAATGAAATGCAAAAAATATTGGAAAACATTATTTCATCTTCCAAAACTGATGTCTTTATAAATGCATTTATTTCTACAAACAGTCCAAAACCTTAAGAAGCTTTTGTAAAATATTATAAATAAGTAATTAAAGCATCTGAAAAAAGCCATTGTTTGACATTTCTAGTTGAAAAATCCCAGGAAAGGCTTATACAAGACTTTTTAAAAAGCCAACAAATGTATTTTTGCAGCTTTGAATTGGGAATTTGTGGAATCTTATATGATATTTGATTTCTTATACGTCTATATTTCAACATGGAGGATCAAGGTCTCTATTTCAGATGTATCCGACAGCAATACAAGTAAAAAAAGGTACAAAATTTAAAAACGTTGAACCAATTAAACACAGTTATATTCACATTTTTAAACAAATAGACTCAATTTAAAGCTCATCTGTGGCCCGTGTCTTACAAACTTAAAGACAATAACAGAATGAAAATGGAACTCATAAAAATGCAGCTTGTGTCCAAAATTTGAATTTCAATACAAAATAAAAAGTAAAGATATTATTACATAAATATTCAAACTGACATCTCCTAATGTGTTTCTTGTTGCTGCACTTCCACCATCTCTCCCTCTCTCACACACAGAGACACACACACACACACAGACACAAACCAAACTATTATGTCAGCCAGACTCGTGGCATATGTAAGATCTTATTTCCATCATTACAAAAATGCTGGGCACAAACTGACAAGCATAACCTGAGCACTAAATGGAAATCATCCAATATCTGATGCTAACAACAGCCAACAGTAGGGGGAATAGTGTCGCTTCTTTGACAAGAGAAATCCCTGGCAAATAATCCGCTGCTGGAATGTTGACTGGATGGGTTTAGGAGGAAAGAAGAAGTACAACTGAAATATTTCTCTCTCTCACACACACACACACACACAGTCTGTCCTGCTGTTCTGAGCGGCTATAATTAAAATAGCTATGAATTCAACCCCCGGACAGGAGCCTCTCTAAAAGCCAACAGTGGAGCTAGATAGCATTTAGAAAATAATTGTGTGCGATGAAAAATAAACAGAGAACAATGTCAGAACTGTGTGTTGAAAGAATAGCGATAAGGATCATCTATTTAAACAAACCTAATGCTTGACTGCTTGTTGTGAGCTACATTTCATACATAAAATATGTTCTGTCACTGATATTGGCCCTTATCTAAAGAGAGAGAGGCAGACGAAATTTGCAGCCTGTGTGCAAGCAATGGGCTGTTTGTGGAGAGTGATAGAGGCCCAGAGCTGGAGATGCACAGCGAGATAGCATCTGTCTGTCTGTCAGGCGTGCAGGCGGGCTGGAGCGGTGGGGAAACACAGGGAGACAGAGACAGAGGAGGGGGGCAGGAGGCTGAGTGGATGGGGAGGATAGGGGGGGCGCAGCATGGACCAACAGACCAAAAGGCCTGGCCTCCTGAGGAAATAGGTAACTCCCAACACACAGCAACACCCCCTTCCTCCCACATCATACAAATGCTGTCAAATGCCAGTTCACTTGTAGGTTGTTCCCCAGGGGACCATGACAACAAAGAGGGGAGAGTAAACAATATGCCAGCTGCTGATGCTGCGGTGGGCGGAGGATTGAGTGTCGGGAACATAACATCAACAGTGGAAGGACTGAGGGTCATGTTCAGTGAAGTCACAGGGGTTGGAGGGTAAATGTGGAACTGTAAGGTGGTCATCTTTGGACCTTTGCTGTGATCCAATCAGAGCTTTGCCTTTTATCACGCTGACCCCGCTCATTATGCAGCCGACCTTGGTGTTAGCGGAGCGCTCATGATGAATTAGCTGGGTGCACCGAGAATAGACCAGCACAGCAAAGTCAAGGCTGCAGCAGCCCGGAGGCAGACACTGTTAGTGTGTCGGACATTTCATATCACAGAGGCAGAGAGGTCAGGTGACCGCTGAGCCTTGAATGCAACAGTAAAAATAGGAAGAATCATCCCTGTCGATGTCTCTACACAGAAACTATCAAGAGCCACTGATGTGCTTCAACAATGTTTGCTCCACTATGAGCAGCATGTTCCCTCTCCCAGCTCTGCAAAACAGCTCCTAAGAGAGCAGACTCTGTGGGTACTCCTTCAGCTTCATGTCTCTCTACTAGGTTGTTGTGTTTATGTGCCACTGAAGTTAAGTGGCATAAACCCCTCTCACACGTGCTCTGCGCTCCTGTCAGTGTCCCAACATTTTCCAGGTGGGGTGACGTTTAAACCTGACATCTGAATCTTTTTAACCCCAACTTTATCAAGACTTTTTGCTGTCGGTCCTCAAGATAGATTTCTACCTGAAGTCAGGGTGATCGATGTGAGAATGCAGCAGGTAATAGTCTGGAACAGAGCGAGTGTTCAGGGCAAGTTTCTCAGTTTTATACTCTTTACATGTTGTAGTGGTATCAACATTGACGAAACAGAGACAGACAGTGTCCAAAAAGAGCCATACTCTTTCTTCAGAATCAGCTTTATTGGCCAGGTATGCTTGAACACACAAGGAATTTGACTTTGGTAATCTGTGCTCTTTTTGTACAAGGCATAAGAATAAGACATGCAAATAAAAATAAAATGAAAATAATAACATCAGCTATAAATACAAAAGAACAACAAGTAGGCATGACTAATATGTACAGGCTAAAATAATACATGTACATGTATATTTACAGAGAGTATTGATCCAACAGGTATGACACTGTTATGGTTTAGTGTTCATCAGAGTGACAGCCTGGGGGAAGAAACTGTTCTTATGGCGGGTTGTTTTGGCGCACAGTGATCTGTAGCGCCTGCCGGAGGGGAGGAGTTTGAAGAATTTGTGTCCAGGGTGTGAGGGGTCAGCGGTCATGCTACCTGCCTGTTTCCTGGCCCGGGACCGGTACAAGTCCTGGATGGGGGGCAGGTCGACCCCAATGATTTTTTCTGCAGTCCTTATAGTCCGTTACAGTCTGTGTTTGTCTAGTTTGGTTGCAGATCCAAACCAGACAGTGATGGAGGTGCACAGAACAGACTGGATGATGGAGGTGTAGAACATGATCAGCAGCTCCTGGGGCAGGTTGAACTTCCAGGGGGGCTGAAGTCCACTGTCATCTCTCCCGTCTTGAGCGGGTTCAGCTCCAGATGGTTCTGACTACACCAGAGTGCCAGCCGTTCCACCTCCTGTCTGTAAGCAGACTCCATCGTCGACGTCTCCATCCTGGATGAGACCGATGACGGTGGTGTCGTCTGCAAACTTCAGGAGTTTCACCGAGGGGTCCCTCCTGAAGTTTGCAGACGACACCCCCGTCATCGGTCTGCATGTATATTGAGTTGTGAAGGTTCAGATAATCGCCCATGATGATTTGCATGTGGGAAAGGTCTTGTTCTTGAAAATCTCATAGCCGGACTCTTCTGAAAACATCAGGAGTACACGTGTGAAAAGGGTCAGGGGACAAAAGTCTGCCTCTGGTTTCTCTACATGTGCTTGTTAAATAAGTTTTGTAATGAGCAATAGCTCTGTGACTTACTTATGCTAGTAACATTTCAAAATGGCTTTAAAGTAAAGACTATCAGTTATGTAACTTACATCATTTACCGAGGAGGTTTTATTACCGCATACCACATGTTTCATATTGAAGTTGTTTTGTCTTTTCCAGCTGGAATAATGTTTGTAATTTGCTTTAATTGGTCATGTTATGTAAATTACCTAGTAGTGTATATAAATTCATTACTTATTTGCATTCTCAGGGAGTCAAAGTCTACTATTACAGCAAACTCAACCGCTGTATTTTGACAGTCTGAGTTGAAGTTGCTTATTTATTTATGCAAACTTGATCACTTGAAGTTGGAAGTCTAATCTATTATTACATTTTTTAAACATGACTTTTTGGTAGGGCTGTCAGTGATCTTACCAAGGTCTGAAATTATAGCATTATTTTGTATTTGTCTTCTAATCACATGATATTCTGTTCCTTTCGGCATGCCGTAGTTAAGCTGCCGCAGTGTCTGCCTGGTCTTGCTGCCACCATGATGAAAAATAACGACACTACTGCACTTTTGAATGCATAGAGGTGCAGCTAATCAGACTGCTGTCAGCGGGCAACTACAGCACAAAAGCAGGCAGAGCACTATTTTGGAGTGTGTGAATCTCCTCAGTCCTGTGGAGGAAACTAAATGGAAATAGTTGACTACAGTACTTGCGTAATAGGTGCCAACTGACTGTAAGCCAGTCAACATTGTGGAGGACTCAAATTCATTGGATTCCCAAACAAGACAGTGGAAGGAATTGCTTTGCATTGTTGAAATTGACTTAAAAACGGCTATGTAATGGAAAATAATGGAATTGTAAACATGCAATTAAAAAGACAGTTAATGCCAATAACTACTGACTTTTATGACTGCAATTTTAAAAAATCATCAATTGACTACATTTTGGACTTTTTCTTGCCTTTCTTGAGACGATAGGACAGTGGATTGAGTCAGACAGAGGGAAGAGAGGGCGGGAATGTCATGCAGCAAATGGCCCAGGGTGAGAGTTGAACCTGGGGCCGCCACTGACAGGAGTGTAGCCTCTATGCATGTGATTTAACCACTGAGTCAAACCCGCACCCAAATGTTACATATTCACTCCTGTCAACTTGAACACCAACCCTTGACATGTGAAACCGATGCTAAAGGGTAACAATAATCTGAATATTTAGAAGCTTAGGTTCTATGTCCAGGTATTAAATGAGTTAGAAGTGAGAGCATGTTGGTATGTGAGAGGGTTAAGGTGCACACATGCAGAAGTATGCATGTATAAGCATTCAATTGCATTTCCTGATCTTTCCCCACCTGGGCTGTGTAAACCAGGCCGGATATTTAAACAGGATTATCTGCTGGAATAAGGTCTGAGATGCAAGATGCTGCCGTGCTGAAAAATTCCATTTGTCAGATCACTGGCTTCCATGAATACTTAAGAATGAAGGGGAAAAATCAACTGCTGAGTATCCCAGACTAATTACACTTGTAGAACACAGTGAGGCATATAAAAATAAATATATGCACTTAATTTAAAGAAAGAGGAGAGCTTTAAAGTCGAATATGGTATACATTTGGAGGATTGTAGCTACTCGTGCTAACCACAGAGGAGAATGATGAGCAGGAGGGATTACCAGGCGATGTCGCGCTGCAGATGATTGACCTGAAGATGAACATTGCTCCATTTCCTTCTACCTATCTGCACATAGCTATTAGCAGGAACTCAGCTAAAGAATGTATCTGATGGCAAATTGCATATTATCTATGAATAAAAGCAGTGGACGAACTTACTGGTTATCAATATGGAAACTATTGTGAAACTTTTCTGGCTATTGTGTTGTTATTGTCCAGTTAATTTGAGGCCTCTGGGTAAAAATGCGCCATTGTTTATCCAACACATAATCAGAACTGATCAATATTCACCTGCTCTCTTGTATAAATTCATTTTTGTCCCAAGTCCCACCATGGAAACACAGCCATGCACATGAAAGTCACTTTAGCCGGTGCTCAATACATCAGTACTCATTGATTAGACCTTGCAATGACATTCATACATTTTACACATCACGGCTGAGGACCTTAAACTTCAAGAAAAAAAAAACCCTTTAAGATTATTAGGATCAGATATGACAGTAATGCAAACAACTGCCTTAAAAATCAATGGCATACCTAAGCTCCAGTGAGTAATTATTTCTGTGATTAGTATTGATCAGCAGCACAGCGATGTCAAGTTTCCATTTTATTGGTAGAACAGTGCAGAGACAGCTGACAGTGCTGGAGACGCGTGTTTGTCTACAAATCAAGTTCAAGCATAAAGCGTCTGCATGGAGGCTTTCTACTTAAATAAGAATATTTAATCCATTGAAGAGACTCTCACTTCAGTCTGTTTTCTTTTCTTCTTTTTCATTAAAGTAAAATCTTAAAATATATCATTTTGGGAAAAAAGTGTGATTCGTTCTTTTGAAGCATCATTTCTGTTGAGGTGTTATTTCTAGAAGACAAGCATTCTCCAAGAGGTAATATTAGGTATTAGGTATATTATAGGATTCGATATTTAGATATTAAGATGATTAATTTAGGACTTTATTCAGTCTTAGTGCTTCTTTCTCATCAGCACTAACCCAGTTATCCCAGTGGAGGAGTCTGTGGCTCAGTGGTACAGTCGGTTGTCTCTCAATTGGAGATTTGAACCCAGCTCACATAATCACATGCTGAAGTGTCCTTGGGCAATACGCTGAACCCAGAATGACTCCTACTGACCTAGTCAATGGTGTGTGAATGTGAATGAATGGATTGGTTAACACTGATGGTCCCCTATAATAGCCTCCTTTGCCATCGGTGTATGAATGTGGTATGAATGGGTGAATGTGACGAGCAGTGTGAAAGAGCTTTGAGTGGTCAAAAAGATTAGAAAAGCGTTATATAAGTACATGTCCATTTAACATTTACCATTCATACCCATTTACACAGCGAGGTATGCCTCTGGGAGTAATTTAGGGTGCAGTGTCTTGCCCAAGGATAGGAGCTGAATTGCTAACCTTACGACTGATAGACGTGTGACTCAACTTGTCAGCCAGAGCCAACCTAAATGAACTGTGCACTATTCTTATTCACAGAGCAAGAAGTAAACACTGTTTTAGACATGCCTAAATTAGCCTAAGGCTAGTTTATAGACAGTTAGATATGTTAAATCAATTAAGTGTCAAATAATAACCACAATGTTAAAGGTGACATATCATGCAAAATCGACTTTTTAATGGTTCTTTACCTGAAATATGTGTCCCTGGCATGTCTACAAACCGCCCGAGAATGTAAAAAATCCATTCTGCCCCTGTTTTGATTTCTACACCTTTCTGTAAATGTGTGTGAAACGAGCCGTTTCAGACTTCCGTGTTTTTGTTACGTAACAACAATATCCGGTCTGTCACGGAGTCAGAGCTCGGAGCTTGTTCAGCCCATAGACTGTATAAAATAATACTGAATCCCTCCCCGTTTTTCATTACCTGCACAAATGTGTGCTAACAAGGAGCTTAGGAGGGAGGCATGCTAGTTGTAGGCTGTCTTAATAAACACAAAGGTCGGTTTTACTCCCCACGTCTGCAGATTTGAAGATCTAGTGGATGATTTTTATTTGTCATGGATAAGTGCTAGCGCTATTTAGCATAGCTACATAGCTACATGTCGTAGCTGTAGCTGTGTAGCAAGACACACATCTACATACTGACAAATAAAACAACAAGAAACACAGAATCTGTGACCAATCCTTCAGAAAAGGTCCTGCTGCCTTTCTGGCAGAAGTCGGTTTTACTCCCCACGTCTGCAGATTTGAAGATCTAATGGATGATTTTTATTTGTCATGGATAAGTGCTAGTGCTAATTAGCATAGCCACATAGCTACATGTTCGTAGCTGTAGCTGTAGCTCTAGCTGTAGCTGTAGCTGTGTACCAAGACACAGGTCGACATACTGACAAATAAAACAACAAGAAACACTAAATCTGTGACCAATCCTTCATAAAAGGTCCCGCTGGCTTTCTGGCAGAAGTCGGTTTTACTCCCCACGTCTGCAGATTTGAAGATCTAGTGGATGATTTTTATTTATCATGGATAAGTGCTAGCGCTAGTTAGCATAGCCACATAGCTACATGTTCGTAGCTGTGTACCAAGACACACGTCTACATACTGACAAATAAAACAACAAGAAACACTAAATCTATGACCAATCCTTCAGAAAGGTTCTGCTGCAGGCGCCTCTCCGTCAGGATCAGATTCTGGATCAGATTCAGAGGGTTGAAGTAACGTGATCTCTGAGCAGCCGTGTATATTCAGCCAACATGTAAACATTAGATCAACGTGCTGGAGAGCCGAGGCACATCCACTTCCGGAGGGGGCGTGGTCAGAAGGAAAACAGAGTGTTCTGATGACTGCTGAAGAAGAGGGATTTTCAGGCAGACCAAACTCTGATTTCAAAGTGTTTTTTTGAGCATAAACTTTAAAGACATGTTTTGGGGACCTCTTAGACCAATATATATTGATGAAAAAAGCGTGATATGTCACCTTTAAGTACATGCAGAACATAGACAATGGTAGCAATAAAGCAGAGCATGGAAACAACATATTCAGGTAAGACATAGGGGAAAAGGGTAGAGGAAATAAAGGGAAAGCACTAGCTGAACCACATGGTTACAGGCTGACCCAACAAGCAATGCATAGATGACTTTGCCTCTGTTTATATATTTGCCAAGTGAACTGAACCAGCCTCCCTTACATGAACCATTCTCTGTTTAAGACATGCGGCAATAGTATTTAGCATCTTGATATTCATTAATTCAAACAAAATGTCCAATCCTGGCTGCAAATACATTGTTATTATAATGAAAGTAGGGAAGCTGTTCAGTAATGAAAGGATCATTATTTCTAGGAGATAGTGTTGTTTTAAAATGTAACTTATTTTTTATTATAATGTTGTCAACTGGATATCTAAAGTTCTGTTTTTGTGATATGCAAAGTGTTGTATGATTTTTATTTTCTCCAGTATTGTGCACTTGAGGATCTGAATAACACCACTACACATTTTTTCCTCCACCATTTTCCTCTGTGGTTAAACACTGAAGAGAGAATGGGCTGAGATCAGTAAGACAACTGGGTGATCTATAGTTTTTTTTTTTTTTCCTGAGACAGATTGTCTGGAAGGTTGCAGAGATTAGTCACATCTGGGGCTTTTAAGAATGCTGCAAATTGTGGCCTTTCTTCAACGCGGCCGATAAGGCATTAAATGAAGGGAGCCGCCTTATCAGCCCGCTGCTACCCATAAATCACAATTGCCTGCTCCCCTCCTGTACCCCTGGTGGTTTCTATCTGCATCCTGGGGCTGGCAAGATCCCACCATCACTGCCACTATACTACCAGCACATCCCACAATAATCACACTATTTGCCTCCTAATTCACCCTCTACAGGCAGTGCATTAGAAGCATTCTTCCATTATGTTTCCCACTCATCTGCTCGCTCTCCTTCTCTCTTCCTGTCTGTTCTCCTCCGCCGTTTGCCGTCTGTCTTTCCTTGTTTGTATTCACAAGTCTTCAAACGGGGGAGTCATTCTTCCTGCGAGTGCTATCAGACTTTAATCCACAGAAAAACACCGACACTTCAGCACCAATTCAAATGAGTAGAATGTGGAAACAGCCTTTAATGGGATATTGTTCTCCCTTTGTCTCATTCAAACCAAAAGGAAAATAGAGTGGATAGCATAAGCTTTAATGAGCTTGTGTAAGTGACTCACATTTAATTATTTCTTTCTTTCTTCACTCAATAATTATATGGCACTGACAGTGATTTTGTTTTGCTTGCCTGACAGTTTAAATTGGCTGAGCTCAGGAGTGACTGAAACAGAAATACTGACAATCCGACCGAGGAACAATTTAAAACCGAGAAATTCTGTTATAAAACTCATATCTAATAAGGAACAGACACCCAACAGAGACACTGCTATATTTTGCTATATTCTATAACTGAGTCAACAGTTTGTGAGAAAACAAAGTCAAAAGCAATAGGTCATCTATTTAGAAAATATTCAACCCTCGTTCAAAGCACTGGATTAGGGGAAAAGTGTAGCGTAGTGTCAAGACTTAGAAAGAGTGAGCAGCTTCTCAAAGTATCCAACTAAACAAATAACAAATACTGAGGATTATAATCCAGAAACAATTTAACAATGAAATAAAAACAAAGTTTAAAGCAATAGTTGATCAGTTTACAAAACATTCATCCCTGTCTTCCCAAGAGTTGGATTAGGCACCGCTCAGTTTAAACACAAAGTGAGGAGACCGGCTACCTTGCCTTGAAGCTAACTCATCGAGGCGTCTACAGGAAACCAGTGAGAGCGAGCTGCAGTTTGATAGTAACTGAAAAAACGCTAAAGTCCTGAAACACACTGTCATATTATTGTTGCAGGATGAATACCAAGAGAGAGCACTGGGAAAGAGTTTAGGGTATCATTGTTGCTGCTAACCATAACAAATATACTGCTTTCTATCATTGTTGTTTTGCTATCTTTGCATCAGTTATTGCTAATTTTCACCCATAATGTGTTTCATGTGAAGGATGTGCATTAAGCTGTGTTTGTTCCTTGTTTTCATTGGAATGTGTTTCTCAGTATTGCGTCGTACCGTATCGTATCGTATCGTACCGTATCTAAAAATATGAGTCCAATGCGGAAATGCTGCAAACTGCAGTTCAGCGATGATCCACTTGAGGCTGGCTCTGGAAGTACCAGAAACCACATACACACCAGTTCAAAAAAGCCGATCTTTACAGCAGAAATAAACCTGTTTACAGCCTGGTACAAAAGAACGAGTGTAATCTGGATAACTCATTTCTTGATCGGCACACACTGTATGGGGGGTGAATTTCTTTCTAACGCTGCAATTTAGAATATATTGAGATTACGAGTCTTCCAATGAGAGGCACAGCTGACTTGATTGACAGGCGGGAACACTGTAGCTGTTGGCTAGGAGGCTCAAAGCCCGCCTCTTTACCTCACAATCGCTCGACAGCAGCAGTATGGCTCCCGCCTCCGACTGGCCTTAAAACAGCGCTTCAGAAACAGATGGGTGACATCACCGATACTACGTCCATATTTTATACAGTCTATGATTGTATCGTATCGTACCATATTGCATCATATCGTATGGTATCATGCCTCATTGCATCATTTATCATTTTGTATCCTTTTGTAAAGTTATGTATCCTTTCAAATCATAATGTAATGAAACACATACGATGCTGTTACAGGGCTACATGTATGCCTTTTGTTTTTGGATGATCATGATATGTGTTATGAAAATTGAAAAAAAACTGGTCAAATTCGTGAGCTTGTTTAGCTAGCAGGACATTTCCCAACAAATGAAATAATAATAGTTTTATTTGTATAGCACTATTTGATACAAGTAACAAAGTGCTTCACAAGAACAATACAAACACAATAAAAGCAAAGAAGCAATAAAAGCAAACTGAAAGTATAAGCAGAGAGGTAAAACATTAAAGATTAAATTCAATTTAGAAAATAAAAGTTTTACGATAAAAGTGTGTCTTGAGTAGTGAAATAAAATAAGGGACTGAAATAGAGCAAACTAAAATAAATCCCAAACATGTACAGTAAGTAAGCTGTTCCTGCATTGCAAGCTTTGTCTTCAGCAGCAAGGAAATTTCGGGCATGCACAAGGGCTCTTAAAATTTCATCCTAATTACTCTCAGGCCTTTGTGTGGCAGTGTGTGTGCTTATCACTACGTACCTGTGTGGCAGGTGATGGAGGTGAAAAAGAGCAGCAGACATGGCAGCAGCAGCAGGACTGATGGAGCAGCTAAGCCTAAGGAGGAGTTAAAGGCGTGGGCCCGGCCTGTGCTGTGCTGTGCTGCCGGAGACCTAACTGGAGACAGATTAAGGACTGTGCATTTATCTCTGCTTGTAAATGAGTGACTGGCCAGTGTTGTTACTGCCAGGCCAGGGTATTGGAACAAGAGGCTTAAGATGCTATCAGAGAATGCTGTGCCTGCAGGCACTCTGAAGATTATAAGGCATGGAAAAAGACAGTGGGAAAAGTGTTGACAAACAACCAGGGGTTATTTAACATTAATTATATGCTAAGCTAACTCTCTCCCTGACCCATCAACACAAAGCTTATGAGACCTGAGGGGTTCAGCGTCCCTTTATCAAGGTCAGAAGTCATCAGTGCAGTTTGATTGGCTCTAAGCTGCGTGTGTTAAATAGACAATGAGTATCATGATGGAGTTCAACAACAGAGATAAAGCACAGCTCAGTCTGCAGGCTGGTCTTTATAAAAACTACAAAAAGGGTGGTTTTAGATCTCAATCCTGATTGGTCAAAAGATTTGGCAAAACAACAAAAGCTAAATTTATTCACTCATTATTATACAGGCCTGCTATATCCTCATAAATCCTCTCATGACTGCTTTAAAGTTTCCTGTAAAGTTTCCTGTCTGTATTTTGGTGAAAGTAGAGACTCATTTGATCAGTGTCTGTTTCTTATGTTGAATTTATGATGTGCTCAGACAGAGAGGCAGAATAATACAAGTCTAGCATGTTATTGTTTAAGACCATGGACCAATTAAATACTTATAGATTTGTTTCTACAATTATTCAAAATCACATTGTTCTCTCCCATTAGCTTCACAGCAAGTTAGCAAGTATGAACCTGTGAAACAATATTTCATGTTAGCTTCACCGTAATCATTTAATGATTCTTGTATTTAGGGGCTTTGCTGTAGCATACCATAGCATGTATTAATGCTTACTGTTACCACATTGAGTTAAATACTTGATTTTGATTGGTCCAAGCTTGACCAACAGTAATTCATTCTCAGTATCAAAAACAAGTGTGTCAATGGAGTTGTTGAGCTGTTTCAACATGTAATGGATAATGTAAAGTGAACTGGTGATAATGCAAATTAAAATCCCAACAGGGTGAGCAGGACCTGGCACCAGGCGGAGGGGTCCAGGCTCAACATTAATCTGCCGATTTGTTAGAATTCACATTAAACTGAACATTTCCATCAAAGGCAACAGTAGATAAGGTGAACAGGACATTGCATTGGCAGGATTACTTAGGTAGACTTTTCAGGGTCAGGATGTTGCTCTACTTTTCCCTGTCAGAGATGGTTGGAGCCCAGTATATAATAGCTCCTCAGGCTGCTCTCACATGTCTGCCCAACTATGAAGACCAGCCTGAGACAGATAGACAGGCTATGTTTCTGCCACAGTGTCAACAGGCAGAGTGGAAATGTGCTGGACTCCTTTAAGTGGATTTATTTGATATGGCGTGTTTGATAAGGTTGTCCCTAACTTAACTTTTGCCTTACAGAATTATTATTCACAATAATCACTACAGATTGAAGAGGTACAATCAAGGCTTTTAATAAAGAACATACAAATCAGTTGAAGGTCAAATTACAACACAAACAATCTTAGAGTTTATTTATAGGATTTTAGAGTAAATATTCTGAAAAACATACTTTCCAGTCGTAGTTCATGGACAAACAAACCTCAGGTTTGTCATGTTATAAAGTTGATGTTAAGGCTTATGTCTTCCTGTTCTGCTGTGTCTTATTGAATATGCTCACACTGTTTCTCAGAGCAGCTTTTACTCATTCCACCACCTGTCATTGTGCCGTGCAGCATATTTCATGTAAAATTCAAGCATTTGGACATTCTATAAAATTCAGTATGGAGGCTACAAATGCTTTCGCGTTCTTAGAGATGATTTAGTGATGTGAAAATGCTACATGCGACACTGTAAGTCACAAATTAAAGGACCTACTCCTCGCATTATATTAAATCAGAGTTGCAGCTCAACTTGAATTTGAACGCCTGTGACTCATGACTCACTTTGGCTCGACAGGCGCTCTGACACTTTGACACCTGTTCTGACAGTCTCCCTTTGCCTGGCAGATAAATAAAATACTGTTTTTTGAGCTTCACATCCACACTGAACCAAAGCCACCAGCAGCCATTGAGAATGCGGTGTAAATGGAGATTACCTCCTGAAATCTCCTGTATCCCTTCAAGACACCACCCAGCTGCACAGACAGTTACAAATTGGTATTTGGAAGACATGCCTCTGCAGATAATTAGCTTTACTTTCGAGGATTACACTGTAAACAACAAAACAAGTACTGCAATTTGCGAGACCTGGGGGCTGCAGATTGCAGGGAGAAATACTGCAAGTTGAAACTTTGTACAATTTGACATTAAAAAAAAAAAGACGAAAGGGCTGGTTGGGAGAGGTTTCAAGCAAAGTAGCAGTTTTCAGTGCACCTGCATGAGTCTTAGACTACGGTGCTCCACTAGACCAAAAACTTAATAATTATGGGTGCTAACACAACAAAGAAGAAACATAAACTCATATAGCATCACTTAAACAGTAATACTGCGGTTACCGCATTACGTACCTTTAAGTTTGCAAGTAGGAAGGCACAGCCCAGTCAAATAACTGGAAGCCGGCCATTACTCACTCATAAAGGATGTAACCTCGGTCGTAATCAGGGGCCCGGCTGCAGATAGATAAATAAATATAAATACCGGTCTTCATATCAGGATTTATGCTACTCAAAACAAATTAGTTACTAATAAATATTTATTCCCTGTACAGTTGTTGGACCAAAACTGTTTATCACACCAGGCTGTAAACATTTAATTCTGCTGTAAAAATGGGTTCTTTGGGGGGCAAGTAATGCCATTGCTCATTTGCAGACAAAGCACTGATGAGAAATCAAACAGATCCACAATCTTGTTTGCCTTCTTTAACTGCGTTTGAAACAAACAGCAGAATATCAGATGTATCCCTCCAGCAGCAGATTCTGTGAGACATGTTGTAAACGGAGGTTTGTCACAGGGATGGAGTGGTAACAGAGCAGGTGGTGTGTATTCTGTGTTGATGTTTTGGTGCTGTGCTTCTGTCATGACACCAGCTGACCTCATACTGTGGGTAAGGACTCGGAGAATACAAGAGATGAAAGAAGCAACAGATGTAAAACCCGGGCTTTTGGCCATTCTGAGCAAGATTATGTTTGCCCTTCTCCCTGTGCCCTCCTCACTGCACTGTACTTCAAATAATCCTGCACACACTGTGGACTGTGGGCTACTTGTTAACTTTGCTGCTACTACTCTTAAAAAAAGGTTGTAAACTCTGGTAGTGTGAGGCTGTAGTGCAGCTTGGTTGTGAATGTACCGGCTGACACTGAAATTTTCATTACAGGTCATAGTAGAGCCACAGAACATCGGTGTTAGATGTCATGTTTTGGTGTCTGCCCTCATAATCAGAGAGCAAGGACTTCTTCTTACACCCAATCTGATGTAGAGGATGGAGACATACCTGCACCCTATCTTCAATAGACCAGAGTGCAATGCAGCTACAAGACGCTTTACCATTCCTTCACTCCTGGATACAATATTTTAACAGCTCATATTATAAATGCAAAATTGAACTATTAAGACATTTACTCTTCTACTTCCCTTTATTTAAATCTGATTTTAACTCACTCCATGGTGCCCAGAGGGTGACTTTGATGATGGCTTTTATTGGGTGTCATTGGGAGTCAAAGTTTACCATAATCCATTTAAACACCAAGAAGCTACATCATGCATATCTACCCCAAAACATACTCTTCTCTGGCCTCATGTTAGGTCTCTCTCTTAGTTTTCTTTGTATCTTTCACATCTCTGGAACTCTATCAAGGCCCTGTGTGGTCCAATGACCTCTGCTGTGATGACCATACTGTAAATACTGAGCTAACACCAGCAAACGAAGAAGTTTGCCTTCTGGCCTTTCTAACAGAAAGTATTATTTGGATGTGTTGAGCAAATTTTGCAAGAGTTTGTACCTGCTCTGCCAATGTTACAAAGAGCAAGAGGAGTTTAGGGTGCAGAGTGAGGATGAAGGAGACACGATGCTCTTTAGGTCAATGTACCATCAAAAAAAAATGTGTAGCTGCTATTTGAGCTAACAGTAATTAAGATCCAGGGGCCAAGTGCGCCAGCCGGGTGTATGCCTCAGTGCAACCGCACTTCCGACTTAGACTGAGGTCCTGTTTGTGTTAAACCTGTAGTAACTTTTATGCCTAGTATGGAGCAGGTGTGAATTATGAGAGTCAGACTAGTGGGCCTATTCAAGGTAATAAGAACAGAAAAAGTAACGGTCACTGAACTTAAAAGAAAACATGATGGTGGTACATTTTGTTAGAAAGATAAATGAAAGGACGCTGTGGAGAGGGAGAGTAATCTTTGATTAGAAACTGCTCCTGGTGGCTCAAACTACTGCTCACAATGGATGATTTCCATGCTTTGTTTAAAGGTGACATATCACGCTTTTTTCATCAATATATATTGGTCTAAGAGGTCCCCAAAACATGTCTTTAAAGTTTATGCTCAAAAAAACACTTTGAAATCAGATTTTAGCATGCCTGAAAAGCCCTCTTCTTCATCCCTCCTCAGAACACTCTGTTTTCTCTCTGACCATGCCCCCTCAGGAAGTGGATGTGCCTCGGCTGTCCAGCACGTTGATCTAATGTTTACATGTTGGCTGAATATACACGGCTGCTCAGAGATCACGTTTCTTCAACCCTCTGAATCTGATCCAGAATCTGATCCTGACAGAGAGGCGCCTGCAGCAGAACCTTTCTGAAGGATTGGTCACAGATTTAGTGTTTCTTGTTGTTTTATTTATCAGTATGTCGACGTGTGTCTTGGTACACAGCTACGAACATGTAGCTATGTGGCTATGCTAACTAGCGCTAGCACCTATCCATGATAAGTAAAAATCATCCACTAGATCTTCAAATCTGCAGACGTGGGGAGTAAAACCGACCTCTGCCAGAAAGGCAGCAGGACCTTTCTGAAGGATTGGTCACAGATTTAGTGTTTCTTGTTGTTTTATTTGTCAGTATGTCGACGTGTGTCTTGGTACACAGCTACAGCTACAGCTACAGCTACGAACATGTAGCTATGTGGCTATGCTAACTTAGCGCTAGCACTTATCCATGACAAATAAAAATCATCCACTAGATCTTCAAATCTGCAGACGTGGGGAGTAAACCCGACCTCTGCCAGAAAGGCAGCGGGACCTTTTCTGAAGGATTGGTCACAGATTCTGTGTTTCTTGTTGTTTTATTTGTCAGTATGTCGACGTGTGTCTTGGTACACAGCTACAGCTACGACATGTAGCTATGTAGCTATGCTAACTAGCGCTAGCACTTATCCATGATAAATAAAAATCATCCACTAGATCTTCAAATCTGCAGACGTGGGGAGTAAAACCGACCTCTGTGTTTATTAAGACAGCCTACAGCATGCCTCCCTCCTAAGCTCCTTGTTAGCACACATTTGTACAGGTAATGAAAAACGGGGGAGGGATTCAGTATTATTTTATACAGTCTATGGGCCGAACAAGCTCTGAGCTCTGACTCCGTGACAGACCGGATATTGTTGTTACATAACAAAAACACGGAAGTCTGAAACGGCTCGTTTCACACACATTTACAGAAAGGTGGAGAAATCAAAACAGGAGCAGAGTGGATTTTTTTCATTCTCGGGGGGTTTGTAGACATGCCAGGGACACATATTTCAGGTAGAGAACCATTAAAAAGTCCATTTTGCATGATATGTCACCTTTAAGCAAGGAAGCCCTGTTTGGACTATCTGAAGTGCTATCCTCTCAACTTTGGTATGTGTCAAACAGTTAATATTACCCCTGCCCAAATTCAGCGTGTTAGAAAGCTGACATTAAAAGCCTACGGCCTTGCAGCACTGCAACCTGGATGTCAACTTTTTTGCTTTGCTTGTTCTCATTTGCAAGTGTATGTTATTAAATGTATGTTTTAGTTATCATGTTACATGTCCATAGTGAGTTTCCTTAAATCCTCTGGATGTTCAGGTTGCAGAGAAACGACAATGTTGACCATTTGGGAAAACTCAGTGTGCACTGTACGCCTCCAGTGATAACTTTGTTTATCTGTTTATTTGTCCCTGTGCTCTCATTCGTTCACATTGTCGATAACCACAGTGTGAAACATAGGAAATCACTAAGTGAAGCAGGCCATTCAGGCTGAGGGCTCAGATTTAACAAGTTAATGACAGGTGAGGGAGCACAGTCACAGCTTCAAGTGTAAACACCAGTCCTGAGGACTATCGACAAATGATGACTGCTTAAAGGTCTGGTGGGTTTGACTGATTCTTAAAACTATGCAAAGTAATTGGACAGCAATTCATCCTACATCCACACACAAAATGTGTCCCTGCAGGAAATATAACCTTGCTGTAGATGCACACAGGACTGTTGTGAGACTTCATAGTCTTGATTAAAGAGACATGACGGTTTGTTTGTTTCTATTTCTGCCAAAGAAGTATAATGAATCATTTATTTGAATCATGATGTCATGATTGCAACTTTTCTGTTCACAGTTAATATCACTTATAATCATGAAAACAGTAATTGTGAATATTTCTTTTAGAGGACTTGTGAGCATCTGTGCTCCTTTACAATGTAACATTTTGAAGTTCATCTTTTGGACTGGACAGGATGTCTGATGCCTGAGCTGACACTACCTTCCATATTTCAATGTTGAATAAAATCAGAGTACTTCTGATCCAATAAAAACAATAAGAGCTCAGTGAAGAAGCTCACTCCCTCACACCCTCATCTCAATATTAGTCCTCTACCGATAAATTGCAAAACCAACCCAATAGCCCTTAATATCTGCCAACACCCAAGCATGAAGATAGATGGAAGAGTCCATACTTCACCAGAGATATTCAGAAGGGACCTCCGTTCACCAGTGTTTCGTCCGGTTAGATCCATGACACCTCAGGAAGGCTCACCAGTTAGCTACCACACCCTGGAACCTCTCACATCCACAGTCGCTCCCACCTCCATACCCACACACAAAAGTAGAAAAGAAAAGAAAACAGAGAGAAAAATATGTAGAGAGATGCAAGACAGAGGACAGGGAAGGCAGAATCAGGACACAAGGCCTGTCTAGGCTGGGGCTCAACACTGCAGGGTTAGGCTGTACGCTCTATCTCCACCTGCTCCACCATTTAATAAAGGAAGGGAAGACAGAGAAAATAGGGAAAAGAGTGTGAAGAGAGATGTTTAAAAGAGGACAGGGAAGGCAGAGCCAAGGCAAGAAGCCTGTCTGGGATGGAGCTGATTATACTCTACCTCCCCCTTAGAGGAAAGAAGTGACAAACATTTTCAACTTACTACCCTTATGGTTTTAAGTGTCCTAATATTGAGCAATCAAAAAAACGCAGACTAACTGGCTTTTGTCACATTTTCTACAGTTTGATTGTTTTCTTATCCCCACACATCAATATTCATCATCAATTTTGAATGTTGGTGTTTTACAGTTCCTTTATGAAAATGTATTTATCCCCCAGCTCCTTCTCACAACTCCTCCTAAATAAACTTTTATTGTTTTTACTAAATGGCTGTCAGAAGTGGGTTTCTTTTCATTACAGGGACATGAAGATAATCATATAGACTTTGACAAAATGTTACAAATTAGCTGCATCTACTTAACATTAGGTGAAACAAACTGAACGAATGGGAGGGTATGAGTCTCTTTGCCAAATGTTCCATATAGGTTTGTCCTGGCTCACTATGAGCTGGACGTCCTGCACAGTTGTACTCAGTAGATCCTTTTTTTGATATGCTATTATGTTCAGAGTGTTGTTCTGGTGAAGAAAAGAAAAGAAAAAAAAAGAAAGGATAATGGCCGACTGATTTTGATAAAGACTATTATTCCTTTTTTTTTTTTTTACAAAGAGAGTCTCTGGCTGGTCTAAAAGAAGGTTTTCATTATCATGACTTTATATTAAATCCCAAAATCTCCACAGATCACCCGGTGTAACATTTTGCTCTCGTGTTTCAAAGGGCCGCTGTACACTTGTAAAGGTTAGAGGATGTTATCAAGTTCTTTTCTCCCCTCAGGCAAAAGCCAAAATTCATTTCAGCCTTTTGCAACCTTCAGCGACGCTCAGCCGCATTTCCTTCACCCCTTTTTTTTCTCCAAGCAACATGAAACAAACCAGAGAGCAAGCAATTTTATTGTTCAGTGGTATCTTTAATTGTGATGAAAAAGGATTATGTAGATTTCTGTAAGCCGCCCTGACAAGACATATTTTAAAGTGAATAGGCCATAGAACAGGAATATGTGTCAGTGGTGGAGGCTTAGTGGAACGTCTTCTCAATAAACGGGTAATCCTGGAGTCTAGGGATCCCTCATTTACCCTCTCAGCCGAGAGACGATGAGCGCTGGTCTCCAATTATAGCCCATGGTCTCTTTAAAGACAAAGAGAGGACTCAGACTGTGTGACTAAGTGTCATAAAGATATGGCTTTTATCTTCATTACTTCTTCTCGTATGGAGTGCTACAGAGCCACATTGACAGACAAATAATAGAAAAATGTTGCTTATTCCCAAGAAACAAAAACAAAGAAACAATAATGCAGCCCTGCTGTGTTGTAAAAAATATATGTAGCAAGAGTAAGAGCAAGAACTAGCTGCCAAGCTACAGCATCACAATCGGTATTAATAAAGGGTTACAGAAAATATATATGCAATCAGGAATCACAATGCTGTGTTTATAATGTTACTGCATTGAGTCTCAAAAACAATACATCTATTTTCAATTCATGTTGACCATACCAAGATGTTATAGAGTCAATCCAAGCATAAGAGCACAGTCATAACTGGGTTTAAGGGTGCTGTTAAATAATCTGTCCATGTTATGTCAAATACCAAACTCCCCTCACCTGGTTCTTTGTCAGTGCTCATGAATCATGTTGGAGAGTAACCTTGTTAGATAACTTTACATCAGAGAAACAGTCACATTATTATGACAGTTCTTTTGGCTTGATTTGTAAATTGATGAATGAAAAACGCTAGAACTAGCTATTGACCAGCTGTGTTATATATGTGATTCTGATTTGTCAAAACCCTGTAACAATCATAATTAATCCTCAGCAGCAAAAGCAGCAAAATCAAATAAATCTGCATGAAGGAGTCTGGCACATTCCCCTTCTGCCTGTTGACACTGTGGCAAAAACGTTATTGTCCATCTCAGGCTGGTCTTGAGGGTTCAGTGAGCACAGATGTGAGAGCAGGCTGAGGAGCATATTGGACCCCAACCATCTCTGATAGGGAAAAGCGGGGCAACATCCTGTCCTGCAATCCAGACAACGACAGCAGAGCTAATGAGAGCATGTCTAAGCTACTGCTCTTTACAAAGTCACTGAAACCAGAATAGGTAGTGATGATATTAACAGTTTTATAGTTGTAACATTTGCATCATTTATGTTCTAAGACAGTGGTCCCCAAACTACGGCCCGCCTCCACATTTGGCCCGGCCCCCTGAACAATAGCCTACCAGAGACGGTTATTTGGTTATTATTTATTTCACAAATAGTGTTATTTATTTCCTGACTTTTTTCTGTGAAGATCCCAGAGAGGGTTATTTGGTTATTATTTATTTCATTAATAGTGTTATTTTTTATTTCCTGACTTTTTTTTCTGTGAAGATCCCGGAAAGGGTTATTAATATTTGGTTATGTGTGGCTTTCTGGAACACAATAAATGTTTTATGTTTAGGCACCCCTGCGATCGTCATACTTTTTCTGTTACAAACTGACCCCGGCCCCCATCAGAGAAGGGAAAAGTTATGTGGCCCACACAGGAAAAAGTTTGGGGACCCCTGTTCTAAGATGTGTCTTTAGCTTTATAGATGAGTCAATTTGAAATCCATTAAATCACCTCTAATTCAATATTTCTGGCCATTGTTTTACATCTTTAGTTGGTGGCTGGGTAATAATTGGGATAATGTATAGTGGGCGGGTGGTTATGCAATTTGGAATCACTTCTGAGCGAGACAAGACCCCCACGCTTCACGTTCAGACTTGCTCACCCACCCTCTATACATTATGCCTTACATAAGTATGGTGTTAGGGTTTTTGAACACTAAAGGACATTGACTGAATTGTTCGATACCTTAGTTCTCACTAGAAAATGACAAAAAGACAATTTTTTAACATATGTCAGCCTCCTCTGTCTGATTATCAAATAGTTTTTCAAAGAGCCTGCTAAACATCTGTATTTCCATAAATGCAAGTAAGCAGCATGTCTAAACTTTAAACAGAATTTCTTCCTTTTGTGCAAAACTACCCACCACCTCGTATAAAATCCAGGGCACTCACCAGATATGCTAAGAGCTAATATGCGCAGCTAGCTGACAGAGAGGTTTTTTTCTTGTATTTCTGAGCTTTTTCCAGCTGATGTTTGGATTCAGTTAAGAGCAAAATACTCTCTTAAGTTTTCATTTGCACAACCAGAGCTGTGTGATGGATGATTGAATACTTTCTATTTGGGCCCCAACAAGTTATTTTTTTTTATTTTATTTTTTTGTACAACCTTTTTGTGCAAAACTTTTACCAGATATCTAAAAAGTCAATTACACGTAAAGCATACAAACTTTCATGCTGTAAAGCCATCATTGATTCAAAACATTTTATTTTTTGCTGTGATATTCCAGTAGAAGATAAAATAAATCCAAAGGCTGAGCTATTGTAAAGTGAAGGAAGATAAATACAGGTTTGTTCAGTATCAGTCCCCAAATTTAGCTGAGAGTATCAAAGAGCCGTGTGATTTATTTGTAGAGGATAAACAAAGAGTAAGACTAATTGCTGCTGGAGGTCAGCATACAGAATGCATATTCAAAGCACAGAGTGTTTCCGTAAATTCATACCAGTCACAGTTATTTAATAACCTGAATAGGCAATTTCGCAGTGGATCTGCAGAGAATGGGGATATGAAAAGTTGTGAAGAATTGATGATGGACTCTTTGAGAGTGAGCGTGATAAAATTGACCATGAAATCTGGAGCATTGAGTTAAATTGGTTGGAAGAAGAAGGGGTGGAAAGGTGCGATGTGTGATCACAAAGACAGAAGTGTCTTTGTGAAAATGCCAAGGTTAATTTGCACATCAGTTAAATGCATAATTGAATAAGCTGGTAGAGGATCAGTTCAGACAAAGGGAACCCTAATAAGGAGAAATGTAGTAAATAGCTGAGATGGTTGGAGTGATTTGTGTACGGTTTGGCATTTCTCTCTCACTGCCTGTCAGTGTTCTCCGCCTTGCTTCATGGAGATTCATTCGAGCAGAGCACAGGGGTTTTTTGTGAATCACATACTTTTTAAATCTCATTGTTGCACAAATTTCTCGTAGATATATAATATAAGGAGTTTTCAGCTTTCAATAGCATTAGCTTTGTGAGACAAGTGAAACAGGGATTCAGGCTAACGGTGATATGAGTTATGCTTATTTTGGCTTACATTAAACAGGCTTGACATTAAAAGGCATTACTTCAGGTTGACATTCCAAAAAATGTATCATTAGCCACATAAAGCATACTATACACCATAAAGTCTGCATAGGGATGTTCAGAAGGGACTCATTTCTTAGCCGTTCAAACTAAAAATTAATCGTGCATCAAGAACTTCTTTCCCTCAAACACCACCGTCGCTTCACCAACAGAAGAGTTTTCAACAGGGAATACATTTCTACTGTTTTAAAACCTGAAAACAATGAAATGGACATGGGTTGGCAAATATGAATTTGTGTTCATGAATGTATATGTAAGTTGTTCTAGGTGTGTTTGTATTTGTTCTGTTTTACTTGCGTTGCAGCAGGGTACCTATGAGAAAGACCTCAGTCTCAGTGGGCCCTCCTTTTAACCTATTTTCTTTATTAAAGCAACCTGATATAATACATTAATGATAGTTAATTAATTAGAAAAATATAAATAAATAAATGAATAAATAAATAATGTAATGGAAAGTTGTTTTTTCTCACTGGTAATTTGAGACATTTAATATGACTTGGAATTCATCTGATTTGAAGCCAAAGGGCAACCAACGGATTGTAATTTTGATGATTACATTTTTTACCAAGATCCTCAAGTGACACAATTATCCAATATTTAAAAGAAGAACAATGAAAATGTACACGGCATCCATTTTTAAAATAGTAACCCTCAGTTATGGTCCTGAAACTTGCCATCTGTCTACCCTCTCTATCGTCCTCTTAATTTCCCCCAGAATTTACATTGTGTGTAATATCTAATGTCTCAGTAATAAGAGGAATATCACTTAAAAGTATGAGCATCCCATTTTGTCAGTTCTCTCATGCACCCACAGGTTTCTTTCATCCACAATACTCCTTTAAAACCCACTTCAAAACTTCAGAGTTGGCTGGAATATTTTATCAGTCACAGTGAAAAGCACGACTTTTGTTTTTGCCAAGGTTACATGACAGTTTCTAAAACTTTGCCTTTATGGGTTCTGAAAAGATAAAGAAGAAATTCATTCATCCTTCAAAAATCTTTGGTATGCCTTTGGAAATAGTGACACCATTATGGCTGTGTCTTTTGCAGTGATTGTTGAATGTTGTAGTAGTTACATAGAGGCAGGGGATCTTCTTGAGTGTGTGCTATCAGCACCTTTAAAATGAGATGTTATACCTCTTACCTGCTCATTGTTATCATGTTTCTATTCAATCTTTTCAGACACGCTTTGTTCACTGAAAGTTTGTTTTAGAGACTTTTTCAAGAAGAGATCAAATTGAAGATGTGGATCATTGGTTTATTTGTGTGGCTGAAGTTTCATGGTTAATTATCAAGGATATGACCTGATTTAACAGTCTGAGTATTCAGATAAGGACTGATCATAAGAGGCTCTGGGACACGTTAATAGGAGAGTTTGTTGAACTTTCCAAACATCACAGTCATTGTGAGTTTGTGAAGTGTGTTAATAGTGATGTGTTAACTGATGAGATAAGACTTCACTGAAAAGACAGGTTAGGTTGTGGTTGCACCTTTGAAAACCTGTTGTACTCACTCAGGTTTTCGCTATAATATGAATTATTATTGGCTATGAAATTACCAGATACATGTTGACCCAGAAGTTTTAGGAGTGACGATGGGACAATTACTTGTTTAGTGTTGTATTTGGTTTGCTCATAGTCAGGAGGCTTAGGTGTATTGTCTTTATTTAATTGACTTGTTTATTGACTCAGACCTAATACAATGATGTTGATATGTTGCAGGTTTGCAGCCACACCCTTTGAATATGTCCTGCCCTGTCTCAAAAACTGCTAACCTGATGAAAGTCTGGGACCTGAATATTGCAAATTAATATATTTTTGCAAGTTAGACAGTTTGTGGGAGTTTGCAGTTTTTGAAGAGTGACAATAAGTCAATATAACCATGAATACATTGAGCTAGTTAGACGATGTTTCGCAAAAAATGTCACACTGGTAATTGGTATGCATCCTTAAAATCCTGGCCTTAAGCTGAGCGATTGAATCCTAAACTCTAGTAGCTTGAAGCAACAGTAAAGTTAATCCAGGCACAATCTCTGGTTAAGGAGGCAACATTAACTGAACTATGTTATACACTAATGAGGTGTCTAAATGGGATACTCAACTGGGGCCTATTCAGTTCTGTATTCATCTCAGTGGAGACCATTTATTGGTTTTTCTGAGTTAATGAAGGGCCTTTGATTGGCTCCATAAAAGGCCCATAGGAGTGTGAATGCAGCCAATTTAGGGCACAGCTTGTACCAGTTTTTGCTGTTTCAATATACCTCCATTTGTAGCCCACGTTTAGTCGATTTGGGCCACAACACCAACCCACTGAAAGGTCCAGTGTGAGACTACTCCTGCTTGAAGCCTTCCTTATCAGGTAAAGCCAATGTTACTGATTGCATTGATGGCATCATTTGGAGCCAGTCATTACAGGCTGACTGGTGGTGGTGTGGTATTGACATCCAGACTCCACTTGTATCCAAAACATACATTAAATTTACCAACAAAATCAGCAAAGATCCCTTTAGGTTGGCACAATCTCAAGCAGAGCAGCTTCTTGTGCTTGACGTTGTCACTCATGGTTATGGAAATTTAAATGGATGGTATAACCTCTCTCTTTTTACAGTGCTAACTAAAACTAAAGTGATCTGCAAAAGAAACTCTTGGACATTTTCAGCATGATAACAACATTTTTTAAATTAATGACAGGCACCATGTTTAAGAAGGATTTATTTGATATGCATTTTCATTAGTTTTGACACCTTACTCTATCAGAGATGGTTGGGATACAGAAGCACCTAAACCAGCTTGAGACCACACTAATGTTTTTGCCACAGTGTCAACAGGCAGAGGTGAAATGCACCAGACTCCTTTCTGTGGATTGATCTGATATGATGCTTGAGATCAGATAGTCTCTGGTGTCGCTTTTTGTGGATTGGAATGAATTACTGTCGTTATAGGGTTTTGACCTATCAGACTCCGGTATCTAACACAGCTGGGTAATAACCCCACATAAACGATCCAGTGGTCAGACTTGCATGAGTAATGCAATGCCATGATTCGCTTTTAGTCTGAACACAGCTACTGAGTCAAATCACTTCCCCCAATATTTCATATTCTGCACTGCAGCTTCTGTTTATGACTAACTTGTTGGTGAATTATTGACTCCGGCAGAGGCAGTCTAGTCTGCTCAGATGAACAGAGTCAGAGATGGATGATATCTATCAACTTATCCTAGATAGCATGATTCCAAAATGGGTTGTGAATAAAATCAACCCTCTGATTAACACAACACATCAAAGTCACCGACTTGACACTGTGACTTGAAAGAGTCTGGTTGGGACCAGTGTGCAATCCATTGCCTGGGGAGGCCCTTTGTGCATCATGGTAATAGAGAACAAAGAAGGCCAAAACCTTATGCTATTAGAATAGATTCACCAAAACCAATTGTAGTATATTAGCTTGAAAATGACACAGAGGAACTGACGAGGGTTTTTTAGTGGCAGATGGAGTTTCCCCGTACCATGAAATTTGTATACTTGGCTAGTAAGAAAACAATTCTTGCTGGTATGTTGAGCAGCCTTCCTGTTTTCACTGAGAAAGTGACACTGGGGGAGTGAGGGAGTGTGAAGCCTCTTTAATTGCCTTCGGTCACCCACAACGTTGAACCGGAGCGCCACGCAGCTTAGCAAAGGAACCGGGCATAGGGCCTGATAGATATTTTATCGCCCAAGTTAACGGTTAATGAATTCCCAAAGTGAAATCTGTCACTTCAAAAATAAAGAGGAAGGCAAATTAAAGGGAGATAGAGAGAGACAGGGGAAGAAAGGGACTGGAGAGGGTGACACAGTTTTAAAATGCCCTATCTTTTGGCCATCCCCAGTTTTTCAATGGAATAAAGAAAACTCAGCCTCTTTCTTCTCCTCTTTTCTTCCCCCACTTCTTTTTTTCTCCCTCCCATCCTCCTATCTCTCACTCCGCTTTTCTCTGAAAAAATTCTCATGAATGATTTATATGTGTCTTGTTATCAGCAACGATTTCTATAGACCCCAACGCATTCACCAAGACATTTGTGGCGTAATTGTTAATTTTAATGCCATAATGGCTTCAGATGGGAGCCCTGATTAGACATTTATTACACAATTAAATGAAACATACTCAAGAATCACAAAAGCCTTCCGTAATTATTTCAGGCCATTAATAAAATGGGCATTAAATTATATTGGACACAAAAGAGAAGTGAAATAGATTTCCATTAGAGCAATAGAGGCAGAGAGGGGTAATAGATCCTGCCTGAATTCACTCTGAAATTAATTGTTGCCCAGCCTATTTCCACACACAGTGGAATAAATGAATGAGAAAAGAGAGGAAGAGAAGACCGAGTTGGTGGCCGTGAGAGTGAGGGGAGGGGGTTACATTAAGAGCCTCTGATAAAAAACCTTTTGTTTGACACACTACAATGGACCCTCAATTCAAGAGAGAGGGAGAGTCAGACCAATTTCAATCTTAGTCCACCCCTCCAGAGTTCTGAGTCGAGGTTATATCCTCCTTTCAACTTTGGTGCGCTTTTGAATAAACAGCTATCAAAGATTTACCTGCGAATGCATATATCTAAATGTAACACTTGGTCGAGAGCAGCGTGTGGGTCATAATGTGAGAAACAGATAACTGCCTGTCTTTAATAAAAAAAAACGTGGAACAAATGCAAATGACAGGAAATCAATCTTTCTTTTTATGAATAAATGACCTGCTGGGTCCAAAGCTCTCTGATGGAAAGTCACCTTCCAGCTTTAATATGGTGGAGGTCAAGTTCAATAGACGAAATAATATCTGTGATTCAATCTCAATCTTCATCTCTCAGAAGCAGTGATGGACTGTAACAAAGTAAATCTATGTGTGTACTGTACTGTACTTAAGTGCATTTTTTGAGTAGCTGTGCTTCACTGGAGTTTTATATTTTTGGAAATTCGAATAAAGACAAATATCATACATTTGACTCCTCTACATTTCTATAAAAGTTCTCATTACTTTTGCTCTAAAGTCAGGTAATAGATTTTCTTATAAGTGGGCGTGTTGCGGGTGATCTACTATGACTGGGAACTGCAAATGATACCAAGTGCAAAAGTGGTGCAGACCGCCCTATTTTAATGAGGATTTTGCATGTGCTACCGGTTGTCACCATGGAGAGTTTGAGAGAGCAGAGTGGCAGTAAACGAGAAATGAAGTTTGCAGCCATGGAGTTGGAGGTCTTCGTGGAGGAGGCAAATAAACACATCGGTGAACTCGAGCAGAGACATCTCAGCGCTGCCAGAAGAAACGCGATTTGGGAGGCCATCTGTGAAAAGCTGAATGCTGTGAGAAAAAACAGAAGATCTTCTGATGAAATAAAAAGAAGATGGAAGAATATATGCAGAAGAAAAAAGGAGAAACTTTCCCTTAATAAAATCTCAGCGCATTTCTAATATTGGACACATTTAATTAGTTCAAAATGAATTTGCTTCGTGTGTCTCGTCGAATATAGAATGGAAAAAAACAAGTGATTTCATTATTTGAAAAGTGTTTTAGTAAGTTGTCCGTGATGACCGAAAAAATAATGTTTATCTCTTTTTTCTTAAATGGAGAATCTTCATCAGATGTCGGACAATCTCCGCCGTACTCCTCAAATCAGCTCAGACCAGAAAACACCTCAGCAGAGCCCTGAAGGCGTCCAGATCGTTATGATGACATTGATCGGGAGTTGCTGCAGCAACAACGAAATCAGACGGATGGGTTACAGGCCATTACAGGAGGTGAGAGCTGTGTGAAATGTTGCGCGCACTCCACCTGGACACTCAGGCCATCGTTGCGTCCACAAGGCCGCTGGTCCGTGCTGTGCCTGGGCTGACAATGGCCGTCAATGCCCTGGCAACAGTCGGGAGGTCATTCAGTGGCAGTCCTTCAACTAAGCCGCCGACGGATGAAGAGGGAGGGGAGAGATCAAGAGATGAACGTACATTTTGCACGGGTGAACACTGGGAGACGCTGGCACTAACTGCGATGGTGCACTGGAATGATCCAGATGCAAGAAAATGCAGTCTTGCGAGGAGTTTCTCCATAGGAGATATGACATGGCTCCTTTTTGTGACTGGCTGCAAATCAGCCCTTAATTAGGTCCTCCAGCAGCTCAAAAATGGCATTGCTGGATAGACGATATGTCTCTACTATTTTTTATTTCTGACAGTCCAAATATGTTAATACGCGCACAGAGGATTCTTTCTCTCTCTACTGTCATTGCACCTGTGCCTCTTTCTCCCCACAGTGGTCGCAGCCATTTGTGCGTAACGCTGTGCCAGTTTGCACCTGCCTTTCAAACGTGCTAAATATAGACGCAAAAATACTGACCGCTCTCTGCTTCAGGTTTGATAAATCACATCATCTCCTCCTCCCAGTATTTTGCACGTTCTGATGATCTACATGTATTCTGCATATTCATGAAGGCAAACACGCTAAATGGATAGCGAGTGCTGTTTTGCTCATTTGACCCACGCAATCCTTGGTGCTCCCGGTTAGATCATCAGCTTTGCATGCGCACGTGTTTTTATACAAACAAACCTTTAGTAGATCGGGCCCACAGACTTCATCAATACCCTAAAAAAATGTACCTTCCTTTTGCATGTTGAGGAACGTGTCTAAACGCAGGTCAACATTTTAAACCAAGCTGTCTGTGTCTTTTAGTAACTTAGTATCTGTCTTTATTCTATGGTTTGGTTGCTCCTGTTACTGTTCCTATGAATGTTGAGCTGCAAATCTGGAACATGCAAGTTTAAAATTTTTAATTAAACACAACAAAGCAGAATATACATAAATGTATTCTTGACTGCACTCATACATTATGAAAATACAACAATTTTTTAAGGTTTTTAAAGAAGAAGTTAGAATACCAAAGTAATTTTTAAGGAAAGTACTCCAGATCAGTAAGTCAAGTAATAGTTTGACTGAGCAACTTTCACTTTTATTGGAGTAATATTAAACCAGGAAGATTTATACCTTGACTTAAGTGGTCAATATTTGTACTTTGTCCACCACTGCTAAGGAAAATGCTAAATGCATTGTTTTATTTTACTACATGATGAGATAGAAATCAGGGATGATACACAGAAGTATGCTGTATTTTTAGTTCAATTAATATGTTTCTGAACATTATACACTGTATGCATTAAACACGAATCAGTTCTTCATACTACATACACAAAGAAATGAAAATTGGCAGTGCTTGAACACTAATCAAAAGTCTCAGTTTAATTAATTTATATTTTTCTATGATAATCTCCTCAGATGTAATGTGCAGTCATGAAAAAAAAAAAACGGAGCACTTACAATTGAGAAATGAACAGAATTTATTTTCCTCATCTCCGAACAGTAAGATTACGACAGTTTAAACACATCAAAGCCAAACGTAAGGAAAAGACTTTCTGAAACCATTTCCCATCGGGACTCTAAATTGAACCGTCTTTTGAACCGGCAGTCTCTTGAGATCTTCCATAAAAGTGCAAAAGAAATGGAAACTGATATCTCACAAGGCTAGAGCAGATCATTCAACAAAATTAATTAATCATCGACTGATACAGATTTTTAGAACTGTATTTTTCTCCTCTCAATCAGTGTGTCTGGCTTCAAAAGCTTCCCCATTCTCTAACCAACTCTTTTCATTAGTTCACACTGGAGTAATCTCTGTTTTTGATTTTACAGCACCTACAGTCCAGCTCAGATTGTACAAGCCACTTTTTGTCCAACAAATGTTTTCTTTCTTCGTGATGCTGGATGCAAATTCTGTAAACAAAACAGGGAGAAAGGGTACAAGAGGAGGTTGATTGGTTCGTATAATTGTGAGACGTTCAAGGGAGGCATTGTGGAATATTGATGATCAGTTTCAGATTCAAATTCATCACCTGACTCGTGGAGCTTTGCAGCATGTCTTGAGGCTCAGGTCTCAGTCTCAGTGGAGGAGCATGTAGCCCTGCGGTAAGAGATTGAAAGACAGAAGAACGGTGTTTAAAGGAAGTTATTTATAACGCTGAGATCAAAAGAGTACACAATGCTCTTTAGTTTATGTAACATGTTAAGTTAAGGTTATTGATCGTCTTGATCTTGACCATCAAGATGAGCTTTCACACATCCCACATTTATTTTTCATCCTTTGGTGTCTGTAATGTAAAATGACACTTAATTCAATCATCAAAATAATTTGTTACCCAATTTTTCTATGTTGTATTTATTGAAACAGGACTGACTCAGACATTCAAATTACACCCACAGATGAGATGTGGCTTCAGGCCTTAATGTGAGGTAATGATTGAGTGTACATTGTGTCATAGGTATTATTAGGAATATTTAGTTTTGGTGCTCCAGTCTGCTGTCTATTAAGAAAAAGGGAATTCCCTTCAATACAACTTTTCAATGTAATGATTAAAAAAGATAGGTGTATGAACAACATATTTATATTCAATCTAACTATTGGAAATGAAAAACTGCATTACCACAAATCATGGGACAAGTTTTGTCAATGGCACTAAATACTGCACTCTATGTTTTGTTTTACAGTCTTTGGCCAATTATTGTGCCTGCTACTGGGTTTTGGAGTAACTGTTACAAAGCAGGAAACATACAGTATGTCACTAAGCTTGTAATTCAGTTTAGCAGAGTACTGCATTTTCTCTGTCTGTTGCATATTGGTGTACCACGATGTCAAACTGATGTGTCTGCACTGATGAAACGTGTTACAGGAAGGAGTTAAGGGCTGGAAGAGGGAAAAGCAAGCATTTCTTGATGTGAATTGTAAACTCTGGACATGCTTGGGGTAATACTGAATGATGCTACACATCTTATTTTCTCCAAGTGGCAACCTCTTGTCTTGAAAAGTGAAGCTGATGAGGTCGGCTAAAAACTGCAGTTCCTTGAGTGTCCACTTGAGGCTGGCTCTAGAAGCACTGGAAGCCACCTTCACACCCATTCTAAAAAGCTGATCTTTAAAGCAAAAATAAACATGTTTACTGCCTGGTACGAAAAACAGTATTGGTTTGAATAGCTCATTTCTCTGACCGCACTAGCTGTGTTTTATAACTCATTAGTTTTGAAGATATTAAGTTTTGCATAATTAGGAGCATGGCTGACTTGACTGACAGGCGGGAACACTAGCTTTTAGGAGGAAGCCAATGATCTGCCTGTTCTCCACCTCTTTGCCCCTCACTATAGGTTGACCCAAAGTTAGGTTAAGTCCGCTTTTCCAATATGGTGACCACCACCGATAGCCCTCAGAAACCAGTGGGTGACACCACTGGGACTACACCCACGTTTTATACAGTCTATGGTTTTCTCTGACTCTCAAGTGCAACAGGAGGCAGTTTAATATCTTTAGGTTGTTGGAAATACCTCAGTTAAAGCTTGAAAACAAAGAAAACCCTGCCATGGATGTTCAACCACAGCAGATGTTGGACATTTTTGGTGGGCTGGTAGTGGATAAGGTATGGTAGCAGTATCTTGGTCAGACTGGCTTGAAATTGTATTATCTGATGAGACTGGCAGAGTTCAACCATACAGTAGCTGGACCTTTAGAGGACATTTATGTGGTGACCTGCTAAATATCTGGTAGGCCAGTGTGGATCGTGGTGTACTCCAGGCCTGCTGGGTACAGTGGGATTGCTGTTGTTCTCTGGCAGAACAAATCCCTATATTTTCCCTAGTTTGACTGATGAATGCTCCCAGCACCGTCCCACATCCACATTTTTCTCCTTAGCTGGGGAGAAAGGTGTTTGGTAACCCAGGAGTTGTAACCATTTAGTTGACTGCTTCAGGTGGTACATTCATTGATATCAAAGAGTAAAAATACTCTTAGAGTGTTTGTTGAAACATCCGATTAATTTGGACAGGGTAAAGAAGTCAGAGGTAAGAATCCAAGGTTGGAAGAGGACTTTACATAAGCAAGGCACAGAACAGAGTAGGAAGCTTTAGAGGAGAGGATGATGGAGTTGTCTTCCAAATGAGATAAAACTGGTGAAGCTGGAAAGATCGGGACAGTTGCAGAAGATGTTTGGATATTTGCGTCAATCGGATGCTATCAGGACATTCTCAGAATCATGTGAATCAAGCAATCAAACTTCCACTGGCTGATTACAATAGAAAGACCAACATACAGGACATGAGGGACCTGACTCACTTTTGAAAGGATGCAGACTTTTTGAATACCAACAGGTAATACGTGAAGAAGTGGGACAACTTCAAGTTCTCTGAGCCTGAGGCGCACTGATACATTGATGAAGGTAAGACAGGGACTGTTTCACCCGCAATAAGAGAAGAATTTCTACGTCCACTCCGTCAAAAAACATCACACTTCACAGTATGGATTAGAATTAAAGACGATCACTGGTACTGCAGAGTGGGTAGTTTGGCTGATTGATAGCTATACTTCAATCTGACGCTCTGTCATATCTGATGATAGAGTCACAGACTATAAGATGTTGGTAAGGGTCACTAGTTACGGGACTGCAACAAGATCCATGCCTTGTTTATTTCCCATCATGCTCCTGGTTAAATTTAAGAAAGATAATAAGGAACAGAAACAGAAGCAGCCTCGACCACTGCTGCTCTTTTATGCACAGAGGTTGTACTGCAATGGTTCAGGATGTTACTTTAGCTGAGTTAGCTCTATGACCCAGCTGGCCCCTGGTGAGGCTTTCCTTCCTACTTACTACAAACCTTCACTGTTATGACTCAGCTTTAGTGTGTCCATGTTTACAATCTGATTGGTCTACTGCTCTGAGTTTTGTGTCAGCGTTCACATACTGTCCATTGACAAAGTTTGTCATTGAACTTAATTATTTGCATGATGCAAAACCTATAACCCATAATATTATTAAACGTTTTAGAATGAAGTGGATAGAGCAAGACAAAGTGCAATGACAAAGCTTAACGATCTGCAACGGCCAAAACAATCTTCATTAGGAGAAATGAGCAGCAAGTTCAGAAGCAATGAAACAGAAATTCATAAACTTGTGCAAAAGTCCAAAACGTGTGCAACAGCGGAAATTTCCTGCAAATGGCAAAAATGGCATGACGTATTCTCTTACAGCCTGTAGAGCTGATACTAATACTATAGCTAATACTACTACTAGCTGCATGGCTAAAGGAGTTGTACTGCTAGCTGTGTCGCAAACAGTCATAACTAACTTGAGTCCTACTTAGAAGCAGTAACTTTAGCACAGCTAGCTGTTCATCAGCTTTTCTCAATAAAAGTCATGTTGGTTTAAATTCACAGACACTCTGCTCCTGTCTTCATATCTGTTATCATGTCCTGATTTGCAGCGTTGTTCTTGTGCATGTGTTTCATGTGTTTGTACATTTGCAGATTTACATTGTTCATGTATTTGCAGCCTGTTTGCTTTAATGTAGCTGTTTGGTCTTTGTATGCCTTTTTTTTTTTTAATGCATTGTGTTTCTGCAGTTCCTTTTTACTTTAGACTTTTGCATGTTTATGAATTTGCATCGTTTCTAGATTTACAGAAGTCTCCTATGAAGACCGTCTTGGCTGTTATTGATCACTTAGCCTCGTATGCCACTATATAAAAAAAAAGACTTGCATGAGACACTTAGTCAGTCCACCACCTTCACTTTAAACCAAACCCTCAGAGGGATGTCATAAGTCTATCAAAACCCTGATTCTTTCTGAGATTGAAAACTGTCTTCAACATTGAAATGGCTGTTAATTATTTGGTGTAAGTTTGGCCCAAAACAGCTACACATTTGATCCTTAATGTTAAATGTTCTTGTCTAAAATAAGCTTCAATCAGTATCAGTACTTTTTATTATAAACTGTTCCCAAATATATGTATTAACAGCTATTAAAACACATTTATTGCATACTTAATTTTGTGTGGGGGTTTTTCACTTCTTATTACATTGTTAATTCAGAGTATAAATTTGCTGTTATTGTTTAGTGTAGTTCAGACCCTCATTTATTCTCTGTAAATCTTATCTGGAGCGTCACAGTCTCATGTGGAAGGCTCAAATCCCCCTGCAAGGAAGGCAAGCTCTAAATGAGTTTTTTTCCTCTTAATGAAGGTCAGGAGAGAGTCACATCTTTCCTTTTGTGATAATTTATCCCTATCTCCTGTTATCTCTTTTGCCCCTTTAATCCTAATTGTATTGTATAATTGTGTGATGTGGCCTTGTGGTCTTTGAAGTGTTGCCCCTATCCTTTCATTATTACCTGATGCCTTGAACCTTTGTTAATTTTTCCCCGCTCTGCACTGTACTCTTCAGTGTTGCACAATAAAAGCGAGAACAGCTTAAGTTTGGTCATCTTGAAATATTTTATTCAAGTCTGATATTATATTACTGAGAAATAATCATCACAAAGATATGATATATTTGTATAACTTTGTGACATATGACCCATGTTGGATATGCAGCCAATATACCGCTCATTGCTGTTTTGATTGCTTCTCAGTGTCATGAATGGAATTGTGAGAGGGTAACATAAAAGATCTTCCGTATTATGTTCTGAATTATAGCTCAAAATTATTTCCAGAGTGGTGAGAGACAGTCTTTTTGTGAACAACATGGTAACTTAAAGTTATAAAATTAAAATGTATGCATTTGAATTGTATGAACCTTTTTGAACCATTTCCATAGGCAGAGTGATACCATCACTATTAATTGTAGTGAAAGCCTTGAACATAAACACTCAGTATTGAAACTTGAAGCAGAGAGAATACTTCATGGAGAGAAAACAGAAAGTATAATGCAGCTGTTAATAAGTTATTTTTCTTGTACATGAATCATGTAAGTGCTGTGTATCCTGATTGTACCATCCTGCTCATTGAGATAAATACAATGAATGTTGCTCTTTGAAAACTTTAAGTATGGTAAGAAGCACTGTACAGCTGGTCGTATTTGCGCACGTACATTTTTTATTCTTTAAGTTCATCCACAGAAAGTTAAGAGTGAAGCTTCAGCACACTTGAAAGTTTCAAGGAAATCTCCATGGTACAAACTGTAATCTATGGAGAAGATTCACTCTGTTACTGCAAATGGCGATAGCTAATTGCTGGTTCAATATAGCCTATATGTAGCTAAAAAGTCATTTGAGATTTTTCTTCATTAACTCTGTTTGTTTTTTCTCTTTTTCAGATTTTGTGTCTTGTATCTGCTTCAGTAAGGGCCACAGTTGCCTCAAAGTAAGATCATCCATCCATCAATTCAACCACAAATTATCTTGTGACCAAAAATAATATATAACAACACTTTATATGTTATGATAACTACTTTTTTGACAAGGCATTCTATTTTTACACTACACTCTTTACTTGTTTGAAAGCAAATGACAGACGGGCATATTTTGGCATCATGACGATGTGTTTATGATCACATATAGTACCATGTTAGTTCCACTAATACTTAAAGTGGAGTTTTTTAACAGAGTGGGAAAAGGGCTTAAAACCATTGGGCTGAAAAAAAGAAAAAGTTTGGAAAGTTGCAGCCCGTGTGAGTTGTCTCAGTTTCTAATATTTTATTTTTTCACAGAGAACCATCACTAAATAGGATGGAAATACAATAAAAGGCATTGAAATGTCAACCCTAGCTTTTAAGAGTTTTTGAGGGAGGACGCAATGAGCAGTAAAGAAAACCTCTTAGCGCTTCAGCACCATGGACAGTTCCGGTGGGGGAGCTTACCTCGGTGCTCTCCACGGGAGCCCAACTTGGCTAATAGGCTCTGTGTGTGTCGGCCCGCTCCCCATTCACTGTTTAAGGCGAGATGGATGGACATGTGTCCTTAGATAATCCTAGTTTTGTGTGTGCGTATGTGTTTGCGTGTTTGTATGGTGGTGTGTGTGAGTGTGTGTGTGTGTGAGTGGTTCTGGGGGGCGGGGGTCTTCCGCGCCTCAAAGCATGTCTCTGTCTGTGCTTGGATTTGTTGTTTGTGCGTAATTTGAGCTCTAATTGGTTGAAATAAACTTTTACCAGTTGTTACCTTTATAACAACACCAGTAACTTTTTTGAAATTACATTTGTAGTCTTTCCAAACAAAATGAGATCACATGTAACCCATACATAGGCCCACTAATTTTTTTAAAATACATTTGTATCTAAAATTTGGAGGAAAAAAAATCCTTTCTTTTTCATTTACATTTCTTCGGATTTTCAAATGTTAAAAGTTTATTTGGGGATGAAAAAGTTTTTAGAAATTGGTGACGGGCATCCAAGAGCAAACCACAAGTATTTGATGTCTTAACTTTAATGTAATAATTTTATCTTAGCAGTATTAAATGCACTAACATTTGTGTACCGGAAATTAAAGATAAACAGTGAACGGAAAAAAAATAATCATCTCTATCCTCGACAAATGAAAACCTATTGCATTTCTCATTATCCCGTTAAATTGTCGAGGGAACTTTCAGGCGTGCATTTATTAGACAACCCGATTTTGAATAAGAAACATAGTCGACCTCTCCCTCGTGAGCATGGGAGGCTCAGCCCCTAAAATAATTTCCTCTTATCTCATTCATTGATCTCAGAATGAAGCCTATAAGCTGCTGTAGGTTCAGAGCAGCCTACATGTCAAATTGCATCCACGCTGCTCAGTGACAGATAGCATAACACAATTTAAAACTTCAAAATGCGCTGAAATAAACAACCCAAGCATGCAGTATACTACCTCATGGAAGCTGATGAACATCACAGTCTGCCGATTGTAAGGATTTGAGGAGCTTTTTCTCTTTGCAGGCTTCCGTTCGGCGCTTAAAAAAAAAGGAAAAGTCGGGGGCGTCCTCAGCTGTGGGCTACATTGTTCTGTGAGGTCGGGGTGAGGGGGATTTTTCTCCCTAATCAAAAACAGGCATTTTTAACGATAATTTCAGGGTTTGTAAAGGAAGATATGATGGAAATCGTCTTGTTGGGAGCTATTGCGCTTGACGCATGCGTGTGTGGGGAGACAGGGAGAGAGAGCGTGAGAAAGAGACACAGATGGTGTGGAAATATGGGAACATCAGAGGCAGAAAAATTTACTAATTTAGTCGTTTTTAAGTTTAACAAAACTAAATAGGTTTTGTCTGCATGAGTCGGTCTTTTTTAAATGAACTGATAATGAACGCCTTGAAGTTCAGATATTTTCAACTGTTTCAACTATTTACTTTATTAATTTGTCATGCTAGCATATTAACGACAGTGACATGTCAGTGTTGTGTTGTAACATGTTAAATAAACTACAGGACATCTTCAAAGCACCGCACACTGCTTGTGACACACACACACAGCGGGAGATGAGAAGATATTTGCAGTAGGATGTGGTCCACAACATCCGCGTGTGTGCTCATACACTATACAACCACGTAGGCCGGAGACAACCTTAAATAAATCTACTGAGCGGTGTAACTAACAAGAGACGACTCTCAGGATTGTATCTCCAATCACAGCGTTTAGACTGTGTGAAAAAAATCATCTGTCTGCGGCTCGTTTAATAATCACAGCTGAAGGAATCATATATCATGCACATTAGCCCGAGGGCTATTAGGCAATGGTCCTCGTTTGAATTTGCATTTTAAAAACCATCACTCTGCCTCCTTAAAACCACACTGCATAACTGATGTGGGCTAATGCAACAATTAGAGACACACAATGACGCTTTTCTCAACCTTTACAGTTGATGTAATATTTTCTTGGTGTTTGTAATTCTGTCTTCAAACACATGAGCTTTATATAGGTTCAATATCGATGGCACGCGGGGGCTTTAAGTGTGCGCGCGAGAGCTTACGTGCGTGTGCGCGCGTGTTTGTTCGTCGGGCCTTTGTGCTGTGAGGAAACGCTTTTTTTGCAACCAATTGGTGGAATTTTTGAGTTAAATGGAAACATATAGTGAAATATCAAAGATTCATTTGACTTTATTATATTCTGCTTACCCAAACCATTAAATATTGGGGTTCACGTGACAGCCTGAAGCACGAAGAGAGGGGTCAATGCCCTACTGGAGTGTCTATGAGCAACATACTGAGACCCCAGCAGGTGCAGGGAGGCTTCATCTCTTTTTCATCAAAGGGAAAATATGAGGTTTTCCTTAAATTAACTTTTCTTTATTATTATTATTATTATTATTATTATTATTATTATTATTATTATTATTATTATTTTGTACCCATCCTCATATAAATAGACCCAAATAACAGCTCTTTAAAGGCCCTTCTGTGTAATTTGGCGACAGACCCAAAAAAGTGTTCTCCTATATTTCAGTGTAAAGCTGTGCGTAAATTGGTTGCACGGTAAAGTCACCTCCCTGGATTGAAGTCAGGTTTTAAGTGGAAAAGAGGTTGAAGGTCCATGTTTGTTGCGATTCATTACATTAAATGGAATCAGGGAGGGATCCTGAGTATTACCCCCCTCCTCTCCCTCCTCACACACGTACACTCTCTCTCTCACACACACACAAACACATCCCTCTTTCCTTTTTTTACTCTTACTACCACCCGCTCTTTGTTTATGTTGTAATGTACATATATTTTTTGGTGAAGGTATTATAATAGGCGCTCTTCGTGCTGATTGGGCGCTCAGGTTGGTGAGTGAACGCCCTGCAGATTATGTCAGATTGCGTGCAGAAACCAAACCAGCCCAGCCTTTGAACTTCACCGCTTTTGGCTCGTATTCACGCTCTTCCGCTCATTTCCAAGCCAGGTGCTTGACGACAGACCTCAGAGAGAGAGAGGAAGAGTGTGTCGCAGAAAAAAATCACACTTTTACGACTCCTGCAAACTGACTGCGGAACATTGCTTTCACCTTTGAGGATTTTTTTACGTGTGTGCATCTTGCATGTGTTTTTTCCAGTATTGCCCGCCGCAGGTCTGAAAGAGAGTTGTTACTGGACTTGAACGAACGCGCATCAGTGTTTTAACTCGGGAGAAAGCAAATCACCCGCTGGATTTTTATTTTATTCTGTTTTATTTTTACTCTTTTCCCGATTCAGAACATCTCAGACGTGGCATGACTGGTATCTGGCATCTGGACAGGTGAATAGTTTCCCTCCTTCCGATAAGAACTTTTCCTCGTCATTAACATTGGGGATAAAGCGCACTTTTTTTTAAAGATGTCAAAGCCTGCTGATCATATCAAGAGACCCATGAACGCGTTCATGGTCTGGTCCCGGGGCCAGAGGAGGAAAATGGCACAGGAAAATCCTAAAATGCACAACTCCGAGATCAGCAAAAGACTGGGCGCCGAGTGGAAGCTGCTCTCCGAGTCCGAGAAGAGACCTTACATCGACGAGGCCAAGAGGCTGCGCGCTCAGCACATGAAGGAGCACCCCGACTACAAGTACAGACCCCGGCGCAAACCCAAGAACCTGCTCAAGAAGGACAGGTACGTTTTCCCTCTGCCTTACCTCGGAGACACCGACCACCTGAAGGGACTCCCTGTGTCAGACTCTCTTTTGGGCCCCATGGACAAAGCACGCGCGTTTCTGCCGCCGACGTCTGCCCCGTACTCCTTCCTCGACCCGAGCCAGTTCAGCTCCAGCGCCATCCAGAAGATGACGGAGATGCCCCACGCGTTGAGCACCAGCACTTTGCCGTACGCGTCCTCCTTGGGATACCAGAACGGAGCGTTCGGCACCCTTGGGTGTCCCAGTCAGCACACCCACACCCACCCTTCGCCCACAAACCCGGGCTATGTGGTCCCGTGTAACTGCACAGCCTGGTCAGCGTCCAGTTTACAACCCCCGGTGGCCTACATACTTTTTCCAGGTATGACCAAGACTGGGATAGACCCATACTCATCCGCACACGCCGCTGCCATGTAACCCTCAAGACTCTTTCTTTTTTCTAATTCACTTGAATACTGAAATGCATGTAAATACAACACGGACAGCGCGCCCGGTTTAAAAGGCATGAACAGTATTACCTGCCTTGGACTTGTTATGGCAAAAAAATAAAGAGGAAAAACAAAACTTTTGCAGAAATCCAACAAGTTCCAGAGCAGAGCAGAAGGAGCTGGATTTAAAGGACGGTGCCCTGTGAACTGTAAGAAATGTAAATGTTATAACGTTTATGGCAGCCAGAAAAGGAGGCCTTTAACTTTATTTATTGTGTACATTTCAATGCTAATATGCTGATTTGTGTTGATTATCGATAGGGTACTCTTTTATTTGAAAATTTGGCTTGCACAATTAGCATTCTTCTTTCCTGTATAGGCCTGAGTAGTCCACATTTTGGCACTCGTAATTTTATTCTGATGCTCTGGTGAAAATCAGGACCTCTAGGCTGGATTATATACGGGTCATATTGTTTATATTTATCAAAAACTGGCACATAAAACAAGACGGTCTATTTAAGAGGACAAAAAGAGAAAACATCTTTTACATCCAAATGTTTTATTTTGCATTTTTCCTGTGGTTCAGTGCTGATATATTCACACGCGTCTTTTATTTTGTAATTTGTTTTTTAAGGATAACTTCTATTTGAATTCCAGAAGTTAATATGTGTATTATCATCTAAGATGGTAATTTAAAAACCTGTCATGTTATGGAAAGGATAATGTATTTAGAAGGTTGATACCTCCTGCTCTTTGTTCACAAGCTGAGCAAAGGCATTTCGAATAAAGACCATCTGTCTTCAACGATACCAATTTGCTGTATTTGTAGATTATTGGGTGCTGTAGATGGTGAAGATGGAGGGAATATTGTGCACGTGCTGAGGGAAGTTGAGCCTGGCAAATTAAATATATTTTAAATGTTAAAATAAAAAAATCAAACTAAATAATATCATGAAAATAACGCTTGACTTCATATTTTTTAATGTGATAAACAAAAATTGGGTTTTACTTTTTACACTCAAATGTAAGACCCCGTCTGACCCCAGCCTAATCGATACATGTGATAGGCTATAGACTGAACATTGAGAAACTCGCCTTGCAGTAGAACAATAATCCTCTTTTTACCTGATCGATCCTTTTCTCTCGCGTGTGGCTCTCAAGCTGTCAAACTCTTCCACTGTGATCATTTCTCTAACAAGGCTTAATTACCTCCGTGTTTGGCTGCTTTTTTCCTCTTTCATAGTTGGGAACAGGTTTGAGACATGTTCAGCGGTGCAGTGCAGCACGGTGAAGGTGTTTTTGTGACTCTGGGATGAACCGGTTGTGATCTTTTGATGTTTGACAGTTCAGGAGAGGAGAGGCCTCCCTGGAGGGATTCCGCCCGTCCGACTTGTCTGACTGCTTAATCACTTCAAGGAGGGAGCCTTCCTCTTAATTATAGGTTTAACTAATGGAACAACTTGAGTGTGAGCTGATTTTTTTTCTCTTCTAACTCACTGGCTGGCTGTAGAGAGCACACCACAGGCTACAGTGCGGTTTAAATATCTCTGCGTGTGTGTGTTTACTTTGTAAAAAAAAAAAACAGGAGCTGCAGCCAAAACCTCGCTAAACGCTTGTTATCACCAACCCATTCACACGTGTTTAAACGTGTGTAAACTTGTGAATGATAGGCCTTACTCCCATTAAGATAATACTGAATGAAAACAGCTCACAACCCAAATTATTAAACAAACATTTACAGATTTAAATGTGAATTCGGCGCAGTTTACCCATCCTCTCTGCTAATAGAGATCAGGATTTACGCACAGCGGTGCAGCCTACACATATACCCTCATACTGCACGACTGTAGTATTAATTAAAAAAATCATTCCACATCCAAATTGTTTACTTATCTGCCAGGAACATATGCTGAGAGAAGTTAAGATTCACGATTCTGCACTATTGCCCAAGGTGCAATTTCAATCCTGGGGAGGAAAGATGGGAAGGGAAGGAGGGAAGGGAGGGAGAAAGAAGGGGAGGAGGACGGGCAGATTTTTATGACAGACTTAGTCCTTATCTGGAGCTGTAAATTAGGGTGATACTTCATTGAACCGAATGTGAAGTTTTACATCAAACCCCTTAAGCGTCCTAATTCAACTTTGAAATTAGACAATTATAATTACTTTCAGGAGGAACAGCAGACGTGGATTTTATTTTTTGCATGATGGGAACAAAGCGAAAACTCCTTCTTTCTGCATAAATACCGTTGTTTCAACCACAGCTTTTTTTCTTGAATATATTTTATTAAAACGGTTTCAAGTTTTGCAGGATCCTCTCACACCACCTGTAATTATCCAACTTAGTCACGGAAATTGAGTGTGGTTACACCGCCCTGAAATAAATAACCCCAACGATAACCGGCATCTGAAAGGTATAATGGGAGGGAAATTATGATTTGAAATTATAGCAGGGGGGTGTGGGTTTAAATCTCTCTTTAACTCTTCCCCCCTTGACGTTTTTATTGGAGCACAACAGAGAGAATTCAATCTGCCTTATCTCTCCAGGACTCCTTTTACGCGCCAGATCAGAGAAAAAGGAGAGGATAATTGTTCTTTATTTTATTTAATTTAACGCGACAGCCTGCGCTTTCAGGTCATTTATATGCTTCATTTGGTGATAAAAGTCAACGAGGAGGGAGACACCGAGTAAAAGAGGCGCTTTTACTTTTCCCTGCACAACACTCAGAATCCAAAAAATGTAAAACAGATGAAACAAAAATAGCGCAAGGAGGAGGGAGGGGGGACAAGACATTTTTAATTAAAAAGCCATGGGTCATTTACATTATTGTCTTTTAATGTTACCCTGAAATCATCTACAGTAAATGGAGTTTGATAAGTGGCTGTTGAGAATGTGGTTTTGTATTAAGGCGTGCTAATTTCCCAAATCAAAAGAAAAAAGTCCCCTCGAGGAGAGGAGGAAGAAAAAATACTACTGATGAAGATGACTGTCATTGTTGCTTCTGAAGAAGAGAAAGAACGATTAAATGCTAAATACATGCTCGCTTATCAAAGATGCATCCATTTTACGCGTGTGACAACGCGAGATTTGAGAAAAAAATATATTGAGAAATAATTTTTTGGAGGGATAAAAACTGATCTCATTTCAGCATATTAAATATTGTCTCCGAAAGACCAAAAAAAATCATCACTGGCTAAATCCTGGTCTATCTAAAATTGAATCTGGGATAGCAGTCTGAAGGGAGGAAAAGTAAAACCGTACAGTTGTGTTGTTTGAAGACGCGGGGGCTTGAATTTGGGGGTCCCTGAATTCTCATTTGAAAGAAATGAAATGGTGAACGAGCTGATAAAGAAGAAAGGGAACGGATGAGCTGAGAGAAAAGGAATCATGCCACGGTTGTTTAATGTGCTGCGCCAGACGGAAAAGTGATTTACACCAAGTCTTTATTCTCCTCCGACACAGAGAGAGAAAGACACACACAGACAGTGTGTGTTTATTTTATTTATTCACCGCGCACAAACACATCCACGCATGGGCCTACAGTATATGGTCAATCATGTGGAGTTCATCGGACACAGATACAGAGAGCATCGCTGGGATAATAAGACGTGCTTCAGAAGCGCGCGTGCACACTCTCCTCTCATCCATCATGTTCTTTTTCTGCTCCGGACAGATCGCTGTATTTGTTTTAGGGCTTAAAACAACGTGTTTACTCCTTCAAAATTTCTAAACTTTCTTTAATTTGCCCGTGAAGCTGATCAGATCTCACACGATGCCAAGTTCCCACAGCTTTTAAGAGGCCTTGAAGCTTGAAAACTCACGGCCTGATGACGCACTGATGCACCGGGCGCTCTGAAAGCACGCACACTGTATCAGTCAACTTCGTATTATCAAGTGTTTCTTTTTCAACTCGTGCCAATCTACTAATATTAACATCAAACGTGTGACAATTAATTCTTGCAATTCTTTTAGACAACATGAAAATGATTCAATATTAGCTATAGTAAAGGAACAGAGAAAAACGCAACAATACGTATATACTTACTGGCCTTTAACTTAGGATGTTAGATATATTTGTATTCCCTTCCCCCTGTATGTCCTTAAGCTTAAGTCCTCACAATAAAAAAGTGTTTGTTGTTCACTTAAGTTACTTTTTTCATCACATCATTTTAAAATGCTTCTCTTATTTCATTTATTCTACTTTTTATATTTTATTTAACATTTTTAATTTAACTTTTTCGAGGAGGGGGTGGTTAACTATAAGTCAGTAAGTGACAGATATCTGATGCCACTTTAAGGTCACTCATTATACATTTTTTTTGTTTAAATAAGGAGCGACTTGACACAGGTCCTTAATTCAGATTTAGCAAAAAAAATCCAGTGTCCTCTAGAATACATTGCTTTCAAGCTTCTACATATGTGAACCCTAAAAATGAAGCTGTCTACCTTTATAAATGTCACTCATTACAAAGGTCTGGATTATATTCAGATCCATCAAAGACTGCTTTATCTTCTCAATTTTTGACTGAACTTTTTTTAGAACTAAAGTAAAAAAAAAAAGATCAAGAAAGATTCAATAAAAATTGTGCAGAGCACTTTTATAAATGATAAGAGTCTTCCTCTCTCTCGCCTTCATGACATAGTGACCCCTCTGATTTAACATGTGAGCCTTAGGAGGGGGCCTGACCTGCAGGTTGGGAACCAGTACTTTAACCCCGTAACTATTCAGTGCAGCTCACATCCCACTCATTATGCAGCCCTACTTTCTTTTTTTCTTCTTCTTCTGAATTTACAGACAATATCCGAGCATCAGAGGCTGCTGATTCAGAGCTGCTGAGTGTGTGATCAAACCCCTCACAACCACAAACACACTCACGCACACTTGGCCACACACACTCATACACACAGAGTCACAGCAGCTATCTGTCTGCTTGATTTCCTCATGCATATGTATTATCAGTATGCACGTCCTGCTTACTCAGACACCCTCCATACATTACAGTGTGTGTCATAATTTACAGTAGGTGCAGGTGTGTTTGTGTGAGTGTATGCATGTGTGTGCGTGTGTGTGTAAATTTATTTCATACAGCAGAAACTTTTGAGTTATTGTGCTGTCTTTGTTGCTTATATACACTCTCTGAATGTTCATGTGGTATAAACTTTCCATACATCAAATCATTTGGATGAAGGAGTTTTTTGTTGCTCTCTTCACTCATTAATTCTCCAGAAGCTTCTTGAGTCATCAGGGGTTTTTTTTGCACAAGACTTCTGCTATGTTTCATGTCCAACAGAATAACACAATTTTAAAATGTGTGAAGTTTCTGTGGGCGGTGATTCTTTGAAATCATTTATTATCTAAGTTGAGTGTTAATACTTTACCTGAACACACACATAGTATACCCTAATATTACCCTAATCCTGTAGACTTGCATATACTCAGTAAAACTTGCATCCCATAATGTGCACATTCTTTGAAATCATAAGATATTTAGACAAAGTGCAAAAACAAATGATGAGAACTTGACCCAGCATTTAAATGGAGGTACACTGTGTTCAAACAAGTTGCTCTGAAATACTTTAAAACAAGAGATTGAACCTTTGGAAGAGTCACAGTTAGAAAAGTTTAACACGGGGGATCTGTTGCAGACAACAAAAAGGTGTGATTAAAAAAGTCAACTGATCTTACACCCGTATCCACTTCCTCTTACTTAAAATAAAGTTGTTCTCTGAAAAGTCATTTCTTTGTTTTTTTGCAGAGTGCAGGATTTTTTGGGTAAATGTTAGATGTTCAGGGTGAGTATGTCAGAATCAGTGCTGAATCATGATATCATATTTATTTCTGCAGTGCATAGAGAGTTCCTAACACATTACGTTAACACATGGAGCCTCTGTACAGTATGAGCTCATGAGCTCACATGACTCTTTAATCACAGATTACTTCTTTAGTGAGGAAATCAGCCCAACAGATCTTTTCAAAACACCTCATGGAGAAACACGGTTAAATGATGCATTATAATACAGTCATACATACGACTGTGGTGCAGTGGACGCTGAATAGAAAGACAGATGTAATCACATTTGCTAGATTTGTTGATGATAAATAGTTAGCCATAGTGCAAACACTACCGTTAACCTAAAGTACATACTGATGTCCTGGACTTTGACTGTTGCACCGGGCTGTATCCACCGCCAAGGAGACTGTCTGCACGGCCCTGAGAATTGAGCTGCAACAATACATTGATTTATAAATTAGGTAACTGAAAGAAAGCTATTTTGAAATTTGAGCTTTTCAAGCTTCAAGCTTTTCAGACAATTTTCAGACAAATTTCAGACAAATTGCAGACAAATTTCCCAAATATTTTCTGGTTCCATCATCTTAAGTCTGAGCATGAGCTACTATTCTTTGTTATGGATAAAACATTTCTTCAAAAAGTTTGGTTTTTGTACCATTAACTGGACAAAATATGTTTTTAGATAACATCATTTTGGGCTCTAAGAAACTTTGAAAAGCATTTAAAAAAAGATTGGTAATTCTAATCAGATTAATTGTGGGAACAATCCAAACATGGATGATACAAACACTTTATAAAGACGCAGCACTACTTGGTGATGTTTGGTTAATTCTCTAGGTTCAGTGATATGAAGAGGAGTTGATTTTCTGCTTGTGCTTGGGTCTTTAAAAGCTGAGTTTTTGTCTTAATACCTGGAAATTGAACTTATTTCTGCAACCCTAACCAATGATAAAAAAAAATAAAATAGAAGAGTGTATTGTTTAAAATTAAATTTTTTTTAAAAAAATTGTTATTTTTTAAAATACTTTTAAGAGTCTGATTGGTGTTGCGTGAAACTTTCAGTGGGTGAGTGTGATTCTGCTTAAGGATTCTGGACTCCTGAATTAAGTTAGTCTAAAATCTGGTCTGAGGCCCTGACATTGAGGTCATGTCTCGACATAAAGATGTAAATGTTTGAGGAAAGTGCCAACCAGTAAAATTCAAGCTGACACAGAACAAAGAATGTAAACAGAGGGAGCACACCCTCTGATATCAAGTTGTCAAACACACACACTCATGAAGGGTGGATGCAGCCACACACACACAGGAGCACCTGGCTGATTTAGTGCCTTCAGCGTCTCAGGTTGAGGGCAGCACTGGCAGTCCAAGCCGGTGGAATCCCTGGGTAAAGAGGATGCTAATCGTAGCTTCTTGTGCCTGAGCATGTCTTCCTGGGCCAAATGAGATTAGAGGGAGTGGGATATGGCGAAGCGACGTGCGTGGGGTTCTGGAGGTGAAAGGTAAAGGCACTTATCAGGAGGGTTCCCCTCGGGGTCCTCGACGGCTGACTCAATCAAAACCCTGCACGCACTTCTCACTGGATTAGACTAATCAGGAAGGAGCAGGGGATGTATAGACCACTTATCTGAATAAAAAACATTGGGCTCTCTTTCCCTTTGAAAAGACCCTACAGAAATGTTTGTTAATTTTATTTATTACAGGATGCTTGTCGATGTGGCAATCTTCCATGGGATCATTAAAAGGGGCTCTTCCTCTCACTGAAGGCACGCACTGTTTACATGCTGCAAAGATAGAGGAGCCTTTGATGTTCCAAATTTCTCCCCGTTCCCTCATTGTCATCATTATTTATATATTTACTTAGATTTTTTTTCCTTAATTTATTTCCTTCATTTGTGTTTTTTTCTCGTGCCACAACAGATCAGACTGATGGAAGGTAGTCAACACAACAAAGACCCTGAAAGGTATATGAATATTTATTACCAGGACGACTTCAGAGCCAGACAGGCCGTTAGCAGTCAAAGCAATAGTGAGAAGATAACAGCAATTTTCACACTTATGATTACCTTCAAATTAATCTCTATTTCTTGAAGGGATGTGGGATAGTTGACTAGCATATCTTTCATTTCTCTATTAAAAAAAGTTATTTTATCCAAGTTTTAGCTACTTGTTTGACAAAATAATCCCAAAACAATTGTAAATTTTAATGGGAGAGCATGGAGAAAAGGATAAAACACCGGATGAGGGTAATGAGGATCTCAAGTATTTTAAAACACCTCAAACTACTCTGAAGTTATGACTCCAGAGTTAATCATTCATCGTCAAATACAGTTTCTCACAACACTCAAAGAATTTTAAAAGAAGAATATGTAACTTTTGGAAATTATTACAATATGCTTATGATACTAGTTAAAAGTAGAAACAGCAATGTATTGCAACCTGCTCAACTGAAAACATCACAGACTACATAAAACATGGAGGAAGTCTCAGTTACATCACCCACTGGTTTCTAAAGAGTCATCATAAACTCAAGGATGGCAGTCACTGTATTGGAAAATCTGACCTCAACTAACTTCCAGCTTATCTAAAAACCGGTTTACAGGTGGAGTTGGGGCCAATAGCCCTACCTTACTTCGTGTCAGACATATCAGCCACACCCCTTGTTAGGCCTAATTAGAATAATTCTGAGCCTAAATATAACCAAAGCAGATGAGTTATATAAAACATCCCATAACAGACACCACATATAGTTAGAATAAATGAAAAAAAATGAGGCTTGGAGAAAAAAACAATCTGTACCAGGATATAAATACGTTTATTTTAGCTTTAAAAAATTACATTTTAACATGGGAACAAACAGGGCTTCCTTAGCTTTTATAGACAGCCTCAAGCGGATACTTGAGGAACTGCAGATTTAAGCAATTCCACTTTTCCACTCAGGAGTAAAACCAGAGATTGTATAAAACGCGGACGTAGTCACCAACTGGTATCTGAAGAGGTGTTTTGAAGCTAGATGATGCAATAAATGAATGCTGACTCAACCTAACTTTTGGTCAATCTAGAAACAGACAAAGAGGTGGAGTTGAGGATCTTTAGCATACATCCTGCCTGTCTGTCAGTGTACTCGTCCACGCCCTTGATTAAGAAAATATATGCACAATATTGGTCTCAATATCTTTAATAAAGATGAGCCATAAAAAATAAACACCTCCGTACAGTGTGTAGGAATAAAGAAATATGCTTTCAGATCAATACCATACATTGTACCAGGCTGTAAACATGTTTAATTTTGCTGGCGAAATGTGAATTTTAACATGGTTCTCAATGGGACTTCCTTAGCTTTTGGAGCCAGCTTCAAGTGGACACTTGAGGAACTGCAACCTTTTGCATTTCTGCATTGGTATCATTTTCGGCCATATTTGCAAAACATTTTTTTTTAATGATTACTAAAAGGTTATTTAAGGTCTCTGACTGTTAACCAACAACAGTCAGATAATTTTGCACAAGGAATAAAACATTGTATTTGTCATTTTGAGGGGAAATGAATCACAGGTTTTCTATTAACTAAAGACAATATTTTTAATGAAGTAACTGTAGACATACGGCTCAAAATGATTGACACTGTATGTTTATATTTGTCAACTGTTCACTGACATATTTTCTTGCCATATTTGTAATTTTGCAGTACAACACTCTGTACCTATGGACTAATGTTAAACTTTCATGATTATTTTAAGCACTTACAAAAAAAAACATTGCACCTCATTTAGGTAGGTAGGCTATAAAATGTGCTACCACAAAGTAAACTGGTAAACATTTCAGTTAAAGATAATTGGAGTACCCAGGAGACGGTGTTGTTTTTGATTTAAACAAACAAAGCCAGCCCACGAGTTCCATCACACTGCAGTCAATCATTACGCATTATTATCAATGAATACATAAAACTGTTTTCATTGCACTGCCATAAATCTAATGATGTGGTAACTTGTGTTTGTCCTTGCATATTTATGTTCTGTGTCTAAATGACAATGAGTCTCAGGCCTGACACACCCTGAACTGAGCAGCAGCAGGATCCCATGAAACAAAAGATCGGCCCTGAGTGCTGTCTCATAAAGCCATTGATTCTTTTAAAATTTATTAATATGTTTTAGGAATGAATGAGCATGCTACTTAGATCATTTGCTTTTAGCCTTGTGCGTACTGGTCCAATGTTTTGATTTACCTTGGTTCTGGCATTGAATGAGAGTCACCTCCTTAACTCTCAATTCAGTCCACAGCCACACAAAGTGATGTGCACCATATGACACTGTTATCACCACAAAGCAGTACAGTGTTGATTATGCCAGCTAATTATGCCGGCAAATAGTTGAGGAAGCACGTTGCAGGAGATGAAAAAGATATCAGCCTTGTAGAGCGGTTTGATTCTCTGTGTTGTTGAATGATGTTAGATTCAGGTTCCTCCCAGTACCTGACATGATAGTGAGCTTCGTACAAGATGCTCTGATCACTTCACATTGTTTCAAATGTTACATTCATCAGATCACAACCTTCAAAGCTTTAACGCACCTCATGGTAATGTGGACTCGTCTGTGTTGCTCTTCAGTTAATTATCTTTGTAGCAGTTCTTTCTTATGGGAGTAAAAGCTGGAGCTGCAACATGACTCAGAGAACCTGATTACGCACGATATTCACAAATCCCTCTGCTTCCTGATTTCAGATTCTACTTTTCCTTCAGTGCGGGGATTTTAGTCATAATGACACCTAGCAAAACAATCACATTTAGATAAAAAAGGATTTTCTTTTGGCTCTTGTAACTGTCTCTATGTCCCAACTTTTCAAATATGATGTTGTCTGTGACTCTGAGGTTCAAAATATGACCCTGAAGGCATCACTCAAACTTTATTTGTGGAACCTGTTCTGCCTTGGTTTTGAGAAGTGTGCATGGTCTTAAATATCTTCATACTTTAGTGCAGCGGGCCGAGGTTTCATTCTCAAGTCAAACAAGATATGATGTTGATTCACAGAACATGTGTTGTTGTTAAATAAATACATATTAGTTTCATGTTACGCAGGATTTTAGGTACTTAAGGCAGATAAGTTACAAAAATAACAAATAGTTAAATAATAACTTACAACTTCAAACAAATTAACAAACGCTACAGACAGTATTTTATTAACTTCATAAATAGGATAACCTAATGCAGCTTAAGCTATGTTGCTTAAAGTATATTAGTTGTGTCAAAGCATCTATGTCAGTATCTATAAATGATACAATACCTTACAATGGGATACAATACAACGTAATATGATACAATAGGATACTAAATGATACTTTATAATGTTACACAATATGGTTCTTTATATTATGATATGATTTGATTTAAAATTATACAACATACTGTAATACGATATAAGGTGATACCATATCATGCTGTGCCGAATAAAACTAATATTAATAATAAAATATGAAATGATATATGATGCAGTTTTTTACAATATGATAGGATACGGTACAATTCAAAATAATACAATATATTATTAAATTATACCATATCATCTTAGATAAAATGATAAGAATCAAAACAATACATTACCATACGATACTTAACGATACAATAAGTTACATACAATGCGATACGATACGTTATAATTTACATTATGTTACATTACAAAACGATTCGATGAGATACGATAAAAGACGATACATTACGATACAACATACTGAAAGGGCCACTGAAAAAAAAAAATTAAGGTCAACATTAAAGTCAGAATTCTGACTTTAATCTCAGAATTCTGACTTTATTCTCAGAATTCTGACTTTTTTCTCAGAAGTCAAAATTCTGAGATTAAAGTCAGAATTCTGACTTTATTCTCAGAATTCTGAAATTAAAGTCAGAATTCTGACTTTAAACCTGACTTTAATCTCAGAATTCTGACTTCATTCTCAGATTCTGAAATTAAAGTCAGAATTCTGACTTTAATCTCAGAATTCTGACTTTATTCTCAGAATTCTGACTTTTTTCTCAGAAGTCAAAATTCTGAGATTAAAGTCAGAATTCTGACTTTAAACCTGACTTTAATCTTAGAATTCTGACTTTTTCAGAATAATAATAAAAAATAAAAAAATTGACCTTGAATTTATTTTTTTGTCAGTGGCCCTAATCCTCTTCCGTACACTTGTCTAATGGGTTTGAAACCAGATTTTGATCTTTCATAACACAAACTAAGCTGTTTTGTTACCTTTACAACCTAACTATGCCTTTTAAACATCATGTTGTCTATTCTTTCACATACAAAACTCAAAGAAAGAGACATTTTTCCAGATAATAAACATATTAATGTACTATGAGTGTTTACTGCTTTAGTAGTATATGTTATGTATTTATCATAGTTGAAGTGACAAAGGAGCCTTGCACGTGTCAAACTGATACCAGATAGGCACCAGGATGGCCTTTTTTTAAGCATTGGGCCACCATCCATGCTACTGCGTTTGACAAGATGGCAGTGAGAATTTTTTGTCTTGAAAATTTTGCTGGTAATAGTCAACATGTCACCCCTTTAAATAAAGCAGAACTCTGACAAACTCACTGACAAATCCACTGTGTCACTTGCTTTGGTGAAATCCATAATTGCAGCATGTTCTGTCAAAACCAGATCAGCTGTGTCATAAATGTTGTGTGTGACAAATGGAGGAACAAAAAAGAAGCAGTGTAGTGCCAAAAAACTGTAAGTAGGAATATATCTGAGTGATGTGATGAACTGAGGCGCTGCAGCTCCAACTCCTGCAACCATAGATGTTATACTATTGAAGATAGTGGAAGAAGAGGGTATTCAATGAATGTAAAAACACACCTGCGAATGCATACAAAACCATCAAGCCAACCAACACTATTTAAAATAACATGAAGATTGAAAAGCTATGAATGTACATGCTTGATTTCCAGAATTCTAGGCGGCAAGGCTCAGATTTACCCTAAAGAGGCTCTGTACCCTTACTTTTACCTTTTTGTAACTGTATTTAGAAGTAACATGCAGAATAAAACCTCAGTCTGGAGTGTTCAATGAGAAACAGGGCTTCAGGGCACAGTGGGAATAATAACCAGAGTTGACTGTAGAACCCCTGATGTGATAAAAAAATACTCCAAATCCTGAGCCTACTGTTGAAAGACACATCACATCGAGTATAATGTTACTATATTCACCTGCTGTAGGGGCTAGCTCCGTGACCAAGAGGCCATAAATAGGAAATACCTCCCTATTTTACAAAATCTCACATGCAGATACTCTCTATATCCAACCAAGGGTGGATGATCAGCTGGATATTCCTGTGAACAGCTGTTTTTTGTGTCAGAAACCAATCATGCAATCAATCAAAGATTTGGACAATACTAAGAAGAGGGTCAACATGTTGCATTTCAGAGCAGTCAGGTAACAGAATTGCTTTTCTAAGTCTGTGTACGTTAGTTATGCAGGATGTGCTCGACTGAGTCAAGGTTTAGAGAGACTGCACTGGTTACGATGTTGTGAGGCTTAATTAGACTTTATTTTTAACACATGTACCAAGCCTGCTGGAACAAATGGTCCTGTATTGTGATAAGGCTGTAAGACAGATCTTCTTAGAAGTGGACGTTGTGTTACCATAAATATTCCGCCAACAAGCACATGGTTGCACGAGTGGAGATGGTGGCAGCCTTTAAATTAATGCCAACATCGTATCATTTTCCATTTGGCCTAATGTGTCATATCATAAGGTCACAACCAAGTTCATGCATGCTGCTGTCTTAATATGTTGACATACAGGCAAAGGGAGGGTAATGCACCAGGCTATGCAGGGTTTGCAAAGGAGCAATGACTCCAGTATTAGATGCTCTGGTTGTCCAGCTAGTAGTAAGACAAGTATAGTCCGCCCTGGGGTTAGTTTTGGCTATAGTCGGGTTAAACAATGCAGGACAGAGAGTGAAGCCCTGTATAAAAACATCATTGCTTACTTTTCAAACCTGCAGCGTGATGTGTTCTAACCTATCCAAGTGGTCCATGTGTCAGAACCATAGACTGTATAAATAATGGACATAGTATCTGTGACGTCACCAATCTGTTTTGAAGCCAAGCGTCAGTGAGAGCCATATTGGAAATGCTGAAAGAGTGTGACGTAAAGAGGCGGGGTTTTAGCCTCCCAGCCAACAGCTATGTGCTCCCACCTGTCAGTCAAGTCAGTCATGTCCTTATTTGAGCAAAAACTCGTAATCTTTTTTTTTTGTTGTTATTTAAGTTTTTATTGACTTTATCACAAGAAATTCATTCACTATAAATGATACATACATATTGAAGGGCATATACTATCAACAGACAGCACAGCCAATTTTTGGTTAAGACCCTTTCGACAAAAACAAAAGACAAAAAACAGAACAAAAACCCTAAACAGACGTCCCCCCCCCCCCCCCCCCCCCCCCCCAACAAAAGAGACAGAAACAAAATAAAATAAAAAAAACAACACTAAAAGGCAGCACCACATTAAGTGTCAATAAGTAACACTGTTCAATAACTTATATTTTTGAAGTTCATCTACACACCTGTACACACATTCTCTAACATTATATACAAACCTTGGGTAGATAAGCCCCGCCCCCTTAGTACATTGTGTCCTCTCTAGGATGTTTCATCCCCCATTGAAGTCAGAAAAGCTTTCCATAATTGGCTAGTTTTGCTTTGTGCATTATGTAATATGGCGATCATGCTTTCAAATGCAGCAGTTTCGGCAATGAGTCTGAACCACTCTTTAAACTGTGGTTTGTGTGGGCTCTTCCAATTACGGAGAATAAGCCTAGCTGCATTAATACAGCCTGTTATTATCAGTGCAGATTCTGCTTTGGTAACACCAGATGGCACTAGAGAAAAGTCCCCTAAAAGACACAACTGAGGAGACTCTGGAAGAGGTTGTTTAAGCCAGCCTTCAAAACTTTTCAACACCGTTCTCCAAAAAGGTAATGCCGTGTTGCAGCCCCATAGAGCATGGAGAAATGTGCCCACTTCTTTATTACATTTCCAGCATTTATTATCCTTGTTTAGGCCCATTTTAAATATTTTTACAGGTGTGAAATAATATCTATGTGCAATTTTATACTGTATAAATTTACACCTTGCATCTCTTGTGGCCCTGCCTACATTTGAAATCACTTCCTGCCACTGGTCTTCATTTATCACGCTATCAAGATCTTTTTGCCATATTAATCTTAGGCTTTCACAAATTCTAGTTTTGGTATCCAGTATTTTCCTATAAAAACTCTTAATCTTAATATCTTCTGAACTGTTGCATTAGAAAAAAATTCACCCCCGTACAGTGTGTGCCGATAGCGAGATTAGCTACTTGGACCCAAGCTGTTTTTTGAACCAGGCTGTAAACATGTTTATTTCTGCTGTAAAGAGCGTCTCTTTGAATGGGTGTGTATGTGGTTTCTGGTGTTTCTGTAGCCAGCCTCAAGTGGACGCTCGATGTATTGCAGTTTATAACACTTCAGCATGCGCTTCATATTTTGAGACTGGAGGTTGCCGCTTGGTCTGAACCCAACCAAACATTTCACACCAGGTTAATCTGGCAGAGAAGAACAACAGACAACACGTGTAAATAAACTGGTCCTAACACACATCTTGCAGGACAAGTAGGTTAAAACATCAGAATCAAAATAAAGTGGGTGGGGCTTGTCTGTAATGTATTTCAATGAAATAATGAAGTATTTGCTACTTCAAGACAACAGCTTATGCTAGCAGTTCCAAGCTAAGGTTTTCTTACACTGGCCTCATGTTGCTCTTATTAGTTCATATATGGTTTTCTAAGAGTAAAGTATCACCCTGAGTAGTTCTTCTGTCTCTGTTTAACAGCAAAAAGCTAATTTCATGAAGGACATTAAATGAATCAATTAATTTCATGACATTGAGACTGAAATGATCATGTTCTCACTTTCTTCAGTACCATTTAGTAGAAAAACAAACACTGCAAGTGTGTGTGAATAGATCATACCTGTTGTGTGCAGAGAGGTTATGATATGTGCTTATGTCTGGTCTTCAGGTGCAGTACTTGTGTTCGTCCAGCTGCTAATGTGTGCAGCTCTCATGACAAGCATTTCGTCTGAACTTGTGGTGACTCAGGCTTCAGGGGTCGAGGACAAGCCATCGTTTGAATGTAATGAATGATGGAAATGTTTGAGATTCTGAGTGCGTAAAGCTGCAGCTCGGACTCACTCTTTGAAATGAAATAGGCCAAATAATCTGAATTCACAGCCGGGTTAGATACTTCAGGTCTGTGGCCAAATTCATCCCCTGGTACTGTTACGGTTTATACTTTATGAAACATTTGATAATTGAGAGTATAAGGGTGGATGTATTTAGTTGTCTTAAGGTCTTGATTAGTATTAGATACTCTAAATATACAGCAGGAATGTAAGCTGGCCTGAAGTGTTTGTGACTTTTAAAGTGGATGCAGTGGCCACAGAACCACAACATGGTAAGCTTTTATACATCCTCTTTTGTCTCTGTGGAAAATGTCATGGTGTAATTGATATATTTCTCACTGTGCCCTTTATCTTTGCGCCATGTTTCAGGTTCTGTGATCTGGGCTCACGCTGACCTTTACCAGTGCACTCTTTTCTCTCACTTTTTTTTACGGGTCTCACTGAAAATAGCTCAATAGGATTTCAAGGAGGTGTCTTTCATTTGAGACAATCTTCTCTTCCCTCTCCTACCCGCAGGCCCTTTGACGGTGGCTATTTATTCTGAGATCCAACTTTTCAGCGTGTTGTTTGATCTGAGATTTACTCTGGATTCTTTGTCCACTGAGGTCTGAAGAAAATCTCTCTGTTCCTCAGCTGTGACGCTGTGAGATGTGCTGATGTTTCTGTTCCCAGTTGTTGTTCTTGGTAAACACACTAAGTGTTGTATTATTAACCAAAACAGAGCAAAATGGGAATATCAAGATTGTGTTTTTAATAATTAGTGGAGCAACAAAGAGTACAAGTGTAAACCGTAAAATCATCTGACTCAGACACAGTCAAAAATCATTTTCACTTTTTAGATTCCTATCATTTCTTTCTTTTTATTTTTGCCTGTGGTCAGTACTTTTGGTTTTGCATGAATCTATCTCTATGTTTCCTAAAGGTGATTTAATTGTTTGCAAACTGAACTAGTGGTTCTTTTTAATGTTCCTGAGATAGCTTCACACCTTCAGACATACATATGCAGTTCTTCAATTTTAACAGTCGTAGTGTAGACAGCCTATCATTATATGCCTTGTGTTGTAGCCATAAAAGTAGTTCACTGGCAACATGCCATACATCCAGTTGGGCTGCACACATATAGCACAAGATGCTATTACTTATATATAATAAACAGGCTACTATAATTAGCAGTTTTTGGCTACCCAGCTAGCAATGTTTTGCTCAAAAACATGCTGTTAATGGTACAGAGAATGTTACTGTAATCTTTTCAGCAGGAAGTTTGCTTTGTGTTGAAATAATGTTCTCTAGTAACATTCTCTAAAAACATTCATAAAATGTTAAGTGACAACAGTGCTTGAATATTATGCCCTAATGTTCTTGAAACATTCTCAGCGTGAAGTTTTCTTTATGTTTACTATTTAATCTCAGATAATGTAATCTAAAACATTCAATAATCTGTGACCCAAAGAATGTTATCAAAACATCCTCTGAATGTTAAAGATAAAACATTCTATCTTTGTTCCAATGAAATATCCTCGGAATATTCTTAAATAAAACATTTTGTGATTTGAGGCGTCAGAAACATCCTGAAAACATATTTTACATGTTGGTTTGAGAAAGTTGCTTCTTTGTTATTAAGCGACATTATGGCAACATTTTATAGAAAACATTCAATAATCTTTTTCCTAAATAATATTATCAAAACATCCTCTGAATGTTAAAGACAACTGTTCTTCTGTCATTTATAGTTAAAAAAGGAACATTTTAAACCGATAAACATCCTTAAGATGTTCTTTGAATATTAAACTCAAAACCATGTCTGTGACCTAAAGAATATTATCAAAACATCGTCTGAATGTTAAAGACAAAATGTTCTTCTTCCAATAATAGTTAACAAAAAAGGAACATTGTTTAAATCGATAACATCCTTAAGATGTTCTTTGAATAATACACTCAGAACCTTGTCTTGAAACATTTTCAGAACTTATAGGGAATGTTAGTCAATGTAATGGGAACATTCCCTGCTAGCTGGGTAGTTACTTCTATAATGCAGACGCTGCATGTGGAAGGGCTTTCCTTTAATAAATTCAAATGTAAATTCAACTCTGAAGATAACTTTAGCATAACTTCCTTGCGCTGCAATATTCTCATTCTGGACATTTTTAGTGCTGTCTATTCTGAGTGGTAGTTTGCAGATGACTACTTCTCTGAGCAGACTCAACAGCTGACATGGGAAGCATGTCTTCAACAACACACCTTACAACCAGTCTTTTTAGTCCTCATGGCTTACTGGTTATGGAGCTGGTGGTGATCTAAAGTAAAGTCTTGGCTGTTTGGATAGAGTGGCTCCTCCTTGTTCTGCCCATGCGGCAACCTCTGGTCTAAAAATATGAGTCCAATGCGGAGTGTTAAAAACTGCAGTTCATCTAGGATCCGTTTGAGGCTGCCTCCGAAAGTACCGGAAACCACATACACACCAATTCAAAAAAGCGATCTTTACAGCAGAAATAAACATGTTTACATCCTGGTTCAAAAGACGAGTGTAGTCTGGATAGCTTATTTCTCGATCGGCACACACTGTACAGGGGTTTCATTTTTTTCTAACGTGGCAATTTTGAAGATATTTAGATGCACAGTTGACTTGATTGGCAGGCGGGAACACTGTAGCTCTTGGCTAGGAGGCTCAAAGCCCGCCTCTTTACGTCACAATCGCTCGACAGCAGCAATATGGCCGCCACCGCCGATTGGCCTCAAAACAGCGCTTCAGAAACAGATGGGTGACATCACAGATACTACGTCCATATTTTATACAGTCTATGGTTCTGCCAAGCTAACAAGAGCTATACCTGGGTCACCGGTGTTTGCAGCACTAGACTCTCTGACAACTATAGAAGTGTGTTGTTTGGATTGGTACTTTGTGAGATTAGGATTACTAGTCTTGAATAGACAAAGTTTTCCTTCCTACTCTTGGACTACAGCTCACCACTATATTCTTGTCCTTTATCTCAAGCATGGGAAAATAATGATGGTATTACCACGACAGGGAGCTCACGCCTGAATGGTCATCAGCCGTGTGTGTGTGTGTGTGTGTGTGTGTCACAAGATATTCTTTCTCCCAGGATGCTTCTGTGCTGGCGTAGGCGTAACCTCATCCACCTAGTCAGATGGTGATCATATGTTATCTGCTATTTCACGATATTCTTCTTTAGTTTTAGCCACGTTATTGAATTTGACAAGTAACAAGACACACTGCTAGTTACTACAAACATTATTGGTGTTTCAGTAATGTTGAACTCACAGCACTGATTATTAGTATTCTGTATAACACATGTTACTGTGATCTACCTTGACCTTGAATTGAATGGAAAGAGTTTAAAATCATAACCATTAGCAGCTTTGACTTGAAGGATGAGAGTTATCATTCTGTCATCTTCAGTCTGTAACAAGTTTGTGTTTACTTGATAATGAAGGATGAGAGTGTGATAGACATTTGTTTGGTTACACACTGAACTAATTCATACGATATTGCGTAATCTGTTGTACATGGAGATAGATTAGACAGTGTGTTAGCTGCATCCATTGCCTGGTAACAAAATCACAATGTCTGGAAGCTCCATGGAGAAATATACTCTGCACTGTAGGTGAGCTGTCGTTGTATTTTCTAACAGAAAACATGAGATCTGATGTGAAACTGTGACATCTCATTTAAAGGTAGGTCCACCAAACTTTAAATACAGCAGCAGAATCCTCACTTTAAATTATCATTTTAAATTGAAGTACTCTTACGTATTGCGGAATTACTTAACTCCTTTGTGACCTTTGGGTTGGCCTATCATTACAGCCGGGAGCAGAGTCTGAATCATTTTGGAATTTTAAATGTGTTTTTACAAAGAAGTTGTGTAAAATGTACTCTAGTTAAATGCAATGCACAAACAAAATCAATCTGAAAACAGTTTCTGTAAAATTCAGAATGTAGCAATCATTTTATAATGTCCAGCTGCAGCAGGCTCTGTCTTCTCTTACTGGAGTCCCCAGTTTTTGCCGTTAAGGTGCAGACTCGCTCCTCTCCTCTTCCTCACAGTCCTTATCGCTCTGTCATCCACACAGACTTCAGCGGTCCTGCATTCCCTCTACTGCAGCATTTCTCCTGCACTGCTGCTGACCTTTAGCTCAGGTCACCAGAAACTCCTTATTCAAGCAGTCGATGGAGAGCTTCAGCCCGCTCTTCTGTTTGTGAGGGATAAAAAACATACGGAGGTTGTGGTTGATATATCAGTAAGTCTGTAATATCATTCAATAAGCAAATTCTCAACAGGCCAAGGTTGAGATGTGTGGTACAGTGTTATTAAATCTGCGTATTAGATAAGCTCATGTGCTGTTCAGGCATAAAGACGTGCTGAATAAGAACACCATGTGGTAGTAAAGCGTGGATTTGTTGCATATATAAATGCATGTTGTGGCTTTTTGAACTTTCTTGAACTAAATAAAGCTTTTAAAAAAACAGCAAAACTGTAGCAAGAATTCAATGAAAGAAAGTGAGGTGAACAAATGCTTAGAATTATTTTGTAATAGTTTTTATGAGGCTAAACCAACTCAAAACCTACCTTTTTTCAAAAAAGGCACATAACACATGACCTCTGCTCCCTCCCCATCTCTGCTTTTTGTATTTATATTTATTTTTATTTTTGCTTTTTAGCACTTCATGTAAAGCAACTTTGAGTACTTATAAAAGGGCTATATAAGTCTTATCAATTATTATTATTATTATTATTATTATTATTATTATTATTATTATTATTATTATTGTTATAATTGTTATAATTGTTATTATTAATTTTGGAGACGGTCCTGTAGGTAGGACTGCAGGTAGGACTTAAGACTACAAGCATACCTCATACAACTCCATTGTTGCCCCTGCCCTCTGGAACTCCCTCCCCAAACACATACGCAACTCCACTGACCTACAAACATTCAAATCCCACCTCAAAACACACACAATGTTTTTATTTCCACTGTGTTTTTAACTTGTTTCTTTTATTGTGTCTTTTATTGTGTGCTATTTGTGAAGTGTCTTTGAGTTCTGTGAAAAGCGCTATATAAATAAAATGTATTATTATTATTATTATTATTATTATTATTATTATTATTATTATTATTATTATTATTATTATTATAAAAAACCCTGAACATTACAATATCTTAGCATCAAGGATGTAAAAACTGATGAGGTGGATTATGTGTGAATGGACTTTGATCAAGGAATTAATTTATAAGCATGAACAGTTTTTATGATAAATAATATGTGATGAAGCTTGTAGAATAGAAATCTTCAGAGCATCACCAAATTAACCTAAAAGTCAGGTTGTTTTCTAAAAAATAAAATCTGATTGTTTCCTTTTTCTAAAGATGTCCTTAAAAAGCTCAGAACAAACTCTCATAGATTCTTTCTCACAGATTTTTTCTGAAAAGGATATTTTTCTTTTCTTTTGACGTGTGGTTCTATGACTTACTTGTCACTTGTGCGTGTATTACCCACAGGGGATCCTGCAGGCGTGTGAACATGTGTGTTGCATCAGCAGACAGTGCTTCAGTACATGGGTTTTCTGAAGGCAAAGTAAAGTGCTAAAAATGTTCAAAACAGAACATTCACTTACAGCTACACTTGTGTTTGAGCCAGAGTTTCTGGAAATTAGCCAAATTATGTGGAAGTGTCTGCAGCGGTCAAAGCCTAGCTTCTGTTCTGGTTCTGTGGATGGGTTCTCAACAAGGTGGCTGAGCAGACTGACACTCCTTGTGTATAATATACTCACTATTGACAAGTACCTCATACAACTCTGCTTTTTGTTGTTGTTGTTGTTGTTGTTGTTGTTGTTGTTGTTGTTTGTAAGAAAACACCATTACACATAATGAGACCAGCACAGTAATACAGGTACCACTTTGTCCACAGGGGGCACCTAAAGCAACGTGGAATGTTAGTTCCTCACCGTATATTGTTACCAAGCTCTCTTACTAATCACCCGGCTGTGTTAAATACTTGATTCTGATTGGTCAAAACTCCATAACAACAGTGATCAATTCTGAACACACCTCTGTTTTGTGTCATGATCTTGTCTCACCCTTTTGGGATTCTAATTTGCATAACCACCTGCTCACCATCCCTTACACTCAACACTAAAAACACAAAACTATGTGCATGTGTTAGATACTCAGGTATGTCCTAGTTTTACGTTTCAGCTTTGTCTGCACCAGCTTCTTATGTTTCAAACACAGACAACTTGACTGCATTCATGTATTAAAGCACACAAGTTTCAATTCCAATACACAGCACATAGTATGCCATGTTATTTGTTGTATGTATGTTGATTTCTGTGCTGCTAAAGCCGATATTTGCTCAGTGAAATGAGATTCAGAGAGGAACACAGACGGATTCTTGTTTGAGGCATGTGCAACTGTTGTCATCTCCACAAGGACTCATTGTGTGGTTGAATTTGTAATCCCTTTTGAAATGCAAAAATATGCTTTATATATGATATGGTTGAATGCATCCAATTACGGCCTTTAATTTTTAAATGATTTGCTCTTGAAACATATTCCCGGCAAGTGTTCCCCTCTAAAATTCTTGTTCTCTTTAATCTTGCAGAGAGTAGGAATGAAGGGGAAACTAAACAGGACTAAAATGGGCTTTCATAACTTAAGTGAAAATCACCCAACCTCACACAAGTGTTCAGCTGATGGCCTTGCAGTAGTGTGTCATTAGCATTCATTATAGTCCTATAAGCCAGAGTAATTACAGGCCCAAGTGCAGGGAGGAATAGCAGTTTACACTGCTAGTAATTTGATTTGCATCTACGCTAATAACTTCTTTTGTGTGTGTTTATGTGCCGTGTCAGAACACAAGTGCCATTTGGCTGCAGGCTGTATGAGGCGAAAAAAAAAAGCCTTTTAAATTCTAAGATTGAGTTGCCTTTGCTTTCAGCACTCGAAGCTCTCAATCTGCTAAGGCGTTCAGATTAGCGTGATCACAGAACAAGTGATACTGCATTTTTCTGAAAGTCGTTTTGATGGGTTTTGCAGGAAATGTGGGGCAGTTAAGGAACAGAAAAGCAGCAGGCAGCGCGTTTCTCTGTGCAGCTTTTTTTCAGTGCAACCTTCAGAATGTGTCTCAGCTCTAATCTAATAAGGAAAAACGGTACCCCAGTTTCCCTCTACACACAGTTTATGGTTTTAGAACAACATGCTGCAGATTATCTGATTATCTACATACAAAAGCATAACCCTGCACGTGCATCTTCATCACAACTAAGATATTTCTCTCTATCACAAGTGCCTCCTTTATGAAGCTTTTAAAGGACATTAAAGAAAACACCAACATTGCCACAAGTTGTAGTGCTGGTATCCTGTTCTGCAAGCGCCCCGGCAGCCCTGAGGGAACCAATAACAGCACTTTCCTGGCAGTGTCTTGAAAAGAGGCCGGCTCCCTCTTCTGATGACTGACTGAGAATAGAGAAGCATTCCCCAAAGCTGATGAGGTCAGAGGGTTAAGACTATGCTTTTGTTGCAGGACAATGACATCCTATTTACCTGGCGGGGTCTGGCTTTCTTCTCCATGCAACTGTGACCTCAGTGAGAAAACCAGACCTTTGTCTCGTTGACAAATAGAGGCTCAACGTTCAGACTCGCTTGGTTACACCTCAGTGGCCGCTGGCTGCAACACCTGCGGGATCCTGATGTGGTCTCCTGATGTTGGTTGCTGCTGAAGATCTACCTGGATACTGGTTAGGTCTACAGGAAGCACTTCTCAAAACCTAGATAATACATTCATTATTTTAAAGATCTTTTTAATGTTGCTAGTTAGCAAATACAGCATTGCATTGAACGTTCAGTATTTGAACTATTTCTTAAGCTTTGGAGAGTATTTCTGATATTAATACTGCAATCTGCAATTTTATGTTGTGTGAAAGGTGTGTCTCAAACTGAGGTACACACTGAGAATTATTCCCCAACTCATGCATACCAGAGCACTGCAGCATCTTTAAACCCACTCCTCTAGTTTTAGAAATTGAATCAAACATTTGATTTTGATTTCACTCATCTAATCAGCATCATTTCCTTTAATTTTAGCAAATAAAAATCTGACAAACAACTTAGTACTCTGTACCTACAAACACAGATCAGCTCTCTGCATGCATGGTGCACACAAAGAGAGGCATTTAGCAGCTAAGAGCCTGTTAGAGTAGTTGGTGACCAAAAAACGAGCTAAAAGAAGGTCAGATACTCCACTTATGTTAATGAATTGCGACTAAAAATTATTGTCAGGATATGCAAATAAGCAGCTGTTTGCCAAGACGTTATCAGTATTGTATTGAACACCATTGAATGTGACAATGTTATTGCAGTGGTCACAAAAATGGCTAATATAATGGGGTACTGGTTTGGCCTATTGGTTGAATTGCGCACCCCATGAACTTGTCTATTGGTCTTAAAGCAGGCGGCTTTGATCCGAGCATGTATGATTGTGAGTGGGATATGTAAAGAAGCATGTGTAAGGTTGATGTGCTGAAATCTTGGAAACCCCTGTAATTACCAAAAATGCGTGCATGAACATTAGAACTGGAGCACAAAGAAATGGAAAAAGGTGGCCTGGTGGACTTGGTCTTTACATTCCCAGATCTGAATGCAAATGACTAAAAAAATGGCGGCCCCATCTCACTACTTACATGACCTAAAGGATCCATTGCTAATCTTGGTGCCAGATACCACAGCACACCTCCAGGGGTCTTGTGAAGTTCATGTCTCATCAGGTCAGGTGTACAGTATTTAGGCCCTGACCCGAGTAGAGGTTGGCCAACACAATTCTAGGCAGGTGTTCATAATGCTATGGCTGACCTAGCATGAATTTGAATGTAGCATTTCCTTAGGACTCTGTCTAAAAGTGGATCTAAATCTGACTACCAACCCCAGCTTTAAATGAGGCTGTAAACATTTTTAAATCAATATGAGGTCTAAATGGGGATTATTTGGTTTTGGTTAGCCTCAAGTGGACACTTGGGAAACTGCAGTTTTTAGCACTTTTGCATTGACTCCAGATTTGACGGTTGCTGCTTGTTTGTGACACACGTGTTCACTCTATCCTAACTGATTTTTATTGTAGCTCTGCTCAGTTCCAGTTCACTTTTTAGCAAACCAGTAAAGAAATAAATGGGACGATGGCATGAACAAAATTTTAGTCACCCACTTTGCCCCTGCAGGATAGAAGTGAATGTAGAGTGGGAATAGACCCGTTTACTCTCCAACTAAGGTGCTCAGAACTTTGAGGAATATATCAGTGGTGGCCACTCTCTGCTTTGATTGTTTTCTGTTTTTAAAGCCAATTTTTGACAGTGGATCTGAATGCAATTTGAGAAGCAGGTAAAAACCAGGCTCACACTGGTTTCTAACCCTGGATGGTCATCCGAGGATGTCAGTCATGAAAGACACCTGATAGCTAGCCCCCCTGGAGCTCTTCCTCTTCCGTTTACCCGCTCTCCTAATCCGCCGCTAATGGTTAGCAATGGAGGCCCAGAGGAAGATTCAACCGTTGGTGTGTGGAAATCCCTGCTGGAGTGGGAGTGTCGCGCTTGAGGAAGTGCTCAGCGAAGCGCGCCAGAGACAGCGGCGGGACCCTCATGCCATGTGCACCAAAACGCTCAAGGTGACCCGGCAACACAAATTTTACCAAGCACACACTCACATACGCACTCACACAAAGAAAGCACTGCAGCACAAAGGGATACAGTTTGATTGTGATCACTGACGAAAGCTAAAGGGATCTTCTTCCCTGAAATGGTTCCAGATCTGTCACATTGTTGAAGGTGGATTTCATTTGTTGTGTCCTCTCAGTTATGATATTTATTTCTTGTATTCTGAAATGAGGGTATCTGACACAGAAATCAACTTTGAGTGAGAGAGAAAGAAATGTTCAGTATCAAACCTCCTGCAAAATGCCCGAGGTGTTTAGGGCAATTGTGGAGAAGTGGCAGCAGAGATGTGATATAGCATGATAGCACATAAACTGTTAATTAAATGTTTCAGGGTTGCAGCCGTGTAATTTCCTTCATCAGCTGATAAGAGACTTAAAGGTTTGTTCTCTCTGGCGCTCTCGCAGTGCTTTGGCCTCAGCTTTGTTCGCCTTTGATGGATGGTTTTGTGTTGTTATTTCACAGGGTAACTTTTCATATAGAATTATTGTCAAACACAATGTGTGTGTGAAGGAAGCGGACAGAGGCCATGTTGTTTCACCTCATTGTTTTAGCCTCGGGGCCCAAGGTCAGGTTTAGATGGCATTTGTCAGCGTCCGCGTAAGTGTTGCGGGTTTGAACTTTGACCCTGCTTATGTCTGCGTGGGATGCTGGTGTCAGGGCAGAACAATGGAGGGGTGACAGGACACACTGATATAAGGATGTTGGGGACGTCGCCACAGGCCTTTACGTTGACGTTTGGCCAGCAGTGCTGCCAAGACACACAAACCTGAAGCAGTCTCAGTTTCCAAATCAGAGACCCTTCCTCACAAGTAAACAAAATGTGCATAAAGGTGTCAACACCAATGGTGCACTGTGTAAAACCGGGGATAGAGATCATTTCATCCAGGACTTTTTTCTGTGAACCCGGACCTGTGGACCTTCTTTAGTAATGAGCTGTCACAGGTGAAAGTTTAAACCCAAGCTCTTGTTTTACTACACATTATTTTCCAACATCATAAAATGAGTTCTCCCTTAGCTGCACAAAAGAGAAAATATGCATCAGTTTTAAATGTTTCATGTGTGTATGTTTTGAATGCATGGGGTAGAGATGATTTGCATGGCCTTAACTTGAGGCTTGGGTTTTATTTAGATGCATGCTCATAAGAATACCAATTTAGGATTTCATTCTTCTGCAGAAAAGTCTGTTTAACACAATCGTCCGTCTAAGACCCAAAATGAATGTCAGAATGGGTGAAAAAAGAGAGGTGCTAATCTCAATGAAGGAACGGGCAAAAAAAGAAGATTGATATTAATATCAAATCAGGGCATGTGTGGGAGAAGCAGCGTAGCGCGAAATGCTCAATCTAAACCTTGGGGACGTCCGTCGAGGAAGCACTAAATGTGGACTGACCTCCTTAACCCATCCAGCAGGATCCTTTTTGCTGTAATAAATAATAGAGGATTGGTCGGGTCAAGCAAAGCACCACTGTGTGCCCTCTCCTCCCACGCGAGGGGTCCGTTTGCTGATCACCCCTGAAGACACAATGCAGAATGTGTCCCAGAAGCCTCAATCAATTATTGATGCTTGATGAGAGAGGAGCCAAGACAATCTCTTAACTTCTAACTTCTTGGTGATATGAAAGTGAGATTGAATGGTCCTGGAGAACACGGCACACCCTCCAGGTTAATTGTGGTTAAGCATCATTTGTGTGCACGCAGCGTGATTGCTGCCCAGCACAGCTGAGATGAGACTGACCCCGAAATGGGCGCTTTGAAATTGGTTCTGAGCACAGATTTTGTCAAGAGTCCTATTAAATTGTGAATTTATTTGAGCAAGTGTGCATGCTGGTGCTAAAACACTTCAGCTTGCTTGCAAGTTCCTTGCTTCCTTCTCCTTTTTTTAACCTCCCCTCCTGCTCTCTCCAGCCACTGTGTTCGCTACTTCATCCCCTGAAACCAGCCGCCGCCTGATACAGCTGCTGAACAAACACACTCGGATCAAAAACAACTCCTGTGTAGTCTCACATTTCCGCCTAAATACATGTAGTGTCCTAAACAGAGATTATCTGGGCAGCTGATCTTGATTGTCTTCCCCTTTTCGCTCCCAGGTGGCAGAGCAAGGTCCACATGTTTGCACAGGCTCAGCAGCGGTCCCTCGGGGGCAATGCTACTGCAGCTAAACTCTCTGATGCTCCTGATTGCACATCACTCTCTGTGTGTGTGTTTATCTATCTATGCATACAACACACAGACAAACACACACACACACACAAACACACTGACGGCACAGTTGATAGACTATATCACACCTTATTATGCTACAAAAGGATTGAGATAGCACCTGGTTTGTTGGATGCTAATCTCCTTCGTAGAAACACAGTTTAACCTGAAACTCAGCTGATAATCAAACATGAGGTCTCTTAATCGGACTGATAAATATAAACATAATAATAGATATAATATTATGATAAAGTAATGAACAATAAAATTGCATTAGAGGCTTTGTGCTGTGAAAGCTGACTGATTTGCCATCACTTGGATCCATGACAGTTGTTTATTGATGCCTTGGGGCCAGACGACAAAATGATGAATAGAGAGGAAGTAATCAGAAGCACTCTTGAGATGCACTGCAGATACGCTCTCTCCACAGGGTCTGCTACAGTGCAATACAACAATTAGACTGCTGGGTGACTTTATTATTAGTATTATTCCCTTTAAAGTGTGAAAAATAATTAATAGTGACCTGAATTTGCCTGCTTTGTTCTGCAGATCAAATTCAAAATGAAGAAATTCAAGATCTCCGTGTGCAGAACATTGAAGACAATGTAGAAAAAATTAAAAATATTTCCATCTAGCTCATTGCTTTTTGTGCTATTTCCCATTTTACCATCTTTATCTTGAGGTCTCACACAGTGGTGGTTTGTGTGGGGATATTGGTGCCCAAGGTTAAACACATTACGTCTGCGTTCAGCCGGCAGTTTCCTCAGCTTTGCACAATTAAAGAGAATTAAAGTCTGTTTTTTTTCCCAAACATAATTACTGGGTATGAAATGAGTCATAGCCGAGTGTTAGACACTCAACAATGGCGGAAGGAAAAACTTGTTCATCCGATTGTGACTGCCAGAACATTGCCCTGTGGAGACAGGAATGGAAACAAACATACACACACACACACACACACGCAGAAAAAAACATATTTTCATTCTTGCATTCTTTTATTTGGATACAGATGTATTCACTCCTGTGTCAGTCACTCTTTTTAAAATGCTCGTCTTAACTTCTTTTTTACAGGAAAGCTGCATTTACTGTTTGGGGGGCTGTGAAAGCCAAAGATTCTGTGTTATTGTGACAAAGTGGCGGACTAACCTCCCCCTCCAAACAACTCCTTCTTTTCTCGGGTAAATAGAAACACAAGGACACAAAAGTGTGTTTGTGTGTGTGTGAGTGTGTGAGGGGGGTTGCAGTGAGGGGTTGCCTGCCCTGTGGGAGGATTTGAAAATATTTTGCAATCAGGAATGAATCAAACAGATAATAAGTGTTTAAGAATCTGTGAACCCTATGGAGCGTGTTCCCTTCCCCTTTTATCTGATGCAACTATCGGTTGTCTTGTCTTTATCAGCTTACAGTATGGGATGCCACACAGCAGCAGCAGAAAGAGTAGAAAGAGCACATGTTGGAGGGGGAAAATGCTTGGCTGCAGTGCCCTCTTGTGGCAGATAGTGGTACTTGTCGTGTGCAAACTTGGGAGAAGTCCACAAAGAAGACTTCCAAGGAGTCGAGCCTGGAATCCTGCTCAGCATGAGTGCTTCAAAAAGGTCATTATCTCTACTTTTGTGCAGAAACATGTAATTAAAGAGAATCATTTTTTGTTAATCTCTTTATTGACATTCTATCAGAAGTTGTCAGTGATGCCTGCATGTGAAAAAGCAGCAAAACTAACATGAGATGAGTGTTCTGGTCAAGTTTTAAGTGTTGAACTCTGCAAGCCAAAGCCTTGTGCCTTGTTTGCACTCCTTTGTCCGCTGCTGGCCCAAATGAGCCTCTCTCCCTGCCATGGGGATGAGAAGACAGGAGATAGGATTATGCGATGACTTGTGTTCGCCGATGATGAACAAGCCCTCGTTAGCAAGCACTTTAATGTGTGGACAGATAGCGCGCTCATTAGCTCTAGTAATGACCACTTCACAGTGTACTGCTGCTCTAATTGCATGTTTTGTTCTCTCCGAGGCTCCGGCGCTGCAGGGTGGAAGACATCTCTCTCCTGTCCTCTTCAAGAAAACTGGGCACTATCTCTCCAAAACTTCCTCAGTCTTTTCTCTTCCTTTAGCCGTGCCATCTATCACAGTTTGAGGACGCAGCATATTTGTGGTCACCGTGCTGTCTGAATGAGGCATGGCAGATTGGAAGCTCTGAAAATCATGTCGACTAAATGGAACAGATGAGACTGGATGAGAAGCCGGGTATTGTCCCTGTAGCTAGGGCAACAGAGGTTCCAGCTCAATTGTACTTCTGTCGATTAATTCAGTTATGCAGCAGTAATAATTTTTGAAGATATTGAACGATACCAATGGAGAGAAATATGAAAAACTGAAGATCTCACCTTTTGATGCTGGGAAAAAAATATGAGTAGCTTCCAGCATCAAAAGCCCTAATCACATCATATTTTCAGAACATAAAAGACTCTCTCCTTTCCCCATTTTATTCCCCCTGCTGTAGTGATATGTCATGTCAATCGTTATATTATGCACAAGTGCTTCTTCTTTATTGTGGATTGTGGATTCCAGATCGGGTGGGACATTTGATAGAGAAGCTCAGAGGATTCTGATGCCCTTCTATTTTCCTTGATTTTGTTACCAGTGGGACATTTTTGCCTGCACATTCTTTCATGTCCCTCCCTGCTCTGAAAGTAAGTTGTTTATTCTCCACGATGACTATCTCCGGCTCAAAAAATATCTTCTGAAAAGACTTCTGAGCAAATCTGTCCAGGCTTGGTCCCTTTTTAAATCTAAAGCTTGGGTAGAAGCCTACAATGGCTTAGAGTCCTTAGAGGAGGCAGCTTTCTTTTACTCTCTTTCTCCACTCCCCAGTCATCTTTGTGATACTTGTGAACACACAGCTCTATGACAAGGAGCTAACTTAAATCAATTTAAAACAGCTTTTGAATTGCCTTTCGATATGCCATTGTGTTTACTTGAAAAAGAATGAAAAGAAAATCTGAATTGTAACATCTGTCATATTGGGTGCCCCCCCTCTGCTTTGCAGCTTTCGTCACACGCACAATGAGGTATTGATCGATTCAAGTCCATTTAGGTTTTGAAATAAATATAAGGAAAAAAAAGGAAAACGTATAATCTATCTGGGCTAGAAAGCAGAGAAAGCAGGGAGAAAGAATCGGAGGGCCTGCAGGCAAACAAACGCATTAAAGACATCCAGAGCACTGAGGCATCCAAGCTATGCTAAGCCAGCAGGATGATTCATTTAAGCACATCTCCCGTCTCTGTAAGCGCCACAGTCATTGTTGCTCGGCAGTGTATGCTGCAATGAACAGCAGCTTTAAGTGGAAGAGAACTGCGGTGGTCATTCTTTGGAACAACAGTAAAAACTATCAAAGTTTTGTGTTCAAAAAGCCGCTCGCTCAGTGCGTCTGGTTGCTGTATTTCAGACCCGGGCCTGAGTGCTTTCTGCTCCCTGAGAGGATCAAGTGCTACTTGAAATCATAGGAGGTACTGACCATGAAAAAGACCTTAGCTTCATGTTCCACATTATATCTTATAGACCATCAGCCTGGCGCACAATGCCACTCAAGACCCCTTCAAGTGACATCTTAGTACGAACAGAGCAGGAGAATTGTGCTGAAATACCTCTTTGCGGAAGCCAACCTGAGCTACAAGCAAATCCTTTTAATCCAGTACAGTATACTTAAGGACTGACCATTGGTAAACCCTCGAGAAGAGAGAAGTATTAATAAGCTGTCACAAGGCTTACTCATTCTGTGATTTCCACAGACACTTAACTGCCATGGTGAGAGGCAGGGGAGGGCTCGGGATGAGTGCTCACCCCTGATCTTTACCCCTCTTAAAGCAGTAGGGAAAATGGAGGCAGGCAGGGGATTATGGAGTGCAGTAATTGTGGAGAGGTGTTGGAGTCAGGATGCAGCGTTTCTGCTGGATTAAGACAAGAAGACAGGCTAATCTTGGATTGGGAGAGGAGACACAAGGGTCGGAGTTGTTCTGGAGCCCTGAGGCCGTTTGGAAAGCTTAAGTGGCAAAAAAAAGGACTGCTTATCCATACCTCTCTTGTGCTGTGAGACGGCCCTCTTCAAAATCATCCTTTAGCGTATGAAATGCTTCCATATGTTGTCATTTAGCGTGATAGAAGCAGACTCGCACTGAAGTCTAATTTTCTTGCCTCTAATGCAAAAAAGGAAGGGATGAGATTTGGAGAATGGTCACTTTCTTCTCCTGCGTTTTGCTCCTCTGCTGACATTCAGCAGCCCTTGATGCTTATTAGCAATAATAATAATGATGGAAAATGCTGGCAAATTGCATTTTTCCTACTTTATTTCCCCCCTTTTGCCTTCCTCTCGACGCCTTTGTGCCGGCACAGTCCCCGGTGCTTCCTCACTCCAGTTTGTTGTTGTGCTTCCATTGTCTCCCTGAGGGGAGGTGACCCCGTGTCTGTTGGTTGTATCAGCAGCCCTGCATTGTACTCAGGGGGGGATTTAGACTCTCAAAGCATCTTCCCGCTGCAGCTTTCCCAGCAAACACCCAAAGTGGTATCTCGCCTTTTCTCTCGCTCAGACATTAATCTTGCTCTACCCTTCTACATCAAAAATGCTTGTATTGTCAGGGAGCGCTAATGTTTGCCTCCTATTCACTATATATACACATATATGTATTTTTGTGTCTGAGGGAATCAGTCGAATGCATTGTTCCCAAATCATTGTAATATCTATTTAGAGTGGCAACAGCACTGGCTGCCGATGCTCAGTATTCATGGAGCATAAACCAGCCTTAAGACTTAGAAAAGCTGAAAGGGCTTATCCCTATATTCTTAAACTCCCCTCTTTTATGTTGGTCTTAGGCATTAAGGATAGGATTGTGAATAGCAATTGTTCAACTGCTGCACTGAGAGTGAGTGTGTATACGTGGGTGGGGGTGTTTTATTCGCTGGCAAAATCCGTTCCCTTTCTCCCATTTTTTTCAACTGTAAATATTAACTGTGTTCTTAACTCTTAACGGTGTATGGGACACAGTAATGTGCTTTTAAGGATATATTATGTGAAAGATTTTCCACTGCATACACTGCTGCTTGAAATAAGAAAAGGCTATTTTATGGAGCCTGAAAACAAATTTGCTACGGCAGAAGAAAAAGACGCAGAAGCAGAAAAAAATAGATGGAAGTTTGCAGTATCAAGTCGTCAGCAAACAATGAAAGAGAGATCTCAAGGGGGCTGGGCGAATCTTTAAAAAAAAATGATTGCATCCTGCTTTTATTTCTTCCCTTTTCTCTTTTTTTGTTCCCTCGCTATGTTTCAAATCCCTGCTCGCTCTTTCTTCAGAAAGTGTGTAGTGCTAATGCATTTCAAAAGCCCTTTTTCAAAGCACAATAGAATATCGCCATAGAAGTTTAGTGGTTCCGCTAAAGAAAGTGGCTCAGTCATTGAGAGCTGTTCCCCATTGTGCAGGAGCCTAAGACATTCTCGCTGAAAAGTCACCATCATTTTTCAGTTTTCATAGCTGCGGCAGGAGTTAAAAGGTTGTCGAAAAAGCTTACATATTGCTGTGTTGCCTTATAACCTGTTTCAATAATTGCTGTAGTGAATCTGATTGTTTGGGGCATTACTCTGCAGCAGCAGAAGAAGATCTACTCAGAGAGGCTAAAAAGCACAGATTTCAAGTTAAGTTCTGCACAATGCTGAGTTGCATATCCTGGAGGCCGAGTTAACCCTTCACTTGATTTGATCTATTTTAGCCAAGCCTATGTAAACATATGCTACATTTAAGTGAGCATTAAGACTGTGGGAACCATTACTTGTACTGTAAAGTGCAGCCGACTGTGTATAATCAAAACAGAGGACGGCACTTAGGGGGTTTTGACAGCTGCAGCCGCTCCTGTTGATATCAAACAAGACCTTCTGAAACCTTAAGGATGAGTTGGCATGAAACAAATTGCCCCTAATTGTCAGGAGGATAAATTGTGACTGAGAGCGTTTGTAATTCTGTCAGCTACCATTCACCCCCTCATCTCCATTCATCTGGGCCCCTGCACTTTAATTGAGAGGGTCTGGACTGTGTGAGTGAATTGGTAATAGAAAGAGGGACCCAGTGTGGATATTTTAATCAGCGTTGACTTCTGTACCGGGGCAGAAATGAGACAGTGCACCATGGAGCGGCAGGGCCATCCATCTTCAGAGCCTCAGGTGGAGGTGGAGGAGTGGCTTCTGCATTGGATGTGACAGTCACTCAGAGGTGCTCATGGATCAGAGCTCTCTACTGATGGTTATTGGGATTTATGCTCCCCTTCAAAAACAATAAAGTGACCCCTCTGATTCAGCACAGGCAGCAGTCGGAGGGGCCCTAATGGTCCTGTTGAAATAACGTTACACATAGGAGAAAAGTTACTACATCTTCAGGATATTGTTCTTCAATTAAGTTACCTTCCTGCTGTTTTATACATGAACTCTATGAGTACTTGTCTGTCATGTCCAGAGAAAACAAGTAGCAACCTCTGGTGTTCATAAATGAAGCCAATTCTGAAGTGCAAAAAACTGCAGTTCCTCATGTGTCCACTTGAGGCTGGCTCCAAAAACTCAGGTCGACCCATTAAGTCTCATGTTAAGATGCACAACTTTACAGCAAAATTAAACCTTTTTACAGCCTCGGTCGAACAATAGTTTTGGGTATGAAGCTCATTTATTTATCAGTTAACATTGTCCAGGGAGTGAATTATTTTTCACAAGATAACATGAAGGGTAGGAGTTATACTGCACATAGATGTGCTTGATGAGGTGTGTTGCATCGTTCTTTGGATTGGCATGTGTTTCTTGATGTATGAAAAATGAATCAAATCAAAATAAATCAAATCCATTATAGTTGTTTGCCAGATGGCCAAAGGCCCGCCTCAGCTCTTCCTGATCAAAGTTAGTTTGAGTCAGCATTTCTACCATCTCTCCAGAAACCAATGGGTGACGTCACAGAGACTACAGTCATGATTTAAATAGTTTGACAGAAACAGAGCTAAAGGGTTAAAAGGTGAAAATCATTCAATACCCAGAATTCATTGGGTAATAATCTTACAAAGCCACTCACTTGCCCTCTTCACATCATACACATGAACAAGGTAGTCTGTGTTTTAATCTGCAGCAGTACATAGCTTAGCATCCTTATAAGATGGTTGAGTGTATGTAACCAGGTTGTAATAGTCAGCAGGGCATCACTCAGACATTCTTACTTTCATGTATCTTCATACAGGAACATTTAAAAAATACAAAAAACATTTTAAGCATGACTTACACTTGGACTTCAACTTGTACTGAACCGTGGTATTATCACCATCACTCAGGTATATGACCTGAGTTCTTCCTCCATCACTGTCCATGTCTCAGTATTTGTTATTAAGTGCTTCTGATGACTTGATGTGTAATGCTTATCACTCACTTCATGTCTGCATTATTATTACACATGACAGCCGAAGCTTTCGTCCATTATAAAAAAACCACACATATAGCAGTTCATAAATAGGCCGACGGGTCTATTTTTGAAATTGGACAAGAGGGAACTGATCAGAATGGATGTCTATTTATTATTTAGCTCGGGGATATTTGGTGTGGCCCTCACATGCTTTACTTCTACATATTCTAATTTGTCCTTGTCATGTTTATCATTAATCTTTGGCCCTGCTTTGCTTGAGACACGGTGATTTGTTGCGACGTCCCCGGGGATAACTTAAAACATTCTCCAATATGATAATGGCATTATGCCAGCCTCAGTGAAAATGTGTCATATAAATTAAACATTATCAGTGACTACATGCATCATATGTTGATATGACAGGCCTCATTTTACGCTGAAACACTTGGATGTGTCACTTCTAATGCATTTTTATGATCCCTGGGCTGCAGTTAGGTCACCTATCAAAGCTCCAGAGTGCTCTTTGATTACACGCCATACATGCAGCTCATATTTATTCACTGAAAAAGGTATAGGGCTCTGTTTAATCAAATTACAATGCAAAATAACTGAAATAATATGCTCTGAGAACATCATTGATATGATTGTTTTTATCATGCAGTATGCAGGATTTCTCCTGCAGGACAGGTGATACACAATCATTATTTATCCATAACATGCAGGACATATGGACAAAAATGATGCATGAAGTTTTTGGGTTTCTTTATAACGTAAACATGATCCTGTTTGAAGTGATATTAGCTTCCTCGCATTAATTATCCATGTGACGGATGCATAAACAGCTGCAGGCTGACGAAACTCATCAATCAAACAGTACAGGACAGCACATTTGATATTACTGGGCATTATTCACTATTGTCCCTCAGTGACTACACTTTTTGAGAATATATCAATCACACACATTGTTAGCAATTGATTATTTCAAGCAGGCGGAATCACAAGATTAAGAATAATTATTATCCAGCTTTCTTATTAATCACCCTGCTGTGTTAAATACTTGATTCTTATTGGTCAAAACCCCATGACAATGGTTATAAATTCTGAGTATCAAAGATGATGCTTGGGACAACCTGATCACACGTCACACATACAAAATCAATCCACGGAAAGGAGTCACTGCACGTCTAGTGCACTGTTTAGGATTTTACTGCTTCCTGTTGACAATGTGACAAAAATGTTACTTCCTGATATCATCTGTAGACATTAGGAGGATGTTTTTAACCTTCCTGTTATCCTCAAATGTCCTAACATCTTTATCCTTGGGGTCAATTTCAAGTTTTCGTTGGAAATATTTCATTTTCCCCCTACCCCATGTGTGAACTATCAGTGGTTCTCGCAATTCTACAGGTATGGTTGAGGGAGCCTTTTTTTGATTATAAAATTGTATGCTATAGTGACCTCAATATCGTCCAAAACAACCCCAAATAACTTGTGTAAAATATTGAAATTTTTGTTTTATACAACTTAAAAAGGCTGGGGTCAAATTGACCCCAAGGAACAACGATGTGTACATTTTTTTTTACAGTACATTGGAACTTATCATCATGTTAATTTCATGTTTACCTAGTTGTCCCCATTAAATTAGCAGAAGCCATAAAATGTAAAGCCAAAAAAAATGATATAAATCATTCATTTAGATACGTTAAACATTAAATGGTGTCAAATTGACCCAAAAGATAATGGGAGGGTTCATATGAATCTAAATTTATTCAGAGAAAATAACACCTTAGATTGGTTGTTAGCTGACGAGTCACAAGCAGAGATAACATGAGAAGTGTTAAAATAGAGCAGGGATGTTTAAACACATGAGGAGCTGAGTTAATGAGGCATCGACCAAATTGAAGAAAACACTGCAACATGGTATGGGACAGAAAAGTTACAGGGAAGAGGACCTGATACAGGTATTGCAGTTATTTTCTGCTTCGGTTAAAAATGCTGACGGAAAAAAATGTTTAGACTTTAACGTGAATGGAAATGTTACATTTAATGTTGAATTAACTGAAAGTAGGCTAAGAATTCTGATGCCATGGAAGCGCTACCAACCATCAACAGTAATTTAACTGTATAAATAAATCATTTTTAAAATCAATAAAATATTTAGATTGATACTTAGAGTCAACTTGTTTGTATATTCAGTTGGTCGCCAGGTGAAGAGAGGTAATGTACAGTGAGCAGTTGGTTTCTGGGAAATTTGCCCCGTAGTCTTCAGTCACCCTTTCCAGAAACAATTTCATATATCCTCTGGCTAACTATTTACTATTCCTTTGATAAATCATATGAGTTGTTGCTGTTAGTTGCTGTTTAATGCTTCTAACGCAGATTTTTTTTCTTGTTTTGCTCTTCATACTTTTGCACAAAAAAGCTTTGAGGCTGATAACTGAGTGAATCAGTGGACTTTAAGGCCTCATTTTGGTGCAGTCAGGAAGAGAAGAGTAGGCAGAGACATGCTGCTGGCAGAGATGAATTAGAGCTGTGGAAAAGCACTCTGATCCTTGCAGGTGACATTATTCTGCCCTGCCTCTCTGTTCCTTCTCTCTTCCATTTTCTCTCCATCAAAAAAAAGGGAACAGAGGGTGAAAAGGGTTTCTTTGTGGAAAATGGAACAAAGTATAAAACATATTCAAAGAAAGTATGAAATTCTCCAACTTCAGAAAGCCATTTAGATCATCCGCCAGAGTGACGTAAGGGAAAATAATATACTTGACCCTTTTGTCTGTGCACTTTGAGAAGTTTGTTATAATGGCAAGCCCTGTAATAATTCACTGTACCTCATGTATATTAAGTAGAAATTCACTGGCTTTTATGATAAATTGCCAGGGTAACGCCAGGACACCTCTTTTGCATTTCAATGCGAGAGAGTGTCAGATTCTTATTTCATTACCAGGCGACACATTAGCTGATGGATTTTAATTTTCTTTTTTTTTTTTCCTCCTGCTTGCAAGAATCCTCAGAGACCAGGTCGAAACAGAAAGGGTGTGAATGTGAGGGTATGTAAGAATGAAATAAATAAGTACAAAAAGAGTGTCAAGGAAGCTTTATTGCATTTTTGAAGCCATCACAAAAAAAAAGAAAAAAGAGCAAAGTCAGTTTATGTTCCTTTTGCGTACCTTTGTGGATTGCCTGTCCACAGTGTGAGACGATGTACCCCAATATCAGCGGCGGCGCTCTCTTGCTGAGTGGACAGAAAATCAAGGCTTAATTCATACTGTGATAAAATCTGGATGTGGTTGAATCTGAGACATGCTGAGCAGGGGCAATGTGGAGCAGACGTGAGAGCGTAGCCTTTTCAGAGCGTCACACAGCGGGGTGCAGAGCCGCTCCTCAGCCCTCTCTGCCTTCACTGTAAAGCTAAAAAAAAAAGTCTGCAGAGGGATTCTTTCTGCTCGGCTGCAGGGAGAGGAGCACAAAACACAGGTGCCAGAAGCAATTATCAAATTACCTAAGCCTTTCTTGCTCCTGTTTAATCTGTTTGTAGCAAATCCAGCTAATAATACATTAGGGTATTAATGTGGCCCTCTATAGAGGTAATAATTAGAGTAAGTGGAGTTTTCATTGAAAGGAGAAGAAAGAACAAAACTAGGTCAGTGTGAAAACTCTGCTGAAACATTACTTCTCCTTTATGTGTTGACCCTGCTGGTGTTTGGTGGAGTCTTACTGGCAGAGGAAAGTAAATGAGAACTGCTTACAACTTGATTCATGTAAATGTACCCTTAAGCAAGGCACATAACCTTTAACAACTCTATTTTTTTACTGCTGTGGTGCAGACTTACACTTAGTATGAAGAATTTCACCTGGGAGAACACAACTAGCTACAGTTTTTACTGTTTTCATGCATATACATACATAGAGACGTGTGTCAAGAGTCAATGTTCAGAATTCCCATTCACAGTTCAGTGATGCATGCTAAGGTATTTTTCTTTATTCTTTTTATTGACTTTACATTTTGAAAAAGAGGTCATAAACTAAAAGACATAAATAGATAAAATAAATGGATTAAGTTAAATTGATGTCCCACTCCACCAAACGTCACATTGCATCGCATCGTGTCACATGGCATCACAACAAACACTGTCAACACTGAATTTGTCAAATACACTGTTAACGTCATGAAAGCAAACCACATCGCTTTCACCTGTGTGCAGGAGACCAGATGTCCAGGCTGTAGAGAGTATTATTTAGCTTCCCACATGTGCATTTCATGTTAAAATATAAATGTAGTGCTAAAACAAGCTAAGGCAACACTTCAATCACTGGTAAAGATATAGTTGATGCATCACGATCTCAGCTTTTTTTAAAGGTGACATATCATGCAAAATGGACTTTTTAATGGTTCTCTACCTGAAATATGTGTCCCTGGCATGTCTACAAAACCCCCGAGAATGAAAAAAATCCACTCTGCCCCTGTTCTGATTTCTCCACCTTTCTGTAAATGTGTGTGAAACGAGCCGTTTCAGACTTCCGTGTTTTTGTTACGTAACAACAATATCCTATCTGTCAGAGAGTCAGAGCTCGGAGCTTGTTCAGCCCATAGACTGTATAAAATACAACTCAACCCCTCCTCCGTTTTTCATTCCCTGCACACGTGTGTGGTAACAAGGAGCTTAGGAGGGAGGCATGCTAGTTGTAGGCTGTCTTAATAAACACAAAGGTCGGTTTTACTCCCCATGTCTGCAGATTTGAAGATCTAGTGGATGATTTTTATTTATCATGGATAAGTGCTAGCGCTAGTTAGCATAGCCACATAGCTACATGTCGCAGCTGTAGCTGTGTACCAAGACACACGTCTACATACTGACAAATAAAACAACAAGAAACACAGAATCTGTGACCAATCCTTCAGAAAGGTCCTGCTGCCTTTCTGGCAGAGGTCGGTTTTACTCCCCACGTCTGCAGATTTGAAGACCTAGTGGATGATTTTTATTTGTCATGGATAAGTGCTAGCGCTAGTTAGCATAGCCACATAGCTACATGTTCGTAGCTGTGTACCAAGACACACGTCGACATACTGACAAATAAAACAACAAGAAACACTAAATCCGTGACCAATCCTTCAGAAAGGTCCTGCTACAGGCGCCTCTCCGTCAGGATCAGATTCTGGATCAGATTCAGAGGGTTGAAGTGACGTGATCTCTGAGCAGCCATGTATATTCAGCCAACATGTAAACATTAGATCAACGTGCCGGAGAGCCGAGGGCACATCCACTTCCTGAAGGGGCGCGATCAGAGGGAAAACAGAGTGTTCTGAGGAGGACTGAAGAAGAGGGCTTTTCAGGCATGCCAAAATCTGATTTCAAAGTGTTTTTTTGAGCATAAACTTTAAAGACATGTTTTGGGGACCTCTTAGATCAATATATATTGATGAAAAAAGCGTGATATGTCACCTTTAACAAGCCAACAAGCTTTATTATCAATACACATTTCTTTACTGGACACTCCCAGTGAACTTGGCGATTTCCCTCGAGCCAGTTGCCACTCCATCAAGGTTTAGCAGTGAAATGAGGAGGTGTACAAGTAACTCCTCATCTGAACTTGAGGAATTAACCGCTCTAGCATTTCTCTGCAGCATCAGGAATGAAAAGAGCTGCAGGGTGTCGCGGCACATTGTGTAGTTTGCACTGCATCGCTCGTAGACAGTTAGGACACTCCAATAAGGAGCAATGTAATCTTTTTTTGTTGCTGACACTCTTCATCACATTTAAACCAATGTTGTTACCACAATGTTTGTATTTGAACTTTGTTGTTGTTGTACATACATTTAACCCTCGAGAAGGTAACCTCACTATAGAAAGTACCTTGAGTTATTGGGAACTACACTTTGTGGAACCGGTCTGTATGGAACAACCTGTTTTAAATTATTGATATGTACACTCAAACATTCATGTAGTAACTAAGCTCAGTTTGAACTCAAACCAGCTGGTCTTACTGGTTCCCCCATTCATTTTTTCACTGGATGGGCTTGTGTGTAGATTTAGACTGACACTCCATAAATTATGCTGTTGATTTTCAGTCTAAACCAGTTCTGTATGTTGAGTATTTCCATAGCTTTGCACAGAGGGGCAGAACTGCAGCCTTTCTGCCTCCCACATCTGACTGTATTCACACTCAATGACAACAGGAACCTCCCTCCTTTCATACCCAGTCCTCCGTCTGTGGAGCGTGCTCTACCAACCATTGTCAGCGCATTAACCGTAGGCTAGCATAAAAGTAATTGGAAAGTGATGCAAGCCAAAGCTTCAATTAATGCACCACCAAAGTCCCCGTTCTGTGTAATCGGCAATAATGGTTTCATGTTTGGGAGGGCGTCTGGTCACTCGCATTCAGCACTCACCTCCTGACAGAGACTGTTAAACCCTGCTCAAAATCCCCACTCCACAGTAATCTTCATTTCAGTCATTTTCCTTCTTTTTCCATCTCTGATGACAGCTCCAGTGTCTTCGCATTGCTTGCAGTCAGATCGTGCGCCCGAGTGAACAGGAGGTGTAATTGACTACTGACAACTCAGCGACAGGATTCTTAATTATTACTCTAGGGTATGGTGGCTGGCTGGCCTGGGTTCAGCTCTCTTACTGAGTATGCTAACAGAGTCATTTTCCTCTTCTCTGTGAATATTGAAATACAGTTTTGTTCGCTGCATTTTCACGTCGGACCCCGAGACTTTGAATTTGGGGGATGATTGCAAATGAAATGCATGCACTGTTAGTTAAGGGCTGCACAGTTTTTACACAAGTGCACTGCAGGCTAAAGAAACGGGTCCCTTGCATTAAAAATATATCAATTACTGACCCTATCTATGCTGCTACAACTCAGAGAATTAACAAAACATAACAGTCGTCCTTTATGGAAATGATTGTCTTGATTTTTCTGTTTGATTGGTGACAACTTCTTAGAAAATGTAACTCTTATGTTCAAAACTTGACACTACACAGTTCCTTTTGTTTCCTTTGCCTTTGTGTGTCAACTCTTCACTCTGCCCTTACAGTGATAAGTCTCACACTGCTGCTTCTAGTACTACACAAGAGCGTAATTCCTCTGGTCCTTGCCTGTTTGTGCCTGCACTGGGCCTGCTCAGTGTGATAGAGCAGGGGAAAGCGGGTGAGCATTGCTTTGTGCTGCAGTCTGTATCTTTTGTGCGGGTGGATATGGAAGAGGGCGTGAAACAATTGGACAAAATGGCCCTAATGTGCTTAAAGAATCTTCTGTCTTTAATCAAAGCTCACACACATGCACCACAAAGGCAGACAGAGCAAACCCAATTCTCCGCTGCTTCTGCAGAGTGACTGTTCCTCTTCTGGCTTCAGCTCTGCTCCTCTTTGTGCTGGAAATCAGGATCAGGTTGGCTTTGTAGGTTTTTTTCACAACTGTCATTCTTATAGATTCATTGCCTCATCTCTTAAAGAAGGGACAACAGGGATTTGGCTTTAAGACAAGAGCGCAAAGTGTAACTTTGTCTATGTGTTGTCATGATTCTGTCCAATTGTTTAATAGCTTCATCGCTCAGAAGTCAAACATATTCAGCCACATATTTCACATATTCATCATGTTCCAAAGGGTAGGAGGACTTAAAGAGAAAATACACGCTAAAGTAATCATTACCTATACGAGACCTCCAAACGTGGATTTATATTGACATAGCTTAGCATTCAAACCAACGAATGAATGAATGTTTAGAGCTCAGCTCTGAAAGAGTTCATAAAGCAGAGCAGTGTCTTTTATTTATCCTTCATAAAACTGAAAAAGAGCAAAAGACGAGGACATGGTTCAAACGATGTGCTAACATAACTGTTAGCATATCTGGCTAACTAGCTCACTACCTGTTTAATGGTTCCAAATACCAGGACGAATTTGACTGACTATGTTACATGAGTCTTACGGGTAAACATTTAAAAAATATCTTGCATATCAGCTGTGAAGCCAGTCCTGGAGGCTGCCGTGGACTTGGCTGATGTCAGCAGCTGTATCCTCACCATAGACTGTATAAAACATGGACGTAGTCTCTGTGACGTCATCCATTGGTCTTTGAAAGGACGTTTTAAAGCCAAATTTGAAATGCTGGCTTAACCAAACTTTGATCAACCTAGAATGAGGAAGAGAGGTTGAGAAGACTCCTGCTAAACAGCACCTCTTGTATTAGCTGGATATGCACTCCTTTCTTTTGCAGCTGTTTTCTGGTCTTCTGTGTTTCTGAGTTTGCATCGTTCATCAGATTTTGCTGTTTTCAGCCGTTGCTTTTGTGTCAGACTTTTGCATGTGTTTCTGATGCTGCATCATCTCTCCATGTGCAGATCGTTTCTCACATTGGGATCGTTTGAGCCTTTGCAGATTGGCAGTTTAGAGCCTTTAGTTAGGCACTTGGCTGTTGCTGTATTGGTTTCTTTGGAGCTAGTCACCATATTCAGACAAGATGGTGCATGCCCACTACTCACTTTACTCACCTGATTTATATGCTATTAATACGCTAATAGGCGGAGGCAGCCATATTGGAAATGCGGAACTCAACCAGGCATAGTTTGATGCAAAGCGGCGGAGTTTGAGCCTCCTAGCCAGCAGCTACAGTGTTCCCGTCCAGGAGTCAAGTCAGTCATGTCCTTATTTGGGCAAAAACTTGTAATCTTAATATCTTCTGAACCATTGCGTTAGAAAAAATTCACCCCCTGTAAAGTGTGTGCCGATAGAGAAATTAGTGACGTAGAGCCATGTCGTTTTTTGAACCAGGCTGTAAACATGTTTATTTCTGCTGTAAAGATTGTCTTCTTTAAATGGGTGTGTATGTGGTTTCTGGTGTTTCTGCACCAAGCCTCAAGTGGATTCTCGATGAACTGCAGTTTATAACACTTCCACATGGGCTTCATAGTTTGAGACCAGAGGTTGCCGCTTGGATTACACCCATGAAATGGTGCTGGTGTCATGTTGTGCACTATGGGTAATGTATTTAAGGTGCTTTTAAGAATTGCAAAGTGTAACTGTAACATGTAGAGGACAGGAAAGGTCTGGTAAGAAGTCCCAGTATGCTAAGGGGTTAAATTTAGGAGTGGCGGTACAGTGTGCTGGAGCATACCGGCCAACTTACTGCTCTGTACGCAAGAAATAAATCAACTGAAGAGTGGTGTGAACATCTGCTGGATTAACATACAATGCAACCCGTTCTTGCAACCAGTGGTGGGCCACTGAAAAGAATGCAGGTCAAAGACATTTCTGTGTTAGCATCACTTACAAAAGCAATTCTTGAATAAATTCATGGACAGATTACTCAGGAAACTTCAAAAGTCAACTGAAGACAGCATTTTCAACCAACTCCTTGAGCGAGCTAGCTCCAGCTGCTGGAATCTCTCAGTAACAGTTCAATTGACAACTAGAACCAAGAGGGATGTTTTTACTCATCTCTGTTGAACACCAAAGACAGTTTTTTCAAAAATAAATCAGCAGGCCGGCTGAATTCCTTGTGAACTGCATGTGTGCCAGAAGGGACAAAAGCAGGCTTAGCAAAGGTAACCATGAGGGACAGTGAACGGTCAATTGTGACTTTAAAATGTATTCAAGCTTTGTTGATGATCACTGGGCACAGTTCATGTGGTTACAGTGATTACCAGATGGCCTACTGACACCACGTTTTATTCCTGGTACTGCCTCTGCTGCACAGTTAAGAGATCAAGAGAGTGATGAGGAATGGCAGCTCATCTCACCTGTAATTTGATGATGAAATAGATGGAAATGAAAGGGGGGGGAAAAGGAAGCATACCTGGGAGCGTCAAAAGCATGATGGCTGCTTCATGACCGCTCCTCTTGCCCTTAGTGTAACATTCAGGGGAAGAGTGTCCCTTTGTTATCGCCCCCCTCTCCCTGGCAATTATCACAAACTCCACTTCCCCTGCCCTCCGGAGCCCAGAGAACTGAGCGGCCGGAGTGGGAGAATAGCTACATTTATAATTTTTTTCTTCTCTTTCCATAGATTAATTTTCTAGGAAGCCCTGTCACTGCTGTACAGGAAAGCGGAGAGAGAGGAATGGAGTGTAAAAAAGAGGGGGGAGATGGGGATGGAGGGGGGGGGTTGAGAGATTGGGGCTACAGTGCACAAGCCTTCTCGCTTTTTCGTTTCCGCTTTTTTTTTCCTTGACAGATCATTTTCCATGCAGGGGTATCAGGGGGTCTGGCCGATAATTGGCATGCAGATTGCAGCTGATGGCGTCCCGCAACAGAAGAAAAGAACTGGCTAGTTAGAATAATGAGCCAGCCTGCCTGATGGATGGGCGAGGGAGGAGGTCATACAAAATGTTTCAGACACAATTCCTAACCCTCCCTCCTCCTTCTCCTAACCGCACTGCTACCTGCACCTCCCATTTTTATTTTTCTATTTTTCACAAAGCCCTGATATTTCATTATTTCCTCCTCTTTCTATCATTCTAGGGCAATGAAAGCGTCCCATCTTCCTCTTTCTTCCCCTCTCCTTTTATTATACTTCCTCGTCCTCGCCCCAGCTGTGAACACTCTCTCCTCCGCGCTCTGCAGCGTTGTCCGTGTGTAAGGTAAAGCGCACAGTGACAGTACAGTTTTGGGCACACAGAGCCTCTAAAAATGTCACAACTCATTAGGAGCCCGACACCCTTAAGAGACTCAAGTGTTTTAATTACAGTAAAAGAGTTAATTACTGGCCTCTCAATGGATTTCTGCTTCTCACCCTCCGCTTTAGCTAAGAGAGACCCAGTTTCAGATACAGGAAGAGGGCCTAAATATAATTGCTCACAAATGAAATGAATGTTCTTTATTGTTGGAAACTTTTAATGGGATTTGCAGGTGGGATGGGCGTGCATATATACTTCTGTTATCTTATTGTTTTTCAATTTAAATTCAAAGACTTTACTGAGGTGAAAGTTTGAAGAACAAATTAGCTCAAGCATTGACTTCAGAATGATGTAATATTTGTTAATTCACAATCCTTCTTTTTACTCCATTATACATGAATACCATTTTGAAGCAGACTTTATTGCATCAGAAACTGTTCATCATCAAAAGACATAGATTAGTCGTCCTGAATGTTAATAAAAATCCCTAAAATCAAGTAAATATGGTCTGCTGTGATACAGATATGAGCTTATTTTGTAGGTGCGTGTTTTAGCTCCTCTTCACCCTCAGGGTTGAATTTGTTGTGACTTCCTCTGTTCCCCACAGCTTTTCAGATAATTAACCCAGACTGTCATCTGACCTGGGACATGTTTGATCTACCTCTCAGGTCAGGTAGGTGGGTAAACATAAGAATTATAATAACATATACGTGTTTTTGAGTGCGTTGTTGTGCATGAGAGGATCGAGCACCTTTACTTGTTTTGTTTGTAGTTAATAAATAGAAAGGTATGAGAAGATTAAAGGTGTTTTTAACACACTGCAAGCTCAGTACTGAAACAATGAGTCTTGTGTCACTGCATGTCATACAACTGCAGCTTGATAATAATTCAGTGTTTGAATCAGCATATCAAAGTGCAATTATTAAATTCCACTCCATATGATTTATATAAAAACTGCACATTAATATGACTCAATTTGATTTAACAGCATTTGTAGAAATACTTTTAATGTACTTTTACTTTTGTAAAATTTGGAGTGACTTTTATTTTAGTGTGATATTTGCAGAGAGAAGATACAGATACTTTTTCATCTACTGCTCATCATTCATTGTAAACCTCATGTCACTGTATCACTGTAAGTGCAATGCTTGAACATATGTTCATCCACTCCCAGCATTTAATCACTTCATATCAATTGCTCAAATAAGCGACTAGTGAACAGTAGATCTTACAGCAGAGCTCAAGTGTGACTTTCTTTAGGCTTAGACTCTTTGACCCCATGAAAGAGTTCAGTGTGAACAATCCATGACATGATGTAGCTTGTTGGACATATTGACCAATGTTGTGCAGATATTTTATTTAACTTGTGAGATCTTTTTAAATTATGAGTTGAATTGAGTGGTTGGTGCTGTTATGAGTACAGTTTGACAAACAAAGACAACATCATCTGCCGAGCACAGGAGACACTAAAGAGTGGCCCATTTATACTAAATGTATAGATGACTGTTAGTGGTTAGCGTAAAGATGAATTAAGATGATGTTATTTTCACACTAATCTAAGTCAACTTTGCTTAATGTAATAATTTTAATTACATTTAATACAAATTTGTTCAGCATTGCAAACATGATTGTATGCTGCACATTTATATTAAGGTCTGATGACACAAACAGACACACTGTAAGTTATAAAAAAAAACCTACAAGCATAATCCATCCGTATACTAGAGGGTTACAACAAATATGAAGAATAAATAAGATAAAGTATTAAAGTTTAATTACAAATGAACGTCAAAGTCAATGAAATTTGAATTCAGAATTATCTACAATATTCCTGGAGGCATCTTATCATCTGAATTGTATTATTATTTTTTGAGTGTTACTGTGCTTCTTACATAAAATGTCAAAAATGAAACAATTAAAGGAGGCACAGCTTTTAATTGGTCTTTTATTATTGATTTTTCAGTTGATTTTTTCAGGCAAACTAAGGCCACTTTTATGACAGCTTTTTAAGAAAGAGATACAAAATGTGTTGACTCTGCCTTAGGCTACAAGCGTGTATCCTCTATAAACACTAGTGCATCCTCTATAAACATCACTGGTGCATTAAACAGAAGTAGCTCTGTGTGTTTTTTCCTGGTGAACCTACACAATTCAAAAAGTTCTGCTCGTGAGCACAATCAGCGTGGTGGATGTTTGACCAACTTGTGGGTCTGCAGCAGCAGCAGCTCTCCCTGCAGCTCCTTGAGTCTAATCTCACTTGCACCCTCATCAACACAACACAGAAGGGGACAAATTTAGTGTTTCATCCTCATTCTTCCACACACGCTGAGGAGCTGTATACAGTACACAGCAGATCAAAGCCTTAATTGAAAAATAATTATAGGTACTTAATCATAGAAAGCACTGGGCTAATTGAAGTGAAAACAAGGAGGCAAACGCGGACCCTCAGAATCGTGGCAGAAAGAGGATATTGTAAAAGCTTCTTCTTCAATCCCCATTGTCTTCCAGATTAAATAGGAGAGGGCTATTAGCAGAGTTAATTGGCTCTCTAATTTAGATCTCGCCCCACTGAAAGCATAACGGATGCGAGCCTGTCGGCCAATGATGTGTGCACTCTGTCACACTGTCCTGCCGGACTGTGATTGGTTAATTGCTCAGGGATTTTTGAAGTTTTCGCTCATTCTTCAAATGTTGCAGATTTGTTGGGGGTGTTTTCATCTCCCTGGCTGCCCAGGTGGTGTGCATTGTTTGGAGGTTTGAAGTGGGTGATACTGGGAACTCAAACAACTCATTTCCCAAAACTGCACAGCTCAAGCACACATTATTTTCTTAAGACTTATGATTCAGCTTGATTTCTTTCAAATGAACCCGTATGCAGAGAAGGAAGTAAAGTCTGAAATCCTGATTGTCCTCCCCCTGACCTGCTTATATGTTGCACAAGTTCCTGATGCCCTCAGAGAAACAGCACATCACTCCAGGCCTCGTTACGTGAAAGGCCTCCTTATCACACTCCCAGCAAGTTTGCTCCCTGCTGCGACAGCCGCTCTGTTCTCTGCACCCGCTCTGCCCTCTAGTGTCCAGCAGGCTGCAGTGCACTGATTACTGAACACAAATCCACTTAGACTCCCAAAAGGTGGAAGGAAGTAAATGGGCCATTTTTCTACCATTTTCCGGTGCAGCCTTTCATCATTTCAGCACATGCTCTGTCTAGTGTTTTCTTATTGTAGCCTGAGCAGTAATGGAGCTCTTGACAGGAGTTCAAAATAGAAGTTGGGGTGGAAATTTTCTTTCAAGGTCTGTCACCCAAACTTTTCCACAAAAGTCAGAGAAAATGAGATCACATTATACTTCATGCCCTGCTGAGTTACGCAGTCTTTGTTGGGCTGCATCTGGGAGGACTCAGTATCATGTGTGTACCCATTTTTACGTTCTTACCTTTTGTTAGCTGTAAAGATTCTCCCATCTTTATATTCAGCCAGTGTAGCAGTGTTTCTTTAGATTCAGTTGGTTAGGAGGAAATCTCTGTAAACAGATTTCTGCATATAAAGGCAGATTGCACTCCAGTATTGGACTTCCTATCTGAACTCTAACCCAGTTCTTGTGTTTAAGGTTGTTAGTCAGACTGAAAACAATAACTGGGTCATGGAAAAGGTTGTCTTTTCCAGGATATCCTTTATTTCTTTAACAAATATAACCAACAATACACAACAGAGAGAAAGAGCATTCGTATATCTTTCTTTATAAGATCATACTGCATGAACTTCCTTCTTATTTTTGTTCTTTACAGACTCCTTAAACTGTCAGGTGCAGTAACCTTCGGTCTCATGGACACAACCTCAAACTCGTTCTGTCTGTCATCAACCTGCTTTCAATGTTTTTGCTCCCTCATCCTGATCTGAGCTACAAGGTCACCAGAACCTGGATTATTTTATTAGTGTTGCACATGTTTTACTGCTGAGCACAGATCATTTATTGACCAATGCAGTTATATGTTGTTATCTGTTGTTTGTTTTGTTCTTAAATCAAAACTTTTCTGCCTTGTCCAGGACCTCTTTGTAAGAAAAAAAGAATGTTTGCATGTCAGTGGGAATATTCCTGGTGAAATAAAGGTTCAATTATGAATAAACAAATAAATAATACAGAATTTTCTGCCACACCAAAAGCCCTTAGATGACAGCTGATGGATTCTGAGTCTGGTCAGTGAGCCTATCGCCTATTGGTTATTGCAGTTTGTTAGTCCAGATCATAAAAGCTGCCAAAGCTCTCCAAACATTGGACAGATTGCTGTTGAATTAGATACTCCTATTCAGCATCCTTGTCTTCTGAAGCATCTAGCATGGCTGTAGTCTCTTAATCTTATTGGAATGCTTTTGTATCTTCCATGCTTGATTATTTTAATTCCCTGAAAAAGTCCTCCCTCTACTGTCTTCAGCTGAAGGTGATGGTGCCTTTGAATTTGTGGCTCCACCTGTTTGTTACACTCATCTTGTGTAAACATAAACCACTTTCTGAAGTCTTTTTTTTTTTTTTTTTTAATTTTTTGGGGCTTTTACACTTTTATTTTAAAGAGGAGAGGACAGTGGATAGTGAAGGAAACTTGGAGAGAGTGGGGGAATGACATGCGTGAAGGAGGCGCTTCGGCTGGACTCGAACCCGGGCCATCGGCTACATGGGCGCGCAACTTAACCATTAGGCCAAGTCCACGCCCTGCAGTCTTTTTTAAAGTTGTTTTTGTGGCATGTTTGCCTTCATTAGATGGGACAGCTGAGAGGGGACATTAAATGTGAAGAGTAGGGGATGACATGCAGGAAAGGGTTGTAGCTGGAGTCAAACTAGCAACTGCCGCAACAAAGACTATCCTCAGTACATGGAGCACAGGCTTTAACTGCTGTGGTGGAAATCTGGAAATGATAGACTAAAACAACAACGGTTTGTCTTTGTGAGCTTTATTCCGGCCTTCAGTAAGCTTTGCAAAGCGTTCAGATGGCAGAGTGATCTAACAACCGAGACAAGGTCTGCTCGCTCAACTGACCCAGAGTGAAGATACAACACGTTACTTATTCTCTTCAGAGAATAATATTAACACATCAGTGAGCATCTTCAAAGAACTGTAAGACAAACAAGAGAGCTTTTTATCACCTCTTGCTTCTTGGTCAACTTCCTGACTTCTCACCTTATGGTCTGCTCCTCAGTCATGGGAACAGATAACAATATGCAAATCACAGAAGGTCTGGTATGTGTGAATGTTTCTAGCTTCTGATCAAAGCAAGAACAACATACTATCATGTCTGTATTTTACCCACCACACTGCCCCTCTAGGTTTTAAAAGACAGCTCCAGACTTATTTTTTAAAACTGGCTTTTGACCATCTTAGATTTTTTTTTGTTAAGTTACCATTTATCTTTTTCTGCTTTGGTTCTTGTTGTAATATTTTTTGAAGCTCGTTGAGGCCGCGCTCTCTGAAAGGTGCTCTACCAAAAAACTTCCTTTGACAGTGAAGTTCTCCTCGTATAGTTTTAACAGTGGGTTTGTTTATTTAGCCTACAATAGCACTAGAGCTTCTCCCAGCTGCAGGATCAGCACCTCAGGGAGAAGTCCTCACATTAATGCAGCTCCGCTAAATAAAGGTGGCAGTGGTGGTGCTAGCTGGTTTTGTTTTGTTGGTGGTCGCATGGTTTTGAAGGTTGGATGGTGCTTATAACAGGTCCAATGAGAACAAGAACTAAAACAACAGACCAAGTTCAAGAAGAACGATGACTGTTTTGCTGGCTCTTTATACTCACACTTTGAAAGTCAACTTTTTTGTGATTAAATGAACTCAACTATGAGAAAGATTTCTAATCTTGTGCAAACACAATATCATTGTGAGCGCTCCACAAAACTTGGCTGGAATATGTAAATGTTTTTCTCTCCTTGTCCAGTCAGTTGCTTTATAATGTATTTTTGCGAGTATTTGGAAACTTCTCAATCACCATTATGAAGTTCTGTGTGTTTGTTTGACTCTGGCTGTGAGAGCAAGTCTTTATTGACTGGCCAGCTGGCAGGCGCTACATGTAGAGGGGAATAATTGCACTCTGCAGTTACTTAGTTGTAACAGCAGTTAAAAAAGGTTCCTCTTCATGGCAAAACCAACATCTTAACATTGTTTGAAAGTTTTAAATGCAGCTGGTTGGCAAATACAAGTGGAGCTTGTCGTACTTCTTGTCATGTGGAAGTGTGAACCCGCTCATGGTAAGTAAACAGTGATACTTACAGATGGTTTGCTTGAGGACCAGCATGCTGATGTTATTTCTACTGAAGGGGATCAAACAGGTCACCTGTGTCATTATAAAGGTGAGAAGATTATGGTTTGTTCCTAATAGAAACAGTAAGATGATTATTCTTCATCAGAACTAAGAGTGATCTAAAGTTTCCCTTTAGAAATATCTATTTCACCTGATTGATTATTTTTCCTTCCAGCAGCTGAATAAATGATGTGACACGTACTTGCACTGATGTTAAATGCTGAGACCCTGACAGTGTTTTCTTTCTAAACTGAACTACACAGACATGCATAACTGCAATAATATAGCAGAAAATGTTAAAATGTTAACATACATACTGTATATAAACAAAACCAACAAAGCTAACACAGACATAAATTAATTTAGGAAAAGGTGTATCCAAAATATCATTTCAAAGTGTCAAAAAGAGCTTCAGACTGATGGAATTAGTTCACAGTTGTCATATAAAGAATCAAGAGTGAAGCAGCAAAATCAAACCAGCAGGCAGTTTTTTTTTCTGGTAGCAGCAGCGTAAAAAAAACTTAAATCAAGCCACCATGTAATAAAACATATGGACCTAAATGCCATCTTTCAGTGGTCTGAGATATTGTACCTGTATTATTCTAGACTTAATCCTTTAAGACCTTATGTACAATATGCTCTACACTACATTCAGCTGTTAAGCACAGAGTGTGGAAATGTACTTTACTTTGTGTGACACTCCCGTAAAGCTTGTGCTGGCTCAGCTAAGCTTTGGATGTCTCATCAAATTTCCATTTGATTCCTGAGAGACACCATCTTTTCTGCAGTCGACTGCATTTTTATGCACAGGAGGAAATGGAGAAAATCTGCCCTAAAACCTCCCAAATATTCTAAAGTACCTTCCAAGGTCCTTTAGAAAATGTTCTCCTTAATCCAACATGTTGGGAAGCATTTGTATTTCACTCTCTATGTGTTAGATTTCTCTTACCTTGCAGTCCTAGTACGGTCAAATAAGGCCTGCACTGTGTTGTACCATGCTGTTCACATGACTCACATAACCCAGAATAGGTTAAAACATTTGATTCAACTGTAAAAAGTCATGCTGCAGGGTCTGCATTGCATGACTGATATTAAAAATGTAACCAAATGCAGATAACATTAATCATACTTACCAGTGTTGTGGTAAGAGTCCAGGACTTGGACTCAATTCAGACTCAAGTCCTGATTTCAGGATTTCTGACTCCCCTTGGACTCGAGCACAGATGACTCTGACTTGTCTTCGTACTCGAGCTTTGACTGCTTTAGGACTCAGAAGATTTGGAGGACTCAGACCGATTCACTCATTGTTAGATTCTTTGTATAAGGTCCTGATGATTAATTCAGTTTAGAGCAAGGGCTGGCATGTGTGTTTGTGCATGTGCATGCACATGCCTCATTTTTCAACAGGTGTTCCTGCCAGGATGTCCAAAGAGGTGCAACAAAGTACATTTCACTTTCAAAAATGTTGCAGCACTGAAAACAAGAGCGTGGCAAGTTGTGATTTATCTAAAAGAACCATCGAGGGTAAGACAGAACATCTCAAACTCTGACAGACATCTGTCCTGAATGAATCCTGCAAAGTAAGTGAGATGCCACAGTTAGCTCACAAGGACTGCTGATTACGTTACTGTAAGCAAGCTAACAGTAATGTAAGCAGCTAAAGTGGCCACTTTACATTGCAGCCTCTGCCATTAGTGTATGAATGTGGTATGGAGTGTAAATTTGCTTTGAGTGTTCAAAAACTATAGAAAATGTTATATTGGTACAGCACATTTACTGTTGATTTAAAATCACTCAGCTGGATGGTTGTAGTCTATAAAATGCATCATCATTCAGTTGTTGATCAAATGTTTTGTTAGTTACTTATTAAAAAAAGGCTGTAAAGTACAATAAAGTTGAAATATCCATCCATCCATTATCTTGACCGCTTATTCTGTTGGGGGTCAGCTGGCTTCGGGCAGAAGGCAGGGTACCCCCTGGACAGGTCGCCAACCTATCACAGGGTTAACACAGAGACACATACAACCATTCACACCCACACTCACACCTACGGGCAATTTAGAGTGATCAATCAACCTGGTAAGCGTGTTTTTGGACTGTGGGAGGAAACCAGAGTACCCAGAGAGAACCCACGCATGCACGGAGAGAACATGCAAACTCCACACAGAAAGGCACCTGCCTGGCCGGGGATTTGAACCAGGAGCCTCCTAGCTGTAAGGCAACAGCGCTACCCACTCCACCACCGTGCAGCAAGTTGAAATATTATCCTTCTATTATAGGTGGGGTACAGTCTAAGAAATTATATGAAAATTTCCCAGGAAATTGACCTGCAGTTGTACCTTCATTCAGTACTTGAGGTACAACTCATATCCACTCACACTGCATTTTCAGGTTGCAAATTATACAATCGCTAATAGAAAGTTGTTCACAATGTCTAGTTTTGCTTAAATCCATTCTGAACAATTCCAAAGTGTGCTCTCCTTTCTTTTTCAGGTGTCTGTTGGACTGCTGGGGTCTCTGCATTTTCTAACTTGTGCAAAGTATTTGGTGTACTTATGCTGATGGTGGGTTTTGAGTGGGTGTTGGTGGATTCAATGGATCTATGTCCAAAATTCTCAATATATACAGTATGTTTTACATCTTCCACAGTCCTTTATTGTGTTTTACTATTATCATTGTCTCTTTTAAAATACCTTTAGCCCCACACTTTTCATAGGTTGGATCCGAGTATCTTGGTCAGTGAAGGCGTAATGTGTCCAGCCTGCAGGGGACTGACTTCAGATATAAGGGAACAGTAGGTTTCCCTCATGACAGAAGCAATAACTCATCTGTAACCTTTTCTGACCTGTAAGTGCACCAGTTGTAGTGGTAATGTTTAAAATCACCCATACTCCAGGACAGTAAATGAACAGAGATGGGGAAGCTTCTAAACGGAGCAGAGATCCAACAGAAATGTCTTGTAAGCACTACAAACAAAATCCGAGTGCAGATTGTGTTTTCACTGCTGTAAATGAATGCATTTAAAGACAGAAATGTTGCTCTCTGACAAAGCTGAACAACGACATGCAGCACTCCTGGTTATGTTTGTTGAGCTGTGGAGCACAAAAAACTTGGCTCCTTTCAAATTTAAGGAGACACTCAGCAAAATGTAAATGTAGGTCTATTTGGAGTTTTTTCCTGGATATTTAATGCAGAGTTGAAAATGCTTACAAGGCTGGTTTCAGACCAATACACAGAGATCCTTATATTCTTCTCCTGGTTGCCAGATTTCTTATTATGTTCTTTAAAAAGTATTGTTTGACTCTATGTTAATATTAACGAGTGGTGGTAAAAGTGGGGCCACAGTGAGTCCTGAAGTTATCAAGCTTTCATGCATTTTTTAATTTCCATTAAAGCAGTTGACTTCAGGTACAATAGGATGGCCTACAAAGCAGCCTCTCAAAAGGCCAACAAGTCCAGCACCAGAGCTCTTCAAGTCTACAATGAGTCCTACATGGAGAAGAAACCTTTGATCAAATAACTGTTATTACAGCTGTTATAACTCATGAGTGTTTTAACTGTCTCTAGCTGTTTTCTGGAGTGGGTACTGTTTTGTTTCTCTCTCCCTTTATGAAAAAAAAAAAGAAATTCAGGTAATTTCTTTCACAGCGTGTGATCCTAATGATGAAGTTGTTTTAGGGATTCATCATTCATTTTGTGTCGAATCAAAAAAAAAAAAAAATTATTCTCATGTAAAATGTACCACAAACAGAATTAATGAACACCTGAGGGCATTTTCACAGCCTGTTTGTGACCAGTAACATTAAATTGGTTTGTCTGCTCACCTTCTGTAAGCTAACTAACGGTGAAAAATCAGATTTTAAAGTTGTCTTAAATAAAGAAATGTAGTATTAAAATCTATATTTGGTTCATTTGCTTCCACAAGAAATGCGCACATTTGCAAGAGCCACGTCTCTACGACAACAGGTGATGGTGCTCATGGGATATGCAGTCTGAGTCTTCATAATGGAAAAACACACAGCAGATTTCATCCAAAGGGGTCACCAGAATCAACACAACATGAAAACTCCTCACAGTGCCTTTTTGCAAGAACTAAAGTTCAACCACCTGATGAATCATATCTGACATTTGATCAAAATGTTGTTCAGTGATGAAAATGGAAAGATGACTGTCCTACCAACTGATCCATCAAAGTTTGCTCACAAAACCCAGACATGTATTTTGTATTACATAATGTGTTTGTGAATTGAAATAACTTTACTGATCAATTTGAAATAGAAACAAATAAAGTTTAATCTGACAGTAATATAACTTTCTTCTTTTTTGTACAACACACACAGAGATCAGATCCAGTTCAACTTTTAAACCTGCTGGAGTGAGAGGCCTGCTGTCAGCTGCTGAAGCTAATGCACCTTTAGGGTTGTTTCTTTTTCTTTTTTAAGGCTTAAACAGAGATGAGTGATTCATAAGCTTACATATCTAGATTGTTGTAATGGTGAAGAAATAAGAAAAGTCAAAACATTTATTTCTGTTACTCACCACCAGAACAAAAAGAAGAGTATTGATCACAATCAATTAACAGAAAATATGTCAATAAAGTATAACTTTAATAAAAGTATGTTTAATGAATAGGTGAGGGACATTGTCATTTATTTTTATTTCTAAGACTTGCACGCACACGCACGTGCGTCATTGTCATAGCAACAGTTGACCAACCGAGGTTATATAAGGTCAGCTGACCATTCTACATTCCCTTTTGCACTTGAACTTGGACACGAGTTGCTACAAATCTTTGCTGTGAAAAGCTAACTTTTGGAAAGCGCTAGAAAGAGACTAAAACACTCTCCTTTTTGGAAACACAAACTCTTTGCATCGATCTTCGACTGTGGGAAACTGAAAAGTCTGAAAATGACCTTCAGTGGACCACTTCTCCACCTGGACCACCTGCTGCTGGGAGCCCACAAGATGGACCACAACTTCGCAGGTAAGACTACTTTAAATTTAGACCTTTTTAATAGTTTATGTATGGAATATGTCTTGATTTACCTCTTTAGAAATAATTTAAAGCTTTATTGGTAAAGAAATCTGAGTGACTTTTGTACATTTTAAGGCTAGTTCACACCGAGGAATTATATCTGTTAGAGAAAAACAAGATACTGAGACTTTCACTCGAAGATTTCTCACTGAAAAATGAATATTTTTCATGGCGGGGTTGTCACAAATATCCCGGGTAAAATTTGGATAGTATTTTCAGTAAGTGTTGTGGTTTGTACACAATATTATTTTGGTTACAGGACATTGAAGTTACTACATTTTCGCTGAATCTTCAGAAAGAAAATCGAATTCGGTCTAGATTTTTGTAAAATGCTGAAATATATTTTAGTTGTGCTTCATGGAGACGATGGAACTCTGAGGTGTGAACGTCATGACATCAGGACGCACGTGTGTAAACACAGAGGAGCGTTAATGTGTGTGAATGTGGATCTGTAGGCTTTCATATCATAATTATTAATAATTAATAATTCTAATAATTTAATAATAATTCATAGGATTTAAATAGCGCTTTTCTGAATACTCAAAGTCGCTTTACATAAGATAAAAGTAAAAATAAAACAGGTAGAACAAGAACAGAGGTTTGGGTGGGGTTAGAGGTCGTGCGTTTTTGAACAGGTAGGTCTTGAGGTGGTTTTTGAATGATTGAAGTGAGTCAGAGTTGCGGATGTGTGGAGGAAGAGAGTTCCAGAGAGCTGGGGCAGCGATGGCAAAGGCCCCAAGGTGCAGTGCTTGGACTTGGCGACAGGGTGCAGGTGATTGGCATCTGATGATCTGAGGCGGCGAGATGGGGAGTGACATTTGAAGAGGTCGGTCAGGTATGAGGAGGCGGGGTTATTGAGGGCTTTGTAGGTGATGAGCAGGATCTTGAAGTGGATTTGGTGCTACATGGGGAGCCAGTGGAGGTGCTGAATTATATATATATATATAATATTGTGCTCTTAGTGTCAAAGTGTGTGACATTGATTGAAGTTATGAAGTTATAGATACTCCTGAAGATAAACAGGTTGATTCATGTTGTTAGGAACTTGAGTGAAACAAGTGAGCGATGTCTGCTTGTTGTGTTTAATCATCACACAACATGTTATTGACGTGATGATTGTTCATAGCTCGCTCTTTGCTCGTGATAAATGTGTTTTATTTTGGAGGGGGGATTGAGTAATGTGTGTGTGTTATCTGGATGAGCGCGCCTTGCGTGGGATGAGACCCTCTCGTGCTGTGATAGGCAGACCTTAAACGGGAACAATAATGAGTTATGATATATTTGATGTGCAGAGAAGTCACTGATGTTATTCTGGAGAGGTCGTGTTGTTGCCTACGCATGGTTTAACTCTTTAATTGTGTTGTATAAATGTATCCATACTCCTCCGTGCGTAATGACGCATGTAGGGCAAATCGTGAAATAAATGACGCAGCTTATTGTACATTATGGAGAGATTGTTTAGCATAAACAAAAAAGGCATTAATACAGATCAGTGGAAAGATGTCTCTGCTTGGTGCACAGTTTGTATTCAGCTGCTGAATTTAGCTGAGCGCACTTTGCCGTCTTATTGAAGTGTTTTAAAGCCTTTAGATTTTCATTGTGAGCTCACTTAAAGATGCTTTTTAAGATATACTTTCATCTTTGTGAGTTGATATAGTTCTCAAATTATTATTTTGACACATTGATGTTTGTCACATCAGTGAACGTTATAACAGCAGTGAGCCTGCAGGTGTTCCTGCAGCGCTCTTTGAGCTCCTCTCTCACATCTGACTGAGTCCTTGTTTTTTCTTTAACACGTTTTTTCCTTAACACGTTTATAATTTCAGTAAAGTTTAGCTCTTGATTTTTAGCTTGACTTTTCACAGGATTTTTAACATTATAGAACAAAGTGTCTCTCATTTCTTTAAAGTAGAGTGGTTGATATCTGATATGAGTGTTAAATGTCCTCTTTGTTTCTGAGTCAGTGATGGAGTACAGCTGTAAGAACTTTATGTGAATTGAAATGTTGTTCTGATTTCAAATTTTTAAAGAGGACATTCAAATTTAAACTGATGATGATGGTGATGTGCTTGTTCTTGCAGATGTAGGTGCGGGCATTCCTCCACTCGAGTTTGACGAGGACGTCCAACAACTGATGGACGTTGACAAGGAGGATGAGGAGGACGAAGAGGACGATGAAGACACAGAAGATGAAGACACAGAAGATGAAGACACAGAAGATGAAGACACAGAAGACAGTGACGACTCAGACGAGGAGAGTGAAGACTCTGGCTACAACTCCATGTTTGAAGAGGAAGAGGAGAATATTGACATCAGACCTCATGCCCCCCTCGTGCAGGAGTTCCCACCAGAGCGCCAAGTGTCTCCCCCTGTCCCTGCTGGCCCTCCTGTCCCCACTTGTCCTTCTGCTGGTCCCCCTGTGCTTGCTGGTCCTTCTGCTGGTCCCCCTGTCCTTGCTGGTCCTTCTGCTGGTCCTTCTGCTGGTCCTTCTGCTGGTTCTCCAAGTCTACCCTTCATCCCTCAGAGTACAGAAGAGTGTGCACCCTCAAACTCAGGCCTCAACTTCTTCCTGAAGAGGAGCAGGGAGGAGAGCAGCCCGGAGCAGGTAAGTACGAAGAGGCCGAGGACGTGCGGTGAAGAAACCCCTGAAGATTCAGCTCCTTCCACGTCAGGCCTCAGCTTCAGCACCAACCGAAGATTCTGGCACGGTCCTTTCCAGTTCACAGGATGGACCGAGGACAGTGACTCTGACTGAAACACAGAGCCTGCTCTTTGCAGGAACATGCACTCACACACTAGAAATAATAAACTATTGTTGATTTCTTGATGAATAGATGTCTGCACACGAGGTAAGTAGAGATGAATGTCTCTGTCTAAAAAGTTCTGCACATTTGTATTCTCTCAGTAATTCAGAGATTATTTTTCTAACTAACTCTATCAGTGTTTTTTCATGATAAAGTGAAGCAGACAAAGGTAAATTAAGACTCAGTCACAACATTAAAAAGTCTCCTGTAAGTTTTTATCCCACTCACTGATCATTTAAAGGACTGAGTGATAAGGATTTAAACGGCTGTATGGCTGAATCCATATGGTCAAGGTAAAGTATTATTTAAAGATTATGCTAATGACATTCTCCTTTACCTCTGATTATGGTTTCATAAGTTCATTATTAACCCGACTCACTCTCTTGTTTTACCTAGACCAGAAGTGACGATGAGGAGGATGGATGAGCAGAGGACCTGCTGCAGAGCGGTGGGAGCCTTTCTTTCAGTGTGCTCAGTAAGTGATCCTCTCTCTGAGACAACAACAGTAACAGTAGGCTCATGAATAGTGATAACATTTCATTGTGTAATTATTATCAAAGCAGTCCAAAAATAAACGTCTGAACTCCCCATCTATCTTTTTTCTTTTGCAGCTCAGAGAGGACAAACCAGCCTGAACAGCCAGAGGATGAGGAGCGCCCCAAACAGACCAACACAGAGGAGGCTGTTAGCCTCTGCCTCCTCTGAGCTGGAGGGTCTGGGATGCTCCTCACTCACACACATGAACTCATCATGATTGTGAAGATATGCAGAGAAAGGAGAAAGTTTAGAAATAAAGACTGTTTAAAGCATTTCATTTGTTTCTGTTTACAACTTTTACAAAGTACTAATGGCTTTTGCAATAAAAGACATTTTCTTTACATGCATTCATGTTTTGCTTCAGCATTACAAAATATTATGTGTTTCAGAAATCTGATACTAAATCAATAACAGCTTAGATTAAAAAAATATATACAGTTTAAATGTATGATTTTTTTAATTTTGGGTGTTTTTTTTAGACAAAAAAGTTCTGTTACAGGTCTAGCGCTGAAGTGTTTGAGACTTTGAATTGTCTCGGAAATGTGAAAAGAATTACATAAGTAATATATGTAATACATATTACTAATATGTATTACACTATAATATGTAATATACACATAAGTAATATGTAATACATATTACTCATACATCCCTGAGCTCCATTGTCTCGTAGACTCCTCTGAGCTGCCGTAGACGTCCTCCCGCTGCAAACATTCTGGACTCCAGCTGATACGGACGTACTGGACTTCAGCGGCAACAGCTTCTACTACTCGTCTTATCACTATCACCTCTCTCTCTTACTCCCCTCTATCTGTCTTTCCAGACCCAACTCAGTCGAGGCATGATGGCTGTCTAACATGAGTCTGGTTCTGCCTGAGGTTTCTGCCTGTTAAAGGGAAAATTTTCCTCACCACTGTAACTAGCTAAATACTGCAAGGTGCAATGCTCATGATGGATTAAGGTGGGGTCAGACTGAGTCTTACCCTGTCTTGAAGTTGGGTCTCTGTTCATAATTTGACATAGACTGGTCTAGACCTCCTATGTTTGTAAAAGCGTCCTGAGATAACGTTGGTTGTGATTTGGCGCTATACAAATAAAGATTGAGTGATTGATTGACATAAAAAGTCATCATGTAATATTTGGAACATTTACAGTTTCAGTGTAGCTACAGTTTGGGGTTAGGCATTTTAATAGAGAGAGAAAGGTTACTCTTTTACCTCTAATAATAAACTTTATTTGTACAGCATTTTTCTGAGGAAAGAAATGAAGAAATACAGTACAGGACAAAAGAAGTATAGAATAAAACTGAGCTGACAATCATAAATAAAAACAAGGGAGGTGTACTCCAAAGGTGACTGAATACATACAATAAAACAAAGACCCAGGAGATTGAAAGTGTAAGATTTTATAAAAACATATTTTATAAGCACTGATTCTGCACACCTCCATCAGGCTGGCGGTTTGTTAAAAATGCAAGCATCTGAAAAAAGGAGCTAGTCTGCAAACGATCATCATCATCATCATCATCATATCTGATCCAAATGAATAAATAACAAACATCAGCTTTCTGACTGACAGTTAATAAAGCACTTTTAGCCAAAGAAATAATCCATAATATTCTTTTAATTCATACATTAAAGCTAAGGGAGACTACAGGTCCCAAAGACTAAATTACAGTCAATAACAGAAGCATGAGTCAAAAAAAGTAAATCAATAATTTGGTTTGGTCCACCGTAGTCAAGAGCAGGTATCTAAAAACCCTGAAAAGGAACAATCTAACACAGATTTTTAAAAGCAGATATTGAGCTATAATTTCATGCTAGAAAACCCTTCAGTGTTGGACACATATTTTAACATAAACACACTCAAATGTGAAATATAAATCTTCTACAGGTATGTACCACGTGCTTACATATTTCCATGTGTACTGCTCATAATAAAAAGTTTTAACAGCACTGTCTCCCTCAGCCTGAAGTTTTAAAGTACCACCTTAAAGTGAAGATGTGAAGCTAACTTTTTAAAGTGTACCTTCTGTTTACCTGATTCTAAATGTGCACACTGCATATTTATCTAAGTGCTTGTGGAGCTGAGTGAGGAGTGATCAAACAGATCTATAATATAGAAAACACAGATGTTATCACCCAGTTTGTATCAGGGGAAAGTGAATAAAAGCATAAAACCTGATGGTTTTGGTAAAGTGATGTTTTTATCACAAAAAGAAGTGAAATTGAAGGTGACAGTAACAGCAGTGACACAAATGTTACAGTAATGGAGCTGATAATCAGTAAAGAGTGCTGATAATCAGTAAAGAAAAGACTAACCTAGAACTGAAACAGCTGACTCTTTTTCCCATGATTTAAACAATATGGAAATGAAACGCACCCATTAACTAAACCACTAACAGCAACATTACAAGGTGAGAGTCCTGTTCAGGCTGTAAACAGAAGCCTTGTTAGTACAACAAGTTCACTATAGTTCACACTGATCTAACAGTGACAGGGCTGTTTCCAAAAGAGGCTCATAGGCTCCTCTTATGCAGGTGTGACAAAAAATGTATGTGCACACACAAGAATAAATATCATTTATTTACACTTTATTGCGCCAGTCATGATATCAGCTCTGACTCCACCATAAAATATCATACAGAAGTTTTTTCTTCTTTTTCTTAAACATTTCCTGCATGAAGAAAACAAAATCCCGTCCACCACTCAACAGTAAAGTTAATGAAATCCGGTTGTAAAGGACAGGATCAAAACATCTGAAACAAATAACCATACTGATTGTTGTTTTGTTGTTTATCCCATTAGTGTTATCAACATAAAAAGCCGTGGTCATCAGTGTAACCATGGTAGTTACCTGTTATCTGCAGCCCTCCAGCACCTCATGATAAATAGAATAATTGTCACATTGTTTCTGGGTAATTGAACAAAGTAACGGTGCCTGCCTGCATCTTTGATATTAAAGCCTTGCTCACTGGTCAGATGCTTTGTTCTGTCTGTGTCCCAACTTTGAGTCTCTCTTACTTCTTTAAGATCAAATGTTTTTATATCCTAGGGAAAGGCAAAGAAAGGCTCGGAAAATGAGTATGAAATCACATTTTCTGATTAAGCAGCTGATGGAAATAAGAAGTAGTTGGAAATATTTACACAATTATTTATTTGCTAATGGTTAAATTATTTGCAGTGAAGTAAAGAGATAGGCCTCAAGCTTTTCAGTTTGGTATGGTGTGGTGTGGTGTTGTATGGTATGGTGTGGTATTGTATGGTATGGTATGGTATGGTATTGTATGGTATGGTATGGAATTGGTATGGTATGTTATGGTATGGTATGGTATGGTATGGTATTGTATGGTATGGTATGGTATTGTATGGTATGGTATTGTATTGTAGAGTATGGTGTGGTGTGGTGTGGTGTGGTGTGGTGTGGAGTGGTGTGGTGTGGCGTGGCGTGGCATGGTATGGTGTGGTGTGGTGTGGTGTGGTGTGGCGTGGCATGGCATGGTATGGTATTGTATGGTGTGGTGTGGTGTGGTGTGATGTGGCGTGGCGTGGCATGGTATGGTGTGGTGTGGTGTGGTGTGGCGTGGCGTGGCATGGTATGGTGTGGTGTGGTGTGGTGTGGTCTGATGTGGTGTGGTGTGGTCTGGTATGGTATGGTGTGGTGTGGTGTGGTGTGGTCTGATGTGGTGTGGTGTGGTCTGGTATGGTATGGTGTGGTGTGGTGTGGTGTGGTCTGATGTGGTGTGGTGTGGTCTGGTATGGTGTGGTGTGGTGTGGTGTGGTGTGGTGTGGTGTGGCATGGTATGGTATGGTATGGTGTAGTGTGGCATGGTATGGTGTGGTGTGGTGTGGTGTGGTCTGATGTGGTGTGGTGTGGTCTGGTATGGTATGGTGTGGTGTGGTGTGGTGTGGTCTGGTGTGGTGTGGTGTGGTGTGGTGTGGTGTGGTCTGGTGTGGTGTGGTGTGGTGTGGTGTGGTGTGGTGTGGTATGGTGTGGTGTGGCGTGGTATGGTATGGTATGGTGTGGTGTGGCATGGTATGGTGTGGTGTGGTGTGATGTGGTGTGGCATGGTATGGTGTGGTGTGGTGTGGCGTGGTGTGGTGTGGTCTGATGTGGTGTGGTCTGGTGTGGTGTGGTGTGGTGTGGTGTGGTCTGGTATGGTATGGTGTGGTGTGGTATGGCATGGTATGGTATGGTATGATATGGTATGGTCTTACATCATATCATATTATATTGCACAGAGCATTAACATTTTTAATAGCATACTCAAGACCCACCTTTTTAGTCTCGCTTTTAACTGAGTTTTATTCTTAGAACAGTTTTATTTATTTATTTATTTATTTATTTATTTATTTATTTATTTATTTATTTATTTATTTATTTATTTATTTATTTATTATCTAGTTCAAATTTTAGTCACTTTTATTCTGCGTTATTTATTTTATTTCATTTCTTTTTTTTTAGTAAAGAATCTTCTTTTCTTTTAATGGTTTAATATTTTAGTGTTTTATTATCTTAGAAATGTGTTTTATTTTGGTGAGTTTAATTCCTTATGTTGAGTTTTAACATCTTATTTTAACCTCCAGTGTTTCTTCATTACGATATCATGAGAGCGTTTCCTCAGTTCGTTCAGCAACTTCTTTTTTTATTTTTTATTTATTCATTTTATTTTTATTGTTTTTATTACTATTGTTGCATATATTGTGTTCTAAACCTTAGGACTGTGGGGTGGGTTTAGGGTCGGGGCTGGGGTTGGGATCTTTTTCTTAATTTATTCTATTTGAAGTTGTTTTTATGTTCAGCACTTTATGTTACAAAGTCATTGTATGAAAGGGCTTTATAAATACACAAATACAGCTTACAGTTTTTATTACATTTGAACTATATTATGCTAATGTGTCTTATTCCATGTGGTTCTTTGTGTAATAACTTAACATAATAATAGTATAGATAACAACATAACTCTGATTTAAAAAAAAAAAAAAGCTTAAACTTGGTTCCTCAACTACAAAAAGGATTTGTCAGGGATCTAAATTGTTTGTTTCTGTCAAGGTTCCTGGTTAGACTTTTTTAAATTTGACATAGAGTAGTCTAGACCTCCTATGTTTGTAAAAGCGTCTTGATATACGGTTTGTTGTGATTTTGCGCTTTACAAATAAAGATTGATTGATTGATTGATAGACTTCACAGTCATGATGAAGTCTAACCAGGAAATATTGTATATTAAAGCATTGATAGTCAATCCCTCTCAGTCTTTCCTTGTCTCCTATAAATAAAAAGCAATGGCATCATTAGACACATATAAGACTGATAGTAACCAAAGCCTACATTTGAAACCTCAGTTTACTGCATATATTTAATGAACATTATATTTTATTGATAAAAATAGCATTTTTTTTTTTTTGGTTAGGTTGTTGGTTTCTAAGTTTGGCCTGGTTGGTACAAATACTATGAGTTCATTCTTGAAACTCTGTCTCCATCTACTGGCTGATAAATGCATCATCGCTCTGAAATATGAGTGCAATAAAGCTGTCTGTACACTCTGATAAAAAAATATAGACATAACTTTTTTGTGCAATTTACTTTGGAACTTTGGAACCAGAAAAAATCACACATTAGCAAAAAACAAAAGAGACATCTGATATACAAACCATGGAATTTGGGTAACGATAGGAGATAACTGCAATGTTAAACTCAAGAAGAACAATGTTGACAAAACGTTTTCCTATAACTTGATCCAACTCTTCAGGTATTACATGAAGATAAATTAAAAAAGCAGCAATTTTCATCATCAAAGTTAAAGTCCTAACTGTCTATGAACATCAGGTAAAGTTTTTATAGAACATGATTTTATTTAAATGGCATTTAACCTTGGATTTAGGGGACATTTTATTACTGATCTCAGCAAAAACAAAAGATCTTTGTTGGCTTTATTTTCAAACAGTATCTGTGCATTTTAGTCCAAAACAGTCAACCATTGCAATATGAATCTTTACATTAAGTTAAACCCAAAGGACATGATTTTAATCTTGCACTTATAGACCAACTTGTCCTTCCAAACGTCTGTTTTAATACTGGGCTATTTTGTGTCACAAGAAAGCACACTGAATGAACTTACACTACCATTTATCCCATAAATGTCTTAACATAAAATTGCCCTAAACTGTAATATTTCATCACTTAAAGTTAGAAAAAGTATACAGAGTTAACACTACTGTTAACACTACACAATGACTTAAAGTGATCGTGTGCACTCCTGAAAAAGTGCAATGATTGCCCCTCTGGGTTCCTACCCCAGTGAAGGAAATGTGATAAAGTGCTCTTGAAGGTGTCCTCTGTGTGAAAAAAATGTGATCATGGGCAGTTTAGGGTGTCTATTCAGACTTGAAAAAAGAAATGAAGAGCTCTCTAAGGTCCCCTTTCAGTAAAAACCTGACAGAGTGTCACATAGTCCGGCCTATATGCTGGAAAACCTTCCATTTTAGAGTTATGCTTTACAATTTAAGATCTGATTCACATCATTGAAACTTAAATTGATGTACATTTAACAGCAGTTCCCACCCTGTTATTACACAGGTGTGGGGCAAAGCTGAAGTGGAAAGTTCTTCTTGGAAGTCCAGTGAAATCCATGAGCTCATTTTAATGGATCACTTGATGGTGAAAGGGATGATTCTCCATCAGCAGATAAAGCAGGAAATATTTCCCACACTCTTTACCATGGCTCCTTGGAGTCTACTGAACATATGCCAACAGTTACTGTATATGTACTGAAAGGAGTCTGTGCAGGACAAGTTCCACTTCAACATCATACAGAGTGGTTGAAGGCTCTATATTAATATTTATGTTTACATCAAAGCAGTTCAAATATATGATCTAGAAAAATCAAGACAAGCAAAATTGAGAATAAACTTTATTGGTTGTGGTAGAGTTCAAGATTCTCTTCTTCCAGCTAGTGGCCCGACATTTGAGATCAATCAAACCGACTGCTTCAGGATGAAGCACCTTTGTCATTAACTTACCGACTACATACAAGGACTCTAATACAAGTAAAAGTTGCTCTGTCAGATTATCACTTAAGTTTAAGTACAGAAGTACATGCTTTTAAAAATACTTAAGGATTCAACGTACTTCTTAAAATACCTCAAAACTTTGTATTTTAACAAAGCATAAGTGCAGTCAAGAATACATAGGAGTACATTCTGTTACATTATGATCATTTAGAAACCATTACTTGAAATCTCTAAAAACTATACCATGGAATAAAAACAGACACTAAGTTACTCCAAGCACAGACACCTTAGTTGGAAATGTTGATCTGGAGTTAAACAAACGTTACATAGCTCGACACGCTTTCTCAGGTTGGACAGTGAATGTTTGTTTGCTTGGGCAGAGTGGGAAACAGGGAGAACATTTCAAATGCTACGTATCATTCTTCATTTTAAAAACCTCTAACATGGGCTGAAGATATGACCATGGGTGCTCAGGTGGAGAATTATAGCCATCATTACCACCTCTACATGAACTGCCTGATCTGAGTGAAATCTGCTCTGTGTTTGCTCCATGTTCAACCGTGGAGACGCACGATATACAGGTACGACTAAACCACTGAGACAAACAGAACTACACAAACACAGTTTACTGTCTTAGGATCAGATTTCAGAAAAGAGAAGCTGAGCTGACTTCAAAGAAAAAGTAGTGAGTAACTAGAGCCCTAATAGAAATGTAGTGGAGTAAAAAGTAATACGTTCCCCAAAATAATATAGTACAGATACTCAAAAAATGATTTAAGTACTGTACTCAAGTAAATGTACTTTGTTACTGTCCACCACTGAATGTTAGGCAATGAAAAGCATGTTTACGACTCCTGTCCAGCAGGTGGCAATGTAACTGTTTAACGTTTGTTTGTGATCACTGTAAATCAACCAAAGAAGAAGAAGAAAAAAAAAAAACAGAGCGAAGAAGAAGATTTTACAGTAACAAGCCTTTACAGGCAGCTTCTTATTTCTCTGTAGTTTTGAGTCTCTTCTGAGGGTTTCTTCTCCTGCACCCTCGTGTTTAAAACATCCATGGAGGCTCGGGGACCCCGGATACTCCTGGTGGGGCTGGAGGGAAGCGAGACGCGGAGAGACCACCTCCTGAGGCGTTAGAGAAGACTAGCCTGTGCTTTACGTGTCGTTATAATGATAGTCAGCAGAGAGGCTAGCTAACGTCTGTCTGGCTCATGTTCAGGGCTGTCTGTTTACATGCTGAATATCTATTAATCTCATTGAACGACTTCATTGAGCATCTTGTTATTTTGGGTTGCTTGGCTTGATTTGTCGGTCACCAGCATTACGTTGTTGTGCCACATGAAGTAAAGCTCCTGTGCTGGATTAGCAGGCTAATCTGTTAGGTGTATCAGAGGATGGTTGATCTGGTTGTTTGATGGGGATTTTAAGGACCATGATGCCGCCGAAGATCCAGCTTTTGGCTGTTTTGGCGTTTGGAGTGTCGATGCTCTTTATTGAAAACCAGATCCAGAAACTGGAGGAGTCCAGAGCCAGACTCGGTAAGGACTCTAACTCTAACTTTGACACAACATTGTTAAATAAGTGTGTTGATGTAAATGTTGAAGAAGTCAATGTGTATTTATGAAGGAGCATTCATCAGATAGGTGAGTTCAAAGTGCTTCATACAGTTAGAACTAGCATTAGGAACAATACAAAATATAGACAAGACATAGAGCAAAAATACAACATTGTACACAATAGTTCAAACAAAATATCATTTAATAGTTTTTGGACATTACATTTAAAACAGACAACTCTTACTTACTTGTATATTCTAATATATTTCTTATGACTCCTTTTGGTTTAATGGTTAATGTATTCACTGTGCCTTTTTCTGAACAGCATGATTTCAGATGGTTTTTGCAATGACAAAATAATATTGTGACTAATCCCTGTATGAACATTTGCATTAAAGGTGACATATTTTGCTCTTTTTCATCAAAATATATTGGTCTAAGAGGTCCCCAAAACATGTCTCTAAAGTTTATGCTCAAAAAAACACTTTGAAATCAGATTTTGGTCTGCCTGTAAACCCCTCTTTTTCAGCCCTGCTCAGAACAGGCTGTTTTCTGTGTCTGTGCCTTTAAATGAGAATGAGCTCTCTGACCACGCCCCCTCAGGAAGTGGATGTGCCCTCGGCTGTCCAGCACGTTCATCTAATGTTTACATGTTGGCTGAATATACACTCTGCTCACAGATAGCGTTACTTCAACCCTCGAATCTGATCCAGAATCTGATCCTGACGGAGAGGCGCCTGCAGCAGGACCTTTCTGAACGATTGGTCACAGATTTAGTGTTTCTTGTTGTTTTATTTGTCAGTATGTAGACGTGTGTCTTGGTACACAGCTACGAACATGTAGCTATGTGGCTATGCTAACTAGCGCTAGCACTTATCCATGATAAATAAAAATCATCCACTGGATCTTCAAATCTGCAGACGTGGGGAGTAAAACCGACCTTTGTGTTTATTAAGACAGCCTACAACTAGCATGCCTCCTTCCTAAGCTCCTTGTTAGCACACATGTGTGCAGGTAATGAAAAACAGAGGAGGGGTTGAGTTGTATTTTATACAGTCTATGGGCTGAACAAGCTCCGAGCTCTGACTCCGTGACAGACCGGATATTGTTGTTACGTAACAAAAACACAGAAGTCTGAAACGGCTCGTTTCACACACAGAAAGGTGGAGAAATTAGAACAGGGACAGAATGGATTTTTTTCATTTTCGGGGGGTTTGTAGACATGCCAGGGAAACATATTTCAGGTAGAGAACCATTAAAAAGTCGATTTTGCATGATATGTCACCTTTAAAACCAAGCGGCAACCTCCGGTCGCAAACTATGAAGCCCATGCAGAAGTCTTATAAACTGCAGTTCATGGAGAATCCGCTTGAGGCTGGCTGCAGAAACACCAGAAACCACATACACACCAATTCAAAAAAGATGATCTTTACAGCAGAAATAAACATGTTTACAGCCTGGTTCAAAAAACAGCTTGGCCCTACGTAGCTTATCTCTCTATCGGCACACACTGTACGGGGGGTGAATTTTTTTTTCTAACACAACAGTTCAGAAGATATTAACCCCCCTTTTATGTTTTGGGTCAAATTTACCCATTTTAAAGTTAAAAAATAAAATAAAAATTGTCTTAAGTATTATTTTGCATTTCTAATGTCACAGAGGATGAAAGGCCAGTGGTATTCAGAGGTTCCTTCCATCTTAGGTAATATTTACCTTCGAAACCAGCTAAACACAGCATACAAATCTGGGCAGCATATGACAGAAGAGGTGTCTCTTTTTAATTTATCAACATCTCTACATAATAACAAAAAATTAAAAATGTAAAATAAAATTTAAAAAAATCTATGTCATGTAAAACTATTGTATTTATATTTAGGGCTTTTCAATGTACATTAAAAAAAGGTTTTACATGAATTTTAATGAAAAATGAGTGAGTTATTCTCATTGAACTATGATCTGTGAGAATTAAAGAACACCACTGCACTAAATATTGATTTAAAAGGTTAGTAATGGAGTTAATAATGAGATTTTAAAAATGTTTATTGGGATTTTTTGGGGTTCAGACACTTTTGGATCATTAAAGCCCCGGGTCAAGCTGACCCAGGAACATTATTGCTGTCCCTAAGAAACGAACATAACAGAAGATATTAAGATTCTGAGTTTTTGCCCAAATAAGGACATGACTGACTTGACTCCCGGACAGGAACACATAACTCTTGGCTAGGAGGCTCAAACCCCGCCTCTTTATGTCACACTATGCCTGGTTGAGTTCAGCATTTCCAATATGGCTGCCGCCGCCAATTGGCTTCAAACGGCGCTCAGGAACAGATGGGTGTCGTCATGGCTACTACGTCCATTATTTATACAGTCTATGATTACAACACAACAGTCTGAATTAATCGCAATGGATAAGAAAACTATTTATTGCAAACACTCACTCAACATGGTCACATTTTACCCTTTGGGTGGGGCCTGGAAAGCGAGCTACCTTCAGGTTAGTGGGTGCAGATGTGGCTTACACAATAATGGAGAACAGCAGATAGATACAGAAAGTCTGAACATGATAAAACTGAACAAGGCACAATGCTGATTTTTCCACATATTGGGGAGACCCATTGTAACATGCACTTGAACATGAATCATTTTGCTTTTCTTAAAACATCCTCATTGGTGGTCTCAGTTTTCTCAGCATCCTGCAGTGGGTCAATTTTAAAGCCAGTCAACTGAATAAATCAGGGTCGAATCTCCAGTGTTTTTATGTATTGGTACTTGTAGGGATGTTCTGAAGTTTCTAATTTCCTGGTCGTTTAAACGGAAAAGTAAATTTCAACTAAACAAAAAGTCCAAAAGTAAGAAAAAACTCAACACTGTAAACACAGGATCACAAAGCCGGTGACACAACATCAAATCTGTTGGCCAGGTGTGATTAACATAGACTGTATAATTAATGAATGTAGTATCTGTGAAGTCACCCATCTGTTTTTGAAGCCAGTCGTTGGTGGGTGCCATTACATTTTTCATTTAAAAGGACCATGCTTATTAAAGCTGCTGTGAGGAACTTTTGTTTCGTATCGATTCTGGCGCCCCCTTGTGGACAAAGTGATACCTCTTATCTCTTGTCCTATACATGCAAAAGTAGTGTTTTCAACAAAAGCCTCATCCTGCTGTCTTCAACAGTCAACTTTATCAGGCAATGTGATTATTTTCCATGAAAACAGTCAAATAAAGGCTGTTTCTGAAGCAGGATGTCCATCATCATGGTCTGACACCTACCCCCCCAGGGCGGTTTCAGGCATTAAAAATCACAACAGAGAAGGTGCCAGTGTTGCTGCTGATGGGCTTGTTTGCTATTGAAGGTTATAAAGAGGCATCAGTATCATTTTCAGTCTGTTTCTCAGTCAGTTCAAAACTCCTCACAGGGCCTTTAATTAACATTTTTGTAATTATGCCAGAATTAGCCAAAAGGCTAGTTTACATCTGTAGTCCCGTTCCAGATGTTAAAAAGGCTCCATGAAAAGATCAAGATTAAAAGAATAAATAAAATAAAACAAAGTAAGATTAAATTAAAATAAAAAGGCAGAGGAGAAACCAAAACACAAACAAAAAAAGACAAAAAGGAATGTACAAATAGCACCACATGATTAAAAATGAGTAAAAGCTACATAAAGGGATGGAATGACAGTCTTTGAGAAAGTCTCCATGGACATAATGGAGCAAGACAATTAAATCTCTGATCTAATTCAGTCTTTCAGGGAACAAGCTAATGTTAGCGTACTGCACAGATGCAGTTTTTTAAGTTTTAATCTTAGCAGGTATGAGACAGGCGACTTCCATATGTAGAGGTCTGTATTGTAGCTTTAGAGAATACATTTTATAATTAACATCAGGATAGAAAACAATGACTAACAGCATGCACATTGACTCTGTAATGCCTTTAAGAAAGGGAAATTAATTACACCAGGCCAAAAGAGCATCCATCTGCTTTCACATGCAGCGACAGAGTGACAAACATCCTGCAGACTCATGGCCTCTCATGGTGTCAGACACTGAAGGGCTGCTGCAGGATGTCTGCATTATATTGAGTGACACACAGCCGTTCAGAGAGACACTCACAAGGCCATTCCCATAATTGGCTTTAATTAACATTGCAGCAGAGAAAAGGAGAGGGAGACAACACTTTTAATTATGCCTCCTGTCAATGTTATCATCAAAGGCTTAATTACTAGTTTCAATGTTATTGTGTTTCTTGTTTTTCTTAATTAAGGCAAGCTAACAAGCTTCACCGGACTTAATTTCCAAACTGCTGCTTAATTTATACAACAGATGTACCTTTGTCTTTGTGTTCATTATTGTGTTAGTGGCCTCACACCTGCTGTGCTTGTTTGGAAATGAGAAAAACAACAAGCAGCAACTAACTTTCAGCTCATTGAAATATAGACAGCAGATAATGCTGGCTTCGTTGATCCTCTTTTTAAAGGTAAACGTGTGATCTGTGATTCTGAACATCACAGCAGCATGCTGTGTAGTCCATTTAAACCACCAGCTGAGACCCAAGGTCCACTTGAATCTGTCAGCTGAGTCCCTGCACCTTTTTTTTTTATGAGCTGCAACATTGTTTTCATGCAACAGTCCGATTGATGAGAGGATCTGTTTTCGCCTTAACATAGATTCTGAATCTCAAGCGTAACAAACTCTCCTGTCTTCAGAATCAGAATCAGAAATACTTTATTTATCCCAGCGAAGGAATTTCGGTCCTTACAGAGCTCTTATAAACAGTATGAAAAAAAAGGCAAATTATTAATAGAAGGAGTAAAATAAGATTTAAATATGAATAAGATGAAATAAAATAACCAAAGAAATAAAATAAAACAATAATTAAGAAAAAGAAGCTCAGGATTGTTAGAATGATCTGTAAAAGATAATGATAATACTCGTCTTATGAACACATGGATTTAAGTTCTCCGTCGCCTCGAGGGATTTCCGTCATTTGGAAAATGAGAGGGGGAAAAAAACTCCATGTTTGCTTTGTTGTGGTCCCATTAAGGCTATCCTATTAAACTGACACTGCCTTCAACAAATACAGCTAGCCAGAGCCATTGTTTCAACCAATCAGAGGCAAAACAGGGCAGGTCATGTGCCAATGCGCGATGGGCCCGGGTGTGAGGATGCTTATTTTGCAGGATCATCAGAACCTGGTGAAATTTAACACGGGTGGAATGGTCTAACGTAATATGTGGAAATCATACAGGGTGTGCCGATCGAGAAATGAGCTATCCAGACAACACTTGTCTTTTGTACCAGAATAACATGTAAACATGTTTATTTCTGCTGTAAAGATCAGCTTTTTTCAATTGGTGTGTATGTGGTGTCTGGTACTTCCGGAGCCAGCCTCAGGCAGATCCTTGATGAACTGCAGTTTTTAGCAATTCCGCATTGGACTCATATTTTTAGACCAGAGGTTGCCGCTTGGTTTTATCCCTCCGTAGTCTCCCGGGCATTAGGACCATGGGACGCCCGGAGCAGCGGAGGCTGAAGTGTAGTATGTGCACGCAGAGGAGCTCGGCTCTGGCAGTCAGAAGGAGCCGTTTGGCTAAACTCTGAGCTGTTTGAGGAAAGTTAGTGAACCGGTCCTGGGGATAGGTAGTGAACCGGACCGGTCCTAGGGAAATGAGCAGAGCATGTGTGGGACTGCTTTAACCACTCGGCCGTGGCTCAACTGAACCATTTCCCAAAGTTTCCCCAAATCCCCCGCACTTAGGGAAATAGAAGACACAAGGGGGGCAACACTGAGGGGAGCTGGCTGAGACGTCAGGAGACGGTCTGAGCAGGAGTGGGGTAGTTTTGTTGAACATGTGTGTAGTGACTCAGTGTTTTATTTCTGATTGGTTAGATATTAATTTCTTCATAAATATCCAAGTTAACTCTGCCTTCTTTATCCTAGCCTTAGAGCGGTATCAAAAACTTAACCCATAATACTTCAAAAATTGATTAAAGTTCAGTTCCAATATTTTAGATATATAATAGTTTGTAGATGTGACTATAGGTAGAAGGTTATTTGTTGATTTGGGTTACCAGAGGCTTTAAAGGATGATTTGTAGAGCTGAATCATCTGCAGAGGTGTCCTGACACCTGAACAAAGTAGTTTCACATTATCAGACAGAGTCCCTGGTTTGGCTACAAGGGCTGTGAGGTGAACTGCCTCTAACTTTGACTCACAGCCGACAAAAATGTTCATCTTGCGATCCTGTAATATAATAGAAGTCAACGGACAAGTTTTGCACTCTTCGCAACAGCCAAATCTGACTAAACTGACAACACTCTTAATAAGGTACAGCTCTAATAAATATCCTACTTCCTGTTCTCACAGAGCGCACCATTGCCAGACACGAGGTAGCTGAAGTAGAGCAGCGTCACAGTGAGGATACTGGCCGTGAACCGTCCCAGCTAACAGAAAAAGACGACATGGTCATCATCTACAACAGAGTCCCTAAGACGGCCAGCACCTCCTTCACCAACATCGCCTACGACCTGTGTGGGAAGAACCGCTTCCACGTCCTGCACATCAACACAACCAAAAACAATCCCGTCATGTCTCTACAGGACCAGGTGAGACCATCAACCCCGGCACTGTTCCAACACGATCATCATCATCAACGTCAATCTTTAATTAAAACATTTCTACTTCACTTTTCTTCACACATTTGCAGCCAATAAAAGCTGCTTGAGTGAAACTTGACACCACCTCTACCACAGGCCCATTTCTGTCATAATCCCAACAATAGAGAGCTCCATACAACAAAGAACAAAGATAGAAGAGTCTTTTTGTTGGTACAACAGAAGCTCGGCTTATGACAGGCTTGTGGGCGCTTTGATCGTCAAAACTCCAACTCTGGAATTAAAAATAGGCTATTGTTGTGGCCACAGTTGTAACATGAAGCATTTTCACATGAATCTGCCTTTAATACTTTGAAATGTTAAATACATAAAGGCCTGGAGTGCTGCTCTATTAACAGGCCTCACATGTGCGCCGTGTTGAACTTCACCAGCAGTGTTTGTTTGTGAAGTCTCAGATATAAATTCTGTGTCTGTGCTGTCGTGAACAACATCTGATGTTGTTCTAATCTGTTGACTTGTGTAGAAGAATAAACAGAACAAAGGGTAGAAATATAACAGTGATGCATTCCCTTCTAATGTCTATCAAATGCTGCATTACTTAAAGATTACATAGCCTGTAAGCAAACCAATAATGTTTGCTGTGTTGCTGCATTTTATACAAAGTTATGTGTACAAGTCATTTGTCAGAGAGGGGGCTTTAATTCACTAGAAATTAATTTTCATTTGGAAGTCAAAAAAGGGAAGTTATGTAATAAAAATGGAGATCTGGTGCTTTATAGGAAAGAAACTAAAAGACAATAATAGAGAAATGTGAAGAAGACAATGAAAAATAATAGATGCAGAGAGGTGGCAGCAAAAAGAAATGACAGAAAGGAAGATAAAAATGGTTAAGACAAGAGGTTAAGAGACAAAAATGTTGGAAGACTAAAAACAACAAAATGTAAAAGATCAGAAATATGAAAATAGAAAAGGATAAAAATACAAACGGGCGCGGACTTGGCCTAATGGTTAAATTGCGGGCCCATGTAGTGGGTTGCCAGGGTTCGACCCCAGCCTACGACCTCCTTCCCACATGTCATCCCCCACTGTCTCCCGGTTTCCTCCACTGTCCTCTCCTCTATAAATAAAGGTGTAAAAGCCCCACCAAAAAAAAAACAACAACAAAAAAATATATATATAATATAAAATATATATTGGTCTAAGAGGTCCCCAAAACATGTCTTTAAAGTTTATGCTCAAAAAACACTTTGAAATCAGATTTTGGCATGCCTGAAAAGCCCTCTTCTTCAGCCCTCCTCAGAACAATCTGTTTTCTCTCTGACCACGCCCCCTCAGGAAGTGGATGCGGCCTCCGCTCTCCAGCACGTTGATCTAATGTTTACATGTTGGCTGAATATACACTCTGCTCACAGATCACGTTACTTCAACCCTCTGAATCTGATCCAGAATCTGATCCTGACGGAGAGGCGCCTGCAACAGGACCTTTCTGAACGATTGGTCACAGATTTAGTGTTTCTTGTTGTTTTATTTATCAGTATGTAGACGTGTGTCTTGGTACACAGCTACGAACATGTTAGCTATGTGGCTATGCTAACTAGCGCTAGCACTTATCCATGATAAATAAAAATCATCCACTAGATCTTCAAATCTGCAGACGTGGGGAGTAAAACCGACCTTTGTGTTTAGTAAGACAGCCTACAACTAGCATGCCTCCCTCCTAAGCTCCTTGTTAGCACACGTGTGTGCAGGTAATGAAAAACAGAGGAGGGGTTGAGTTTATACAGTCTATGGGCTGAACAAGCTCCGAGCTCTGACTCCGTGATAGACCGGATATTGTTGTGACGTAACAAAAACACAGAAGTTTGAAACGGCTCGTTTCACACACATTTACAGAAAGGTGGAGAAATCAGAACAGGGGCAGAATGGATTTTGTTCATTTTCGGGGGGTTTGTAGACAAGCCAGGGACACATATTTCAGGTAGAAAACTGTTAAAAAGTCAGTTTTGCATGATATGTCACCTTTAAAAAAATAAATAAAAATAAATAATAATAATAATAATAATAATAATAATAATAATAACAAAACCCTGCCAGTGATACTGCCTGACAAATAATAAAATCATATGGATTAAAACACACTCAGGTGACATCTGCTGTAAAATCACATTGACAAAAATGTGTTTCAAAAGAGATTTAAAAGAGGATAAGGAAGTGTCCAATCTGATCTCCTCGGGAAGGTTGTTTTAGAGGGTCGGAGCTCTCACAGAAAAGGCCCGGTCACCTTTGGTCCTCAGCCTCGACTGTGGGACTGCGAACAGAGCCTTGGCGGAGGACCTCAGGGTACAACTGGGCACACATGGGGTGGGGAGATCAGATATGTACTGTGGTGCGAGTCTAGAGCCTGCTTTAAAAGTAAAATCTTAAAATCAATTCTAAAATCTATTGGAAGCCAATGAAGGGAAGCTGAAACAGGAGTGATGTGGTCTCTCTTTTTGGCTCTTGTGAGGATTCAGGCTGCTTCATTTCAGACTAGCTGTAACTTGTTTAGACATGTATACAACGAGTTACAGTAGTCCAAACAGAAGGATATAAAAGCATGAATGACTGTCTCAAGGTTTTTTCTGGATAAAAATGGCCTCATTTTGGAGAGTCTGCTTAGCTGCATAAAAACTAGTCTGCCCCACTAGGTTTACATGCTGGTTCAGGCTGAGGTTCTCGTCAAAGATGACACCTAGATTTTTGCACCTGACAGCAATATTATTAGACAGGGGGCCATTCCTGGTGAACCAGGGCCGATGATCATCACCTCAGTTTTTTCTAGGTTCAGCTGCAGGAAATTTTGCAACATCCAGCATGTTAAATCTGGGTTGCAGTTATTCAGTGTGTTTAAAACTTTAAAATCATTGGGATTAAGAGACAGGTACAGTTGGGTATCATCCGCATATGAGTTAAAGCTCACATTGTGGCTGCGGATGATGTGTCCAAGGGGTCATTTTGGCTTTATTAATTCGTATTATGGCACAGAAAGGTAAAGAATCACAGTTATGTTTCTTACTGTGAAGAATCAGCCTGATGAAGTCTTGTCCCCAGTCCGTGTAAGACTGTGTGATATCAGATTGTGTAATGAATGCCTGATGAATCAGACGGTTAAGATGTAAATCAAACAAAGAAGCTCATTCAAGCAGAGACGTGTCATCAGCTCCCGTCAGTCAGATGCACTTATGTTATGAGATTGTAGTAAATTACATGGGCACTGAACAGAGATGAGAGTGCTACACGTTGATCCTGCAGAACAAGTTTGCAGTTAATGCACAGCAGCATTAGCATTATGCTAGCTTGACATGAGTATGAAAACAGGGCAGGCAGAGACGTATGTTGGTTTGAATTGTTCATTCTGTTTACATCCAGGCAGCAATAAAAGGATCTAATGCTGTTTAAAAAAAAAAGGAAAGGTTCTGCAACCTGTAGCTGTCGCCAACAGTAACAAACCCATCAATGAATAGGTGTGCACACGCCTAGGTGTGAACTCTCTGCCCTGCACTCACTTTGCATAACCAGACTCTTCCTCAAGTTGTACGAACAGCAAGAAGAGGAAGCTTGACATGGGGAGAACATTGTGCCTCCTGGTCCTCTGGCCCTCAGCAGTCTGGTCTGCTGCTTTAAATCATAGATCAGTTGGACTGAGCTCACGTGACTGACTTTGCTCTGTTGAATTAGAGTTGTTGTCCTGCTGTAGTGTTACAGAATTAGTGGTTCAAAGTATTCAAAGTCTTTTAACTGACTTCTGAAGTTTGAACTTTTTATTTTCTTATTGGTTCATGCGTACAATTATATGCCCAGACCGTATGGGCTTACAAGACATCATAAATTTGTGCAGTCCAGGGTCAGAGCGCACAGCATGATCATTCCTTGTAAGGAAACTGAGGAAGAAAATTTTAACAGAATAGAAAATACAAATCAAAATGAAAATGCATACTACTTAAAAAGACTATCTTGTCTTCTTTTCCAGGCTTTTGAGACAAAGTTTAAACACGTCAAAACTAAACAACCATTGTAGATTTTGCACATCTGTCCACCTCAATATGTCAGGCTTTTTACAGGCAATTTATTGAAACAATATCTCTCAGAGGTAGGGATGTAAATTTCAAGTACTTTCAGTGATCGATCTTTGGAAATATTAACGATCAATTATCTATTAATCATTAAAAAACACGTAAACGTTTTCCATGTCAAAAACGATGCCAAATGCGTTTTTTCCGCTGAATCAAATTTTCCTTCAGTGTCCTTCAGACTGACCTTATTAAAACACGAGACTCTGCAGATCAGGTTTGCTGGTGTAATCAGTAGTGTTACGTGTTGAAGCATCGTTGTTGGTCAGCCTTAACATCTTTTCATTGTAGGCTGCATCATAGTCTCTGGAGTGGCAGACCTACTGACCTTTGAACTGATCTGAACAGACTCAGAATCAGAGAGGTACAAAGCAAAATCATTGGTCTACCCTTTTTCAGAGTGTGGTAAAGAAACTGCACACATATTGTTCGACATCTAGGAAACCAGAACAGTAGAGTACTGACTCCCCTGGTCTGAGTCCTATGTTTGTTAGACCCTGTGTGCATGTTTGAAAAGCTCCAGAGAAGAAGGGTGGCATCAGCACATAATACTGCCTGTTCCACTGGCTGCTTTTGTACGTCTATCAGTGCAGCTCAGGACACATAGTGTGAATGCCTCAAAGCTAAACTGGTGTTATTTCTGGCTGTTGGTGCCAAGGTAATATCCTGTCTGCTGTCTCACAACAGGCCGCCCCCTCCACCCTGCGAACAGTCTGCACAGGGTGAAAGAATCAGTCAGCTGGCACATTTCTCCACAGGAACATTCAGATTTGTATCCAGTAATAGCATTTAGCCCGGTCAAAGCTGGTCCGTATGATTGAGTTTGGTTTTACTCCCTCAAACCGCAGAGCGAGTGTCTAAGATAACAGAATTAAAGAAAGATGTTGTGCTGGTTGAGTTATTAAGAACCAAAAGAACATCAGGTGGTTTGATCCCAGCTCATTAACATGTCCACCTTTATTGCAAAGTAAGAGTTACAGCACTGAGACATTTAATAAATTGGAGTGGTGTGATTTGTGTTTCATACTTCTGGCTACAGGCGAAATTTCCACTGCAGGGAAAAAAAAGCGCCACGTCCTCACTTTTCATGTTTTTACCTGCCCAGTTTTTACAGCTTCATTCAGATATCCTTTCTGAAATCTCTCCTGTCACTGTGATCAGAGTGAACGCTCCTGATTCAAACGTTTCCTGGCCTCAGCTTTGCCTAAAGGCTTCATACAGTCACCTCCTAACTCTGTGATGGAAGTAAAGACTACAGTACAGGAAAGAGACTTAATGTTACAATCATTTGTTTTTGGATCCCATTGCATACATAGTGCATGGTCGTCTGGTCTGGGGTTCTTATGCTTTCCTGAAATTAGAATAAAAGATGAGAATATAAAGTGAAAATCAAAAAGCCAAAAATGTGCTCCACAGTGTGTTTTCTCTTTACGTTATGATATACTCAGCAAACATTTGTGTAACCATTCTTTGGTACCTTGATGACGTGTTTTTCATTTGTGAATCTCACTGCATCATGTTCTTCTTTTTTCATTAGCATTAACACTGAACACTGAACAGTGGATGTTGTTTTCCACTTGCTGGAGTTTTCTGGGTCTTTAATCAGTCTCCATTATCTGTGTCTACAGGTGCGCTTTGTCCGGAACGTCACCTCATGGAGAGAGATGAAGCCTGGCTTCTACCACGGACACGTAGCTTATCTGGACTTTTCAAAGTAAAGCTCTTTCTTCACCTGTGATACCATTAATATCCAGATTAGTTACAAACAGCTAGCAGATAAGGTGTGGTCATACATTGATTTCTAACAGGTGCTTCAGTGTTGATTAATAGCATTGTTGTGCTTATCTCACCTGACAAGACTGTTCAAGGGCTAATTAACGTGATGCTGTAAGTGTTTATCACACGCTGTTAGCTTACACTCCTTCTGATGCTGCCACATGAGTGTTTTATTAGTGAAACAAATTATCTTAATAGTTTTTAGACCTTCAACTGTGGCAGCTTGAAGGTCTAAAAACTATTAAGATAATTGGTCTGAAGTCTGCTGGACATGAATGTAGTCCTGATCTGTCTGCTTAATTCAAACAGAGTATTAGAAAAGTGCTTTCTTCTTCTTCTTCTTCAGATATAGTGCAAAGAGTAAGCCGATGTACATAAACGTGGTGCGGGACCCCATCGAGCGCCTGGTGTCATACTACTACTTCTTACGTTTCGGAGACGACTACAGACCCGGCCTACGACGAAGAAAACAAGGAGACAAGAAGGTGTGTATCTTATCTACAGTCTCATACTCTTAACTGTTCGACTGCACATGAACACATGAAAACAACTTCTGTGGTTGTCTTTCAGACCTTCGATGAGTGTGTGTCATCAGGAGGGTCCGACTGCGCTCCTGAGAAACTCTGGCTGCAGATCCCGTTCTTCTGTGGACACCATTCAGAGTGCTGGTGAGTGGGCTGCACCGGATCCATCAGAGGCCTCATTACGAGCATGTCTCAATCTGTGCAAGTGCTTGGATTGTTTTTGTAATTGACAGATCACAGCATACTTGGAATAAATTACAGTTAACTTTTTTGTTAACAAGGCACACCAAGTAAAAAAATATTAAAATATTGAAATATCAATCAGTTATGTTATGTGTACCACTAGTGTTACTTTTAGTCTGTTACGTCATTTTTTCACGAAACTATTTTAAGTTTGGTTTCTTCACAACAGAAAAACAAACATTTTAGAAAGCATCAATGTTCACTTTTTAGATAAGTATGAGAATGTGTGTATGTATATACAGTCATGGCCAAAAGTTTTGAGAATGACACAAATATTACATTTTCACAAAGTCTGCTGCTTCAGGGTTTTTAGGTGTTTTTGTCAGATGTTTCTATGGTATAATGAAATACAATTAGAAGCATTTCATAAGTATCAAAAGCTTTTATTGAGAATTACACAGAATTCATGCAATAAGTCAATATTTGCAGTGTTGACCCTTCTTTTTCAAGTCCTCTGCAATTCTCCCTGGCATGCTGTCAATCAACTTCTGGACCAAATCCTGACTGATGGCAGTCCATTCTTGCATAATCAATGCTTGGAGTTTGTCAGAATTTGTGGGTTTTTGATTGTCCACCTGCCTCCTGAGGATTGACCACAAGTTCTCAAAGGGATTAAGATCTGGGGAGTTTCCTGGCCAAGAGCCCAAAATCTTAATGTTTTGTTCCCCGGGCCATTTTGTTCTGACTTTTGCTTTATGGTAAGGTGCTCCATCATGCTGGAAAAGGCATTCTTCATCACCAAACTGCCCTTGGATGGTTGGGAGAAGTTGCTCCCGGAGGACGTTCTGGTACCATTCTTTATTCATGGCTGTGATTTTAGGCAAGATTGTGAGAGAGCCCACTCCCTTGACCGAAAAGCAACCCCACACATGAATGGTCTCAGGATGCTTCACTGTTGGCAAGAGACAGGACTGATGGTAGCGCTCACCTCGTCTTCTCCGAACAAGCCTTCCTCCAGATGCCCCAAACAATGGGAAAGGGGATTCATCAGAGAAAATGACTTTACCCCAGTCCTCAGCAGTCCAGTCCCTGTACCTTCTGCAGAATATCAGTCTGTCCCTGATGTTTTCACCGGAGAGAAGTGGCTTCTTTGCTGCCCTCCTTGACACCAGGCCTTCCTCCAAAAGTCTTCGCCTCACTGTGCGTGCAGATGCACTCACACCTGCCTGCTGCCATTCCTGAGCAAGCTCTGCACTGGTGGTGGCCCGATCCCGCAGCTGTAACACCTTCAGGAGATGGTCCTGGCGCTTGCTGGACTTTCTTGGGCGCCCTGGAGCCTGTTTGGCAACAATTGAACCTCTCTCCTTGAAGTTCTTGATAATTCGATAGACGGTTGACTGAGGTGTAATCTTACTCGCTGCTATAAACTTCCCTGTTAGGCCCTTTTTGTGCAATGCAATGATGGCTGCATGTGTTTCCTTGCAGGTAACCATGGCTAACAGATGAGGAACAATGGTGTCATGCACCATCTTCCTTTTAAAGTGTCCAGTCACTCAATCATGACAGATTGATCGCCAGCCTTGTCCTCATCAACACCCACACCTGTGTTAATGTGTGTGACACCTGTGTGTCATTGAAATGATGTTAGCTGGTCCTTTTGTGGCAGGGCTGAAATGCAGTGGAAATGTGTTTTTGGTGATAAAGTTCATTTTCAAGGCAAAGAGGGACTTTGCAATTAATTGCAGTTGAGCTGATCACTCCTCATAACATTCTGGAGTATATGCAAATTGCCATTATAAAAACTGAAACAGCAGACTTTGTGAAAATTAATAGTTGTGTCATTCTCAAGACTTTTAGCCATGACTGTAGTTTAGCACTTCAGCACTTAGTGACTATAATGGAGCGTTCGTCTTCAGAGGAAAATCCCTGAAGCCTCCATCTGAGCACACACAGTATAAATACACACTGATTGATCTGATTGGTTCCATGTGCTGTTTGGTGCAGGAATGTCGGCAGTAGATGGGCCCTGGAGCAGGCCAAGTACAACCTGGTGAACGAATACCTGCTGGTTGGACTCACTGAGGAGCTGGAGGACTTCATCATGATCCTGGAGGCGGCTCTGCCACGCTTCTTCAAGGGAGCCACAGATCTCTACAGAACAGGTACACGCACAAAACACACCCGTACAGTCATCCGTTCATACTCCATCATTTTTGAAGGAACATATTTTTCTGCTTGTGGTGTCTTGGTGAGCTCTGCAGGCAGTTAAATAATGTGAAATATTTATGTGTCTGAGGTTGTCTAGACTGACAGACTCATTAAAGCCTCTGATGTTTCTCCAGGAAAGAAGTCCCATCTGCGCAAGACCACCGAAAAGAAGCCCCCAACCAAAGAGACAATAACCAAGCTGCAGCAGTCCAACATCTGGAAGATTGAAAATGAGTTTTATGAGTTTGCACTCGAACAGTTTCAGTTTGTGCGGGCTCACGCCGTCAGGGAAAAGGATGGGGAACTTTTTGTCCTGGCCCAGAGCTTCTTCTATGAAAAGATTTACCCAAAAGTGAACTGAAAGTGCAGCTGGAGGACTGAGAGTGACTGCACAGGGACTTACTCAAAGTCATTTACACTGGGAGGAAAACACACAGAAACTCATCAAGTGATGCTGGTGGATGATTTTTCTGGGATTCAGATTTCGAGCTTGTTACAGTACAGAAAATCCCTTTCAGACTGTACGGTGGAATTTTTATGAGGAATGTGTCCATTTTTTTTTTTCTTGCTGGTGCAGCTGTTGAGAAGACTTAACAAGGATAAACTGTCAATCTAAATGCTGAGGAGCGATCTAAGCCCACAGAGGGTGAAATAGCTTCTGAATGTGTCTAAAGGCCCAAACAGAAGCAGCCTTTAATTTATCATCTTCTGTCTTTGATTTCGGGTATGGACCTTTCAAAATAAAAGTATGAAACTTCATGAAGCTTCTCAAGTTTAAAACCATATTCAGATATTTTTTTATTCTCTCCACTTGAACGAATATAATCCGAGAAATCTGTTATCTTTTCCATGTTTTGCACACGACATTCTAGATGCACAGTTTCTTGTTTACAAGTTTCAGAACATAAATCTGTTAAACGACTAAAGAATCAGAGCTGCATTTGTACATAGTGTTTGAATATGCAGTGACCATGTTCAAGGACCAAACAGTAGCAGAAGATATTAGATTGGACCATTGCATCCTTTGGTGCGTGACATAATTTTTTAACCCACTGAGATGTTCTCAATTTTAGACATGTTAATGTATCATATCAGTATTTTATCACAGAGAGAGAGCATCTTTTATATGACGGAGAGACAATGTTTTACTCTGTTAAAGGACCACAGATGGAGAGGAGGAGGGACTAATCAAAGAGGAGTAAATGTTAGGTTTACAGGGTTTACCAGAGCTTCGACTTGGCCACAGGGTCCTTTATGATGTAGGGAGACAGCCAGAGGTAAGAGGTTGAATTGATAGTGCCTTTATTAGAACATTTATTGTTTTTCTCAGTCATTTTCCAGTGACCACACATTCATGTATTCTCTTTCATGTCTGTATTTTTATGAACTGCAGTTCATGTTTCTTTTCTGTTTCACCCTTAATCCATTAACAAAACTTTAACACATAAATGAAAATGACTTGCCTCATTTTATGCTTCCTGTTTTCACTACAAAGAGTTGTTGATAGTAGTTTGTGTTTATTTATATGTCTTGTATCTTCTAATAGACACTGATAAACAAGAAGTGGCTTGGAACCTCTATAAACTGGTGATCAATCAATCAATCAATCAGACTTTATTTATAAAGCTCTTTTCATACAATGACATTGTAACACAAAGTGCTGTACAAGAAAAACAACTTAAAATAGAATAAATGAAGAAAAAGATCCCACCCCCAGCCCCTACCCAAAACCCACCCCACAATCCTAAGCTTAACACAATATATGCAACAATAGTAATAATCAGAATCAGAATCAGAATTAGCTTTATTGGCCAGGTATGCTTGAACACACAAGGAATTTGACTTAGGTAAACTGTGCTCTCTTTGTACAAGGCATAAGAATAAGGAATACAAATAAAAATAATAACAATAACATCAGCGATAAATACAAAAGAACAACAAATAGGCATGACTATTATGTACAGGCTAAAAAATATGATAAAAGTGCAGTAGTGCAGTAGTGAGTAGCAGCAATAGAGAGTAGCAGTATAAAGAAAATGAATAAATAAGTAAAAAAGAAGTTGCTGAATGAACTGAGGAAACACTCTCATGGTATCTTAATGAGGAAACACTGGAGGTAAAATAAGATGTTAAAACTCAACACAGGAAATTCAAATCACCAAAATAAAATACATTTCTAAGATAATAAAACACTAAAATATTAAACCATTAAAGGAAAAAAGATGCTATACTTAAAAAATAAAATGAACAAGTACATAAATAAATAATAGAGAAAAAAAGTGACACAATTTGAACTAGATAATAAATAAATAAATAAAACTGTTAAAAAGAATGAAACTCAGTTAAAAGCGAGACCCAAAACGTAGGTCTTGAGTTTGCTTTTTAAAATGTTGATGCTCTGTGCAGCCCTCAGATCTTCAGGAAGGCTTTTCCACAGGCGTTGGCCGTGATGATAAAAAGCTGCCTCAACGTGAGTCTCTGTTCTTACTTCTGGTACCATCAAAAGTCCACTACCTGAAGACCTGAGGGCTCTCACTGGCTCATATGATAAAAGCAAATCTGATAAATAAGAAGGAGCAAGACCATGAAGAGATTTAAAAAGCTGTGAAATAATCTTAAAGTATGTTCTAAAAGATCTATTCTGATGTGTAGGTTTCTGGCTCTGTGAAAATTGTATAGCTAAATTTTCTTTAAAGGGATACTCCGGTTATATGATTATAACTTGATCAAGTTTGGTAACCTGCAAAGCAACTTGAGACTGAACCTTGACTAAACTATTTTCGTTGCCATTTATAGTTCCCAGTAAAGATCAGGCATATTGATCCTTTATTAAGATGATAAAGCTCCAAAATCCCTCATTCCTTTAATTCACATAATCAAACTTAATATCATCTAGTTTTCTCAGATGGCCTGAAAGTTGACTTCCTTAGCTTGAACAATATTACAATAGTTATGTCCAAACCCTTTGTAGGTATGGCATTGTATTTTGACAACAATTCTTTTCACTTGATAAGAAAAAATCTCCTTATGAGGCTGATTACAACAGTGCCCTCAAATAAAACATCATACTCTGTCCTTTAATCAAGCATTTTAAAACATTTAAAACTTTAAAACCTTTCAAAATGATGCAGGGTTTATTGGTCTGTAGTTCTGCTTCCAGATACCTTAATGTGTCTGTTTTTTATTAATTTGGTGACTGATTATTGTAATGATTGTTAATTGGTTGATCGCACACCAACAACATTGACTCACTGTGAGTGAGTTGAACGCTCGGGGATATGTACTAATGGCTTTCTACATGATGATGCCAACATGCTGATGCTAAGCTAGCAATGTCTTACAGGAGAATCCTCTTAAAATAGCACTTTAAAATCAGTACCAAACACAAAGAGCAATGATGGATGATATTCATGTCAGAACTTATCCAGGTTTTGGGTCTTAAACTAAATCATCTTGGTGCTAGAGTGGATCAAAAAATTGTAATGCTTCATCTTGAAGGGAACATGAATGTTTACAGAAAATTTCATTCTACTCTATTCAGCAGTTGTTGAAACATCTAACATATAACACAAGTAGTGTTTGGAGATCAGGAGATTAACAAAGCTAGTAGGATGCATCCCCCAGGGACCATAATTATAACCCGTTTGATTACTTAAAGCTCCTGTGAGGAGTTTGTACCTGCTTATTAAACAGACTGAAATGAACAGTGATGCCTCTTTATGAACTACAAAGATATTAAGACCATTAGAAAAAACACTGATCATTTCTTTTTTTTAATTTTCAATACCTGGAGCAAGATGGTAGGTGTCTTTTGATACTTCATAGACTTATTGACTGTTACAAGAAATCAGTATCAGATTGTTCTGTCAAAAAACATGACTTACACACGTACAGGTAAAGATCAGTAGATATAAGAGGTATCACTTTGTCCACAGGGGGCGCCAAAACCATCACAAACAGGAAGTTCCTCACAGGAGCTTTAAGTTTCAATGTAAAGCCATTATATGGTCTGTTTAATGGAGAACTTTGCTCCCAAAATTAGGTCAAACTCCAGAAAAACTCTGGATCATGCATTCCCACAACCATACTAATATGCAAAGATTTCCATGCAGTGGATAATGTATAGTGAGCAGGTGGTTATGTAATAGAATCCTGACAGGGTGAGATAAAATCCCAATTCTTTCTATCTGTTTTCTTCTATTTGGTCGACGTCTCTTTAACTCAGCTTCATGTGTTATATCATCCCTCCCTACTTTCTGTGTGGTTTTCCTCCTCTTGTCTTATTTATTCTAATCGTGACGGGTCAGTTATTAACCAAAAATGTAAAGTATGTACCCTCCAAATAACAGTAATATAAAAAAAACATCCTCCATGTTGTTTACTGATGCTATCATAAAAAGGCATTTTTGCCACAGTGTCAACAGGAAGAGGGGAAATCATAAACACTATAAATGTGCCGGACTCTTTTCTGCGGATTTGATATGACGTGTATGATCTGGTCATCCCTGGTGTGGCTCTTGCTGTTCAGATTTACAAACCCTTGTTATTGAGTTTTGACCAATCAGAATCAAGAATTCAGCAACGACAGGCGATTAGCAAGAAAGCCGGGTAATAACTTAGACAGCAAATATTCCTCACATTTCAAAAGCTTGGACCTGATATGTTGTCTGTGAGTGTGAGTCATTTCCAGGACTGTTTTCATAAGCTGAGTAGCACTTCCTGTTACTGATCAATCGCCATCGATGTGATGATAAAAGAGAGTCCCATTTTAAATCTAATTGTTTATGTGGGTCTGTGCTTTTTTCTTTTTGATTCGGGATACTTATGTTGGATCATTCTTTAATATTCTTGGACTCTGAAGTTGATTATGTCAGGATAAGAGTTTTTATTTCATATTTGAAATGTGAAAAATGACTTCTCCCATATGTGGACAATTAGGCTTGTTTTTGCACCCTTTTTGGCTCCCTTGCAGGGATTTCATGAGCCCAGTCACTCTTGACTCAATTTCTCGTCTTTTGGCTCCATAATTACAGAATAATTGCCTCGCTATATCTTACTCAACAGGGAGTACTTAACCACTGAAACCGTGAAATAACAGACTGGGAAGGGATGATCTGCTGAAGTCAGCGCTATTACCGACTCTTGCCTCGACTCTCTGATGGGAGAATAGACAGGCGGGAGGGAGAGTGTCTGCAGGGAGAAGCACTCGCACGCTCCACCAGTCCACAGCCTGTTCTTGTGTCTACACAGAGACAAGCACAAAGGCCCCAACCCATATTTGACGCTTTGTGGCCATGGACACAAGGAGAGGCCGCCCGTCTCAGAAAATAGAACTCAATTAACAGTTTAGCTGCAGGCATATTGGAACATTGTTTCATTAATGAGATGAATACAGTCTGATAATTACTTCATCTCAATTAGGAAAAAAAAGGCTGCACTCTATATTGATTGTGGCTGATGAGCTTGAAGGTTAATTAGGAACACAATATTTTAAAAGACTATCCTGCTTTGTTGTTGTTGTTGTTGTTGTTGTTGTTGTGGAGACTGTTTGTTGGTGAGTTTGTTGCTTTTGTGCAGTTTTTGAAAGACAGTGCAAGTCTTCCTTTTTGTTCTCTATTTAACACACTGTTTGTCTTTTGTTTCAGCTTAATTACTTGCTTCTCTCCTCAACCTCGGCCAAAGCTTGTTTTCTTCAAATGTTCAGTTTTAGCAACAAATTCTGTCCCTCTGCTCTGCTCTCAGCCACTAGAGGGAGCCGTGGTCCTTCTGAAAGCCTCTTTGGAGCAGCATTGGAGCATGGACTGACTGAAGCGGTTCACCAAGCCCCCATTAATGCACCTGTGCAAAGCCAAATGGAACAAACTAATAGTGCATTACCATTAACAATACAAATTACACCATTAGGCACACTTGGCTCTCAGGCCTTGTGATAGCTATAAATAGTTTCACTTGGTCTTGGACAATTTGTGCTGTACTTGCATAATGACAGCACTCAAATTAATTCAGGGTGTGCAAATGGAGTACCTTTATCGTTGCACGTTGTGAACGGGGACATTTTGGGCTTTTTTAATGATGTGACTCTTCCTGTAGAGCCACCTTTGCAAGAGAAATTGATCAGCAGGGCCAGCAGCCCTAACACGGGGAAAATGTCTCCATTACAAGCCATCAGAGCATTTGATCCTGTTATTGCTGAAGCTGTGCACAGAGTAATGACCTCTTTTTGTCAATGAAACTTGGCTGGACTACTAGAAATGGCTCCCTGGATTGGTTTTGGAACCTTTTTCAGCAGACCATAGGAGACCCAGCACAGTTTTCGCTGCTTGCTGACCTCAAAGTGGTTTCACTACTGCTCCATAAAACAAACAGAGCAGAGCAGAGGCAGCTTGACTGCCCCTGACTGGGACTGTGGACAGGACCTTAAAGCGCTTGGCCAAAGGGGACCATTATGTGTACTACTTTTCACTGTGTTTTATGTAAATGCTCCAAGCTGAAATGGAAGGTAAAATTAAGCCAGCATGTCAGAGGCAGCGGGCCAAGAAAACTTTGAGTGTTCCTGATTTTCCTGTTTAACTGAAGCCTGATGCAGATGATGGATTACAGTCAGAGAAAACCATGGAAGCCATCACCTTCATAAAGCATTGCCAGATTCATCCGTTAATGATTTCTTGTTTTCTAGTCTGCAACACACTGACATATGACAATGTGAAATAAGACTGAGGGTCTGTAGCTATGCTAGCAGCTCTGTGAGGACTGCTTCTTATGTAGCAGTGCATTCGAGCCTAGTGATGTTTGAAATGTGTAGAAGGTCATTTAAAAAGACTTCTTGCTGTCTAAAGGTATTTGTGGAATCCTCAGAGACTCTTCTGACCACACGGATGAATAAACGTACTATACTATACGAACGTATTCTTAAATGCCTCACCCAAACAAAGATGGTAGCCAATGGTTACCTGAAAAGTAATCTCAATCCTTAATTGGGAAATCAGTTAGATTTCTGTTTTTATCATGCTGCTGAGTGGATTTTTTTCATCAACTGGCCCTTCATAGTGAGGAATGTCTTTGAAGGTTAAACCTTCAGAAAGTTTTGAGTGTTCTTCAACATCTTTGGAAGTTTTCCAAATATCTCTTGGTACTTGTCTCTTAGAGAAAATAATTCTTAGTTTTGAGACACTAACGTTACATAAATACAGGAGAAGCTCAAGATGGGGAGAGAAACACTGGTGCCTCCAGCTAAATGTTACCATCTGCAAACAGAAAGCCCACAATCCGGAGGTATAACATTTTCATGTTAAAATCTGTATTTTGTTTTTCAGCGTACTTTTGTTCGTTAAACAGCAATTAACACGAATTACAACTGAGGCTGATGGGGATGTCATCTGTTCAGCAGGTATCAGGAAATACTATCAATACTGAGTGAACTGAAACTTCAGTTGATGACAGCATTAGACTGAAAGTCCAAAACTCACTCACATTATTCACTTCTCCTAAGGGGTCGGTGAACATCTGCACCAATACTCATAACAATCTGTCCAACTGTTGTGCCAAATTTAACTCAAAACCACAACACTGTGATGTATTATCAGAGACACAGAGATTTCTAAGTACACGTCTGTGAATTCATGAGCTAGACGTCAAGGACTTTCACAGGAGGAGTTAAAACTTGGACTTGCAGAATAGTAGACTCAAGATAGTATGGAATTACAGTAGTCTGTTTAGGTATTTATCCTCTGAGGACCACAACTGTCCTAATATACCTTGTTGATGTTCATGTATTTAACTGAAAATCTGTAAACGTATTACTTTAATTGGGAATGAAAAGCTGTAAACTTGTGACATTTGAGTCAAGGGATAACCAAAGTTGGTAGGATTTATCCATGGGGATGATTCAATTTCATTCAAATGTATATGTAAACCCATCCAGTGGCTGTCCTGGCATTTTTTTTTAAGAACAATAAAAGTGAAATGTATGGTTCTGAAAAAGGAAAGTTGTGGATTGCTTAAGACCTTAGAATTAATCTTCTGGGAGCCATGACTGTCTTCAAAATGTAGTCCAAGTCCATTTGTTAGATGTTAGGTAAGTAAGTAAAGACAAGTAAAAACAACTGTGAGTGGAGGGCATTTCATAAAAGGTCCAGGGATCACCTGGTCAGTGGGATTCATCCTCTGGAAACCATGAACGTCTGAGAATGTTAGTCCTTGTAGTAGTTGTTGAGCCATTTCACTAAAGCCCAAAATTTTAAATTCATTGTGGCTCCAGAGGAAAAGTCATGACAACCCAATGCCTTTGTATTTACACATTGCACCCTGAAACAGCCTAATACTGGTGTCCCAATGGGTGATGTCATATGTTGTTACGATCTGTGGCAATCCATTTAATAGTTTTCAAAATACCTTTAAATACCTTTGTGGTGCTACAAGAGGAAAAACAGGACCTCTCCAAAGTTACTGCATTCATCTTCTGGGGACAATTAATGTCTGTACAAAACCTGAACTCAGTCCATCCAGAAGTTGCAGAATGTATTTCAATTAGTCCAAATTGGTGAACGGATGTCAAAACAGGTCTGTATAACCCTCAAGCTATGTTGTGCTCTCATTGCTAACAACAGAAATCACTCACACTTCTCCTCGGCAGTGATCCACGTGTTCATACTGTTAGTGGGAAAAGTGCTGCTTTACTTTTATGGGAACACTCTTATCAATTAGAAAGAACACGGACAGGAAGATCACAGCATCACATCCATCATTAACATGTAGGAGAACATGATGTAATACATAATGGACAATGTGAGCCTGTGAGCACAACAGGGAGGTTGACCCTGTACAGGAAACTCTCTGATACTCTTAATTAGATTGCTGTATTGTAGTTTGACCTTGGTGGAAGACACTCTACACTACTCTTTCTCTCTCTCTCTCTCTCTCTCTCTCTCTCTCTCTCTCTCTCTCTCTCTCTCTCTCTCTCTCTCTCTCTCTCTCTTTCTGTCTCTCTCTGTCTTTCTCTTGCTCTCAGTAGTGCTGGCAGGCTGAGAGCACATAGTGGTGCATGGGCATTTTCTCCTGGAGGGTAGGAGAGAAATGCAATCAGCAATTCAATCGTGGCCATTGTGTAGCAGTGCTGATGAGCTTTGCAGAGTAGATAATGGATTAAATTATTTATCCCCCCTCCTCCTCCTCCTCCGTGCTTATTGTTGCCTCCTCTTTGTGCTGCTACAGCGGTACACAGACGTAGGTTGAAGGCCTAGATCACTTGCTGCCTTTCATAGATCTAATTTTTCTAATTAGCGCTTGAATGCAGAACGTTCTCTCCCCCTTTTACCCCCTGCCTCCACCGCAGAGCTCATTGTCAGAGATGTTCCATGAGGTGAGCATGTGAACCTATCAGCGTCCAATTCAATGACAGAGAATACTACTGAACCACCACTCCGCCGTCAGTTCTCCCCGCACTTCTCTTATTGAAACACTAAGTGATCTTGATAATAACCTAATCAAGGACAGTTTCTTCAAATGAATGCTATTAGACTGAAGCAGCTGTGCAGGGGAACTGGCTGATCTGAGATCAGGAACACTCTGACCAAAATGTCACTCCTCTAAGTGTTTTCAATTATCTGGTGACCATATGGAGGAAATAGAAAAGCTGCTGGGTCCAGATTATCTACAAATTGAAACATGGACAATCCATACGGGATATTGATTATGGAGGCCATCAGCCAGGAGCTCAATGCAGTATGACCGTGATGTTTGAGGCACTGCTTTCATGTTGCTACAGCAAATGTCAACATTATTCCTGAAAGCTCATCACTTGTTCTTTAACTACAGTTTTGTGCTAGTGATGCTACATTCAGATAATGCACAGAAGACAGCAAATAGTCATTATTAAACATTTGGTTTGGAGGGAAATGAGTAAGGGATAATGTATAGTGAGCGGGTGGTTATACAAATAAAACCCAGACGTGGTAAGACAAGACAAACTTAACATTTTCATTACATTTGAGTCTTCTCATGAGCCTGCTTTACTGTTAGAACCCATATTAAACTGAATGTTTTCATTCAAGGTAAAGTCAAACGTGTGTGTTTTGATGACATTCTGAACAGATGCACCGCAGCACCTATATAAGGTATTTTTTCCTGTAACTTTTTAAGTCTGTTGGCATTTTCTTGTCACTCAAACAGTCCTGTGCTAAAGCCCGTACTGTGTTGGGGTTGCTTTGTGCCTGCTTCTTTAATTTGGTTGATATCACAGTGTTATTAGAAACTAACTTTTTTGCCACAGTGTCAACAGGAAGAAGTGACATAAAAAGTTAAATGGTTCCTTCATTGTCACTTGGTGTTACTTTCATTTTAAACTGCAGGAAGAATACAGGAATAGAAAAGGGGTATTTATGAGGTATTCCTTATGGAATAACTAACTTAATGTCGACCTTCTTGATTTTGATATCACTGGTACAAAGTCTGGCCAGTAGGTGGTAGTGTGTGAAAAACTAGCTAACATCCACTTAAAGCTAGGGTTGGTAGTCACAGAAAACTAGCATGAATTTGAATGTCCTCAGGACTCCGTCTAACCCCTCCCCATGGAGCCCCTCCAAAACGACGCCCCTGCTCACATGCACGAGCGCCGCTGATTCACGATCATATGATGGGGGACGATTCAAAACCGGTCCTCAGAACATCGTTTGTGTTTTGCACTACGTCAACTCATGTCTCACTCAGCGGTAAGAAAACACCAAAACATTCTCATAGTGAAAGTTAAAAACACAAACAAACATGAAATGAACGTGCAGGAGGCGGGCAGAACGGCAGGACAGGTTTTGATTGGTCTCATCATTTGGCTCCTGATGGCAGGGATTGGTTGGTGTTTTCCCAGGTTTACTCCGGCTGTAGATGGCAGCTTTTTTTCACTCTTTTGTAAGAACACATTATGTATTGATTGAACATATCAACAACATAATTTCAACCAGTATAACAAAAAGTGTATCTAAATCTGACTACCAACCCCAGCTTTAAGTGGACTGACATAATGCCATTCCTTTAAACGCCATACCTTTTAAAAACCTCTTCTGAAAAGCTGTTCACCATGCTGACCACTCTGTGTGACAGGGTTCAAGAAACGTTACATGACAACTGACTAACTGAGTGGTGATAGAAGGAAAATGTAAAGCCATGTATTTTTTTGCCTCAATTATGACCTTTTTGTCTGTTATATTCATTACTGGTAAAAAGAAACACTCAGAGGGCCATGAAAGACTGGATGCTCTTTGTTTATAAAAACAGACATGGTAACATGAATTAAATCATATCTAACCTAATATCAAACAGACTATATATTACTTGTATCAGCCAAATCAGTATCAGTATAATACTCTATAATCTTTTTATACATAAATGCATTGATATGTATTTTCTCAGCAGACATGCAAATAAGCAAATTCCTCTTTCCACTGTTGATTTCAGGCCTGTGTGGCTCAGCTCGTTCCTCTTCCCTAACAGCTAATACAGGCCCGTTATAGAGTGTTGACACATGATGCAACTGTTGTGGTTACAACCAAAAAGAAAGTGCCATCAGTGTCTCACATGCAGACTGTGAGTCTACAAACACCCCTCATTATTCTTGTTGTGGCCGGTGGAGGCTTGCATGTACTGTAAGTTCCACAGCAATGTGGCCTGCTTGTGTTACATACTTTTGTAGGCCGCCTCCCTGACAACTGGCAACAAAGGATCCATTGAGCAGAGGCAGCGACGAGGGGCTTTGATGGGTAATCTGCATGCGTTTGTAGAGGGAAACTGGAGCTGGGTTAAAGGAAACAGGTGCAACTAATTACAATATCCCCAGTTCTCTTTTCCTCTGGATTTCCTCCTGCTTTCTCCCTGTCTTTCATTTTCTTTATCATCCTTGTTTTCCTTATTGCACAATCTTTCAAGGGGTAAAATTCCCAAATGAGATTTTGCTATATACACACACACACACACACATGTTGCAATAACACAGAGTGTGCAGCTTAATTTACTTCTTCCTCACAGGTCAGACATCAAAGTGGGGAGGTGAAATCTATGAAGGAAGTAACAGGAAGATGTTTTAATTTAAGACTTCACACCGCACGTGTTCCGGCTTTGTTCTTTGCACGTCATCAACATGATTTCCAACCTTTGAAAAGCTGAAAGCAGGATGACATGCTCCTCGGTGCAATATGCTCTGTCTTTGTCAGAGTGTGTGTACTCTGTGTGAAAAACGTAATGCTTGCAGGCACACTCCACAGCGCAAAATAATGGAAATTTGAGAGGCATCTAAAGCACCTGGTATGAGTGTTACCTCTACAGTCAATGTGCTTTCCAATATTTCAAGTATCAGGATCTATTTCTGAGTCTAGCACCGCACTCTGATACATGAGAGGTCGTTCTGTGTAGACACACTAGATATAAATTTAAAACATGATGCATGCTCAGACCTTGTGCTTCCAAGTGTCTCCTTTTCCTCAATTTTCCTCAGAGCTTGATTTGAGCAGAGGCCATCGGGCCAATCCATACAGATTAATCATAAAAATAAGCTGCTCAATACATAATGCATCCTGTGTTTGGCTCTGCCCGTGGTGTTTTAAAATCATAAGCAGATTTTTTTTAAGGGGTTACAGGCTGATCTTAAATTTGGCAGCTTGTACAGTAGGAGGGATTTCCATGTTGACGTTGAGCTTGACATGAAATTGACACAAATTGACCATTCACCAGATTGCTTAGCAACTGTAACTAGGCAAAGCAGGTCTGTGGAGTTTTAGATGTCTCTGCATGCTGAAGCGTTGTGTATGGGGCTGCAGTGAGAGCAATACCAGACATTAAAATACCTTTATGCTCCATTGTGAACTGCTTAGCATGAGCTGTGCACCTAATTGGCATACTACTTACAGAAGTTTCACTAACATCTTGTTCCAGTAGCAAGTTTAACTGCACAGTGGAAAATCATCACCAAAACTATAACGTGTTGTATGCAGTGATGGTATCAACCTGTTCTGCTGGCATTGACACACAATGTAAAGAGGGCACAAGCTGCTTATGGAGCTGTATCAGAGATGATCTCAGACACAGTTTGAAGTTTCAGCCTGTTTTAAAAAATGAAAGCGGGTACATTAGTTTGAACACAGTGCAGCTTCTCTTTCTTTAATGTTTGAAATTAGACCATGCCTAACAGCATTCATTTTCGCCTTTTCCTGGTTATGTCACTTTATTAAAGGCAGTGTGCACTTCACATTGTTATTAGCATTTCCAAAACAATACAATTGTATATATGGGTATTTTTTTTTTTTCAGGTACTTATTTACTCTTACTCAAGTACTTATTTCTACAAGTACTCTTACTTCTACTTGAGTAATCATCATTGTAAAGTAACAGTATTTTTACTTGAGTACTATTTCAGTTTACTCTACCCACCTCTGTGTATCACACTGCATACAGACATGAATGTATGGAGAACTAGTTTTTAACAATGTCCATCTATGAACCACTGCATGATGTTTTTGCTTTTCTTCATTGCTGCATTAGTGCACTGAATGATCTTTACCTCAACAGAAGGGCAACAGAAGTCTCTGCATCCCTTTTTCTCTACTAGAGACACACCAGAACACCCTGCTACGACCATAGTGAAACCAGGCCCTGCATGTTTTTGTATCACGTTGCAGTATGTTCTACCCAGAAGGAAGAGATGTTTTCAGAACATGTTTTCTTCCCAACACAGTTCCTGATCCCTGAACTTGCAAAGCAGCCTACGCAGAGCACCGATCTCATACCAGTGCATTGCCCAAAAGCATCAAAATGTTATGCTGTTAATGTTGTATGGTTGTAAATATACTAACAAAGTACTGCCATGCTCAGTTATGTTGTGTAACTGCCAGTGGTAACTGAAAAATTACTTAAACAACCAAATAATTTAATTAACCCTCCTGTTATGTTCATTTCTCTGGAACTGCAATAATGTTCCTGGGTCAATTTGACCCGGGACATATTCAATTATCCAAAAGTATCAGAACCCCAAAAAATCCCAAACACATTAATTTTTTAACTCCATTACTAACCATTCAAATCAATATTTAGTGCAATGGTGTTCTTTAATTCTCACAGATCATGGTTCAATGAGGAGAAGTCATTTGTTTTTCATTAAAACTAATGTTAAAACTTTTTTAATGTACATTGGAAAGCCCTAAATATAAATACAATAGTTTTACATGATATAGATTTTTGTTTATTTTACTTTACATTTTGGTGATGTTGACATATTGACACGTCTCCTCTTCTGTCACATGCTACCCAGATTTTTATGCTGCATTTAGTTGTTTTGGAAGGCATGTATTACCTAAAATAGACTTTAAAAAGGGTCAATTTGACCCGCAACATAACAGGAGGGTAATGTTTAAAAATAATTGGTAAACAGAGATTTTTTTTGGTACATCTCTTCCATGTTTATCAAGAACAGGGCTTGGCTCCTTGTAAAAAATCTCATGAACAATTTATACTTCCTGAATCCCAAACTCTAAACAAGCATCTGAGCTAATGTTAGCATAAATGTGATCTCTCATTCTGATCATCTAACTGCTTTATTCAATGTATAGCTCAGACTATTGCAGCCCTTTCTGTTAGCACCTGACTGTGGTCGTGTGTTTTTTATTATGTTATAAGCAGCCTGGTAAAAGTTCTTCTTTGACACTGTAAGGGCCTGTATCCACTGACAACAGTTTGCTACTCCCTTCCTTCCACTTCCCTGATCATGAAGTCTGTTCTAAATTGTATATTTACAATATTGCTGATATTTGCTTCTACAACAAAATGTAATGTAATCATGTCCTTGTGTTAGCAGCAGCTCTGGGCCTACAAGTCTGATAAGGTTCTCCTCTGCCATTGTTGTTTATAAAGTTGATATTGGAAGTTCACTGAGGAGTGAGGGGTGCCAAAAGTTGACCTCTTTTCAACTGAAAGTGTCGTGAGCACATCCATGATAAAAATGGTGGACGCTGAGGGAATTTTTTTAGCTTAGGGTGTTGAGCGCTGAGAACGCTTAACTGAATCATTTTTATATAAGGCACACAAAATGCCATTGGTGGACACAGGCCCTTAAACAGTAGCAGATGGCAGCCACTATACACACAGCACATTTTTTAAAGGTATATTTTTGGCCATTTTTGCATTTCTTTGACAGGACACCTGAAGAGAGACAGGAAATTTGTGGAGTAGAGAGTGAGGGAAGGCATGCAGCAAATGTTCGAGGCTGTGAGTCGAACATGTGACTGCTGGGACGAGAACTAAAGCCCCTGTATATGAAGCGCTTGGCAAACAGTGCCCCTCCCAGCACATTCTGACCTGATGTGTCTTGATTACTTTTTTAGAGGAGTGTTTCAGGTTGGTTCACAGACTTGCATACTCAGGGATGTCCTGAACCAGAGCTTTTTTATTCCCTATGAGCTAACAAAATAAGCTACCTAGCCTGCTAGCCCACATATTCTGGCCAAAATATAATTTCAGGGAGCAACAGCCCAGCTAGTAATGTTATGTTCTAAAAACATTCTGTTAATGTTACAGAGAATGTTATTGTAATGTTTTCAGCAGGAAGTTTGCTTTTTGTTCAAAGAATGTTCTTTAGTAACATTCTCTAAAAACATTAATAAAATGTTAAGTGACAGCAGTGCCCTAATGTTCTTGAAACATTCTCAGCGTGCGGTTTTCTTTATGTTCATAATTTAATCTCAGATGATGTAATCTAAAAACATTCAATAATCTGTGACCCAAAGAATGTTATGAAAACACCCTCTGAATGTTGAAGATAAAACATTATATCTTTGTTCTAATTAAATATCAGCAGAATGCTGATAAAACAGTATGTGATTTGAGGCGTCAGAAACATCCTGAAAAGATATTTTACATGTTGCTTTGAGAAAGTTGCTTCTTTGTTATCAAGTAACATTATAGGAACACTTTATAGAAAACATTCAATAATCTTTTTCCTAAATAATATTATGAAAACATCCTCTGAATGTTAAAGATAAAACATTATATCTTTGTTCTAATTAAATATCAGCAGAATGCTTAAATAAAACAGTGTGTGATTTGAGGCGTCAGAAACATCCTGAAAAGATATTTTACATGTTGCTTTGAGAAAGTTGCTTCTTTGTTGTTAAGTAACATTATAGGAACATTTAATAGAAAACATTCAATAATCTGTTCCCTAAAGAATATTATCAAAACATCCTCTGAATGTTAAACACCAAATGTTCTTCTTTCATTGCTAGTTTACAAAAAAAGGAACATTGTTTAAATCTATAAACATCCTTAAGATGTTCTTTGAATGTTACACTACAAACCTGGCCTTGAAACATAATCAGAACTTATAGGGAAGGTCAGCCAATGTGGTGAGAACATTCCCTGCTAGCTGGGAGCAGACAGAGCCAGCTCCACCTGTGAGATGTCTTCTTGTATTAACAAGTTGTAAGGGTTTTTAATTATATATCGGTCACTGTTATCACTTGACACGACTGCATATGTGCCTTTCAAGAACCTAGCACTTGACAGTCAATATCCCAGTACAGCAGAAACAAACAAGCTCAGGGCTTATGAAGCAGCTTGGTGAAATACTTTGTTGTCAGAGTTCAAATGTGAGAGACATTTAACATAATAAAAACTGACAATAATGTGTTTGCATGATAACAGTGCACAAAGAAACACATCCACTTTGTCAGTTTCAATACAAGTACAAGTAAACACACTGAAAACTTTCATTAGGCACATCCTTTGAAATAAAAAATCAGTATGTACATTGAAAAGAAAGTTGAAATATTCATTAATACAGCTCTGTCACTGTAGATGAAAAATTACTCAGAGATTTTTTGACACTGGTGTAAGCTGAATCAGGCTGTTAATTGATGCCCTTAGATCTGCGTCTTTTGTTCTTCTTTATCTCATGTCTAGTCCTTGAGCTCCCCTTTACATCATGGCACGATCAAAGTATGCAGTCATTAATTTGCCGTTCTGTGACATGTGGTTTAATTTGCTGCAAACACAGTCAAAGACATTTAATAAAGCAAGGTGGTGAACTTTTGCAGGTTCCCTTGCGCACGCTGAAGAGCTCATCCTTGGATTTTTTGATTGGATCTGGGCGGATACAGAAAGGTGACTCCCCAAAGAAAAAAGCTGTTATTTAATGATACAGATCCTTTCAATTCACAACGACTGAGTCACATTAAGACAATTCAAAAGCCTGCTATCTTTCAACAACACATTCCAAAGTCTATGTTTCATGCGCGGCGCAATATCTTTCCTCCAGTCCAGATTAGCTCCGTCTATGTGTGTGCGAGGGAGGAAAGGAAAACAATCTAACGAAAACATTATTAGTTCATTATGAATTAGAGAGCCACATCTGCAACTAATACATGGCCAGGTGGGATTTGTAAGGAGAGTACAGTGTAGAGTTTGTTCCACTAATGCATTATAAACACTGCGAGAACATGTGGCCTTTGAGGTTATGGTTACACTGAATATGAAGCCTGATGTTGCTCGGATATAATGTTTCTCACATGGGTCAACATTTTTCAATTAAACAATCTGGGATGAAACAAAGCACTGTCCTTGTTTTTGCTTGCAGACAGCTTTTATTTCAGTGCATCCGTGTCCCTTTGTCCACCTTTTGTTGAACTTCAGGACTTGAATTTTCACTTTTTCTGTCTGCTTTTTGTGGCAGACTCGGACCACTTGTGAGTGAATAGTGAATTCATCAAGGCTAGTGATAAAAACAGAAGAATGACCACAGCTAAAAGACTCCTGGTGAATGTTTTATTCTACATAACAAGATGAAAAATATATCCACAAAGTAATCAGGGGGCCTATTCATCGCAACCAGAATTACGAGCGAGGAGTTTATTTAGTCTAAACATTCATCTAAATTCCATTTGGATCTGGGTTGTCCTGTCAGCTCTGTGGCTAGGGGAAGGTGGGTAAAAGGCCGTTTTCCCAGGCTGCTCAACAAGATTTGGGCTTGAAAGAGAAGCACCGCAATGAGAGAAAAGGGACATCAAAATTGGCCTCTTGTCATCAGGCCCCGGTATGATCCCCATTTGCCTTTCTCCGGGCGATCCGTCAGCAAGCCTTGATCAAAAAGGGATACGTCTTCCAGCATTCCCCCCTTTTCCAAGAGATGAGTGTCCCTCACTGTCCCACTGCAATCACTTCCTGTGAGCCAGGAAGCCACAAACAAAGGCCTGCCTCTTTCTCCAGAGCGGCGCGAGTGCAGAAAAAGAAATACAACACATATTTATGAGATTATCTGGCATCTCATGTTTCTCTAAAATGAAAGAAAGAATTGTTTCAGCCCTTTGCAGAGTTGAAACATGTGACACCATGAAATGGTTTGGTGCCGTTACTCTCTTGTCTGAGAGAAGGAGTGGATTTTTTTGGCAAGAGGGGTAGCGATGATGCTATTCAGAAACTGGACTGTATGGATGAAAAGAAACATGCTGCTAAGAGAACTGAAAAGATGCAGAACAGATGTTTTGAATCCCTCTAATTAGAAAAGTAACTCTATCATTCACTTAAATTTTTGAACACACTGGGTGTATTTTGGAAGAAAAAGTGAACCTGAACCGAGGCAGCAGTCTCTCTCAAAGTGAGAAAAGTAGGTTTGTATCTGTTGGACTCTCTGCAGCAGCTGGAAAAATCTCTGAGCTGAGAAGGAATGAGTTAGGTTTTCACCTCCAAGAACAACCACTTTACTCTCATTTGTTCTGCTAGTGCTGCTCGAAGGTCCCAAAACAAGATATCTGTAGTCAGGAGAGCAGGAAAAAGAACATGCACACCAGGCGAAACCTTTCCTGTGATGAGTAAAAAGTAAAACATAAACAACCTCAGGGACAGCTGCTCTGCCGCGGCTTTCTTGGGTTGTTTGAGTGACGCAGGGTTCAGTTTCTTCTTGATAATCTGAGCAAAATGTTTTTAGTTCTGGGGAAATTAACTGGACTGGTCCATAGAAAGTGGGCTAGATCTGAGTGAAGTTCACATTCAGAGGCACAATGAAAATTTTAACATTATGGTTTTGAATGCTTGTAACCCTTGTCAGAACTCCATCTGTGCCAAGGCCGGACTGTGGCGTCAATGCTTCCATCAATTTTAATCCAGAGTTTCGGAGGAGACCCAACTGTGGAACAAAAAGTTATGGCATGTGAGGAAGGAGAAGCACTCACCTTATAGCCCCTTGTGCTAGCATCTTTTTCAGCATCTCAACCCCGTGGTGCACACTGTCCTCAGCATATCATTATACAGTTATGCTCATGCCAGTCCCTTCTTATCTCCTTTTACCATTTCACAACTCACCCTCTTCTTCTAGACTGAACTACCTGATCAAAACTCTCCACGTGTGCAGATCAGTGAGAGTTTTTCATAACAAACATGCACATGTGGCATTGAGATGAAAATCAAAGCAATAAAAAAAAACCAAATCAAAATAAGTGAAAAAATAAAAAGCCACCTTGTAACACATTCATATGTTTTCAATTGTAAGTGCATCTATCTCCGACTTAAAAGGAAGTCGTAATCCTTGTATACTCTCAAGGCAAGAATAACCTGCTGGGAGTAAGGACGCTGGTTCAGGGCTCGCTGTACTTTGTGTGTACTCGCAGCAGACTGAGGTCAAGAAGGTCAAACAACCAGGTTAACACATATAAAAAAGAACTTGACATGGTAACTTATCCTTAGGAGTGACCACAGGATTATTGATCATAAAGATGAGTGAATGCAAAGGTGTACAATGAAGTAAAGCTGCGGGAAATATCTTCAGTGTGTGCTTTGAAAAGAGAAGTGGGCTGACCTATGAGGCGGCTCCATGTCGAGTGTTGAGGTAACATGTTTATTTTCTTTAATCAAAAGCTTTCACTCAGTGCTGTTCATTACCAGTCTCAGAAGAAAACCTTTTGTGACTCTGACGTGGCCAACATGAGGTCCCCTGATGTCCTCGAACATAAAAGGGATTATATAGACAGACTGATTATTATTAAGCAGAGTTTTAAAATATACATGCAACCTTCTCTGTTGCTCTAAACAGAGACGGATGTCATGGGTAACCATAGGTCACAGATATGTGTGGTTAGTCACTAAGGACAGTGTTTTTTGCTGTGGTAACCTTATGCTTTTTGTACAATTTGTAAGAAAACAAAGTCAGTTTTACTTTCCTTAACTTATTTGACACCAAGGTTAGCGCTCCTACTCTGCAACCTGAGGTTCTGAAGACTTGTCCAGGACTTAGGAGAATACAGTTGTAGCATTTGTTGCAGTCATGCATGTTTTCTTGCATGGTGATGAACCGGGCATGAGCATTCACTTTTTTTGCTCCAACCTGTTGGTCATTTCTAAAAGTGCAGGTTTTATCATTTATTTTGTCTCATTTTTTAGTCTGAAGTTGGACTGCAGACTCTTAAAGGTGACATGCAAAATGGACTTTTTAATGGTTCTCTACATGAAATATGTGTCCCTGGCATGTCTACAAACCCCCCCGAGAATGAAAAAAATCCATTCTGCCCCTGTTCTGATTTCTACACCTTTCTGTACATACATGTATACATGTATTCCTGTACAGACGGTGGCAACAAATCTTCTTATTAAGGACAAATAAAGATCTATCTATCTATCTATCTAAATGTGTGTGAAACGAGCCGTTTCAGACTTCCGTGTTTTTGTTACGTCACAACAATATCCGGTCTGACATGGAGTCAGAGCTCGGAGCTTGTTCAGCCCATAGACTGTATAAAATAATACTGAACCCTTCCTCTGTTTTTCACTCCCTGCACACATGTGTGCTAACAAGGAGCTTAGGAGGGAGGCATGCTAGTGGTAGGCTGTCTTAATAAACACAAAGGTCGGTTTTACTCCCCACGTCTGCAGATTTGAAGATCTAGTGGATGATTTTTATTTGTCATGGAAAAGTGCTAGCACTAGTTAGCATAGCTACATAGCTACATGTCGTAGCTGTAGCTGTAGCTGTGTACCAAGACACACATCGACATACTGATAAATAAAACAACAAGTAACACAGAATTTGTGACCAATCCTTCAGAAAGGTCCCGCTGCCTTTCTGGTAGAGGTCGGTTTTACTCCCCACGTCTGCAGATTTGAAGATCTAGTGGATGATTTTTATTTATCATGGATAAGTGCTAGCGCTAGTTAGCATAGCCACATAGCTATATGTTCGTAGCTGTGTACCAAGACACACGTCTACATGCTGACAAATAAAACAACAAGAAACACTAAATCTGTGACCAATGGTTCAGAAAGGTCCTGCTGCAGGCGCCTCTCTGTCAGGATCAGATTCTGGATCAGATTCAGAGGGTTGAAGTAACGTGATCTCTGAGCAGCCGTGTATATTCAGCCAACATGTAAACATTAGATCAACTTGCTGGAGAGCCGAGGGCACATCCACTTCCAGGGGGCGTGGTCAGAGAGAAAACAGAGTGTTCTGAGAAGGACTGAAGCAGAGGACTTTTCAGGCATGCCAAAATCTGATTTCAAAGTGTTTTTTTGAGCATAAACTTTAAAGACATGTTTTGGGGACCTCTTAGACCAATATATATTGATGACAAAAGCGTGATATGTCACCTTTAAGACTTACATCCCGTAGCTCTTTAGGTTAGCTTGATACATAGAATAGAAAACAAAGAGATCCTGGATTTATGCAAAAAGTTCCAAAACTAACTACTAGCCCTGCACGTCGTCAGTGATTTCATTGTGTCTCAGCTGATTGCAGAGCAAGCTCAACCATAGACTGTATAAATGATGAACGTAGTATCTATGCCGTCACCCATCTGTTCCTGAGCACTGTTTTGAAGCCAATCATTGGTGGGAGCCATATTGGAAATGCTGAACTCATCCAAAAAAGTGTGAGGTAAAGAGGCGGGGTTTGAGCCTCCTAGCCAACAGCTATGTGTTCCCGCCTGTCAATCAACTCAGTCATGTCCTTATTTTGGGAAAAACTTGTAATCTTAATATCTTCTGAACCGTCGCGTTAGAAAAAAATTCACCCCCTGTACAGTGTTTGTTGATAGAGGAATTAGCTACGTAGAGCCAAGTCGTTTTTTTGAACCAGGCTGTAAACATGTTTATTTCTGCTGTAAAGATCATCTTCTTTGAATGGGTGTGTATGTGGTTTCTGGTGTTTCTGCAGCCAGCCTCAAGCAGATTCTCGATGAACTGCAGTTTATAACACTTCTGCATGGGCTTCATATTTTGAGTCTGGAGGTTGCCGCTTGAGCTCAGCTGACAACTTAGCTTCATAAAGTCACCGCTCCCAGCTGAGACAAAGTCTGGCAAATAACCATCTGAAACAGAACATAATACTGTGTTAACTTTCTTCTTTACAGATGAAATAGATGAGATATGACATGTTCATTGGTGAGCGTAACTTTTCTTTAGCTCGCTTATTTTTGGTTCATACAAGGACAATTACAGTTTCCGCCACACTTCACAGAGGCCTCATTCTCAGAACTCATCAGTTCTCATCTGACAGCGTTACAGCTACTTAGAGCAGCAGACGACTTTTCAGGTCTTCCTGTGTAACGCTCAGCCAAGACTTCATTTCTTGTTCCTTGTTTACAGTCAGACTACAACTTGAGAAGGAAGGATGAAGTGTGAGTTGAGAAACGTTTCAGAGCTGATATCATGCAGGTATCTGTGCAAAGACATTCACCCAAATGAATAGATGTTTGGTGACCACGGATGGGTTCTGGGATTGAGTCTTTTGCTCTCCACATAGATTACATGTGCAAATTCTCTTTAAAACCGCTTGAAATCATTCTGATTGGAGATCCCAGATTCACTATTTACGTGGATGTTAAATTAAGTGATTCCATTTAAGATGAGTGTGTGCATGCATCATGAAAATCATTTTGCCCTGCGCAGAGTTGTACTGCTGGTGTAATGTTACAAAAGTAGCAGAAGAAGCTGTTCCTTCCACCTGTTCCTTTAACAAACACACGTGGCACATGTGGCTATGAGATGAAAATCAAAGCTATAAAGAAACTCAAATTAAAACAACTGGAAAAATAAAATGTCACCCACCAGCTGTTGCTGTGTCATCGTAACGTAATTGTCGTTGAATTTTCATAGTCTTATATATGTGTATGTAAGAATGTTTAACTATTGTATTCTTTCAGTCTAAATGTCATGTTTAGAGTAACTTGTTTCCTATGTCGTCTGTGACGGGCGAGATCGTGTCAGGGTAGTAGTCAAGGTCTCTCCCCCTGCTCCTGTCTTTATCTATGTGTTATGGCTGACTTACTGTCTCCAGAACTAGAGCACAGGTCTTCTTCTTACTTGTTGTGTTCCTATAGTCCAAACTTGTCTAACTTTAGTGTCGTCTTCAGAGGGAATAAATACCCTGCCAAGGGTTTTGTCTGGCAGAACTGACTTGGCATTGCACTGCACTCTCCTGCCTGTGTACTGTTATGTTAGTTCTCCTTGATCAAGTTCTACATAAACTATTTCAACGCAAGCCGTCCGAGTCTCCCTGTGTCCAGTGTCCAGTTTGTTGCTGAATTCCATCACAGTAATGTGAAATTAAAGTGGATAGAAAAAACCCCACTGTAGCTGCACGTCTCCACATATTGCCCCTCCACCCCCCCTTGCAGCACACCAGATAATTCAGTCTACACCTGTGACTTTAGATGTCGCTAGAAGTCAGCTACACACAAGTTTTGTTAGCTACGTAACTTCTCTATCAATTATCAAAGTAGAAACCTCATGTCACATGAGACAGACCTGCAGAGTCACAACTATTTTATCCCAACCATAAAGAAATGATTGGATCAGGTGTTTACATGGATATTGATCCGAACATCAAATGCGTTAACCACCTTTCCAAATTGGCCAGATTGGATCAGTCTATTCTGACTGAGGTGTTTAAATGAAGCACTGTCATTCCAAGGAGCCTATTATCCTGATTACTAACGGCCCATTAAACATTGTTTGTTTTCCTGCATACAGCAAATGTCTGCAGAAACACTGGTGCATCATTATACAAGAACTATGAACACAAACCTGAACACTACCAACACCAAATTCCAGGTCTCCACGTCAAGATCACTAAGGCTCAGAGAAGAGCATACACCTACAACGGCCAAATCACAACAGTGCATGGTTCATCCCTGTTAAACAAGCTTATTGGGTAATCTAATTCATGCCATCTTTAATCTAATCCCGCTCAGACTGATTGATAACCTTAATCCTTTATCCCCTGACCCTAGAGGTGTATGTTTGGTTGTATCTCACAGGTCCTTTGTTGGATTATTCTGATTTATTTTGCCCATTCATTATGCTTTTGAGATAACAGTCTATTCAGATCCTGAGGATGCCAGTCAAACAGTTCTGTCCATACAGTTTAATGCAGTCATTTGTAATGCTGTTTGTTTCCTTCATATTCAAAGAATCATACACTATCAGGAGACTTTTGACTCCAATTTCTTAACATTTTCATCTCTACTAGTCTGTGTTGGGTTATTGTTTTTTTTTTTTGCTTTACATCTATTTCTGTGTGAAGCCTCAATACAAAAGAGCATGTTTTTCTTCCACTCATTGATTTTCCTGAGAAGCATTAATCTCGCCTCACTTATCCCCATCAGAAATCACACACAGAAAATAAATCGCTCTTTCACTGACTAATTGCACTTTCTGACACGTCGTCTGATTTTCCTACAAATCCGATGAAGCATTCGTTTTTGTGTGACATAAAAAATAATAGGTCCCCCAGAGGATGTTTTTTCGCTCCATGTGAGGAGAGGGGTGGAAGGTTGAACGTACACTGTTATCTGCCTTTCATCACAAGCAACCTAAGCGGCTATAAATGAGGCAAGGCAGCAGAGCTTTGCAATGGTAAATAGGGTGTCTGATTGAAAGATTGGCCCACCTGGCCGTGACTGTCAGAAGGCCTCATCCAAACGCAGGCAACCACAAAGCTCAGCCGGCGTCCTGCAGCACCCACTTCCCACTCTGTGTCGCCCAAATAGCCTGGGACGGGACCCGTGTCTGGGGAGATTGCTTTCGCAGCGCAGTGACTGGACCCTGATAGAGGAACACTTATCTCTGGGTAATTACTCTCTGTGAGCAATGAATAAAATGAGAGACAGCTCCATAATCTAAGGTCTGGCAAGCTCGAAGATTACACAGCCACTCATATTATTCGCCAAGACTAATATGCAAAGATGATAAGCAAGTGAGGTTATCTTTGGCTTGTCTTGATATGGAGTGGGAGTTTTTCTGATTTATTTTACTCTTAAATATATTTCATTTTAATTAGTGGAAAGCACTTATTTAAAAAAAAAAAACACTCCATTAGTGGATCAGTAGTGTTCCCTTGGAAACGTAAAATTGCTTGAGTGCGTACACTTCAAGTTAATTGAACCTGTGAGCCCATTTTAATTGTAATGTCAAGCAATTTAGGCCACACAAAAAGAGAATGCATATTTGATTTCACTTCTTTGGAAGGTGAGAGTGTTTTCGCAAAGTCATTCCACGCTTATGGATATTTTGAGGTCTCCATAGTCTCCCGTCTTTGTGGAGGGTATAAGACTCCACCACTCTATTGTTGGGCTTTGTAATTGGCTGTGTGTTCATGACAAAAGAGGCTCATGGAGGGACCCTGATGAGAAACTGCCTCAATCCAGCTCCTCTGTTTCTGGATGGGCTTAATTAGAATTGCTGCAAAGACTGGCAAAGACCCTCAGGGCCGGAGAGAGAGGGCCCATTACATTTTCCTGTTGTCTCTTTGTCGTCCTCGCGTCGTCTTCCCTAATTATTTCCAAGCCAAGAAAATTCGCTAGAAGGATAAGCGTCTGAAGAGGTCAGTCTCTTGCATTTCGCAGACTTTATCACAATAACTGGGAGTTTAGAGGAAAAGATCAAAAAATCCAATACTGTCAAACATTATCATCCCACATGTGTAAGGCTCCGACCATGACAAACTGTAAGTCACAGCCCTACTAATAATAGCTACAGCAAAATATAATGTTGAAGATGTCTGTGGTTAAAGGGACAGCTTTTATTAACCTTCTTGATTTAGATAGCATCAATAATGCGTCCTAGTCTGCACATTACAAAGCTGTAGCTGCTTAGCTTAGCACAAAGACCAGTGACCCAAAAGGTCTCATCAACAAGAATCTCTCACTATCTTTTTATTTTTATTTATTTTGTATTATTTTATTAATTTTAACTTTTTATCTTATTTTATTTTTATTTACTTATTCATTCAATTATTTAATTTATCTACTGAGTTTTATTGATATTTTTAGCCTTAATTTTATTTTCAACTCTTATCCTTACCCTTTAAATTTTTTTATTTTACCTATTAATATTCTTAATATTAATTTGACACTTTAACTTATTTTAATTACACATTTCATTATATATTTTTTATTGCTGTCGGTGTGCATCATTCCCTATTTTATTTTAGTCTCTATTTTAAGATCAATTTTTGTTTTTTAATATGTCTTGCCATTATTTTATTTCTGCTTCTTTCTTGTTTTCAATCGCCGTAAAGCACTTTGGGTTGCATTTGATTTGTATGAAAGGTGCTATATAAATAAAGCTTGATGGATTGATTGATTGATTGATTGATTGATTGATGCATTCATGTAGAGAAGATTATTAGGACCAGGGATGATAAATGAATAAATACATGGTAAATGGACTGTTTTATATATCTCTTTCTCTAGTCCTCTGACCACTCAGAGTGCTTTTACATCTCACATCACATTCACCAATTCACACCACAAGGTCAAGGTCACATCAGAAGGTGGACAGCGGGACCTAGGATCAAACCCCAGACTGAGGTCCTCCAAAACAACGCCCCCGCTCAAATGCACGAGCGCTGCTGATTGGCGACCATATGATGGTGACTGATTCATAGTGAAAGTTAAAAACACAAGCAAACATGAAATGTACGCTTTGCAGGAGGCGGGCCGAATGGCAGGACAGGATTTGATTGGTTTCATCATTTGTCTCCTGATGGCAGGGATTGGTTGGTGTTTTCCCAGGTTTACTCCGGCTGTAGATAGCAGCTTTTTTTCACTCTTCTTTAAGAACACTATGTATTGATTGCCATCAGGACATAAAGATCATTTTAGCCAGCATAACAAAAAGTGTATCCAAATCTGACTACCCACCCTAGCTTTAAAAAGTTATAATGCAATTCTGTGAATGAAGTTGAAATGTTGGGATACAAAGTTGGCTAGGTTCATAGATAGCTCAGCTAATACTATCTTTCAAAACCAGGTTTCACAAAAGTTGCCGTTACTTAGTCTTCCTTTTCGGTTTTGTCTCTACTGATTTTAAAATTTAGCAAACTTGTGTTTACTCAGCAGGTGCCTGTGATAAAGCAGCACCTCCTCTATTTGTTGGACCAAAAATTACCACATGGTGAAATCTCACTACGGCTGTGGCTCAGTGGGCAGAGTCAGTCACCCATCAATCGGAAGGCTGGCGGTTCGATCTGAGCTCCTTACCTTTATTTTACCAGGTAAAAATGCTTGAGAACCAGTTCTCATTTACAAACATGGCCTGGCCTTGAGGCGCCAACAGGAACACATACACATGTAAACTACAGTCACAAATAGACACATAAACAGAAAACAGAACAAAAGTGAACAAGTAAGAAGCAATGTGCGTGAGGTTTAAGAAAAGTATGTATGTATATATAAGTATGAATGTAAGTAAAGTCCAAAGTGATCAGTAGGAGCAACAGTCAACTACAATCTGTTGAAGTTTAAGCTTGAAGGTTGTGAGTGGAGTCAAGGTTGAAAGTTTGAGGGTGTTTTGTAAGTTATTCCAGTAGCTAGCTGCTGCAAAACCAAAGGAATAACAAGGTAGATTTTGTTTGCAGAGTCCTTTTAACATCAAAACAGCAAACAGTACAAGACAATACATGACAAACAAAAGTGACAAAATAGTAGAAGTACTGCAGATGATGTGCTTGATGTATTTACTGGACATAGTATTACTGATGGTCCCTCACTGTAGCAGCCTCTACCATCAATGTATGAATGTGGTGTGGATGGCTGAATATGAAGAGTAGTGTAAAAGTACAAGTCCATTTAACATTTACAACTTTTAATGCAACCATAGGCTGTGCTCAACTACCAAAAAGGCAGCTTGCATGGTGGATAGTAACACATACTATTAGAAAGAGCTACACATCTGCCTATAAACTGCATGTTGCTGACCCCAACAGAACCTTTTCCCCTCTAGGAGCCCTCCAAAAACAGACTGCATCCTCATATAAGCCGATGTGACTTACAGTGTATTGTCAATTTTACAGTGAGCAGCAGTGTAATAAACAGGTGAATGTATAGTGAGCGGGTTGTTATAGCAGATGAGCCCCTTCAACCCCTCCACTTCAGCCTTCCAATTCACTATGACAGTCTGCTCATTTTACATCATCCCCTTCCCACTGCACATACAGTATATACACCCCCTTATATTAAAATAAAACCATGTGAAGTTATAGGCCTAATGGGAAAAGTTTATGACTTTCTGTTTACATTGTTGACTGCATTTGATTGGAGCTGCTATAGAAGATTCATGGCAACAAATTCATGAAACAAAAAGACTTTGTGTACCAAAAATGTTCTTTATTTAAAGCCGGCACACTGGCATTAAAATAGTCACTTATCTAAATGTTATGGATGAACTCATATATTTAAGAATAACTGTTACAGCCCAGCCCTTGTATCAACATGATTCTAAGTCTCTATTGAACCGTGCATACAAGTGAGTCTAAATACTATTATCCAAAGTGAAGCAGTCATATCCGGTCACATACGCTACATCTGCATACATGGGGTTAAATGTATCCTGGTATAAATAGTCCCTGACTGTGCAATCTGAGCTCCAGAAATTCACGTTTAATGACAGGTGAAAAGGAGGCCATTACTGTGCACGACTCATTCAATGAAACCGTTAGTTGGAGCAGTTAATCACTTGACATAAATAGCCTTAAAAGTAACAATTTACTGGTGGAGTTTTACCTGTAAAGCCAATCACATTGATTCCTGCTGAACATACAGCCTGTACTGTAGTAGAAAGCTGTTTAGCGGGGATGTTGCGCTGTATGAGGGTGATAGGAGTAATCAAGGAGGGGAGGGGGCTTCTCCATAGGAAGTTCCTGCAAACAGAGTGCACCCACTTTTTAAACCCCATTTGTCTTGTTAATGCTCCCCTCTGATTACCTGATTGCACTGGATGACTGTGGAGAAATCTGATTGCGTAAAATTATATAGAGCAAACTTTTGATTGGGGAGGGATCTGGCGAGCTTGCTGCCACCATTGACAGGCTTTGTGAAATTTGGCCTCGCTGATTTGAAATCAGCTAAGTGTCACGTCCCGTAATTGTAATCAGAACTTAATTTTTTTTACCCTTGTTCTCTTCCACGGTACAACTTTTCTCACGCAAACTTTTAAAGCTTGAACACTAGTGCAGCTATGTTCTACATACAATAAAAAAACATAGACACATCACAGTGATCTTTCACTGGCACACTTGGATTTCTATATGGGTCAATGGCAATGGATACTAATTACGGTCAGTATGTGCATAGCCCTAACTTAAACATAGCACTTCATGAATTACCCAGCTTCCCCATCTGCTGTTCAAACACATTAACCATATATACTTAGTTTTTTCTAATTGGGTGCATCTATTAAAAATATGAACCTCATCCTGGCCCTTTGAAAACATGGAATTAAGCCTATTAAATTCTACATAAAAGTGGTGCCTTTCCATTCATGTCTCATTTTGTAAATCAATGTTAAAAACCTCTAAAATAAGGTCAACATTCAATAAATCAGCCGGCTGAAAAGGGTGTCTGTGGGGAGCTGTTCATGTTATCAGTTCTCAAAACTTAATACAACAAAATTTGATGCATTGCAACTTCATTAACTTATTTATTTCTCTCCTCTCGACTCAACCCTGAAGTCCAGAAAAAAAAAAACACACTTTCAATTTAAGTGGTTGGTTTTCAGGCTAAGCTATTAAATATTTCCCTTTATTAGATTAGAAATTCAAGGTAAGTGAAAGGCAGGTTGATTTTATTCCAGATGTAATGCTGGTGACATTTCAATGATTGGAGCACAATCATAGGCCTTCGGAAATCCATACTTCACAACATTGCATACTCTTCATTAATTAACTTCCTATTGATCGCTGACCTACCACTTCAACTTATTTCCATTTCACACTTCAGCTTACAATTCAGTCAACTTGTGTTCGGGGAAAACAGAGTGTACGAGTAAGAGCAAGAGGATTTTTTTTCTAGAATAAATGATGAGTTTTATTGAAGCAGAAATCTAAGAAGTCGAGGAAGGTATTCAAGTTGAAATTCACAGAAAACTTTGCATCTGTACATAAAGCAGTGGACCAAAGCACATACCCTTATTCCTGCCATTAGTCATTTTGAATGGACCTGAATGATCCAAACATAGTTTCTGATAGCAACAATCCTCACATGTCTTTCACATTTGCACTTATAACCATAGACAGTTTTACAAAGAGGGGTATCGAAGAGTTCAGAACACTCTGAACCATGTGACATTTTCAGGTATGTGAACATGCTGTGTAATGTGCAGCAAACTGAGCATATAACTATCTACCTCGTCTGAAATTTGACATTTGTAATGTACTTTTCTCCTCTGTGAATGTCAGCTTGTTTTCTGATGAAACAAAATGACATGACCTCATTTTGCCTTATCACTCTGGATCCTGCATAAAGTTATCTGAACAAAGAAAAGTCCTTTTTAGAAGATCTATATTAATTAATTTGCTTCCCCAACAAATGCATGTTTTGGCAAAAGACACATCTCACAGTTGGTTATGATGCTCATGGGAAATGCAGTCTTCACCCGGGGATGCATTACAGATTTTGTCCAAAGGGGCCACCATAATCAACAAAACATGAAAACTCCCAGGGCCTTTACATGAATTTGTTTGGCATATTTAAGCTGGGAGCACAAAGGGTGTAAAAAAATAATCACAAATAAGAAATGTGAATACACAAAACTGCAAAATATAAGCTCATAAAGGACCTCATAAGGGAAATCTGGGACATTGTGCAGACATACACCTAGCAGATTTATGTCAGGAGTTGAAAGTTCACTGATCCACATATTTCACTGAGCATTCAGAGCACTGAGTAATCTTTCATTCATTCATTCATTCATTTTAATTTGATGCTCAGACCATGATCACATGGTATGGAGCCACAGGACATAAATTACAAATAACAAAACGATATAATGATGGCACACGGCATGTTTGAAGTACAACAGATCTTACTTAAACAATGGAAGGACATTCTTCAGAAAAGCTCCTAATTTACAGATAAGTTTTGGTTTATCTGATTGCAAAAGCAAAATTAATTTAAACACAGAGGGATGTTGAAAATAATACCTGGGTATGAACTTCTCTCTATTATTCAGAATGCTTGTGTTCCTGCATTCAAACAAAATATGGTACTCATCCCCTACACTATCATCATTACAGAGATTACAAATCCTCTGTTTTCTATCCAGGCCTTTATACCTTCCCAGGACCTTAGGGATCCTGGTGTTATTCGTTCTAAAATTACAAATAGCCTGTCTATACTTCTGGTTTTCAAATAACAAATATTTTTCTAGTTTTAGATCTTGTTTAAATTGTACATATAAATCACATGATGTCATTTTATCCAGTTCACCTTGCCACTTTTGCAAAAACTGATCTCTAAGCCTCTGTTCAACAGTTTGTCTAAGCCAGTTAATGTTGTTACACTGCTGTGTGATCCAGAGGTAAGACAGGCCACAGTCATCCAGTATCTGCTTAACCTTTAAAACCCATGGTGATGCATAGGCACCTGTGTTGTGCAGGTCAAGCAGATAATTATACATAATACGGTTTAACTTACTTTCTTTTCCTGTGATCAACCTCCCCCAGTAGCCAATCATTATTTTGTTAACTGCAATACAGAGTGGATATCTTCCCAGCTCGCCATACACCATGTTATTGCAGGTTGTCATTTTAACTTTTAAGGTATACTTCAAAAATTTAAGGTGTAACTTTTCCAGTAGATCTATATTTTCAAACCCCCACACTTCACATGCATACAACGTAACCGGCATAACAAGCTTGTCAAATAAATCTAATATGGCGTCTACAGGCAGGTCAAACTTTCTGCATTTGTTAAACATGGAAAACATTGCTCGGGAAGCTTGCTTATACAGCTCCTTAACAGTGCTTTTAAATGCACCATTGTAATTCATGATGACACCAAGGTATTTAAAGTCATGTACAATCTCTAATATTTCTCCATCGCATTCAAATGACAATTCTTAAAACAGACTTGGAGAACCACTTAAGAATGGCTTAAACTGATGAGAAGCTAGCCCAATGTCTTACTGAGAAATTGGATAACATATTAGTAAACCAATGATCTCTATGTATAGATTCTGCATAAAAAAACTGTAGAATCTGCTGACCTGGGCCCACATTTTTTGAGTTAGAGGGGTTCTTGCTTCTATATTTGACAGAAACAGTATCAACAACCAGTGTTTTAAGGGTCGTTGGCAGTTCGCAGGAAACCAGTCAGTGTGGAGGGCAAAGAGGCAGGATGCAACTTGCCGTTATGGAATCAAGGGACTCATCGGTAGTCATCAAACAGCTTTAGTTTATCTCTTTGAACAGATATCTTCATGATCCTGCAGCTGATACTCTTAGATGTTTTACAACATGGACTCCAGTTGCTGGTCGGACTGTAAACAATGACCTGCATGGAAACTCAAGTCTTGGAAGGAAGAAAGCTCCAGCTGATAGCTGATGTACTGTGAGATTAGTGAGTCGGTGGTTATGACCAAAGTGGAGTTCATTATTGAATAACTTTTATGGGAAAGCTAATTTGGCTTGTGTTTAAAAGCCTATGGATCTTACTTCTCTATGGTGAAGCAAACTGCTGTCTTGCTCAGTGTGATCAACTGCAGCATCATTTGTATTATACATGCTAGATTATCCAAACACCACATGAGGGAGGCGCTCCAGTGAGTCCTGTAAAGATTCAGTGAAGATGTTTTGGGGACCTGGTGAGGCCCAGCACCTTTGAGCGGCTGTGGCTCAGTGGGTAGAGTCGGTCGTCTATCAATCGGAAGGTTGGCGGTTTGATCCCAGCTCCGGCAGTCACATGCCAAAGTGTCCTTGAGCAAGACACTGAACCCCAAATTGCTCCCTCTGTAGTTCAGAGGTGTGTGAATGTGTACGAATGAGATTAGCTAACACTGATGGTCCCTTACTGTAGCAGCCTCTACCATCAGTGAGTGAATGGGTATGAATGGGTGAATGTGACGAGTAGTGTAAAAGCGCTTTGAGTGGTCAGAAAGACTAGAAAAGCGCTATATAAGTACAAGTCCATTTACCATTTAAACGTCATATGTCGGTATGCAGTAACAGACCAAACAAACAATCTTCAATTGGTTGGATTGTAAATCTTTTTTTTCCGTTGCTTAGCGCCGCTCGAGTGGCTGCTTGTTGCAGCATATCTCTCTTTGTTGTTCTTTTTTTGACTTTTTTTCATATCTGTTCAGTTATCTTTGTATTTGGAGCCTGTCATGAATTTTAATGACTCATTTGTTGCCCCATTTTCCCTGCGAGCTGAGGAGAAGGAGGCAAGGATGACGTGCTGGTACTGAGGTGCAAGCTAAAAAAGACAACATCGACCTGTCCTTCAACCCAGGAATGTAAGATCTATCTACGATAAGGTGGACGAGCTAACCCCGCACCAGAGGGAATACTGGCATAGTAGCATCATGCTAACAGAGCTAACACCGGACACGAATACCACATTGGAAGGATTAAACCTGCTTTGGGTGGACAGGGTGCAGGAGAGCAAGACATAACTAACTGGTGAAGAAGGCCAGATCAGTCCTGGACCCTGTGGAGGTGGTGGCTGAAAGGAGAATTATGGCCAATCTGTCGTCTCTGATGGACATTTCTTTTCTATATATATTCTTGAAATTCTTGCACTGTACGCCTTTTTGTTTGCTGCTGTAACTCCATGAATTTCCCCGTTGTGGGACGAATAAAGGAGTATCTTATCTTATCTTATCTTATCTTAAAGCTGCAGCTGGAAACATCCCTGTGACGAGTGCAGCCTCAAAGCTCCTATGAGGGACTCAATGTTTGTGTCAATTTTGGCGTCCCCATAGACAAAACAGTCCCTCTTATGTCTTTACTTATCTTGTCCTACAGGTGTAAGTAGTGTTTTCTGTGGAAAATTATCTTCCTGTTGTCTTCTAACCGTCAATCATATCACTCACTGTGGATCTTTACTGCCAACATAGACAGTTTCTTCTGCGTGCTTTAATTCAGTTCTGTTTCAAAACAGTTAAAACTCCTCACTGGAGCTTTAAGATTACACTGTAAAAGCAGAGAACTCATGCATTAAACATGCAAGTATAGAACTTTTGTCTTAACTTGATAAAAAGATATCTACAAAACCTTTATTATCACTTCTTGTTGCAAATTTCAAAATAAGAGTCTCTTGCTGTATTGAGGAAATTCTTGAAATGCCATGAAGACGATAAAGCTGCTCGCTGTGAGTCCCAATCTTCAGATACTGTGGCAGTGTGTGCAATTTCCTGTATTTAGGATGGAGTTAGTTCAGGCTTACACAAAGTCATGGCCTGAGAGCCTTTAATCTGGGTTTGTTCACACGTTAAAGTCAACATGTCTGTGAAGCAGACTGCAGCATAGTGGGAGGCTTTGTCCAGTGTGCCTTTTTAGACACTCATAGTTTGTTAGTGAAGAGAGTCCTAAAGTGTAGTTACAGCCGGAGGACACATCTTTAAAAACTCAACAACTCCTCAACATCTTGGATCATCTCCATGCGGCATTCTTCTTGGCTCCTGAGCCTCCAGCCACCTGTGCAACTTGTAATAAAACTGTCACAAATGAATGAAAGTTGGGGGAGGCGGAGGGAGAGGTGGGGGTGTGGGGGGGTTAACACAGATGTCCAAATAAAGTGTGAATGATTCATTTTGCCAAGATTAGTGGCATTCTCCAGCAGAAACTTTCCCATGGCAAAGGAACTGGGCTGCTTTCATTACTGCCCTACGGATTGTCATCATAAATTGATTTTCTCTCTGACAGACAAATTAAATTGCATATGAAATACAACAGAAAGAACAAGAAAGTGTCTGTTTCTCCTTTTTCCTCCACAGCTCCCATTCCCTCCCTTCTCTTTGTTGTCCCCCCTTTTTGTCAATTTCCCATGTCTCTCACATCTAAGTGATCCAGAGTGTTCAAACTTAAATTAAGATCTCTGGCAAGATAAACAGTTAAAACCAGTTCCCATAGTTACGGCTCACACAGCGTGGTGATTGCATTATAATCCGACAGCAATCAACTCTAAATGAAACAGGGATGATAAGGGTGCTATTTTCTGTGTGTGTGTGTGTGTGTGTGAGTGTGTGTGCATGTGTGTGTGCTCGTGGTTGAATGTAGCTTATTTCTTTTCTTTGTTCGACTTAGATTTTTATTACCTTCCAATCAGGTCAGCTCCAAAGCAGAGGCTTTTTGGACAAACACGGCCGCGGTGTGGACAGAATGAGATTAAGACACTGCAAGGCCTCAGTAAGGGGCCTTCTAGTGCTGGGGAAAATGTAGCACCATGTGATAACTGATAAAATGCTTCAATTCACACTATATACAAAGTTTGCCTTTCAACTTTAAGAAGAGTCTCATCACTACATCTATTTAACAAAAATATCTTAAAAAAAACAAACAAATGACATCTGTACATTACTGTTTATCAACTCAGTCTACGTGATCCAATGTACTTTCTTCATAGAATGTTACCTTTTAACTTTTAGAGTAATGGTTGAACTATTCCATGTTGCATTTTAAGTATGATTCCCCCTCGTGGTAAGTCATTGGCAGCAGGCGTGCACAACATTTGAATAAGGTAAAAAAAGATTTCAACTCAGTGTTGCAGTGTTAAGGCAATATTACTATACAGTACAATACAATGTCCTTTATTGTCCCAGTAGAGAAATGTGTCTTTAAAATCAGTGCTGCACATCAAAATGACAACATGAACACACATAAATAAATACAATAAATAATACACAGTCATACATCACACAGCATACTCTTAAAGAGCATCATAACACTGTCCCAACCGTAACAGGCTGTTTACCATTTAAAATTCTGATAGAGAGAGGCACAAAGGAGCTTTTAAAATGATTCAGTTTACATTATTTGGGGACTCTGTACCTTCTTCCAGACGGTAAAAGTTCATACTCACAGTATCTGAAAGTACTCTCTGAGCCTGCCCAAGAACAGACTGCTCATAAATGGCCTGTAGGGAAGGGTTGCCAGTCTTTCCTATGACCTTCATGGCAGTCTGCACCAAGCGAGAGAGTTTGGTTTTCAGCTGAACAGAGAGGTTACTATACCATGCTGTCATCCCGTACCTGATATACTCTTCAGTACAGCCTGATAACACAAACACATAGTCTGTTGATTCACACCAAACACCCTGAGCTGACGTAAAAAGTACAACATTTGCTGTTCGAGGGAACACAGGTCATCAATGTGGGTCTCCCAGCTGAACTTAATATCTAGATGGACGCCTAAATATTTGTAGGAGCCGACCTGACAGATGTTTTTGTTGTGAATATGGACTAGAGAGTGATCACCCACAGAGCGAGGGTCAAACACCATCTCCTGTGTCTTCTTCACATTGATTAAAAGTTGGTTATCATCGCACCACTGAATATTCAGGCTCCCTTGAGTACTGCACAAAGTATGTACGGTTTTTTTTGTAAGTTGGCTTATGTAACTTCCACTCTCCTTAGTAGTGATTGTTAAGTCTGTTTTAAATTGCTCTGTATGCTGCTTATTTTTTTGGTGGGGGGAGGGTTTACAGAGAAAACTTGACAACAATAAAAGGGAGTTGTGCGCTGGCTTAGCAATGGCTCTAGACCTAGAAGTTATACTCACAGAAGCAGGATTAGTTTCTCCTCCACCATTGTTGTTGACAAAGTTAACTTCTTGGTTTTGATTCAATGATAAGGTAGAAGCTACATTGGTTAGTGCAGTGATGTACCAAAAAACAATCAAAAAACAACACAGAGGGCATTTTGTGCTTATTACACTGAGCGCTGAAAACACCTAACAGCTTATTTTTGTTCTGTTTTAATCATGTGGGTACAAATATGTGTCGTCCAACATCTGCAAATGTGCTGATTCAGTAAAGGCTCTTGTGTGTTGCATAAGAGGGAATAAATAACTGTATGTTGCCAGGTGTGCTGTAAGATTTGTTTGATAAATTATATGATTTATTTCAATGTTCCTCAAGGGGCAAGAAAGTTGTTCAAAATGCGTTGGATCTTTGGAGAAACTGGAAGCATCATGCTGCAGAAACTGTCTTAAAATGCTCATGGCTGCAACAAAGTCTGAGGTCATTAACTGTTTTCTAAAGCAAGTCACTTTAACTTCAAATTCAAGGTGAGGTAATGAAAGAAAAGTTTTCAGTACTTATAATCTTTGCAAATCCTGAAGTTCAACTAACTTTTGAACAATCGTCTCCACTCTCCACCATCAGTTTCTCATGGCCCTGACTTTAAACAGAGAAGCTGTCCTGTTCATTCTTCCACGTCTGAGACTGGGTGTCTCTGGGGGAAGAATGCCGCTCATCTGAGATGTCTGCAGGTTGTCAGAACAAGAGGGAAAGGAGCGAGGGTAAGTCGAACCCCGAGGCAGCCCCAAGACAAACAAGAGAGGCATCTGTGAGTGGAAGTCATCATCAGTCATCCTAAAGAAATTATCCTCTCCACCGTGTGCAAGTGATCAACAAGGAGCTGCGTGCTCAGACCAAGGCTTCCTCACAGGGGGACAAAACCCTCTTTCATTACTGCCTTGTTTTTATCTACATTAAAGGGAGCAGATATCAATGCTTCTTATCACTTCTTTCATTTGAAGTTTAATGTCAGTCCTGCCAGAAACAATGCAGCAGGGCAATTTGAAATCAAAGATTATTCTGAGGCCACCCAAATCTTCAATCATACAGCTTTGAGCCTTTGAATTTAGATTACATACTTCTCAGTATATATTTTTAATAAAAGAAAATGTCAGTGTCAAAGCCAACAGAAATACAGTGCAAAAATATACTAATACTGGTCTGATCGTCGACATCACACAATCTTTACAATAAACTACATCTATTTACAGAAGACTATTTCAAACAGCCACTTGAGTACCCTTTGGGTACTTTGTGGTTGCAGCCCACTCTTCACTTTCTCTCTCTCTCTAAAAAACAAAGAAAAACTAAAAGCCTAACATGTGATGGACTATTTCTATATTGCTATTCCAAGTCTGCTGTCGTGGGGTAAGAGTAAAGCAAAGAGAGTAACAGCACACTGCAGAAACAGACTCTGTTTACTTTTTTCATGGCAAAGATGCTTGATGAGTGATACATGCAACTGTTACCTAAAAAGCAGGATGAGACTTTTCATCAGAAAACACTGATTACTAAAGTGCAGGACGAACCCGCAAAGACATGAGAGGTTCCACTTTGTCCATAAGGGGCGCCAAAAGTCAAGCAAAAGTTCCTCACAGGAGCTTTGACAGAAGAATGAGGTAGAAATGGGGATGTTCCTTGTTTAAAGTAAAAGTAGCAAATAGGGCAAAAGTAAAAGAAAAAACATTTTGATACAGTAAACTTTAAACAAACAAAACAGCAACATCCAGCTTTGTTACAATGATGCTACCAAGCGGCAACCTCTGGTCTCAAAATATGAAGCCCATGCTGAAGTGTTATAAACTGCAATTCATGGAGAATCCGCTTGAGGCTGGCTGCAGAAACACCAGAAACCACATACACACCCATTTAGAAAAGACGATCTTTACAGCAGAAATAAACATGTTTACAGCCTGGTTCAAAAAACGGTTTGGGTCTACGTAGCTAATTTCTCTATCAGCACACACTGTACGGGGGATGAATGTTTTTTCTAACCCGACGGTCCAGAAGATATTAAGATTACGAGTTTTTGCCCAAATAATGACATGACTGACTTGACTTCGGGACAGGAACACATAGCTGTTGGCTAGGAGGCTCAAACCCCGCCCCTTTACGTCACACTATGCCTGGTTGAGTTCAGCATTACCAATATGGCTGCCGCCGCCGATTGACTTGAAAAGAGCGCTCAGGAACAGATGGGTGACGTCACGGATACTACATCCATTATTTATACAGTCTATGGATGCTTTATGTCACTGCTCTATGACTCCTCGTGGTGGCACTGATGGAATACGAAGGTAACATGAACTGCACATAACTGGTCAAAGAAGAAGCTGAAAGCTGTACAATAAGTCAGAGGGACAATGTGGGAAATTGGGAAAAGACAACAAGGGAGTTGCTCGAGTAAAGGTGGAGGATGCATTCCAACCAAGCGGCAACCTCCGGCCGTGAGAATTGAAGCCATTGCAGAAGTGCTAAAAACTGCAATTCATGGAGAATCCACTTGAGGCTGACTGCAGAAACACCAGAAACCACATACACACCCATTCAAAGAAGACAATCTTTGCAGCAGAAATAAACATGTTTACAGCCTGGTTCAAAAAAACAAGTGTAGTCTGGATAGCTCGTTTCTCTATCGGCACACACTGTACGGGGGGTGAATTTTTTCATAACACAGCAATTTCGAAGATATTGAGATTACGGGTCTTCCAATGAGAGGCACAGCTGACTTGATTGACAGGCGGGAACATTGTAGTTGTTGGCGAGGAGGCTCAAAGCCCGCCTCTTTACGTCACACTTGCTCGACAGCAGTTATGTTGAGTTCAACATTTCCAATATGGCACTCGCCAATGATAGGTGCTTCAGAAACAGATGGGTGACGTCACGGATACTGCTTCCATTATTCATACAGTCTATGATTCCAACCTGCAGAGAGAGCTGTGATGGTTGGACTCAACGTGCCATAGAGTTCGACATGAGGATTACTGCCCATTTATTGATGAGTGGGAAATGTAGTCCTTTGTGCTACAAACTAGTGTGATGCACAAGACTTGCAGCAGTGCTCATCTGGCAGAGGTTTTACTGAAGGCTATGGGGGAGTGGACGCTGACTGGAAAAGACCAGTGTGTAGTTATTGGTATCACAGGGGATACAACTGTGGTTGTTACAGGTTCAGTCATACTGGTTAAGATTGTTTTCAAGTCAGAGCAGAAAATGTGAACATTTTTACATACAGTACACATGTTGGGGATGTTAATAATAAAATGTGTTATTATCTTTTATAGGAAGCATTTTGTTTCGTTTTACTTTTTTTCTGTTTTTTTTTTAATTTAATTTTTAGACTAAAAATATGTACGTTCATTATGTATCTTCACAGGGCCAGTTTGTATGCCTCAGATATTCTTTGCAATATATCAAGCTTGACCCATCCTGCGATTTCTGCCCCTATTATTTAGCGTCCATGTAAACAAGTTGAAATCTCTAATCATATTAACTTTAATTGGGTTAAAGAATAATTGCACATGTAACCAATTGTGTTGTTGTTTTGTTTAGAAGCCACAGAGAGTGTATGCATACAGAGCACATCGCTGTAAATAAAATTAAAAAAAGAAAAGAGCAGTCATTCAGTAAAGTGGGGTTAGAGCCAAATGAAATATGCTCCCAATTATGGCAATGGGTGTAAGGAGCTAATAAAGTGAATGTCCCTACAAGACACAGAACCCTAATGGATCCCAACTAATTTACTTTGACTGATGAATTTCCCTCTGTAGTTCTGTGGGGTTGAATAATTATGAAATTTATCACAAGACATTGAGACTCATTAAGGATTCACGACATTTCATTAAAGCAATGTTGTTAGAGGCGGCACATGGTGCTCTGTTTGTGTTTGTACGTGTGCGCATGCAGAGAGTCTCAAAGAGTGTGTAGCAGCAATTATCCAACGATTAAAGCACTTAAAGGAGAGGCTGCTTTTGCTTCTCTGTCATTTAGTTTTTGAATTCCATCATTTCACATCTCCCTTTTTTCATCACTGAGATGTTTTCTGGGCCTGTTGTTCACATTCATTACCGTCAAGGGCTTCAGTTGCGTTTGAAAATGTGCACCCTGGTCCATTAAAACCTGCAGAATCCAATGCATTTATAGAAAAATGTCATGGCAGACGAGATGGGCTCTTTATGTGTGTGGCTCTACTGGGAAAGTTTACTTTTGAAGTCCAAATCCTGCAGACATGAGCTTCAAAACTCTTGATTAGGCACATAAGCTCCTTCCTGTTTGAATAATATTAAACAATAAAACCTTTTTTGTGTTGAAGGTTCAATTTGAACATAGAATAAGGCTGTGAGAGTAACAATTCAATTACGAATATGGAATAAAAAAGACACAAACAGCAACCCTGAGCATCTTTCTTACTGGCTCTCACATCTTTCTTACTGGTTCTCACATCTTTCTTGTTAGAGTCAAGACTTCCCTTCAGTCCTGTTTCAGCAGTAAACGCCTCAAAAAGTGATATAGAAAGACATATGGTGGAAAAGATAAACATATAACCAATTTAATCTGCTGCAACAAGATAAGATGATACTATAGCCCTGCTGAGCATTTGTTTGTTGACCTTAAGGAGGAGATTGAAAAGATAATACTTAAAGCTGTGTCCTATGTCAGCGGGCGTAATCCTTCAGAGGACTCAGCCTTCGTAGACTGCACAGATCGCTCAGGCTGAACTGACCTGCAACAGTCTATTAAGGAGGGTTTCATGATTTGAGTCATCAGCTGTTCCCACCCTTACCCCTATATCACATATAGGGGTAAGGGTGCCACCCCTGTTGCCTTGGGTAGCTAGCTGGCTAACTAGCTAACACAAGCTAGCGTAACATATCTCAACCACGATCACCAACATTTTAAAGATAATTTCAAGCTTGAAGAAATCTGCCATTTTTTAACATCTGTGCAGCTTGTTTTTTTTTAAGGTGAAACCACATATGAATATTTAACAGTGTATTACCCGGCTATTTGGGAGTTCACCTTTTTGTTTGAATTGTTACGCAAAGAATCATGGGATATGTTGGGCCATGTAGGACACACTTTAACCACAATCGAAGGAGTTCACAATAGGACAGCCTCTTACACACCGCTGTGATCCAATCGGTCTTTAAATACGGCCTCTGACGGCTGCAGCCCTGACCTGAGACACAGCTAAGTCATATCTCTGAATAGGGATGGAGCATGATTAACCCAGCCTTGCGTTAAGGAAACTCCCTTAAACTTTGGGGTGTTGCCATGTGTCTAAATCACACATAGTGTCTTTGAATCATGTGCATCTACTTACACTGCTCTGTATCCCAACTTTTTGGTTAAACTCGCGTAACAGTGAACCAAAATAAATGTTTGTTAACTGAATCATAGTAAAAAACCTCAACTGAAATTTTCTGTCTGAATCTTTTTGGTGATGATGTTTCTGAAGGTAGTGTTAGATTTCTGCCTCTTTGGTTGCTGCAGGCACTACTGCAACTTCCACTAAACTTCCTTGCAGATCATTAAATAACTACAACTTGACTGCTTAACTGATGTTGTACAAGGAAATGTGTACAACCACTGTCAAAAACTTTTTAGATGGAGTCAAACAAGTCAAATTATTAGAAATATTCTCAGTGAGACGACCTGAATCTGATGTCCGCCTACAGATGATACATTTAAGCAAAACTGTGCCCTTTTCCAAAAAACAATAATCGAGTGGTTTTTGCACCTTAACCCTCTCAAACTCTGGAAAGTTTAGTGAAAAAAAAAATCTTTGTAAAAGCGGTTGCGGTTTAGGCTTTAAGCTATAAATCGCCTTGCAGCCTCCTGGGTCTCAAGGAGTTGCAAGGTGTGTGCTGCTATATCATGCAAAACCATGTTCTTTTGAGTTAAATGCTGTTTTTTTTAGAGTCAGTTCTTCATGAGTGTAGAGACAGAACTGGTATTTAGCCATTTTTTGTTTGCTTTTGTTGGTAGTAGAATGAGCTGTAAATCAGGTTAACCATGTGTATCGACATTTATGTTAACACAGGGAGCAGTTGCCCTCTTAAACACCCACCACATACAGAAGCAGATTATTTGGATTCCTGTTAAGACTGTAAAATGTATGAATGTCTTTTTGCCTGGCTGTGGCCAAGGCACTGGGTAGAGACAGCATAATCAGTTACAGTGTGCAACCAAAACAATGAGCTGGAAGACTCTAAAATGGTCCACAGAGCTGAGGGGATCTTCAGCAGTTGGTTTTAATTATCTGCTGACTGTAGTGTACAAAACCACCCTGACGGAGTACCTTGTTTTCTGTCATCTCCTACGACATGATTTGTGCTGCAGTAGGAGTCAAAAGGCTAGCTAGCTGGTTCCCAAGTTTCTTCTTCTGCTGCTTCTTCTTTGTCTTCCATCAGTTTTAGTTTTTGATTGCTCCTTCCTACGAACCAATTTGTTACTGCTTGCTTATTTTAGCATAATTCCCTGTTTTATTTTCTTTAAAAGATGGTTATCTTAAACACTGGTATATTGTGTCAGCCTTAGTTTGGATAATATTTATCAGAGACAGGGATCCCTGATCAGGCCTTATAGAAACCCAGCGTCATACAGGGTGTATGTATTGAGTAGTTGATTACTATTTACTTGAGCTCACTTGTTCTTTGCTTAATTACAAACAATGGCAGACATGATCAATGCCACCAAACAAATGAAGCGAGGCATATTTTGAGAGGGAGAATATTGAGCATAACACTTTTGACCGTTTCATTGTTTCCTGACCCGAGTCGAGCTGAAACCACATGGGAAAGTGGAACAGTGCAGGGAACATATGCAACACAAAGCAGCCATGGACTCAGATTGAGGAGTATGATTACACTGATTTAGTAACTCTGCTTATTTTAATGCTGTCTCAAATACAAATCACATGACTGTACTTTTCCAAAACCATGAACTGGGGTGTATTAATGTTTCCATGAACTGGAGTGAACACACTTCTAGCTTCCCTTTTTCTTTTCTCAAATGTAACCAACCATTTGTAGGCTGATTTAAACAAGTTTCAAGAAAACCCCTGCTTAACTTTATTTCCAGATTACCCAAAGAAAGATAAGATGATAAATCCCAATCTCATGTCTGTGTTGCAAATATGGAGCTGCTCACATCAGATGGCTATCTTAGCTGTAAGCACAACAGGGATGAACAGCTGCCAAGAATATATCCAAACATACAACATTTGCCCATCAGTTCCTTTGAAGCTCACAGTTGTTCATGGATCAACTCTATATGAAGATATAACCACCTTGATATCACCCAGTTGTGGACTATTGTTTTCAGAGCATGAAGTTCTGCATTTCTTACCGTCTCCATCTTGTTTTTTGGGACCAAAAGTCACAATACTTTGTGCATAAGTGGATTGTGAACAAATTGCAATGAATGTGTCCTGACTTACAGGACCAGAGGACTGTTTAGTGACTATAGTTGTTTGCCTTCAACCAGACAATGTTTGGAAGCTAGGCTAAGACATAAATTGCAAAAACTCATCTCTACCCAAGTGTATTTGTCTACATTTATTGTCAAAATGTGTTTTTTCACTCATCAAAGTCACATTTACTGCAAAAACTTTCCTTTTTGACAAAGCTTATAGTTAGAGCTGGATCAGGCTTGGACCAGCTTTTGTCATGCTGCTATAGGCCTAGACTGCCGGGGGAACTGGCACACTGACACACTGGGATCCTAGCTTGCCCCCTTCCCCCCAACCCCCTCATCACTTACTTTAACTCTGCCTGTCCCATTAAAGTTACTAACCATAGACCTTTCTGGCGTCCCTGAGCTCCATTGTCTCGTAGATTCCTGGACTCCAGCGGCAACAGCTTCTACGACTCGTCTCATCACTATCACTTCTCTCTCTTACTCCCCTCTATCTGTCTTTCCAGACCCAACTCAGTCGAGGCATGATGGCTGTCTAACATGAGTCTGGTTCTGCCTGAGGTTTCTGCCTGTTAAAAGGAAGTTTTTCCTCACCACTGTAACTAGCTAAATACTGCGATGTGCAATGCTCATGATGGATTAAGGTGGGGTCAGACTGAGTCTTATCCTGTCTTGAAGTTGGGGCTCTGTTCATAATTTGACATAGAGTGGTCTAGACCTCCTATGTTTGTAAAAGCATCTTGAGATAACGTTTGTTGTGATTTGGCGCTATACAAATAAAGATTGATTGATTGATTGATGATGAAAACCCAAATCTAAGTTAGTGTATCTGTCCTATTACTCTCTATTCACAATATAAAAGAATGATATACGATCTGGATTGCTTGCAATGAGTAAAATTGTCTTCCAATGCAACAGACTATATTGACTTTCTTGAAATAAGACTTTTTTCTGATTACAAGAAACAAGTACATGTTCCTTACTACATTGTCAGATATTTTTACTAATTGAAGGCAGTTCAGGTCTTATTTTTTATTTGTTATATCTTGAAATCAGATGTTTATCTGGACTCATTACATACATATAGCTTATATTAAGTCAAATAAGGCATTTTGAACACAAATGAAAAAAAAATAAACGTGCTAAGATTTGAGTTTTTGCATTGTTGACCTGACAGGTTCAGACATAAATTGTATATTATGATATTTCTGGTCAAATAAAAGTACTTAGTTGATTAAATTGACTACAGGTGGCTGTTAATGCAACAAGCTAAGTTGTCTTGGTAACTTTCTTTAAACCAGATTTAGCACTAATTACAAGAAACGTGTGAGAAAATGTTGATAAGTCAGGTCAACCTGGCTCACATTTAGTGTGATGAGATATTTAGACAAGAAATTAGACAAATACGCTCAGTATGATTCCAGTTTCAGTCTGAGGGGAGGCTTTGCTTCACCAGTGAAGATTCTCTGTAGAGTGCTAGGGTGCTAACAAACGCTCCCAAGAAGGCTGTGTGCCAAAACGTGCAAGTGTGTGGAATGTGATGTAAGCCAAATAAACTAGTTAAATGTGAGTGTCGTGTCCTCCTTAACTCAGACTTTGAAATGTGCTCCTTTTATTGCATAGGGTTTTTTTTTTGCATTGCATCAAACTACAGTATACATTTCCTTTAGGCAAATCTATGCTAAATGTTTCCACTGTTTTCAGTTATCATGCTAAGCTAGGCTAAGCATGTCCTGACTGCAGTTTAAAAGGCACATACACATGAATCAGCCACCGTTCCTCTTATTCCAGTCTCTGTCTCCTAGTTCTGTGCACCTTCTCTGCTAAGCTGAACTAACTGGCAGCTGGTCTTAGCTTCATATTTAGAATAGAGATCTGAGACACATACTGATCTCATCCAACTCCAGGCAAGAGAGTGAATAAGTGAATTTACCAAAATGTCTGAGCTAAACTTCCTAATGTGTTTTTAGGTAAGTAGCCAGTAACTTAAAAGATTTCATTTGGAGATCTTTCTGCCGAGTCCACCATCAGTCATGGAGTGGATCTTCTGTATCTGCAGATAATCTGAACTCTAATCTTCCCTCATCTGTTGGGCTCGGCTAACTGAATATCATTCTCTCTAAAAGACAGCACACACACACATACACACACATGCTGGGGCGAGTGCACTGCTATATCACAAACAGACGACAAGGCCACACTTAGCTGTGGTAAACAATCCACTGAGATGAGTGTGAGAGAAAGTTATGATGACCTGCGTGTTGTTTGGTTAGAAGATTGCCTCGGGTGTGTAAACTTTCAGATTGAAGCCGGACCTCTTTGTGGCTCAATGTCATGTTAATAGAAAATAACATAGAGTGAATCCCAATCTGAAGTTAACCACCATGTTGAATGTGGCTCTCTTGCTTTTTCCCACAGGACAAGCAGATTCATTATGAAGCACTGTGGTCTCCTTTTCATCTCAGTGAGATCACCCCTGTGGGGAGTATCAACACTGTGAGCCACATCTGACGCTCTCTTGTCCCTCTTTAAACATTGAAATAGTGTTCTGCCATATTGTTGTGTGTTTTTTTTAATCTGGTCGGCTTCATAATGCAGCTGCTTGGAAACTGCCACAGGACTTAAAGATCTCTGTGGAGAAAGGAGATGATCAATTTCTGGGGGAACATTTCCCCCCCCTCACAACTCCCTGACCCCTCCACCCGCTCCTCCCCCCTCACTTCAACTAGCCATAATTATTTTGCAAAAGAGCTCCAGAAAAAGAAACAGGCAGAGTAATTTCTCTTGCCCAGTTATGAAAAGCTCATTAAAATAGGCCTGGAACAAACAAAGCTTTTCCTGGGAGGCCCCTTTTCAAATTCATTTCATAATTTCCCTCTGTTTTAATCATTTATATCAATTAATCATTCCTTGGTGGAAAAGATATTCTTTGCCATCTTCTGTGGGGTTTTTTGTTCTAGCGAGTGTGACTCTTGATGAGTGTGTCAGGAGAACGATGCTCAAACCAAGGTGGAGTAGCATCGGCTTTGCCAAAGGGAAATCAGCTTGATGCAGCAAAATCTCTTTGGAGCTGCGAGAATAATTAAACAATTAAAGTCAAGAAAAAGATCATCTTTATACATCTGATGTCTTTCTAATGAAGCCGGGGGCATCTTATAATGAAGCTGTTTTGTCATGTAAAACCACTGCACCAATCTCAAACAACAAACTTTTCTCCAATAGAAACACTTTTTAAGTTTTACCAAAGACGTCACTTGTTTTTCCAGGAGACAACTGGTGCTGCATGTTTATTTTTCTAAAAGCTGGATATAAAAGAGGAGGAATTTGCTTCTTCTTGAAGAAAATACTAGCATGCATGTCAGCACCACTTTATTTTTGTTGAAAGGAGTTGCAACTATTTCTACTTTATCTTGTCTTTGAAGAGAAGAAACTGAGCTGTATAAGGATGAATGAACTAAAGCATCTCAGCCAAATCGAGGTCTTGCAGATTAGCCTTAATAGGTGTTGAAACCAATGACCTGAGGCTTAATGAGGTTGTAAACGACAGCAGGCCTTGCTGCGATTATTTTCAGTGACAGACGATGGCGCCACCACGCAGCTATTAGGCCTTGATATTTCCCAGAGGTTGGAGTCACCCTCGGTAAACTAAGTAGTTATTGAATGTCAACTAATTAAAGTCAGACGTGAGATGAATGCAGTTCAGGGGATGTTGCTATGCAGCGAGAATTTAGAAAAATGTTCAGCTTTTCCTCACTGGAGAGTAATAAAAATGCAGATCAAACAGTTTAATTAGGATGTAAGGATATATACCTCCCTTTATGAATATCATACGTGATTAAATAGGATTGTCTAAATAATATTTATTAATGCAGGAAATTGAATAACACACTAATAATCACTCATTCATCAGTTTTTCATCGTTTCTTCCCTCTGTTCGGCCAATTGTGCAGCCTCTCAATGATCTCCTTAATGTTAGGAAGTGTGTGCATTTACTTTTTCTTTCCTCGCACCTTTTCGGTCCATCTCCCCCGTTTCCATCCTTTGCGTGTCCAAGTCATTCTCGCCTCCCCCTGATTGGCTGGGTTTGTTATTCCTCCTAAATGAACTGCGCGCTGGTTGGCTGCGTCGGCACCTTCGTCACGCGGCTAAAAGGGGTTTTTACTGGAGGTTTCTTCCTGTCAGCGACACATGTAGAACAAGCAGCTAACGGGACCCACAGAGCAGACCGGAGGAGACTCAATTATATCCTCTCTGCCAGCCCTCGTTATTCCTTCCCCCCTTCTCTTTTTTTCTGCCAGAACACGCACTTCTTTTCGCTCTGAGGAAATTACGGCGCGCACAGACCTTTAATTACAGCTTGCAATGGACTCCTTTTGTTCCAGCGAAAAGCAGAGCAGTAAAGCAGCAACAGTCAAACGGGAACCATCCAGTGGAAATACTATCTGATAACTCCATTTGCTCGGCGCTGCGCTTGTTGCCTGCCAGTGAATACCCGAGCTCGAGTCCTCCTCGACGCGCGGAGCTGGAGGCCGACCTTACGCGGTAGTGTGTCCGCGGTGTACCTGTACTTTTCTGGGACTCTTGCGTACCTGTTTACCCTCCAACCCCCTCCAGTCTTTAACTTTACAGCCATTACTCTTAAAAGAGACAAACGAGGTGGGTGCTTGTTGATGTTCTGTTGCATGGTGACTCGTTAAAATGTCATTTATTTTAATTCCAATGATTGTTTACACTGGAAACTAGGCTCGTCGGTGTTACTTGTGTTTTTCTGGTGTGTTGAATGCTTGCGGTGATATTTGATAGCTTTCTCGACATTCTCCCTCTCCTAATCCCACATTTTCACACATTAACGCCGCAATAACACCAACGTGATGCTATATTTCTTTCATTTTCCATTAAAAAGCAGCAGCCAAGCAGTGGACAGGACCTTTTAGCACATGGCTGTCTGGTGTGTTTTTTTTCCCTCTCCCTCTCTCTTCTATTTCCATGACTTGCGCCCAAATTGCCTGCCCGTGTAATTACTTGAGTTAGCCCATTTAAGTTAAAAGCCACCCCCCTCCTCCCCTCCTCCTCCTCCTCCTCCTCCTCTCCCTCTCCTGTCCCCTCCATCCCTCAGCGAAAAAAAAAGAAAAACTCCTCTCTGAATGAAACTTGACGATGGTCCGTCTTGTTTATCCAGGGAGTCACTTTCAGGTCTGCCTTTTGATTCATCTCCTTTTAGATTTAATCAGCACTAAGGTACGCTGTGGTTTGTCCCTAAGAGCCATCGCTAATGGGCTTACTGAATGCTTTTCTGTGTGCACCCCCCCTCCCCTCCCACCGCCTCCCCAACTCTAATTAGCCTACCTGCCTTTCAACAAAGATTTGGCTTTATCCATGTAGTCTGCCTCACCAAATTGGAGAGGATTACATGTGAAAGAAACCACATTAATTTTGTGGTTTGAACAAATGCCTGCATTGCATCAGATTAAAACACTTAGCATCATTACAGCGGATCTGTGGTTTATCTGCTCCATTAAGGTGCTGTTAAATGCTGGTTGCAACACAGATCATATTTATATCACAGCAGCAGGTCAAAGGCCTTGCATGCATCAAGTGTTGGTAAACACAACAAGCAAAACTGTGTCATATGTTTAAAATGAGCCTTTTCAAACATGTGATGTTATAATCATCACCGCCTCAGCAGCCATTCAAGCTGTAATAGAGTGAGGACTTGTGCGCTGAAGTATTGTACTGCTTTTTAGAATTTCTTAGGACAGCTCAACAAAAGCGTGCTCTGCATAATTGTTCCTCTTGCTCCCGGTGTTATCAGTTAACAGACATTCATCATGAGAGGTCCAGTGAAGCAACAGCACAGGGCTGACACGGGGAGATCAAGGGCAGATTAGTTCGCTAAATGACTCGTAGTCCTGTTGTTGTAAAGCAGGGCTCAGAGTGCTTCCTTTTATGAGGTCTGCTTTTGTGTTTGAGGAAGATTTTCAGCTCTTTAAAGAACAAGCTGGTGAAAAAAGAAGTTTGGTAGAATTGGTATTTTAAAATTGATAAATTGACTTGTTGTTTGCAGATACATGATCCAATTACCCTGTTGTGTATGGATCCAAAAGCCCTGTGACCCTTCCCAGGACTTGCTTGTGTATAAAACAATACTGGCAAACACATAACCCACGACTTAAACCCAGCAAACTGTCAACATCATCTCTTCTGTTTGTGTTCTTTTTTTAGGGACAATGGTGAATCCTGGAGGCAGCAGCCAGCCACCACCGGTGGGCACAGGTTCCCTGTCCTGGAAGCGGTGTGCAGGCTGCGGGGGCAAAATCGCAGACCGTTTCCTCCTCTACACCATGGACAGCTACTGGCACAGCCGATGCCTCAAGTGCTCCTGCTGCCAGGCCCAGCTGGGCGAAATCGGCACGTCATGCTACACAAAAAGCGGCATGATCCTCTGTAGAAACGACTACATCAGGTGAGAAAAGACGTCTTCAGATTGAGACTTATTCTCACTAACATGACGGATTATCTGACGTAGTTGTCCTAATGTTACAGCACAAGTTATTGCATGCAATTTTTAATAAAAATCTTCCACAGAAGTAAAATATTTAGTCTTTCAAAAGACCCGATCGTAGCGAGACGTAATGTTAAAACAAGTTAGAAAGACAAAAACTGAACAGCTGAGTTATCAAAGATCTGTGCTTGTCATGCAGTCAGCAGCAGAGTTGGGCGTATTCTTGCTTAGATGTGTCTCAAATTCAGCTAATTCTTTAAAGTATCCTGGTTTAAGTCTCCATAGTCTGCCCTGAAAGAGGTCAAACACAGTGACATGTTGACAGAGTGCACAGCAGAAGAGTTGCTCTGCAGACCGTCTGCACGTCTGTCCTTCTTTCTGTTCCTGGTCAATGGAAAGGACAATAAATCGGTGTCGTGAGGTTTCTTTTTGCGCCACAAGACACAGGCACGGTGTTTATTCTTGGCACAGGGTATTGTTTTATTTCTTGGTGTGTGCTAATGGAGCAGAAAACCACACTTTAATTAGCAGAGAGAGCCTTTTTAAATATTGTAGTAGGTGTCCCAGACACCAGAGCTTATTGAAGACACTCTTATTCTGGTAATGTAGACCTGTCTGATGTCACAGCGCAGGGCACAGGTTACTGCAAGTTCAAATACCTTCTTGAGTCACACTTGGGTGTGAACATCCTTGTAGATACCAGTTTTGACCGTCATTGTCTGACACTTTGATATCTATAAAACGCATGTTTTCAAGATATACTTTTCAAATTTAAGAAACTAGATGTGTGTACATTTCTGTTTGTGAGGCTGGGAACAGTTCAGTTTTTACCATTAATAATCAAAAAAACTGGAGCTGCACTCGAGTCAACATGAACACTGCTATTAAATCTGCAAAAAAAGAATTCAAAGTGTGCCTGTACGCTCTGAAACACCCACCTCATGAAAAGGATGAGGAAGTCAATGGGGTACTTCATTCATAATGGGACTATAACGTAATTAAAATTGGAAGGGGGGAAAATGTGGATACACCTTTCCACTTGTAATGAGAGCATGCTTGGTGGAAGAGCTAAAACGCATATTATGGAACCATGAGATCTCTGTGGAGATAAAGGAGCGAGGAGGGGGGGAGGGAAAAAAAACATCTGACAGTGAGTCTACACAATTAAATGCTTTAATTATAGTCCCCCTCCATTTCCTTTAGTCCTGATGGGTTTTATCTAATGAGATCTGGTCCCTGGCTTGTATCCGCTCCCAATGACGTGTCCGAAATGAATGAGAGCCACACTGCAAACAAAACATTTAATTAACCAAATTGGCTTTTGAGAGAGAGCAAGAGAGAAAGACAGCTAGAGAAGAGGGATTATTGCGAAGGCCATTTGCTGCTGTTTTTTCCCCTTCATCTTAAAGGGGCAGACTCATTTTTATAATAGACTGCTAAACTGCCCGTACGACATACATTTTTTAAGCTGCTTTTGAGCTGCTTCAAACTTATATTAATAAAGCTGATGTGAAAATGCTCATATGATTGATCTGGAGTTGGAACACATCACATCAGAGCTATAATGGGATGTATGCCTGGCCTGGGATGATACCAATCTCCCATCAATCAAGTGGGAATAATACCAAACATCACAGGACGAGCACCGTGTCTGTGCTTTCATGTCAAACTTAAAGCCAAAGTTGGATCATGTTGTTCTAAGCTGGAGGTGATATTATTTCTGCGGGCTGCTAGTAGAGGGAGAATTAATTTACTTGTGGCTGCTGGATTCAGGGAGAATGCTGTCCCCCTTAATTGAATAAGCCTAGGTAATTAAATGGCACTTTTCCAATAGAACGTGTGAGGTAAATCTAATAGTTGGTTATTTAATATCACTTTGAAGTCTGCCCACTCAAGCACTATGACAGCACAAGAGAATGTGAACTATTAGGCCAGGGAAAAAAAACGGGATCTCAGAAATTAATTAAATCGCATGCAATTTAGGGGAAACGTTTATCTTGATTTGTCATAACAGAATTAATTCAAGGCCTTCAATTCACTTGGGGCCAGATCTGTTACTCTGAATTAACCAAGTGTAATTTGGCTGATCCCCCCCCCTCCCCTCCTCCTACCACAGCCACCCTCCATCCTCCACCCTTGCGCGCACACACACACACACACACACACACACGAGAACCCACCTCACCATCCCCCCTCCTCCCAAAACACATGCACATACACAGATCCACGCACGCCCTCCCTCATCCTTGCAATCTCCCCACCCCAGCCCACCCCGTCCTCGGCCCCTCCACCCTTTCCTCTAATGCAGCTCTTGCCATTATGCAAAGCCCCGCTTCAGTATCAATATGGCCTTAGTGCTTTTAAGGTGCTTTGGCTGCTGATGTAGAGAGGCATTTTTAATGGACTGTGTTGCAGAAATCATTGTTGTGGGGTAATTTTACCCCACTCAAAGGCCTTGGTGAATGAGGTCTGCATTTACCAGACAGCCTAGCAGCAAAGCCATGCTATATTTCACCTGGCAGTCACTGCTGAAATGAAATCCAATAGTCATTGCCTGTGTAGACAACAGACAGCTCCAAATGTGTTTTTTCGTTTGTTATTTAATTTAATCAGACGTGATGGTCGCAGCAAAGTCACATCCTCGGGGGAGGAAAACAGATAAATCAAGATAAAGCCCCTTCTAGAAACATCTTACGAACCGCTGATTTCTTTAGGAGGGAAAAGCCGAAACCAGATGTGTCACTGCAATTAAAGAGTCCCTTGGCCTTAATTATACCGACCTGGGGTGTCTACTTCACCTCAGCGCTGTAGGTCACTGGCAGAGGAGGCCATTACAGCCCAAGTTCAAGCTGATATAGCAACTTAATTGAGCACCTAAAGGCTTTGGCTCCTTAAATCAAATGCTATCAAAAGCCTTCTCTTGGTAAAATAATTAACCTGGTATAGGTGAAATATAAAAGGCTGTGGTGAAAAGTAGACTTTGTTTCGACACAGGAAGCTCCTGGAGGAATAAATTTAACGTGAACACGAGGAACATATTTCCAATTTAAGCAAAGTTTGATTATCAGAACGAGGCAGCTTTATTATGTGGGGAAAAGTGTAGTTTTGCTTACCCACACATTGCACAAGCATAAGAGTCTTAAAGCAAAGGCCTATATGTTCATTTCCACTATCATGTTTGTCCCAGTGAAAGCAGGGAATTGGCAGCGTTGTGACGACAGTCTCCAGTTAATTAGTTTCTGAAATTGAGTTTTGATGGAGCCTTTCCAAATGATGCCAAGACAAAATTTGCTTCTGCCTCGGCTGTCTTATTGAAAGCCATTTCTGTGTCCCCTTTGCAAAGAGCTCTGGCTTGTTTGTTCGTCAATATATCTAACAACTGCCTGGGTTAGAGTTGGGATGGTGGAAGCATTTATTCCCTCGCTACATCTCAGAGCGAATTTGTTAAATACTTTACGTAAAATTGTCCTCAAGAGTGCCTGAACAGAAAAAATGTAATTCCTACATCCATTTACACTTGTTTCTAATTTTTCTTTAACTTTATCTGATGCACACACACCAATGTTAACCACTCCCCCCCCCTCCCCATCCCTTTCTTTTTCCATCCCTCTCTCCCCTTCTCTTCTCTCCGGAGCATGTCAGATGCCGTGCTCTTATTTGATTGCTTAGGAAAAGTGCAGTGATAGAGCAAACACCCGGTGAGATATGATGACAAATGGGTCCAGATCCCAGTAAATTACTTTCTGCTCAAATCGAAATTTCATTCAGTTTGCTGCTCACCGAGATGAAGTAATCTAAATTGTGGACTCAGAAGGAAGATAGAAGGGAAGCTGGAGCAAGCATTTCATTATCAAGAGGCAGAGGGAAGGAGAGAGGGAGGGAGGGAGGGAGAGAGAGAGAGAAGGTTAGGGACGAAAGAGATGAGCAGAAGCAAATCTAAAGTGTTGACACCATGATTGAAAAGGTTAACCCATGCACATTATATATCAACCCGAGTAGCTACGGGTTTCTAATGGAAACGCGGCACTGACAGAGCATTCACAGGAGTCCTAATGGCAAAAGCACTATGTCTCCGCCTGGATGTACAATCAAATCCTCTTAGGTCCTGATTGCTTATGTTCCAGGTTATTATTAGGTTGCAAAAAATGTGCAGGAAAAGTAATATGCAGTTTCAGTGTGAGATGCTTATGGGGAGCAGAGTGCGGGAGGATTCATTTTTACACTGATATTGTGATGATTTTCTATTTCTTCATCCTGTTTTCCTTCCTTCTGTATCTTTTCCCTTCAAGATAGAAATGCAGCGGGGAGAAAGTGAACTAAACACGGACTATTCAATAGTTCTCATTCAGAGGCACACTCCACAGATGGAGGTATATACGTTGTTGCAGAAGTACACGGCCGGTCCTCTAACATTTTTCTTCTTCTCTGTTTTCATCTGTTCTCTCTCAGATTATTCGGAAACAGTGGAGCCTGCAGTGCTTGTGGTCAGTCCATTCCAGCCAGCGAACTGGTGATGAGGGCGCAGGGCAATGTGTACCATCTCAAGGTAAACTTTCCTGCATGGAGCTTTGAGACAAATTATGGAAAGATGCAACACGCCCGGTCTTAAAAAGTGCAGCCTGGCGGTTGAAGAATATTTTTCTGTCTTTTCCCGCCTATTGTTTATTTATCTGTTAAGTTAGAGCGGCGAGCTGCTGCACGCTTAGAGGGATAAAAAAAAGTTGCATCTAATTAAAGTAATGAGCAGATAATTACACGGCTTGTTTCAATCAAGATATCTCATGAGATAGTAAACTGAAAAAGTTAAGTAGAGGATAGCTCAGTGAGAGTTGATGACAAACAGGGCCATTTATTAGCAAGAATCTTTGTAACATGATACAGGAGTTAAGATTCAGCAGATTGCAACACTGAAACAAGTCAATGCATTGCTGTTTTGCAGCAATTTTAAGAATAGAGAACAACTTGCACATGATGCATGAAAGATAAGTTAAAAAACACATTTAATGCAGTCAGGCGAGAGGGATCAACGTTTGTATTTATTAAAGTCGCGGCAACATTGAACTCTGCAGAACTTCTTTTCTGTGCAGGCTGAGCAACAGAGTTAACATTTTCACATATCAGTGAATTAAATAAATACATAGTTAAATAAATGTTTGCATGAAAAGTTTTATTAAAAAACAATGTTCATTTTTGAGATGTGTTATAAAACGTACCAAAATGCTCATGTCTCTTTCACCCAAAAGATAAAAAGTTCAGCTGAAAACAAAGTTAAGTCTCAGTTTTTAACATGATGAGAAAAACATTAAATCAAAAAGTTTCATAGTGAACATTTGACCTCTTTTGAGTCCAGAAGTCAATAATTAAATTGCTGTAAGGCTTTAATGTGACGCCAACTAGACAACTAAATATGATCAGAAAATCCGTTCCTTGATACTTTACACTTTGCGTTTTGTGTTTTTATTGTTATTCTCAAAATGCTGAACGTTAGCTTTCTGTAGCTGCAGATTAAATGAAATGCTGCTTTTCTTCTTTAAAGTGGTGGCACATTAATTATCTGGTATTTTAGATCTTGCTTTGTCGTTTACTTTTAATTGTTTTCTAAAGTTTACAGACAGAAAAGACATATTTTCAAGTAGCATCACCTGCAACCACAACTGTGCAGGCGTGCTTACATGTTTGCGTTCTCAAACTCACTCTGTATGTTTGCTCCAAAGTGTTACTTCACAGTAGGAATGTGTCCTGCATCGTGGTTCTCAGGCCTGGTTGTGATCTGTTCACTCTCTGCCCCCCTCCTGCAGTGTTTCACATGTTCCACCTGCCGGAACCGGCTCGTCCCCGGGGATCGGTTCCACTACATCAACGGCAGCCTGTTCTGCGAACACGACAGACCCACAGCACTCATCAACGGCCATTTGAGTTCACTGCAGACGAACCCACTACTGCCCGACCAGAAGGTAAGAACCCCACCCTGCATTTTTTTTTTTTTCTTCCTGATGGAGGAGAGTACTCCCTTGAGTTCTTTGTGATCACATTTCAAAATAATAATGGAAGCAGGGGGCTTCTAAGTAAAGGACAAGTCAGTAAAAGGTTGTCATCAGTCAGCTGGAGTCATTAGCAGGGCAAGAAAAACATCTGTAATTTTCACGCCAACATTTTTCACTCTGTTTATATTGATGTCGTCGATGCAACTTCACTGCAAGGCATGGGCTGGATATTAAATCTTACAGAGCAGAGATGAATTTTATTCTTAGACAGCCAATGGATTTTTCCATCATTCTTTTGGGAGGACACGCACCCAGAAAATCTGTATGAACCGTCAGCACAAAACATGTGAAAATGATTGTTTTGTACTGCTGTCCCTACAACCAGTATGTTATGAGTAGGTACAATATTTGACTCATCTTAAATTTATCCTCCATCCTGAGCCAGACTTCCAATTGTGCTGAGAAATTGTGCTGGCTGACAATAACACAGAGTTTTTTAAACAGCATTTGACTACTGTATCAACAAGACTACAATCACCTGCACTAAGTTATTACTCCAAGGCCAGAAATATGTATCCAGGGCCCTGAGGTTGAACACAGACAGCAAGCTGAAGCAGCCAGTATATCATGAAAGCTGTCATCATGGCTTTCCCCTGATTTGATCTTGATGCCTCCAGTGAAAGCAAAACAGAAGGCCTAATCATATACTAAGGATAACTTCATTCTTCGGGATAGCTTCATTCTGCCCGCAGGAGATATAATCATTTTTGCCTCACAACAAGGAGCTTTATTGATACCTTGTCTGCACACACAGCACACAGAGAGATATGGCAGGCTGTTTGGAGTGTGTCACAGTCTGACTGAAAGAGGAATTATATTGTTGGGAGCATGCATTTCACCTTGAGTGGTTTTGTGAGTAGAGGAGAGGTAGAACTCCATTAAGCCCCCCCCACCTCCCCCCTCCCTCCACGTCACAGGCCTTTTAAGGGCTTGTCACTTCTACAAATCAGCTCTTAGAGCTCTTAGAGCTTCTCACATTCAAATTGAAAGCCGTTGCATTATCTAGCTTAATTTTAAATGTCTGTTTAAGTCCTTACTCCCACCCCTGATGTCTCTTGTAGCGTGGCTGGTGTAGTAAATATGAGGCCTCATTGTTTATTTATACGCTAACATCAATTGTAGTGAAAACTGCTGAATTATTGATGCTAAAATGCAATCTGAATATTGGCTCTGGTGCTTTAATTATAGCAGAGAGAGAATTATTAAATAAACAGAGACACATCGCTCAGTGGGAACAGTCTCAGGATGCTTTTGTTATCTCGCTGAGTGAAATGAGGAGAATTATCCTGCTGCTGGAGCACTTTATCACACAAACATTTCTTCTGCTCTAACAGAATGTGGACAGCCTTGAATAACACAAACGTACAGTAGGATAACAGCTCTCCAAATCAATAAAACTCATGTATCCTCAGCAGCACAACACGGGCTGGTTTAGCAGCGAGAAAATGAAGCAGTCACTGCTCATACGGAAACAGAGGGTTATCTACAGAACGCTGTTTTGATTATGTGTGAGTTTGCCGTGACATAATTGGTGTCCGTGCTCTGTTCGCAGGACATCTGATGCTCTGTTATTAAGCTTTCTTCCCAGCTTCTTCCTAATCTCTTTGTTCAGAACAGACAAATTACCTCTCTCATACGGCGCTGCTTTGACCCAGGGGAGTGAGACCCTCCCAGCGTCAGTCACTTTAATTAGCCCCCAAGTAGGAGTTTGCAATTACTAATAGACTGAAGCCCTCCTAGTGATTTGAGGGATGAAGGGAAAAGTAAATCAACCCTTAGAATCATAAAGAAGAAGAAGAAGAAGAAAAAAACATCTCTGTTTCACAGGACTGAACATCTCCTGCAGTTATGTGTGAGCGCAGTTATAATTATACCAAAGAGAGATCGCTTCATGGATGCACTTTTAAGTTAATGCAAAGTAAATGGGACACCAGATGGTTTTCAAAGCCTGGCTGATCAATAAATTAAACAGTCGAGCTGGTGGAAAGTTGACTCATCAGGGTGAAATATTTATGGCATTTTTCTGAACTGATCCTCTTAATGAGGGCCTGAGATTTTAAAATGTTTTATTTTTCATCTCTCATTATTCAGGTGTGTTAGGCGGGAGCCGTGCGGGAAGCAGAATGTGTGCCTTCATTTTAGCCCTTGCTCATTGTCACCCGAGACAGCGTGGATCAGCAGCACCCCAGCCTTTTAGCTGTGCTCCCAGACCCCTTCACCCTAAAGGAATCCTCCGCCCATCCTACCAGTATCCAGACTTTTTATTTCTGCAAACCCATGCCCAGCGCGCAGTCTTCAACCTCGGCTTTTCCCCAAATATGGGTGGATACTTGCACTTATACATACCTGAATCGGAACAGTGAGGACTCCATAACCTTGGATTTAAAAAAAAAAAAAGGGACCGATCAGAATCCAAGGGGACTCTTCAGAAAGAGAAATCACATAACATGCAAGAGGATGTTGTGATGGAAAGAGAAAAAGACTAATGAGGTTAAAGAGATGCAGACTTTTCAACTCTGCATATTTGTTAAAAAGACATTTGGGGGGAAATCCGGGAACTTTTCATTTTTCCTTGCTTCCTTTTCTATCCTCATTTCCCAACAACATGGTGTTTTCACTTTATATATTTTAAGTGTTGTCAAAGGGGAATGTGTTTTCTTTTTCTTTGGTGGTATATATATATAAAAAAGATGGGGTTTTAAAATAATCTGTGGCTTTTTGTGGAAAACAAATCATGAACACTCTCTTGGTGTATTTGTAAAACTACCATGTATGTACAGTATGCATGTATATGTCGTTGTCTAGGCGTGGCTACAGTACATCTGACCCTCCGCACTCAGCTCCAGTCCTCCCTCCTCCCCCCCTGAAACCTGAACCCTTGGCAAACTGAAGAAATTTGCTCATAGTCCGTAACGTAGAGATCATCACCAACATATAAATGCTGAATGAAAGAGAAATTTATTTGTGATATTTTCCGAGACATTTGCTCCAGTATGGTGTATTTAATTAATAAAAATATTGAAGATTTAAAAGCCTCCTTTACTTTATTGTAAACTTTTGAGTTGTCGCTCCAAGTTAGGACTGACTTTAAAGCTCCTGTGAGGAGTTTTTTGCATTTGTCTGAAATTAGTATTGATGCTTCTTTATGATGTACAAAACCATCAGCCTATTACTGCTGACTATTTCTATGTAGCTTTTGTATTGTCTAAAACTGCCGTCGGGGGGGTAGGTGTTGATCAAATGGATTAACCGCCCGTGACTGAAAGCCTGTTTTTCAAGCCAGACATTCTTGTTTTCCATGGTAAAAAATTCTGCTGATACATTTCAGAGTTTGACTTTCACATTTACAGGATGATCTCAGCAAAGAATAGAGGTATCACTTCATCCACAGGGGGCGCCAAAAGTTCCTCACAGGAGCTTTAATTATGAAATTGACACAGGACTCTCAAAAACACAACAGGATAAGAATGATTTCATAAAACCGGTTTAAAGGAGAGGCACCGTTTGGCAAGCTTCCTCAACTGTCAGAGACTCAGTCCTCGATGAAACCAACATCATGATCATGATCTTGTCTTTAACTTAACCACAAAGTTTTGGTGCCAAACCTGTGACAGTTTCACTCTCAGGTTCAGGCATCAAAATAACTTAGGTTAGGTTCAGGAAAGAGTCATGGTGTGGGTTCATACATATCTCTAGACCTTTATTCATATCATAACACAGCCCCCCCCAGTCTGAACAGATGTTGGTCTTCAACTAAATGTAACCCATCTCAATGTGTATGTATATTCAAGCACAACTAAGCTGTACATGTTTCCAAGTATAACCTTCTATAGCCTCCTGATGGTCATCATGAGATTCTGCAGATAGTTGCATTAAAGTTATTTGAAAATCTGCAGGAAGTTTAGTCACATTTGTGTCAGCAGTTGAATTATGAGGAGCAATATCTTAGACAGTTTCAGCAAAGTAAGGATCCACTAAGCTGTAACTGAAGTTACAACTAACACAAGGTCACCCACAGTTTTATTGTTTGGGTTAAAGCAAAGATAGAGTTGGTTAACAACTATTTAAGATGTGATTTATCTAAAAAAGGGACAAGACAACACAAAGCAAACAGAAAACAGTCAGACACGTAACTTTGTGTGTGAGGCAGGATGTGACTGATTTTAAGAGTCTGCTTCGCTCACTAAACGTTGTGAAGATGCTTTATTGATTCCTTATTTTTTGTATCACTGAATAATTCCAAGGCCCTTCTTATGTCTGAATTACATAATTACTCCAAGATCCCTTTCACCAGAGTGCTAAAGAATGTATCTCTCATGCAGAAGCCTGATATTTAGTGCATGACTTGTCAGTCTCACCATTGAAAATCCTTCATTGAAGATCCTGCAGTGCTGCCATTCAATTTCCAGCCCAGCAATCATCAAGGCGCATGATGAGCGTCTAACTGAAAATGGATAAACATGTATCCTCTCTCTCTGTTCAAATGACCGTTTGCTATTCATCACTCTAATACCTGACAGAAATGGAGGAAAATGTCCCTTTGAAGATTCAATTACTGCAGAGAGGGAGAGAGGTGTCTCTCTTAGGCAGCCACAAATTGAATGGGCTATTTGCAGAACAAATTGGTGTTTGAAGTCCTTGCAGGACCTAATAGGTCTGAAGGAGGAACCCGGTAATGGCTGATGCGCTTATCTGCCGAGAGTCTGGGCCCCTCATGAGCCCGCCGCCGACGCTGCTGAAACAATGCTGCCATACAGGAGAAGACTTTCATGCAAAAATCAGCTTAAAAAAAAGAGGAAATAGGCCCAAAGAGTAAACAGACTTTTGTGCTTTATAACGGAGTTTGAACATTAAAACCTTCCAAGGCTCTAAAGAAACTGAATGTCAATGTGTCTGGAAGAATCTTCAAAAGTATAACTTACACTAAGACATGAGTCCAACTGAGGACCAACTTTCAGTATAAGCACTGCAGATCTGTCTTCAGATGATGAGACCTATTTGTATATACAGTATGTATTACATTTTAAGCTGGCCTTACACCTACGCTGTGGACTTGAACCTCACAAAGTTAGTCCCCTGTCAAGTTGATGTTTGGATAAACTGAAATACTTCTGATGACCCGTGACACTGCACAAACAAACTGGCCCTGACTGAATGTGAAGCTATGGACGGACACCAGCTTGTTGTAAAGACACGGAGTAAGCAGCGTGCTAGCTCACAATGCTACTCCAGCACACAGTATAACCGCAGAGAGTGCGGTAAAATGGACTGGAGTATCCCAGTTTTGATTGTGTTTTTCCAGTATCCTGTTTTTGTGTTTGTGCATGTAAAGATCTTATCTCAATTTCAGAATAACCCCTTCTTCCGATTTTGGGAAACCCAATTCTGGAAGAACTTCAAAGGAAAACAGGACACTATAGCATGTTTTCGCCTTACTCTGGTTTCTGACAGCTGCCCTCTGCCTGCGCAGGCCTCAGCCGAGTGACGTTACAGCGAAACAACCATGGCAGCGGCAACAAGAGCATCTTGCTTCTGGTGCAACAAAGACACTGACTTTTGTCTCCCAGTAGTGAAAGGATTCATTATAATTGGAAGTTTAGATAGTAGAAAGCATCAGAATGCCGGCCTATTCAAGTCTTTAGTGAACAGGTTACAGGATGCCAGTTTTCAAAGCAAGTCAGGTCACGTTAGAAAGTACTGAAGAAACATCACTACATGGCCAAACGTCAGAACAAAAGAAGCGGCTCTGCTCCAGTAACTTTTTAATTAATTCCACAGTGGTCTCATTTTTCTCAGGTTCCAAAATTGTTGCGGTTTATGTTGTAAAAAAATATATATAACAGGCACATGTGCAAAAAAGATGCAGTAATCAGAAACCGGGATACAAATATTTATCATGTATAAAGAGGTGTGAATAAGCAGGTTTCTCTGTGTGTGTGTTAACACCATCTCCTGAATATGATCAAAACAGGATAAGGCTCATAATGGAGACGCTCACGTCCATGTTAAGGTATTCATCAAAGCAGGTAACTGCACTGACATGACCGGCTGTGGAGCGAGTGTGAACTTTAGCCATGTGTGGTAGATTAGGTAACATTTGAGTAAACAAACAAGTTTGTTCAGGTTCGTCAGGCATGTGTACACCAGTCCATCCTTTACCGTAATGAAAATTTTAATAAGTTGAAAAAACAGACAAATGATCCTCAACTGTGGGAATCACTCAAAGAGCTCTCCAACTTTCTCAAGACAAGTGCCTGAATTTACTTTTCCTGATCTTGTTTTGACAGGCCTCTCGTTACTGTTGCAATTGTTTTGAAATAATAATAATAAAGCTGATGCTTTGATTGATTTAGTACGACTGATGAAATGTAGATCAAATCTAACTCAACACCCTGGTTCAGGCCAGACTCACAGTTGTAAGGTGTGCAAACCAGCCTGATCAGCACAGTGTGACTTTGTAGCACATTTTAAAAAGAGTAATGCAATTCTTAAACAGAGTCAATAGATACCATGCATTTTTACTTTGGAACCCACATCAGCCCTGCTCCTTCATGTGGACATTAGTGGTGTAATTTCCCACTTTTGCACTGCAAATGCACAAAAGCAACACATGCAGATGACCGAAAATAAAACAATCTGACGGGATAATTCTGCTGTTTCACGTGGCATTTAAATGGACCCTTGGCTGGAGGTCCTATGAACCACTTAAACTGAAATATTCAGGGACTAGCTATGCAAACATGATGAAAATGCAGTCGGCACTAATACTTAAATGACTGCAAAATGCTTCAAAAACATCATCCTCATTTAGCTTAACTGCTGCATTTGATTTAATGTCTTTTAGGATGATTTGATTATGAAACATGTTACAGTTGTCATCCATGGCTGATGACGATAGCACTAGACCATGCATTCACTTTCACCTGCTTATTAAAGGCCTGTCAGGCCAAAGAAGCCTTTGAGTATCCGATTTTTTTAAATGAATTATCCTTTAAGTTGATTTTGGGTTTGATTTTGCTTTTAAGTGCCCTCAGTAATCCACATCATAACAACACTATGTCGTGCTACTGACGTTGGCCTTTTCCATTATGAAATCCGCTTGGTTCCATTAAGCTGTTTACTCTCTCTCTCTCACACACACATAAATATAAGCTGTACACGTGTGGCACACACACACATTTCATACGTCTCTCTTTTCCAAATCAACTTATTGAACAAGTCAAATAGGTCAGCGCTACACTCTGAGAAATTATTTCAAAAAAACTCTATTTACACATAATCCATATGTGAAAATTTGCTTTGATGTGGCAAACCAGAGTGAGGGCTAATGGATCTCACCCACAACAATGGAGCACACTTAAATGGCATGTCTGCCTGAGGGAAATCACTCTGCTGCAACTCCAGCTCCTTCCTGCTCTCACCGGGGAGTCTGCTGATGCACCACAACTGGATTACTTACGATTAGTCACCTTGTATTTATTCATAATTAGTTTATGTTTTCATTCTGCCGCAAGTTTTTGATTATCAGAGATCTCAACATGATAGGGGGATTTTTATGGAAGAGTACATGTTGTGTTCTGGATAACAGACGGTGCCAGCCAAACAACTTTGTGCAGAACTCGGCCAAACTGCTTTTCTCTCCTTTTGTTTACAGTCACACAATCATTACACGAAACACCTTCCACATGCTTTGAGATAATAACTTCAACAAGATTTATTTATTGCGCACATAAAGGATTTATGACCTGGGAAGAGGACGTGTTTTGGTACAAACCTTAATCTTGAGTTGTGTAACACAGGGCTCAGTGCCTCCAAATTCATCAACTGATCTTACAGCATCCATCGAACATAAAACCTTCATATTATATATTATGTGTCATTATCCTGCTTTCTTTCATAAGCTCTACCCATTTGAAAAAATAGTTCCATGCAGAAACAAACCCCTTAGTTAAACTGCAGCTACGTATCCCAAATGGTGCTTACATCTCACCTGAACTTTTATCATTTAATTGGGGAAAAGTGAGCTGGAACCCAAAAATAGAGCAGCTACAGAAGGAGAAGAAAGGTCACATGATGAGGAATGATTGTGGCAAAATACAAAAAAGATGTAATAAACTTGGCTATCAGAAATGTTTGACCAATGTCAGACTCATGGATTCCATACGATGGCATCAAACAATATAAATACACAAAGAAAACTGTTAAAGTATATACAAAATAATTAAAAGTTAAGCCTTTCAACTTTGCAAAATTCTTTAGATTTGACTTTGGTAAAAGTGTAAAGAAAACAATGCTTGTTTACTGGCCAGTTTTCAGTTAAGTAAAGGCCACATGCTGGGAAAGTTTCCCTTAAACAAAGGATTAAAGTATGTGAGAAATAATAAAATAGACTTGGCATGAACTCTGAGGTTTCTTTAAAAAGGGACAAATATTTTTAGGGCTCGCAACAAAATTAAGGACAATGGTCATATAATCCAAAGAGGTTGCTGTGACTCAGATAAATACACAAACATTGTTTAGAAAAAGTTGCATCAACTCGGTGAAGTTGTTTGTGTGAATCTGGTAACGGAAAAGGTACAAAGCTGAAGTTCAAAAGTTACTCCTATGATGAAATAATGATACAATTTGGTTTTAAACATGACACATTTTCACACATCACAAAATATATAAGTTCTACAGCAATTAGTTTGTGATTTAAATGGAGATTATATTTCTGACTACCTGACTAGTCCCAAACAGTCCCTCCAGGATTTCGCGGGATTTTTTTGTGATTGTTGCGGCCCAAAAAGCCTGAATTTGCGACAGCTTTTTGAAAAAATTGCGGTGAAAGTTGCGATTTTTTTTTTCTTCGCTTTTGTCCCCCAATAACATCTCAGGGGCAAGTAAATATGCTAAATTACAGTTGTTTTTAGAAAACATTCTTGATGTGGCCACTGACTGTATTTTGATTCTCTTGATTCACAGAAAAATGCCATGAAAGGGCTGTATTGCACATTTACGACGGTCCCTGAATGCACCTCGCAGCGACTGATGCACAGTCAGTTCACGGCACTCTAAAATTTATCTGCATCTTTGATGACAAGGAGTTGATCAAAACTTACTAAATGTGTCTGATGTATCACCAAACTGGATTAAATCAAGCTGTAGATGCAGAGCTTTTTACGGTAACCACGGCAACAACGTCAAACATCAAATAGTAAACAGATGTCCCCCGGTTGTGTCTTTGTCACTAACGCACTTTGTCAAATCCGCAATGAAGATGAGACAGATGCATGGAGGTGAGGAGAGCTGGTTCATAAAGCACACCTGCTGCAGGTAGAGACCAAGCTAACACTGAGCCCCTCAATCTATAAATAATAACGTTGTCATGGTCACTTGTTCTGCCTGCTGTCCCCTCTCTTCACCCGTTCTCTGTGCGTGTTTTGTTGCTGAAAAGTGCAGATCAAGTGAGGACTTATGTTTATGTTCCAAGGAAGTCAAATTGATGACAAAACCGATGACGTACAGGGGCGGAGATTGAGGTAATTGGTCAAATTTGCGGGAAAGTTGCGCTGATTGTAAAAAATTGCAGGGCCGCGAAAAAAACACGCTGATTGGTTGAATTTGCGTTGATAGTTGCGATCGCGAAATCGCAACTTCCTGGAGGGACTGCCCAAATGTGGGATCACCGAGTCTATGAGTAAACGTCAAATTGGTTTGCTGAGTCTGGCTAACAGTAGCAGAGCTAGCACCACCAGACCTCAGTCCTCCTTGCAGGTTCCACATGCCTGTGCTAAATACTCTTAGCTCCAGTCAGGTGATCATATACCAGTTTAACCAGACACAGCCTACACACTACTTTATCCCCTCCCGTCAGTCAAATCAGCTCTCCCTCTAATCATGCAAATGCATGCATAACTTTTAAGTCAAATGTAATCAATCAGATGAGTTATTAACCAATTATAGCAGTCAAGGCATTTTTGTAAACAACCAAGATAGCTGCTGTTGATGCTTCACCTTTTGATATATCTCTGTATTTGAGGAATAGTAGTTCACGTTACACACACATGGTTAGTGTCGTCATGCAAAGTATCTCTTATTTAAGTCCCAAAAGTGTTGGAATCAAAATAAGGGGGGACAGAAAATGAGACAGAAAACATTAGCTTTAGCCTCAAGGCCTCTAAAAACTTTTGATATGCTTATACTATAGTATTAAATCAATTTAAATCTTTAACGAGCTCAGCTAATCTTCTCTATACTGCGTTCAGACACTAACAGGGTGGTTAAATATTTGTTCCATGTTACCAAGTTAATATGTCAACAATGATACTATATGCTGCTTTAACCCTTTCCAATATTTCTTAAACAGAAGTTGCTCCATACCATCATTCAACTTTCATTTCTTTATTTGTTCCTTCATTAGCTCATCCATCCATCTGTTTCCTTGGCCAGTCTGGAACAGTTTTTGCCAAAACCTGTGAAAATTATGCATCCCACCATCGCGTTCCAGCATCTCTGTAATTACACTGATTAGGTCCAAGGGGTTTTGTCTGTTCCTTTGTTCATTTGTATCTCATAAACCATTTATCCGCTTTTGACAAAAACTTGGGCGAGTGAAGCATCACATCAAGCACGCTCCAGATTTGGCAGATTATAACGATTACAGGTCAAAGCATCACTGTGCAAAGGTATTTACAACTCGTTTTCTGGAGTTAAGAGACTTTCCATATCCAGTGACTCAAAAGACTGACTCTCTCCCTCTCACATATTACACCATGTCTGTATCCTTAAAGGGCCACACCGTCTCTAGATGCTGGTACATGAGCATGGTACTTAGGTCAGAATCCAAGCTCTCAGTGAAACCTGAACCCCTTCAAACACCATAATGGTGTGAAATGTGGTTTATAATTGTCTTTTTTCAGCCTATCTTGGAATCAGCAAACAACTTAAAAATAGTGCAGTGCCGAGGTTCTCAGTTACTTAGCAGGGTGTTCAATAACACTGAGAGGGGCATGCAAATATTGGTAAGGCAATTATTGGCAGTCATGTTTGGCCTGAAGTAGCAGGTAACACTATCCTTTCCATTATGTATGCTGTGAACTCTGGTGTAAGGAGCACAGTTAAAGCTTTGCTTTTTACTGTTAAAAGGTCCACGTCCTGACGAAAAGAGGCTCACTTTACGCTCAGATGTGCTTTGCAGGGGAAATGCACTCTTAATGCAACAGGAGAAACAAAGCACCTCCTGCCTCCAGGACTCGTATTTTCTTAAAGTCACATTACCTCAGAAGAAAATGTTTGCATGGAGTGCTGTGACTTGAAAAAATAAACTAATAAATGAGTCTTAACAGGAAACTTAGTCTCAGATTTCCTAAGAAATGACAGAAATACTGTTTCCCAGTTTTTAAACAGACCCTTGGTTTCGTTATATCAGGAATGACAATTTAGATAAGGAAATTTAATCATTAATAATCAAGTGAATGCATCTTCACTGAAAAACAAACACACAAAGGAATGGGAGCCACTCTTTCTTCATTGGCATAAATGTTTATTTCTCTAGAGAATATTACAAACATGACATCTGAGCTCAGGCTGCTTTTAGGAGACGCTATTGAAAAAATGAGCATAAATATAAAAGGAATGAGACAGTCAACACTCGTGTTGTGTTTACCCCCTTGCATGCGGGCGCACTCTCTCACACACACACATACACACAAACCCACACACACACACACACTCCACATTAAACCTTTTACTGGTTTGACTCTTGAAAAGCATTCCTTGTTCCATTTTCCCCCATTCTCCTCAAGAATGTAGTAACAATAATAATGCATTAAGTGGGCTGAGTACTCTAAACACTCAGAGCTTCCTCTCACAGTAAGTGCAGAACCAGTTTGCCTGCTGTTGAAAGCATCTTATACAGCGTCCCACAGAGTGAAGAGTCCTCCACAGCCCCCCCCCCACTCTTCTTTTTCTGTCACACACATTCACAATAGACTCCTACAAACTGTCTGTGACTCTGAGTGATGAGTCTTAAATCCCCGTCAGACATGGTCTCGCACTGTCCGGTGAATCAGAGGACCTGGATGTGTGATATGACTGCTTTGGCGCAGGCATCCTGTGATGCCTGCTGAAAAAGAGTCCCATGTGAGTTTCAGCACACATCATGCTCCTGTCTGCTGGAGTCAGCAGCGTGGTGCAGCTCTGAGCAGGGGGTTAAATCCCCCATAAGAACACCGAAAGGTCACCAAATGTTGTTGTTTATCAGCCATCCTAAAATGAAGTGCTGAATGGGTATCCTGTGGATTGATTTCAGCCTCTGTGTGACTGCAGCATTGCACATATACTAAAACGATGAGTGAAGAACGCCTTTTCACACAGCTATTTGTGAAAAAATGAAAAAAAGAAGCAGATTTTTTTTTTACTTAAATACACTAAAAATAAGAGTTAACAATCAGCAGAGACTGACACAATTCAACCGCACCTCTCCCTCATTTTATCTTGTTAAATATTAAATAACTGATAAGAAACAAGAAGGAAAAATCCAATTAAATTTGTACTGGACGACTCTGATGATTGGACAGCTTTAACAGTTAATTAAACAACATTTCTCTCGGATATGGAAAACGGTCAGAAGCTTTCGAGAGCCAGTTTGTTGACATGTAAGTATAAAAAATGACATACATTGACATCGCAACAAAACACTCTACTTCTTTAAGTTTGTGTGAAGGACATTTCCATGTAACCCTCATTTAATTTCATGATAATCTATTTTCTGAATGTATAATCATTATAAACACTCTAGAATGATCATTTGAACTTTTAGAAATGCTCTATGTGTGACGTATGTATTTCTCACCCTTGACAGCATGTCTACTGATTCAGAGATTTATTTTGCAAACTCCAAAGAAAGCTTTTGACCCTGACTGCCTGGTCTGTGCATCTGTTTTAGGGGAGGAGACCAAACAGCGGATCCTTTCTAGTGATAGATGCCTTGTGTTGGAAGGCGTTCCTCTTACTCTGTGTGTGATATATTGCTGACCCCTTCACAAAGGTTTCTATAACATACAAAAAGACAGTGCTCTGAGTCTTGACTCTTTGTTTTAGATTTCCACCTTAGTTTGTTTGACATTTTTGGTGTCACAGTTTGATATAAATCAATGCTCTGAAAAAAAGAGATATTGTAGTTTCTCCACCACAGTCAGTGACAGCTATTTTCGCTGTGAGCTCAAATCAAGTTATCACAAGTATAAAAGAGGGCTGTGTTCCAGATAGGAAAATGCTTAAATGCAAGAAATCTGTTAAATTATTAAGATTCACTGTTTTGTAAATGACCAACAACTGACAGATAACAGATGCTAAACACTGATTGGCTAAAACAAAATAACATCTGTGACAATCCCTTAGCTGCTATGGACAAATGCTAACAAGCAGCCTCTTCCTTGTAAAAATAAAAATACCAGATCTTTATTTAGGCATTCCAAGTACGTATGCCTTCACTGTGGTACTGTGCCGGAAGCTAATGTTAGCAAAAGTGGATAAATAACAAAAATCGACTTCTTAGAACATAACTGCGTTTTAAAGATATCCATTTCTACTGTAAAGTTTTAAAATAGGACCAAATGGGATTTTCTTGGCTTTTGCAGCAAGCCTCAAGTGGACACTGGAGGTACTGCAGGTTTTTGCACTCACACATTGGCTTCATATTTCAACAAAAGAGGCTGTTCTTTACTTAACACTTGTAAACAGGTTGTATTCATTTGGCATATTTCCCTATGAAATATTTTCTTCATTAACAGGTGCTCAGTTTGTTCACTGTAGCAACTCAAGCTACTTAACTTCTCACTCTGGTGAATGATAGAAAGTAAGCACAAATACTGCTGCCCAACTTAACATGCACAGGAAGTCTTTAGTGTAGTTCCACCAGTCAATCACATTCAGAACAAACAAAAGGGCAGATCGCTGTGTTGAAGTTTGTAGTTTGGTGTTAGCCTTAGCCTCCTAAATGCTAGCTAAACTGGACAGCTATCAGACAGCAGCTAGCTAACAGGATGAACAGTGGTGTTCTAAGTGTTGCAACTTTTTGCCTATATAGTACACATTGGCCTTCTTCTGGGTGAAAGTATAAAAGACTTTAATTTGTTTCCAGTCTAGATGAGCAGCTCAGCAGCACGAGTTCAAACATGGAGCTTCATAGTCTTCAAAGTTAGAGCCATTAAAGAGCACTAAATCACATTGCCAGTAGTCTCAGCAAAGGACTGTGTGATTTTAGCATTATCTTTGCAATTACAAGGGAGGGAGTAGGATCTGCAAAAGATCTCTCCGTCTATGCCCTTTACTTGCTCACACAGACACATTAGAGAGAGAGAGAGAGAGAGAGAGAGAGAGAGAGAGAGAGAGAGAGAGAGAGAGAGAGAGAGAGAGAGAGAGAAAAGCAAGTACTCCAGGCACAGAAAGTATACCTGAAGGATATCCTCTGTCTTTGATTTCATAGCTCTGCACAGCCTTTTTTCACTCAAATACCATGGTAACATAACACAGGGTAAGAGGTTGGGGGCGTTTTTTGTTCACTGAAGTTGAGTTATGTCCATTAATTACATTTGCCTTAAGTGTCTTTTCCTTTTGCTGCAGCTGTCATGGTTTGTTAAATAAAGTACATCATGAATGTAAAGAACAACAGATTTCACAAATACCCCAAGACAAAAATGCAAAGTACAAGACCTGAGAGTTCAATTTCTATTGGTCCCCCAGTCTATGACCTATACATGTAATTATGGGACCAGTTCATGCAGCTTCAAATATACCCTGAAGAATGTCCTGAACCATCCTTTCATCGCCTCAGAACTGATGTTTTTTCTTTTTAAAGGCATTAACAGTTCACTGTTTCTTCATATGTCACAAAGATTCAGAATCTGTGACCTGAAACAGCCTGAGGGGAGCGACTTCACAGGCAGTTTCCTCGGGGACTAATGTGTTTTCAGAGCGGCGACCATCTTTTTCCCTGTTTAATGAGCTCAGTCATAAATAAATGCATGGCCTTAATTAGCCTGCGTGTGGCGGGGGCACTGGAATTAGTGTGGAGCTGTGGAGATGGAGGCTCCATGCCTGCCCGACTTCTTCTGGAGATGGTGATCCGGGCGTGGGGAGGTGGCCTTTGAGCAGATGCTCTCGCTCTCTGCTGGTCTGGGCCTCCATGACTCCCTCCTTTCATCTAAATCTATTAAGCTGCTCCTCACCGAGCTCTCCTTGCCCAGTGGAGAGGTTTATATGGGACACAGGGCCAAACCTGGACAGAACATAATCTGGTTTTTAAGAGGATTGGACCAGAGTGATGCAAGTAGAAACTTTTGTGATGTGATTCTACTTGTTGTTTTCAAAGTAAAGCAAAGGTGGAGTAAGAAATGATGATGTCAAATTGATGTTGCAGCAAGGCTAAATCCAATACACACAACCACCAAGATGCATCATGGTGCAAACACTCAAACCAGTCTCTACAATGAGGTCTGGGACACACAAGAAGACGTATATTTTTAGAGGGATATTACTAGACGATGTGTCATCAATGCAACATGGTGGTTGTAAGCTCATCAAAGCCAGAAAAATGAAGAGGAGTGCTGATGAAGTGGGATGAAATGAAACCATCTGCTATTGGAAAAGTATGTTTATAAGTTCATAACACATTTTAGATTATGAGCTAACTCATACCAAACAAATGTGGCATTTATCTGTTTTTTTATTGTTATGTATCAATCTAATAATTAAGTTTTATCCAGTGAAAAACAACAATGAGAGTGTGTCTTTCACGGTTTCAGAAGAGGATGACACAATTGCAACTCATAAAATGTGCCACAAGAATTCCAAAGAAGGAAAAGTCCTTAAGTTAAACACAACTACTCTTTTCTGTTGCCTGAAAAGTCATCATCAACCAAAATATACGGGTAAGCTACTGGATTGATGGCCCCTGGGTTGAATCCAGCCTGCAAAACCTCTGAGTGGACCCAACCTGACCCGCATACATGAATCCAATATATGAAAAAGTGGTTGAACAACACAAACATTCAGACCATTCTCAGTAGTCTAGCTTTCAAAAATGTTGTCCACATTAAAGCTTCCCACCGTGAATCATGGATCTTGGAAAAGATGACGGGACCATTCACAGACTAAGTAGTGAGAGAGTGTGAGCTAGCCGTTGTAGATGAAGCGTAGATGATGCCAAAATTAAAGTTATTGTAGCATCTGATATCAAATTGTATCCTTGTCTGACACTTCAACCGTTCACAGGGATGAAACTCTGGTTACAGAGGAACTGAAAAAGGCAGGCATGTCTATAGTAGTCAATGAATCCACAGATAATCTGTTTTTGCGCAACTGAGTGTATGTATATAATTTTCCTCCAGACGTGACCAAACTGTTTCATTTAAAATGTGAAATAATTATACACGTTTCTATTTAATTCAACCAAATCAACAGGGACTTGAGAAGTGCAAAATGTTTATCAGAGACAACCTAAAGGCTGAAGCAGTGATGATGAAGTTATGGCACTTGATAACCAACCCTTTTCCAAGGTAGAAGACAAGGATTTCATCAGCTAATGGTGTATTTGGAACCCAGGTATAGTCTCCTGAGCCGCTACTCCGGATGTCCCTACCTGACCTGTGTGATATAATCTCTTCACACATTCAGTCGGATCCACAACGTAGTAGAAGTGACATATAAGCTTTGCCATGAACATATGGACTTCTGAGGGTAGTCCAGTGAGTGTGCTTAGTTTGACGGCCCTGTGGCTGGATAAAGACTTAAACCTGAAAAAGACATTACTGCAGCACAGGAGATCACAGAAACAGATATAAAAGACAACTGAAGACTCTTTTATGTTCTCAGGTTTGCATAATCTTAACTTTTTAAAATACAAAAAAAGAAGACATCATTAAAAACAATCAGGAGCAAGTTATTTTCACTTTTTGATATCGGCTCAAATGAAGCGGTATGGTGCATCCCTAGCAGCAGAACTCTGCTGCATGCCTCCTCACCTGCACCCGCTCACGTGACCACATCACCCCCGTCCTCCAACATCTTCATTGGCTCCCCGTTCCCTACCACATACAGTTTAAAATCCTCCTCCTCACCCACAAAGCGCTCCACCACTATGGAGAGAATATTGTGTCTTTAATATGCAATCAAAAATAATGGATTTGAGAACAAAAAACAATTTTGCAAACAAAATTATGATTTGAAAAATATGAAATAATGCTATGAATAAAGGAAATATATTTGTGATTAAAAATGTATCTTTATAAATCCACTCTTTTTTTGTTACAAACAAAATTATTATTCTCACGAACCACAGATTTGTTTGCGTTTCCAGTTTTTGCGTTTGCGTTTCCAGTTTTTGCGTTTGCGTTTGTACATAACTGTCATGGGCGGGACCTCCCCTGAGAGATGCAAGAAGCCTCCTGATTGGTCAGTCTCACTCAGAGAGACGGTGTGACCACTTCCGCCCCAACAAGTTGTTGCCGCGAAGGGAGACATATCAACACCGAGAAACAGGTACGTTTTGCGTAACATACCTGTCTATTTTCTGTCTTATTGGTGCTATTAAGGTTACACTTGTCGTTCGTTCTTCCAGTGTTTTTTTCCCCTAACCGTTTTAGACGGCGGTATCAGACATTAACACCTAACACGCTGTGTGCTCGTCATAAGTGACTGACTTTATTACCGCCCGGCTTTAGTGACAGTTATCCTAATTTCATAGTTATCGGCCTGTTTATAAATAAATAAACAAACTTTTTCATTAGATATACTATCAGAACAAATCAGGAGGCGTGTGTGTGGATTGTTGAGGGGTCATTCCTCCTTTAAGTTAAGTAAAAAGAAACTAAAAGCATAAAAGGGGCCATATTTTCACTGATCTTCAACCCTTAGGGTTTGATCATGTTTTATTTATCACTGTCGCTGGTACCAGAAAGCAGCATCAGGAAGTAGTTTACTGAGGTAACTGTTATTATGACTGTTTTCACTCATGGAGAATAATTTCCCTTGTCTTCACAGGAGGATAGAGAACGATCCTGATGGACCTCAGGGTCAGGTATGTATCTATACATCTTTTACAGTGTGATCGGCGTGCAGTTACTGAAGCTGCGCAGAATTTTTTTTGTATAGATACATAGCATTGTTATTTGATAATGCAGAGTACATGTATTATCAACAATCTATTCCTGGCATGCTTGTCATACTACTTGGCAACAATGCAGAGAGGGTCTTCTTTTTTTTAAACCCCCACCATGACAATACTGTGAGAAAATGTACATGAAATTGAGGAAACAAATGCCTACCTGACCCTGAGGTCCATCAGGATGGTTCTCTATCCTCCTGTGAAGACAAGGGAAATTATTCTCCATGAGTGAAAACAGTCATAATAACAGTTACCTCAGTAAACTGCTTCCTGATGCTGCTTTCTGGTACCAGCGACAGTGATAAATAAAACATGATCAAACCCTAAGGGTTGAAGATCAGTGAAAATATGGCCCCTTTTATGCTTTTAGTTTCTTTTTACTTAACTTAAAGGAGGAATGACCCCTCAACAATCCACACACACGCCTCCTGATTTGTTCTGATAGTATATCTAATGAAAAAGTTTGTTTATTTATTTATAAACAGGCCGATAACTATGAAATTAGGATAAATGTCACTAAAGCCGGGCGGTAATAAAGTCAGTCACTTATGACGAGCACACAGCGTGTTAGGTGTTAATGTTTGATACCGCCGTCTAAAACTGTTAGGGGAAAAAAACACTGGAAGAACGAACGACAAGTGTAACCTTAATAGCACCAATAAGACAGAAAATAGACAGGTATGTTACGCAAAACGTACCTGTTTCTCGATGTTCATATGTCTCCCTTCGCGGCAACAACTTGTTGGGGCGGAAGTTGTCACACCGTCTCTCTGAGTGAGACTGACCAATCAGGAGGCTTCTTGCATCTCTCAGGGGAGGTCCCGCCCATGACAGTTATGTAGAAACGCAAATGCAAAAACTGGAAACGCAAATGCAAAAACTGGAAACGCAAACGCAAAAACTGGAAACGCAAACAAATCTGTGGTTCGTGAGAATAATAATTTTGTTTGTAACAAAAAAAGAGTGGATTTATAAAGATACATTTTTAATCACAAATATATTTCCTTTATTCATAGCATTATTTCATATTTTTCAAATCATAATTTTGTTTGCAAAATTGTTTTTTGTTCTCAAATCCATTATTTTTGATTGCATATTAAAGACACAATATTCTCTCCATACACCACCAGGCCCCTTCCTACCTCACTGACCTCCTCCACCATCACACTCCTTCCCGTAACCTGCGTTCCTCACATGCCAACCTCCTGTCTCAACCTCACAGAACCAAGCACGAACCTGGGGGGACAGAACCTTCTCCATAGCTGCCCCCCACCCTCTAGAACTCACTCCCCACTCATATCTAAAACTGCTCTGACCCTTCAACATTCAAATCCCAAAAACTCACCTTTTAAAGTTAGCTTTTAATTTGTGATTGTACAGTTGTTTTGTTTTGTTTGATTTGTGTTCCTTGCTAATTTTAACAATTGTGCAGTGTCTTTGAGTTTTTTTAAAAGCGCTATATAAATACAATTTATTATTATTATTATTATTATTATTATTATTATTATTATTATTATTATTAAGATCATCAGCATCATCATCAGCATCATCATCATCATCATCATCATCATCATCATCATCATTATTATTATTATTATTATTATTATTATTATTATAAGTAGTAGTAGTAGTAGTAGTATTAACTGTAGACAGGGCTCTTTGAGCTACAAGCAGAAGTGACAGGCATTCAATCTAAACACAAGTAGTCTCTAGGATCCCTTGGAGATACGGTAGATGAACCATGGTGTGTCTTGGCTGTCTTCCTCATGTATGGTTCACGGGGACACATTTTAAATTATTTGTAAACAGAGCTCAAGACAAAGAGTCCTAGTCCCTAAAGAAACCTCCATTCTCTCACAAAACTCAGAGTGAGCAAACACCAGAAGCTAACTGTTAGCTGTTCATTTTATGACCAAAGGGGTTTATCAATGTACAGGAACAGTAAGTGTTCCTTTAAAATAAAGTTACAAATGTGAGAGGAAGCAATCCATATGTTTCCTCCCCTGTCAAGTGTAATCCTAGCCTCAAGCTAGCATGTTAGCCCCCCTAGCTGGCAGCTAGCGATGTGAAAATGTCTATCATTTCGGCCTTTACCTGAGGGATAAATATGGCAACCCTTCCCTCTTACAGTGACAACACTGGGACTCGGCATCTATAATCCTTGCCAAGAGCTAGCATGTTAGCTTCCTGGCTGGCAGTGGCCAGTAGTATTAACAATGTGTGGCCATTTTAGCCTGAGGGACAAACTTAGCAAATGTTTCTTTTTAAAAAGACGCGCATGGAATGAAAATATAGACCCATAACTATGTCTCTCAGCATCATAAATCCTCATGTCTTTACATTCAGTGTAGATTAGCTCACAAGCTTTAAAAATACTATCACAGACTAAGTGACATGCTAATGTTTTCCGTTATGTCATTATTCATAGTGCCCAGACTAAATGCAGTGTTATGTGAGATGCATTAAGGCTGTAAGCTGAGCGATTACACCAATACCTATGAGAGTAGTCTGTGTAAAACATCCCCTGTGCTTGGTGGAGTGAGGGAGAGGTAGGTTGTTGCTATTCCAGCTAAGTAAAAAGATAAGCTAACCACGGGTGAAGAAGATTTTTGTTCTGACTGGTTTTGTTGTTTTGGTGGTGGCCAGGACCCAAGTTCTTTATTCTTTATTTATATTCTTATTCTCCTCTATCCCTCTTATTCTCCTCTATCCCTCTTTCCAGACCCAACTCGGTTGAGGCAGATGTGTGTCTAACATGAGTTTGGTTCTGCTCGAGGTTTCTGCCTGTTAAAGGAAGTTTTTTCTCGCCCCTGTAACTAGCTAAATACTGCGAGGTGCAATGCTCATGGTGGATTAAGGTGGGGTCAGATTGAGTCTTATCCTGTCTTGGTGTTGGGTCTCTGGTCATAATTTAACATAGTGTGGTCTAGACCTGCTCTGTTTGTGAAAGCATCTTGAGATAACGTTTGTTGTGATTTGGCACTATACAAATAAAGATTGATTGATTGATTGATTGATTGATCGATTGATTGATTCGGATCCCCATTAGCTTCCACAACCTGGTCGCTACGCTTCCTTGGGTCCACACATAACAACAATAAAAAACAGTAATTTACAATCACAATTCAAAACATCTTAAAAGATATACTACAATATTGCTGAACATGGAACAAGCCATAGCAACCCTGAGAAAAAATAATCTAAAAGAGAAATAGAAAGTAATACCAGGAATACCGAAACAGTCAGAAGATCACAACAGATAATTGAATCTACCTCAAGTTAAAAACAAATCTTTTGATGACTTATTTAAAATAAATGTTGTCCTTGATTTTTCTATTTGCGATGGGAAGCGTATTCCAGACATTAAAACCTCTATATAAAAAAGTTTGCATCAAGTAATTTTGAACTCAGGAGCTCTGAACTCACTTGACACGTAGTGTGCTTGTAGCACGAACCTATGTACACCAGCTTTTCTTGAAAGAAGATTGGGGTGTTTTTCCAGACTGCTTCATGCATGAAGTTCAGGATATTTGTTCTTATTTTTCCCTCCACAGTCAGCCAATGTAACTGATTGTGCATCTCACATACGTTGGTATGGAAATTGCAATGTAGCTCTAATCTGGCAGCTCTGTTCTGCGCAAGTTGAAGTTAAAAGTTGGGATGATAAAGCATGGTAAAACAGTTTTAGTCGTATTAACTTTATTATTATGAGACAATGCAATACAATGAATTCAGTGTAAAAAATATTGTATATGAGGATAGATTATTAAATCATCGACCAAAGTTTGAATTAGTGTGATAAGTATTTTAAAGCAGCAGATCAGCTGTGCGGCCATTGAGAGACAGAACCTTTTAAGGTACGCAGCTAGACACAGAATTATAACTTTAGTTGTTGAGGGACGTGGTTGCATTTTTCAATCTAGGTTTATGTAGGTGTTACTCAGCCAAGGCAACAAAACCAGATCCCACAGAGACATCATGACAAACTGGCATCACTCCAGCCATGACATTTTGTGCCTATCACCCCTCTTGACCAGTTCATCTGTTGTCCATGACACCGCTGCTCTTGACCGTGTAAACAGCTCGAGTGTAGTACACTTTTCCATCTCACCCCACATCAACATTTGTCCAAAACAATTTGAGCAGAGTGGCCCTGGATCAGGATTGTAAAAATACATTAGGAGCAGACATTAGTAATATTGCCGGGCCATATGTGTGGCAGACCACTGAGGTCACCTGACACTGAAGGTCACCTTTTTCAGTACAAATTATTAAGTGCTTCCCCTCTAATCAGATGAGACGTCCTACATAGTGCCCATGCACACAGCAACCAGTGTATTTATAGGCTCCAAACTGAAATGACCAGTTGGTTTAATTTAATAGTGAGCAATAGGATTATACATGGAAACAAATTACCTAAGTGGGGGTACACGCTACCAAAATCTTTTAACAATGATGGAAACCATGGACATGATGTCTCCCAGTATTATTTCATTATTGGGTTTAGCCTCTGCATCTGTCGGCTAGGCCTGGCTTCTGGATGGGCCCAGCTTGTGTCCAGACTGACGCACAGCTGCTAGCGGCTCACAGAGACCCACGCCCCAGCCATCCCAAACGCCAGGGTCATGAAGGGGAAGGGCAGCATCCTACTCCACCAACAAGCACAGAGACAATTTTACCCAGTTACAATTCAATTTCATAGCCTGCTGTGGTCAAAACAAACTGGTAAGATGTGCAGGTTTCACATGTTTTCTACTCTGTGCACCAGGAGAAGTGTGTTTCCAACCAACAAGGATTTTATCAGCAGATCATGATATCTGTTATTGTGTCTCCTACATGCTCCTGGAAGGTAATAGAGCAACAATTCTGACACTGAACCTCTTTAAATCGGAGTTGTTTAGTCTGATGGACGACACAACAACATCAGCATACAAGCAGAAAGCTTCACGGTGTTAGTGTGAGCCGTTTCTCCTCTAAAAGAGCCGTGCTGGTGACAAGATTTTTTTTAATCATCAAGAAATGCAATTAGACTTCAGCCTTAATATCTCAGAGGCTGCCTCATTCTCAAACTACTCTGCTATGCTTGCCAACTGCAATCAGAAATAACTCTGTCCCTTCAACTTAATGAAAAACAAGTACTTGGCTATAAACTTGTAGTCATCCTCTATCCAATCACATTGTCTTGAGTAATTAAAATGATTAGCTTAATTAGCTTAATTAACTAAATTTGACTACAGGACATGGCCATATGGTGAGGAAAAACAAAGATGGGAGCTAATTAAAGTTAAAATAATGCAGGTTTTAATTAACTCAACCCTTAGGCATCAACATTTTCAAATTTATCCAAGCTGATAATTAAAAAGTCCTCTTGCCCAAGCAACATTTCTTCTCTGAGCTAATTAAATCTGGAAATAAATTAGCAACATGACGCTCCAAATATTAATTCCTGCTAGAAGATGACTTCACTTTCTAATGAAATTAATTAGCTGCACTGGACCCTCAATCAGATGCCAGGCGCTGTCCGTGAGCATAGACCTCATGTAATCTAGCGCCGGGCTAAGGGCCTGAGGGCAGAAATTTACAATTGTAATGAACACTCTTTAACTGTGTGTCTCTCTTAATATACCAAATGAACATGTAGATCTATTTATGCCAAGGGCTTCCTCGTTTATAAAGGAGCGCTAGAACCAGCTAGTTAAAACTTTCTTTTTTCAGAGAGAATGTGTAGTGCGAGAGAGCACATAACCACAGAGCTGCCAAAAGCGATGCCAAGACCAGCTTCAGCAGCCTGTAAGGTTCCACAGGCTGTGCCTGTGTGTGTGCCAGCCTATTACAGAAGACCCTCATGAATTCACCCCCCTACACTCACTTGGCAGCTTAAGGGGATGACACTGTGGATGGGGAAGATGCAGTAAAATGTATCCGTCTGCATTTTCTAGTCCTACTGTCTCTGTTGCCTGTGTTTATAATTTACTGCATATACTGGGGCAGTGTTGTAAAACAAACTTCATTATGGACCATTATGGCCCAGTTTAAACAACCGTCTGGTGTGTGAGACACCTTGAAAAAAGAGTTTTTTGTTTTTTTTACCTTAGACTCTGTTAAATTGAAGGAGACTGAGAGGCTGGAGCCTGAAATAGACACAGTTTACTGCATCAGTGGAAAAGCAGGTTACAACATATTCAAACAGATTTTAAGATTATGATTAAGAAGATAAGATCAAGATGAAATTTTAATGATCCCCAAAGGGAAAGTGCATAAAAATCAAATAATTACAGCTAAATCCAAAAGTTCTCGTGTGCAGCTCTACAATTACAAGTGGAGTACTTTCACTTGAAGTTCTCAACAGTTCACCCAGGCCAAACAATGCCATTAAAGGCCCTCTTGTATGCACTTATGATAATGGGATAATATGCAGCCAAACAAGAGTAAACACACTGTTCTACCTGGAGTAAATGTGCACAACAATAAGCAGCGCTGTGTCCACTTTGTTGTTAGCACACTGCTTTATTTACATAATTAAGTCAGTGCTAGTCTGGTGCTCAATGTCACTGATCAATATGATGCACTTTCTATTATTCAGAGCCTGCTAAGCACATCAGCAGCCTGACACACAAACAAAGATGCAGACTGTACAGTAGGTGGCTCTCCAGAGGCTGCACCATGGCCTCTCTCAGGCTGCTTGTTAAAGCCCATCAGTGAAGTGCAGCATGAAGGGCAAACCTTCATTTTACTTTGGTGACAGAAGATGCTGTGGCCTTTTGTGTCGGGCATGTTTTCTTTTAAAAACAGCTTGCAATGTCTTTAAAATTGAGATAATTGTGTTTACTGGGCACAGAGCGGCTTTCAGTCTGTGCAGACAACAAACTACGGAGAGGAAAAAGCTTTTGATTCTGTCAGTTTGTCAATAATTAATGCTCTCCTCTGGCAGTTTTGATCCGATATGTAAATAGTATCTCATCCCATTATGCAGAGCATTGATGAATGTGACAAAACTCCAAGAGATGACAGTCCAGCTCACACAGTTGTGGGCAAACATTACAATACACTAATGACCCGGGTCCTTTTAATGTCGTCCCATCTGAGACATTAGAGAATTTGAAATTAAAGGTACAGTTGGCACACACCATAAAGTGGCCCTGATCTAAGCAGAATACCCACATCAGTCAGGATGCAGCCATGATGCGCCCGAGCCCGGCTTAAAGCTAGTTATAGCTCACATCAAAGGAACGTCATCATGCTCAACAGCTACCCTCGCCATTTGGATCACTGAATCCGATCCTTTAGTTACATTTTTCAAGCTATCTCTCCCCCAGCTTCCACGCTTAAACACCATTAAAATGGAAAATATAGTGTTTTCTGCATCAGCCCCGGCCTTCATTATTTCACAGACTCGCCCTTGTTATCTTGATCGCAGTAAACAAGCAGCATATACTCCTCTGAATTCTCTCAGCTCTAGTGTGGAGTTGTCTGACAAAGTGGTCAAGAATGTAGACATAATTAGCGCTTCAAAGAAAAGTCTAGATATCAACGAGGTGGTGCGATGACCTTTAAAACAAAGGATTATAAACACTGCGATCATGGAAGTGCACTACCTGCTGCCTTTAAGGGTCTTACCCATTTATTTCAGGTGTTTTTCATTTGTTCTGCTTTGAGGAACAATAGGCCTGTATTTCAATACTCTAATAATGCTGCTCGGGGCTCTGATTCTGCTCTTAGATATAAATAACACAGAGAAATATACAGGAGCTTTAGCGGTGGGTCAAATGCATACACAGCTTTCAGACAGAGATGAGGCCTCTGATGGTGATTGTTCATTTGATGTTCAGAAAGCTGCTTCCCTAATTATCCTGCCTTGCATTACTTCATGGGAGACATTTCAGCTTTTTTATGCAGATTCTCTTTAGAGCAGCTGAACAGAGCATGACTGTGATTAGCTTAAAAAGGTCATTTAAAAAAGCTTTCAGGAACCATGTGATGAAACCAAGTTGAACGTTTCTAAGTGATGTTCTCGGAGATGAAGAGCAGTCCTGCTCAGCGACCCTAAAAATACACTTTATGCTTTAATAACCCCCGACAGCGTACAGAAGTCATTTCCAGACCTCCTGGCACATGTACCTGCAGAAAAAACAAGCTGTCTTCCAACAATAATACATCAAGATTCCCTTAAATGAGTCTTTACATGTCTCCAACTGCACCTTTCGTGACCTACCTCAGACATGAGAGGTTAATCCATGACAGGGTTAAAAACTTATCTGGCCTCTCTGGTCACATAACATCCCAATTACTTTAACAATCTCACTGCGAACGGGTGAGGGAGGGGAGAGAGATGGGAGAGAAGAAAAATACAATAGATAAAAGTCTGTCTCAGAGAAAAAGATAAGTTCTTATCTTAATCTAATGACTCCACAGCCTTAATTTGTCAGACCTGGCTTGCCTGGAAGGGGAAAAAAAAAGTTTGTTGTACACAGTGTTAATAAGGGACATCTCTCAAGTCTCTGTGTCTGCGAGCGGAGGAGAAACAGGATCATCAGTGGAACACTCACTGAGACGCTCCTCATTCTGTGGATGTAGTTTTTTACTTCTGCTAACGGTTGCTAATTAGCACCTTATCACCCTCCAAGTGGCTCCATACTGCGGAGACGCCAAGCACGGGGTATTTATAACCCAACAGTGACTGAGGAGATAAACAGCTCCGTGTGGCGAATGGCCAGATCAAACACTCTGCCAGTGTTATGAAACTATTAAGATACATGGTTTGACTCAAAAGGCTGGATTCAGAGGGAAAACGGTGGCTTGCAGACCACGTACACACTCTACTCTGAAGGGCATGCTGTTAATATATGAACGTGCAATCCTACTTTTGTAACATTTATTTATTTGTCTTTTGATGATCCACATTTCGATGACAGTAGAGGTTGTCGAGGGATGATTTTTTGATCATCTTTGTATTTTTTGTGCAGTCTTGAGTCTGGAACAGCAATAAGGTGTGTTATTGGCCCGATTTCATTACTTCTTGGTTATATTTTTCGGTTATATGGTTCGTGTTGATTTTATAACTGACTGTTTTTTAGTTTGACCATTTTTTGCATTGTTTTTCTTTGTACAGTCTACAGTACAATGACCACAGAGGCTTGTATTGTGACTGACTGTTCCATTTATGTGTTTGTTTATTTTCGGCTCCTGTGTTGTTATGCTGCTGATTGTGATTTATCACTTTTTGTTATTTCCTGTTGACTCAAGTTGTTCCTTTGTATCATTTTGTGTTATTTTGTCACGTTGTTGTTGTTTTTTTTGGTGGTTTCACACCTGGTGATAAACACAACAGGAGACACACCCACCTTGTTGGTGAGATGCTGATGAAAGCCTCAGGCTGAAACGCGTTTGTTTCTTTGAGCTGCTGTCTATTTCTACTGTAAAAGTTTTGAACTTATCGCGAGTGCTGACATTTTTTCAACTCATTGTCTTTTTTGGTCAGCACCGAAATACTTTTTGAGTACTTTGGAGTGAGCGCGCCATTTCTTTGTCTTACAAACATGCAACCCTGTGTGCTGCTGTTCATGAAAGAAGTCATGAGTATTTTTAATGGAATCATTTGTATGGATAGATATTTAAAGTAGGGGATTACAAGTCAGTTAGGTGAATTGGTCATATTTTTAGGCCTAAAATACTGGTCATATGCTGTAGCGTAGTCACCCGCCACCATAAGTGCTATAACGCTCTTCTACCCGGATGTAAACAAGCACAGACAACAGATCGCACCTTGCAGCATTGCGTGTGATGTCATCATCTTGATCTAAAGATACATTTGTATAAACAGACATGTAACCACTCAATTGCAGCAATACTTGACCAGCACAGACATGTGGACGACAACCTTCAAGGAGGAACAAAGGAGGGTGCTGCCAGCTCTGCTAATGTTAGCCACACTCTAAAAACCACCTAGTTAAGAGATTTCTTACTTTTATTTAGTGTGAATTAAAATTTCTGTGTATACACGTATGGAAAATTTGTCGCATCGGGACATCCCTAATTTGGTGCAGGAATAAAATAAAAAGGAAGAAAGTACAAGGATAAAAAGTTTTTATTCTAAACTGAATTAAAGCAAACTTCCTAAATATCACTGCTGGTAAAGTAGCTTTCAATTTTCAACCTTTTTTTTGTGACATTTTGTGAAATAAGCTCCAACATATATCACAAAGGGTTGTTAACATGAACAAAAAATCTAATTCTAAAACATCTAATTGATGTATTTCAATCCTATGTAGACTTCTCTTTATGATTAAACATTACTGACTTTTGGTGTTTATTCCAATTAAAATAATACACAAATAAATAAACACAAATAAAGCCTATTGGTATTTTTTTAAATCAATCAACCTTGATATGTTTAGTAAGTGACATTAGTTAAAGCAGGTCACCATAAAAGAAGAAAGTATAACTTATTTCATTTAAACAAACTGAATTTGGACCTTTGACCTTCCAGCACATATACCGAGCTTGAATCTCTGCTGTTAATTGTTTTTTACAACTCGTCTTTTATGAAGATATTACGGCTAAGACCTATGCATAGATTTGCATAATTAAAGGCATGGCTGAGTTGACTGACAAGCGGGCTTAGTGTGGCTGTTTGCCAGGAGGCCTCAGCTCCGTCCCTTTGTCTGTTTCTAGGCTGATCAAAAGTTGGGTTAAGTCATCGCTGACATGGTGACTGCAACTTTTGGGCCTGTTAACTCCCTCCAGAAACCAAACCATGTCTTATACAGTCTATGACGTTAACCCTGATTTCTTCTGGGAAAAAATCCTGAATTTACCTGATACATCCATAACCTGAGACTGCCTCCACAAGAGGTCTCTTCCTCTGTATCCTTCACTAACAGCCTTCTTTAAGGTTTGCATATACAGTAGAACACATCCGTTAAATATGTGTGCTGACAGACGCAGGGTTTGAAGTGAAATGTGTGTTTCTATTTACCGAAATATACTGGTCATATGCTGTAGTGTAATCACCCGCCTCCATAAGTGCTATAACGCTCTTCTACCCGGATGTAAACAAGCACAGACAACAGATGGCACCACACAGCATTGCGTGGTATGTCATCATCTTGATCTAAAGATACATTTGTATAAACAGACATGTAACCACTCAATTGCAGCAATACTTGACCAGCACAGACATGTGGACGATAACCTGCAAGGAGGAACAAAGGAGGGTGCTGCTAGCTCTGCTAATGTTAGCCACATTCTAAAAACCACCTAGTTAAGAGATGGGTGTTTTCTTACTTTTATTTAGTGTGAATTTAAATTTCTGTGTATACACATATGGAAAATTAGTCGCATTGGGACATCCCTAATTTGGTGAAGGAATAAATTAAAAAGGAAGAAAGTACAAGGATAAAAAGTGTTTATTCTAAACTGAATTAAAGCAAACTTCCTAAATATCACTGCTGGTATAGTAGCTTTCAATTTTCAACCCTTTTTTGTGACATTTTGTGAAATAAGCTCCAACATATCACAAAGGGTTGTTAACATGAACAAAAATTCTAATTTAGCACAAATGTTGGGCTAATGTATTTTAATCCTATGTAGACTTCTTACCTGATACATCCATAACCTGAGACTGCCTCCACAAGAGGTCTCTTCCTCTGTATCCTTCACTAACAGCCTTCTTTAAAGGTGACATATCATGCAAAATTGACTTTTTAATGTTTCTCTACCTGAAATATGTTTCCCTGGCATGTCTACAAACCCCCCGAGAATGAAAAAAATCCATTCTGCCCCTGTTCTGATTTCTCCACCTTTCTGTAAATGTGTGTGAAACGAGCCGTTTCAGACTTCCGTGTTTTTGTTACGTAACAACAATATCCGGTCTGTCACGGAGTCAGAGCTCGGAGCCTGTTCAGCCCATAGACTGTATAAAATACAACTCAACCCCTCCTCCGTTTTTCATTCCCTGCACACACGTGTGCTAACAAGGAGCTTAGGAGGGAGGCATGCTACTTGTAGGCTGTCTTAATAAACACAAAGGTCGGTTTTACTCCCCACGTCTGCAGATTTGAAGATCTAGTGGATGATTTTTATTTATCATGGATAAGTGCTAGCGCTAGTTAGCATAGCTACATAGCTACATGTCGTAGCTGCAGCTGTAGCTGTGTACCAAGACACACGTCGACATACTGACAAATAAAACAACAAGAAACACAGAATATGTGACCAATCCTTCAGAAAGGTCCTGCTGCCTTTCTGGTAGAGGTCGGTTTTACTCCCCAGGCCTGCAGATTTGAAGATCTAGTGGATGATTTTTATTTATCATGGATAAGTGCTAGCGCTAGTTAGCATAGCCACATAGCTACATGCTCGTAGCTGTGTACCAAGACACACGTCAACATACTGATAAATAAAACAACAAGAAACACTAAATCTGTGACCAATCCTTCAGAAAGGTCCTGCTACAGGCGCCTCTCCGTCAGGATCAGATTCTGGATCAGATTCAGAGGGTTGAAGTAACGCGATCTATGAGCAGCCGTGTATATTCAACCAACATGTAAACATTAGATCAACGTGCTGGAGAGCCGAGGCCACATCCACTTCCTGAGGGGGCGTGGTCAGAGAGAAAACAGAGTGTTCTGAGGAGGACTGAAGAAGAGGGCTTTTCAGGCATGCCAAAATCTGATTTCAAAGTGTTTTTTTGAGCATAAACTTTAAAGACATGTTTTGGGGACCTCTTAGACCAATATATATTGATGAAAAAAGCGTGATATGTCACCTTTAAGGTTTACATATACAGTAGAACACATCTGTTAAATATGTGTGCTGACAGACGCAGGGTTTGAAGTGAAATGTGTGTTTCTATTTACAGAAATATATTAACTTACTGTGATTATTTCACAAACTAGAGCTAGAGATTACAACTGAAACAATATTTATTTATTTGAGCTTAAATATTTATCAGGAAAACTATCCCCCTCATTCTATGTCTCTCAGATGATGATTTTTAGCCAAATCGCTCCTTCGCCTTGCTCATTACTTGTGCATTTATCTATTGTTTGGATAATTTCTTCTGGAATCAAACCTCTAAACCTGGCAGTGTTGCTGACATGCTTTGCTAACAGAGCTACACGGAGCAGACTGACGTAAATGACACAAATAAAAAAAACAAGCTTGTGGAGCCTCAGTGTCTTTGACGAGACAAAGAAAATAGAATGTGAGCATTGTGAGAGAGCAAATCTCAGTAGATTAATTTGAAGTGTTCACTGAATTGTGATTCCTTTTAATTAATGATAGAATTAACTGCTTTGTTAATGCGTTCCTGGAGGAAATGAGCTGCTGGCAAATTCTGCAGAACAAAAGGAGGACACATCTCTCTTGACATTTATACAAGTCTAACTTTGCCAGAGTCAGGGTGCAGCAGCTCATGTTGGGTGATATTTATCTGGGAGGAATGTTTTCCTCCTCTGTTAGGAGACAGTGATTCGAAACCACGACTGTGTGTAAAATCAATAAGGGCAGTGCAGCTAGAACTAACTGAGAACCTTTGCTCATGTTAGCTGACGCTGCCATGTTACAGGGGTGTTGACAGCATGTTATGTGTTGTAAATTATCAGCTGTGAAAAAGCTGTGAAAAAGCATATCCTCAGCTTCAGTCTGACCAATCACAGGTTAGATCATTTTTAATGAATAGCTTGTGTTTTAGTGAAACTTCAGTAATATTATAGTGTTATTGGACCATTAAATGTCTGTTAACATTTGTGTTCAGTAGCACATAAAGATGCGTGGCCCCTCTCTGTATCCTAATGGGCCATTATCATGCACTTGGAATGACCTTTATTTCCAACACAGTTATTAAAGCTGGTGGTCAGAGGGCTGTGAAGTTTTGGTTTATAAGACACACTACAAAGTGAGTTACATTCTTTGAACCAGGGTGACCTATACCAGTATCAAATGCAGGTATTTTATTGATACACTATTTTACCTAGTAGATGGCCAGGGCATTAAATTAACACCCACCAAGCGCCAATGGCATGTGAAACAAAAACACACATCCACTAGTGGCCGATGGAAAATGTTGTATTGCATGTGAGTTTTTTTTTGCTGTACTTGTGTTATGATTTGGTACGTCGGGAACGGCGTGACGTCAGCTACTGGAGTTCTATTCATTCCCTTTGCTTGAAGAAGCACGGCGGGAAGAGCGTTTCAAGGAAGATGTGGCGACACATTCCCAGCGTGAAGCCACCACAAACAAAGAGGATAAACAAAGAGGAAGGAGACGATCAAGAAGAGGAACCGACAGCTAAACGGAGTAACATCACTATGCGATGTGTCAAAGAGAACTGGAAAATTGACAAGGCTGGACAACCTCAGTCCTGGCTGACAAACGACCTGACAAACCACACCATGAGCTGCAGCCTTTGCCACAAACACACAAAGGATAAACAGAAGCAAAGCCCATTAGTTTTTTATTTGGATGGTGAAAAATATTTTTGGCCGGTTCATTTTTGGAGGTCACTAGCCAATGGCAGATGAGTTAAGAAGTTAATTTTACGCCCTGTAGATGGTGCTCCAAGAAGCAAGCAGTCACTTCACTGCACAAAGCATGCTGAGATAAATAAGGACTTGGCTAGCATGGCCTTTTTTAAACAGCTTTTCTCATTTGGTCGTTATCAAAGCAAACAGCGATATCCTAAATAAATCTTATGCAGTGCTGTCGTGAACGAGAAGACGCCTTAATTAAAGACAAGTGACCAGCGGAGGTGGTTGGTGTGTTATAGGCGAATTGTAACCGTACGGTACCAGGATATTGCAAATAGCTCATGGCAAGAACAGATGGCACAGGAAAAAGCTGCACAGTCACATAGAAACAGCATGTTGTGGACTTTGCTGAGTGCAATTGAAATCATCATACAGAAAGACTAAAAAAAGGGCTACATGTTTTACATCATTGAGACTTATATTTTGGATTTCAGTTCATTTTGGCCAGAGCAATGCACAGCTGGAACTCAGGCGACGAGGCGTAAAAAGACTGAGAAAATTTGAATTAGCTGGCGATCCTTTTTTGTGTCAGGTTTTAAATCAAAGCACGGTTTTTCTATCTGGCATAAGTTCATATTTTACTTGAAGAAACATTTTTTAATCTACCAAACCAAATGACAGCTTCATGATGCTAACCATGTGTTCATTATGGTTACTTAAATAACAATGTTCTGTAATGGCACTCTTCACTGGTTGGTTCAGCTGACCTTGGGTCCTACTTTTTGAAATGGCAGAGAAAAGCAATAGATTCGAGCAACATATTGGTCTAATAATAAAATGTTTTGAATGAGCAAAAGTTTATCAGATCATCTGGAAATATGAGAGCCGCATTTACAAAAGGGAAAGAAACATGAGCAGTCAAACAAAAGCCTTTCATAAAACACACAACTAAAAAATCAAGTAAACTAAACTCACTCATTTTGTTGCTTTTGCGAAAAACAAAAGTGCATTAATATTAAGGTGGTGATATATCTGAAAGCCTGCATGTAGTGTTGTCCAACACCATTAAGTCAAAGCTGGGGCTGTTCTGATTCATCACAATCCAAAGGGGTACAAGGTTCAAGGTTTCTTTATTATCCCTGGGGGGCAATTTGTTTTTCAGTCAGCGGTGACATAAACAAAACAGTACAGCAAATTACACCAACATTAAAACATTTAGAGCATGCTAGCAGAGCAGCGGCCACATAAGGCTGTGACGCAGGATGTGTAAAGGTACAGTATAGGGCGCAGATGATGTTAGCTGAAGCTATCTGATGTCTTTGCTGTACCTCTTAGTGAAAAGACAGCTGTTGTCTTTAAATCAGAAGGAAAACACCAAAACTCACTTTGCTAAACTACACGCTGCATTGTTAAAAAAGAAAATGAAACAATTAAGCACATTAAACATCACTTAAAACTTTAATTTGATAACAGCTCAAGCTTTAGCAACCGAATTTCCTCATTTGCAACGATCCTTTGATACAGAAAAAGACACCTAAAAAATAAAGAGTGTAAAATAGTCAGAGAAACTGACATTTTCTAAACATGGACGGAGTGGTTTCCATGTTTTAGAACATTCTCTCTGTGACGACATGCTTGGTGATGGTTTTGTGTTTTGTGGGAAAGACAGAGACAAAATAATCTGTGAGATTTGAGGAACATAGAAGGATATTAGGAGTGGAGTGTCATGAGTATTGCATGCTACCTCTCTACAGCAGCTTTTAACACATACTAAATAACTCTGCATCCACGCCCACACACCACATAAATCCATCAAAAGCAAGAATGGAAGAAAGAAAATGTGTTTGGGAAGTGCACAAAGGGCAGTATCTTTTCATGCAGTCTATCTAGGCATTTAATGATCTACTTCAAATGTGTCTTCTCAGGGAGGTTCTATCTGCATCCTCTTGTAAGAGCAGATTTAAAAGGGTAAAGGCAGTTCTTCAGTCCTGTGTAAATTCAAAACACCTACGTGAGTATTAAACCAGGATTTTTAAGAGAGGGAAACAATTCCTGGCTCCCTTTGGACCATGATTTAAACACTACTCACCTACCAGGATAGGAGGGGCACATGTTTACGTAAATGTCACCTTGTGTGAGTAGTGCTACCCCCACCGATCCTCCCAAAAACAAACAACAGCTGCATACTCTATTCAAGAGCAGGGCAGCGGGGCAGCCGTACAGGCATCATATCAGCGAGCAGGCCCTTCCCTGTCGAGCATGATGTACGTAGCGGACCGGTATCTTCCTCTCCAGAGCTTAGATTGTTTTGATATTTTTATTAACATGTCCTCAATCATAAATCACCCCGTGGAAGTGAGGGCCGATCGCTCCTCTCAGCACAGCATCAGATTACAGGTAGAAGACAAAGTTATCAGACACCTGGCCAAGTGTCCGTGTTTGAGCTTCAACAGTTCTCTCTAAAGAGTTAAATCCAGTTTACATGCAAACATTAGAACAGAGCAGAATAAAATATACATACTATTATGTAAATACACTTATAGTGGCTAGGATGCTAAAGCGGCTTTCTATCCTTCATCTGCTTTTTATCAAAGCTGGAGACAAATGCAGTTGGACAGGCTGTAAGCACTTCTTCCAATGTCAGGATTTGATGTCATATCGCTTTAAATAACCTCCGAGGACATCATTTTGTTTTATTGTGCATCTCGCAGTGTTATCTAGAAGCATTAATGCATTGTTTAAGCACAAGACTGTGTCCATTTGCATCACAATAACTCTCCACTCTGCTTTTTTTTTGACTCCTCAGCAAACGTTCAGCCCACCCTCCCCTCCTTTGACTCGGCTCAGGCCAAACAGCTGCAGCCGAGCCGCTCTGCAGCCACACACATTCTCATGTCATACTAAGTTGCCAGTGTGCGCAAAACTGTCAGAGTCCCTTAAAGGTTCTGGATGCTATGTGTAATTCCTTTAACACAAGGCCACGCAGATATCCTTATCATTGTTGTAATGGCGTGCTCATGCCACCCTGCATCCTGCGAGCCTGCACAAGGCAGCTGGTAATTCATTTAATTTATTCAAGCCGACCCGCGCTCGTGTCGTGGTGACGGCCAGAATCCACGGCTGGACACTCAGCAGCCTTCGTCCTTCAGAGGTGATCTCAGGGTCACATGTGATAGTATCACGGGACAGAAAAAACATCATTCATGACTTCTTATCTGCAGCCAGGGACTCAGGTTACATGAAGAGCAAACGTCGAACCACTTGGAGAGAAAAGTGTTCACCCAAGCTGTGACGATTCATGAAATTCTACCTAAAATTGTAGAACCTGTACTTTAGGGGTCTGGTTTTTGGTAAGAGAAGTGTTCTGGTTTGCATTTAAAGTGTGCATGTGATCTGGTAACTGTTGACCAACACATTTAGCAGGTTTTGTGTGTTTGCAGGAGGAACATTCGTATAAGGAGCAAAAGTAGGTGGAACTCAATCTGCCGTCCTCCTTGCTCCCATCCTTGGTAATCTGTGGACGATTTCTTTCTCTCTATGAACAGGAGGGCTGTAAGCTTTTATGCATTAATCTTGATGTAGTTTAGATCCAATCCAAAATGAAACTGTTTCTTAAAAATGTTTTGATGGCGTGCTATTTCGTCCTGTGGGTAAGCCGCCGTAGCATCTTCTCGCTACTTGCTCCCTCTTTGATGGAAAATGACATCACCACAGTGCTTTTGAACGGCACATCTCACTTTAAAAACTCAGATGGCTCAGTTGACAGGTTGTCAAATGGAATTAAAATATCACTGAAGTACTTCAAGCTTGAGCTACCACCTACAAGCTAAACATACTGGTCCAGCTTATCAGACTGATATACAGCAACCACACCAAAAAAACGCCAGCAGAGGTCTTTGGAGTGTGTGAATGACATCAAATCTGTGGATGAAACTTGTGAAGTAGTTAACCCTCCTATTATCCTTGGCGTCAATTGGACCCCATAATGATTAACATCATATTTTTGGCTTCATATTTCAAGACTTTTCCTAATTTAATGGGGACAACTGGGAAAACAAGAAATTAAAATGTTGATATGTTCCAATTTCCTGTGGACAAAAATTAGGCATCGATGGTCATTGGGGTCAATTTGACCCCAGGCTGTTTTAGCTGTATAAAACATAAGAAATATCAACATTTAAACACATTTGTTTTGGTTGTTTTAGATGATATTGAGGTCACTATAACATACATTTTTATAAAATTAAACAGCCTCCCTCAACCTTCAGATTGAGATATAATATTTCCAGCCACCATGTCTCTAAAGACATGAATCGCACTGTTCTTCATACTGTGTATGTTTGTTTTTAAATAACCTGGTGCAATTTTTATTTTGCATTAACTTACCTTATCTATTTATCAGATAGAAGTGTATTTTATTTTATTTTTACTTTATTTTATTCTATTCTATTCTATTTTATTTTATTTGTTTTTATTTTATTTTTATTTCATTATATTTTACCCTTGTCATTGCTATTATTATTGTTATTATATTTTTTAACTATGTTAGCAGATTGTTGTAAGAATTTCCCTCAATGGGAGACAAATAAAGTATATCTTATCTTATCTTATCTATCTCACAGCAGTTTGATGTTCTGTTTTACAATTAAAGTCCTTCTAAATGCTTTAAATTGTGTTTATGCTTGTAATACATTTTATTTAAAGGCTTTTTAAGTAGTCAACAAAGAAACATAAAGTACCTGACACATAAACCTGGGTAACAAGTTTCTGGTTGTTTAAATTGCTGGGGTCAAACTGACCCGAAGGATAAAAGATGTTAGTAAATGTGAGGGTAACAGGACTGTTAACTACAAGGTTTGCTAAATGGGTGGCTACTTTAAACAGTAATCATTTGACAGATCTAATGAATGTGTGCATTCCAGTGCAGCTAAAAATCCATGCTTGATAAAATGTTTAAACTTGGGCGACAAATCTGCTTGACACTGTGTTGGCAATCAGCATTCAAATTTTCCAGCTTCCTTGAGTGGAAATCTTGATTCAACAAAAAAGCATTTTAAAAGTTGTTCTTTTCTCCTTTTGAGGACGAAGCTTGGATTTTTTTTTCTTTAAAAAAAATCTGCATTTGGGCGTCGTTGGCCAAGCCGTCAAAGTGCGCCCCATGTACAGAGGCTATTTGGCCTCGACCATTTACTGCATGTCTTCCCCCACTCTCTACTCCACACATTTCCTGTCTCTCTCCAGCTTCCCTATTGAATAAAGGCAAAAATGCCCCAAAAACATAACTTACAAAAAACAAAAATCTGCATCCCAATGTTTTTTGTAAGTCAGAGAGAAATCTCTTTGCAAATTGCTATTTACAGTGAAGCTGAGATTCATAAGAAACAGATGGAACGGGGGCTCCTCCAGGGGATGTAATGAACAAAGTAACAACAGCATTTACGCTGCAGACTAATCTGGAAGGAAATTTTAATTCACTATTGACCGTTACACTGTCGTTTCTCAAGATGTTAATTGGACTGTAAACAATGCAGCATACAAAAAGCTGGAGGTATTTTTGGCTACTCTGGAAATACAACGACTTTCTCAGAGGCATTTATCCTCATGAGGTGAGAGCCAGCAGGCCCAGAGATTTTGAAAAGGTAAAAAATGATGTATGATCTGATATTTTCATTTTTAACTAAAGCCCCACTTGTTTTAGCATTATGTTTTTTTTCCAGAACAGAGATTTGCTTTGTTTGCTTAATATGTAAACACCATCTGTATTTCGTTTAATCCTCCTCAACAGGTAGCCGAGTCCAAAGCAGATCCCCCGTCACTCACATCCTCAGACATTTGGCACTCTGACACACTGGTTTCAAAGCAAATACCTTGTTCACATGTGGTCTGAGGCGCTGCATGTGTGTTCAACTGGATCTCAGTCAGCAGAGAGCGGGAGGTTTATCTCTCCTGATGGATCTGGACACTCGTTATGAGGTGGACTCGTCTAATGAGCTCTGATTTCACAAAGGCCTTGGCATGCGTTCAATCTAATATGAGTGTGGAGCGTTATGAGCTGAGTTTTGTGAGCAAGATCAATGCTGAATGTATTTTGAAATGCATGAATGATTCGGCTTTTGGGATTTTATGATATTCACAGCAATGCTCAGATACAAACTATTAACCTCTTTAACTGTAGCTTATTGTAATGGCGTCATATTTAAGGCTTTCCAAAGCCGAGTTACATGTTTCTGATAATGTGAAAAATGTAAAAGAGAGAGGTTTACGTCTGGGTGTTGTCAGATCTCATCCTGCGTTTTAGACTGTTGAAGATTAAGTTATTGCAGGGTTATGGAAAGAAAAGCTCAGAAAAATATTCATTTTTTAAACATAAAAATACCTGTCCTGTTTTCAGTCTACTTACTGTTTGACTTTTTGCATTTCTTTATCCTGACTGTTTGAAGCCTTGAAGGTTTCCTCTGTTATCTTCCTGAGTTTCTGCCTTTTCTTTGTCAGTCAAAGCACCCTGTAAACATATGTTTTAAAGGTGTTTTAACTTTTTTGTGTGTGTGTGTTCTGTTATCTTTACATCAGTCAATGAATCAACAATTGTAATTAGAATTAAATGACCTGGGAATAAGTCGCCTCAGAATAAGTCACAGATTAGTTTGTGAGCTAATGTTCAGATAGGCAGTTATGAAAGCTGTGCAAAGCAATTTTCCAGAGTTGAAGACAATGTTTTATTCTTATTTTATTCAACTTTTTTTTTTAATTGATTCAAAGGTCAGTGATAAAACCACAAACTTTTTTTTTTTTGCTGCCTGTTTTGTGTTTTTTTTTCTTCCAAAATCTTAAAATCCTTTTAATCTTAATTTCAAACCTCCACAATCATTTCACTGTGAGAACACAACAGAATATCATCACGCCTTTTTTGCTCTCATATTGATCTTGCAATGGCGTAATATGGGAGTGCTGGTCTTTGAATTCACATTACGTCATGGAGTTATGGAAGGTAAACACAGCAGGAGCTACACCCACACACAAACAAACACACACACACACACACACACACTCACAGGGCACTGCTCTGCCATGCCTGCTTCTCCGGATCACAGTGATCCCGTCATGCCTGTAAGGCCTCTGTTACTACCGCTGACTTGGTCCCACCATCACGCCTCTATGACAATCATATCAGAGGAGAGGCGTCACAGGGGTATGCCTCGTGAGAAGCTAGTAAAGGGTGAACATAGAGGGGCATTAAACAGAAAAAAATGAATGATAATGTTCTGAAGATTTGACAAAGTAGAGCAGACCAGATATGAGACTACCGCTAACCCACTCTGATGCAGTGAAAAATGACAAAAGATTACAGATAAATATCTTTATATACTGAATATATGCATTATTCCTGTTATTCACATTTTAACTTTCTCCTATTAACTTACCACATGGTCACATGATCTGCTTGTTCAGTCCAGTGATGAACCGTGACAACATGAATCAACAAAATGTGAGATTGTGTTGATGACGGTCACATGTTTATATCCCGGGCAGCTGTAGCTCAGGTACAAGGCCATTAATCACGGGACTGACAGACACATTCTTGGCGTCTCTCGTCCACGTTTCTAAGCGTCCTTGAGCAAAACACAGCACCCCAAATTGTTCCAATGTGTGCAGCCTACATGAAAAGAAACGCTTGGGATAAAACAACCATCTGAGGTGTATATAAAGGACGCATGTGTCACCTGGAAACAGTGGGCTGTGGCTGTCAGATGGGAAGTAGAGGACAGAAGAGGACGGGGTGTTTGCCAGGATTCAGAAAAGCATTTGTCTTGCAGGATCACCTCGTAACCTTTCTGTCTGCCATTCTCTGTGCTGCCCTGTCGGTGGGTATAGATGTAAGAGAGCCCACTGGAGGGGGCCCACCTGCCTCTCTTACTGCAGTCTGCTGTACCATGTGGAGCCCCAGATGTAGCCGGCAGAATAATCCACACTCATACACTCATGAAAGTGTCCATCTGGCCCCACACGCTCACATTAAGCCCCCGGAACCATGCAGGCATGGGGACACTGGGAAGCCTCTGCAGTCCTGTTGTCGTGGCATTTAGCAGATACAGCCGTGTGAGATACTGCTGTACTTCTTCTATTCTGACCGCAGAAAGGCCCGAGTCGAGGCAGTGCACAGCTGAGAGTCACTTGGCTGTGACGGAGAGGTGAAACGGAGAGAGGACTGAGCAGGATAAGCCTGCAGAGCTCACTGCTAACAGAGCAGAGCAGAGTGAGGAGGATCTTTTTACATTAGCTGTGCCTCAGGCACACGCAGATAACAGCAAAGCTCCTGGCTGGCAGGAGAGGAACCGACAGTACAGCCCTGCATCACAGCTGGCAATGTTTATCAACTCAAAATAAAAGACTTTCTTTGCAGATCTGAAAAATATCTATGTGTTTTTCTTTGGCTAAATACAGATAGTCCTGAAAGTTAGTCAATACAAACATCAGAGAGAGGCCAGCCTCGCTTTTTATTTGTTTCCAAATATAAACATTTTCAAACAGTGAAGAAGCTCGGAAATGATTTAAAGTGACACAACATTCAGGTATTCAATATACACTTATACATTTTATAATGGATTACATTCATATTATTATGAATATTATAGTTATTAGTAAAACTTCAAAAACAAACATAAAGGCCCTCTTTGGCTTTAAAGAAGCAACACTTAGACTGTCACAGAGAAGTCAGTGAGAGCTGCAGATCATTCCCCTAATACTAAAAAGAGTGGTTGTTGCTAACATTAAATAATGTCCTAGTTTTTTACTTCTTTTAACTCAAACCATGAACTTTTTTTTTAACAAAGCAACATTTTCAAAACCTTTCCTTTCTGTTAGTTATTGCTGCACATCCAAAATTCCTTAAATATAAAATGTTTCCAGACAAGCTGTGAGCTGTGAGCTGAAGGCTGAGACTGAGCTGAAAATCTAACGGGATGTTGCATATTTAGTATTGCAAAAGTTAACTGGAGAGACTTGTGCTTACAAAAGTCACACTAAAGGGTTACTCAAATCTTCTGTAGCCCATTGCACCAGCTCTGTCAAAGTTGTGTCCACACTGTTGAAATGAAAACTTAAAATTGTCAGCCTGAAAATGATTTTTTAGTTAAGTAAACAAAAAATGTTCCAATTTTTTTCAAACTACATCAAAGTAGTAACTGTATCTCAACTACCTGTATGAAGTTTGTTGTGTAAAGTCGGTCTCATTTCATAAGTTAGGTTGGCCAAACTTGAAATTATGGGTTTGAGGCTCAGCTCAATTATAGAGTATGCTTCAGGCAAAGAATGGGGTCTCCAACTCAAATCTACAGGGGTCTTCCACACTTTCAATCCCCCACATGTGGTGCTATTTCTCCTGTCCTGTGTGGATTTGATCGCCCTAAAGGTGAGTATTTGGTTTGAGTATTGTATTGAAACTCTAGTTGAAATAATAAATAATATACTATATAATATTTTTTATCTGTTGCAGTTGACTGGCGTTCTCTGCATGTTTATGCTAAGCTAGGCTAACTAACTGCTGACTGAACCCTCACAGTGTGACTAGTGAGTCTAACCGATTTTTCTCATCCAACTTCTTGAAAGAAAAATAATTTAGTGTCAGACAAACTTTATCTCAGACTATATTTCCTCCCAGACTAAAGTTTCCTTGATATACAAGTGCAAAGTATAAGAGTTTGATGGCTGCGTCTATGAAGACCGCTCTGTCTGACAGTAAAGACATGTTTTTGTAGCTCATCCACCTCAAAACAGTAGATGCTAATTCAGAGCTGTTATGTATGAACATAATCTGCTGATGTTATGACGGTAATATAATACGAGGGCTACTTGTTAGCACCTTTTTTATCAGTATGATAATGGTTTATGCTGTAAGAACCACAGCAGCGTCTCACTGGGAAGCTTTACTCTCATTTGTGAAGCAGCAGCGGGACAGACGCTGCTCTCGCCCCCGTGCTCGTCACCACTTCACAGGCTATTCAATTAGCAGAAGAAGCATGGGAGCCGGAGCCATAATGGAGCTGATGAGATGCACAAGGACAGGTGACACTAATCAGAGCGGCGCCCCATTGTCTCTGTGTGGACATCATTAAGAACAGAGAGTGATTTCAGGCTTTTTTCCCCCTCTCCGAGCCTGAACACACTCATGAAGGCTGCGTGCATTAGCAGCCTTACTATCAATTTGCAATATGTGAGAATATATTTGCTGAGTTAAGTGAGAGTGTTTGATAAAGAGGAAAATATGAAAATTTGACACCTAGAAAATGGGTTTTAAAGTGCAAGATCTCTTAAATGCCACGCTGATAAACTGATGTGATATCCTGAACAGCTGTTACAAACCTATAATACCCAACGGATTTACCCTCACCCTGTGTTCTGGAGACTCCTTCTGTTAGTGGTTCAGAAAGAGCTTAGACACCCGCTCTTCAACACATCCACTTTTCTTTCGTCCACTTCACTGTACGAGGCCTCAGATGAAGCATGACATGCGGTTGCTGAAGCGGCTTCAGAGCGATCCCAGCGGCCCGGACCTGATCTGTCCTCCTCAGAGCCTCTTGGCCGGACTGTGAAGGAGACCTGCTCGGCCTGCTGGTAGCGACTGCTGAGGTAGCTGGACAGACACCTGAGGACACCAGCAAAGGACACACATTAGGTCTCAACGCTTCAGTCCACATTGTTCTGTCATCAAAGTCCAATAAGCTTCATTCACACTTTGACTCATCCCAATGAACTGTGTTGGTATAAATAATAATCCCCATATTATATCTCTTCCTGCTACCAACTGAGACTGAGGATTAGTGGAAAACTTCAGTGGAATCCGGGATGCTGCTCACAGTTCAGACCTTTTCCCCAAATTATTTGGAAATGGAGATAATTTGGAAATTATGACACAACCCAAAGAGGTCAATGGGATCAATCTGCTGCTGGTTAATTGGAGGTTCCACCAAAAGCCAAGGCAAAATCTGCAATCCTGCCTTTGTCTGGAACACACTGCTAGGGATGTGCAGGTGTAGTCAACTTAAAAATGAAAGGCTCTGTGGCTGATTATTTCTAGCCTGGGAACTGTGACTTCCTAAAGTCGTCTCTGTTCCCATGCACAGATTCATAGATACTAACTCATTAACTCATTCTTAACTTTTAAAGACACAGAGACAATTTTACATGCTTTTATCTCCTCACACCTGGACTATTGTAATAGTCTTTTTAGCAGCCAGCACAAAAAAAATCCCTTCATCGTCTCCCAACTGTACAGACCTCAGAGGCCAGGGTTTTAACCAGAACCAAAAAATACAACCATATCTCTCTGGTTTGAGCTTCCTTGCACTGGCTCCCTGTATGTTTTAGAATTGATTTTAAGATTTCACAGATTACTTTTAAAGCTCTACATGGACTTACTACAAGTGAAAAAGCAGACCTTTTAATACCCTACTAGCCGACACGTGTATTGAGATCCTCGGGCAGAGGTTTATTGTGCATTCCAAATACAAAAATAAAAACTAAAGGGGACAGGGTGTTCACAGTGAGGGGTCCTACTCTTTGGGACCATCTGCCCGAGGAGACCAGGTCTGCTGAGTTAGTGAGCTCTTTTAGATCTCTTCTTAAAACATAATTTTATCGCAGAGCCTTTCCTGATTATATCTGAATTTTATTTTGTTTTATTTTATTTTAACTGTCTAAAGAATTATATTCTGAAATAATCTTATTCCTTTAGAGTTAAATTAGGGGAATTTTATGTCTTTAAAATCTGTTTTATTTCTTTATCTTGACTTGTGTGATTTTATACTCTGCCTGTTTTATTTTGCTCCCCATGTGAAGCTCTTTGTAACTTGGTTTTCGAAAAGTGCTCTACAAATACAATTATTATAAAATTACTATTATCACTAAAGAAGCAAAATGTTACATTTTAATAGATCATTTCTTTTTTTTGTATTGCTTCAGGTTGACTTTTGAGATATTATCAAGACCAGGATCCAAGACCCATGACTTTAACAAACCCTGCACAAGCACCTTTTGTTGCCTGAAATATCAATAACATCAAAATGAACAAAACAAAAAACCTCTTATGGAAGTGCCAAACTTTAAAATGCGAAGCATAGTGCCCATGGACACAGCACAGTTTGTAATATGCAGGTAGAGAAACCGCCCCCTCCAACTACACTCATATACATACTTACCCTCTATTACACAATTAGCAATTATAGCAGAGGGTAGAAAGCAGATGAGATTCAAGGGCAGGTTGAGTTTGTATCCACATTTGTAAATCACTGTAAATTGTTTTGCCTCAGCGCAGAGCTTCATGTCAAACAGATCCAGAAATAAGCCCAAAGGTTACACTGACAAGAATCAGAATGACCTGACATAAATGGCCTTACAGAGAACATATGGAGGGAAATTCAATAAGATGGGCTGACACTGAACAAACGCTCTGTGTTCTGTGCACTCTGTATGAAACTACATTTGTTACAAACCTATTAGCTAATGTATATTATATGTGCATGAATGTACTCTGAGGAGACAGGGATGTTACATTATACCAATGTCTGGTCAATGTCAGTATTTTCAAGTATGCTCCATCTGTCATTCTATAGGCAATGTTCAAGAAGGAAGTGAGATCATACAGTTTCTTTAAAAATAAATATGTATATGCTCTATACTGTAGATGTCTCTGATGGTCTATCCAGACCCTTGAACCACAGCTTAGACCTGGGACCTAAATATGTCTGGTAACATAAGTGAGGCTGGAAATCTTGAGCAGCAGCACCATGTGTGTTTCTTTTTCATTGTAGTTAAAAAGAAGGTACACAAATATCAACATAAAGAGGTCAAACCCAGACAAAAGAGGTCAAACACAGACACCTCATCAGTCTGGGTCTGCTCCCTGCAAAGTGTGGACATAAATGAGGAGAAAGTACTGCCGAGGGTGCCAGTGCAGAGGAAGTTTGGTCACAGTCACACTGGTTGAATTTTTTTTTTTTTGCGGGGGGGTTGCCTTTTATGATGGTCCCGGCTGGGAGTCGAACTGGCAACCCCTGCGACAAGGACTATAGCCTCTGTATGTGGGGTGCTTAGACCGCTAGGCCACCAGCGCCCCACACTGGCTGAATTTTTGGCTAAAAAGTTACTGAATCAATTTTGGATCATATCATTCTAAAAGAACCAATAACGTCCTTTAATCTTATCGGCAACCGTGAATTGTGATACGAATCGAATCGTTGTTAAAAATAATTGTTCCACCCCTAGTTTAGGTAGGAATCCCATCTGCAATACCTCTCCAGAGCAGAAGGTGGCAGTAATGTCTGACAGGCCCTATTCATCAGCCAAGGTAGCATGCTTCTGGCAAAGAAGAGCAGTTACGGGGACTTCAATTGGGGCGCTGGTGGCCTAGCGGTCTAAGCGCCCCACGTATCGAGGCTGTAGTCCTCATCGCAGAGGTTGCTGGCTTGACTCCTGGGGGGCTCAACCACTTGCTGCATGTCTTCCCCCTCTCTCTACTCCCCACATTTCCTGTCTCTCTTCAGCTGTCCTGTCAATAAAGGCAAAAAAGCCCAAAACTATAACTTGAAAAAAAGAAAAAAAAAAGCTATCCATAATCATGTTATACAAGTTATTGTGACCCAAGACAATGAAGTCAGATCCTACCCTAGTAAATATGTTGAAACAACCTTTTGCAAATGAGTAATGGTGACGTCAATACTTTACTGTATGTTCACTCAACATATTTACAATTAGATGGTTCAACAAAAATTGTGTCTCCCTAAATGAAAGCATTTTAATTAGGTGGGAATTCTTTCCATCATTTTATTACGTTCACCTAACAAATTATTGTGCAGCTTCTCATGTCACAGAAACAACAACACAATAAATTACATTATATTGTAAATATAAAATAAAAAAGAAATCTGAAATATTATTTAGGAGTAAAATGGAAAACAACACTGTGAAGGATCCAACAACCATTCATTCATTTTCCTCCTCTTATCCGGCTGGGTCGCAGTGACAGTAGGCTAAACAATCGTCCCTCCCCCCAGCAACATTTCCCAGCTCCTCCTGGAAGATTCCCAGAGCAGGTGAGATATTTAATCCCTCCAGCAAGCTCAAGGTCTACCCAGAGGTCTCCGTCCAGTTGTGTCCATCTGGAAACCTCAAAAGGGGGAAATCCAGGAGGAATCCTATTCATGAAGATAGCTGAACCACCTCAACTGGCTCCTTTTGGTGGGAAAGAGTAAGAGCTCTATACTTTGATCATCCACTGGGTGTCTGAAAGCTCATTCTTTAGGTCACAATCATAGACTGTATGAATAATGGACGTAGTATCGGTGATGTCACCCATCTGTTCCTGAGCACTGTTTTGAAGCCAATCGGCGGCGGCAGCCATTCTGGAAATGCGGAACTCTACCAGGTATAGTGTGATGTAAAGAGGCGGGGTTTGAGCCTCCTAGCCAACAGCTATGTGTTCCCGTCCGGGAGTCAAGTCAGTCATGTCCTTATTTGGGCAAAAACCCGTAATCTTAATGTCTTCTGGACTGTCGCATTAGAAAAAAATTCACCTCTCGTACAGTGTGTGCCGATAGAGAAATTAGCTACATAGAGCCAAGCGTTTTTTTTTAACCAGGCTGTAAACGTGTTTATTTCTGCTGTAAAGATCGTCTTTTTTGAATTGGTGTGTATGTGGTTTCTGGTGTTTCTGCAACCAGCCTCAATCGTATTCTCCATGAATTGCAGTTTATAACACTTCTGCATGGGCTTCATATTTTGAGACCGGAGGTTGCCGCTTGGTCACAATCCAGAGGTGAGGGTTGGGACATGGATGGACTGGTAAATACAAAAGATTTCCCTTCATCTCAGCTCCCTCTTCACTACAATGGTCTGGTACAACTCCTACTGATGCTGCACCAAGTAGCTTGTCAGTCATACAATTCATTTTACCTTGACTTGTAAACAAGACCTCAAGATACCTGAGAGCCTTCACTTGGTGCAAAGACTAACTCTCCACTCACATTTTAAACCGTTTTTTTTGCAGTACCATCACACTATCAGTAGCACTTAATAAATGTGGTTATGAAGGTCCATGAGAGGGAGCAGGGTTTCCAGCTTCTCTTTATTTGAACATGTGTTCAGCTGGTTTGGTTCAATCACACAGGAACAATATGCACGCTTCAGTCTGGTTGGGGGTTACAGTAAGTGTTAACATGTGATTCTCCATGAAGGTGCATACTAACTATCACAGCAGTTATTAGTCATCAGCAGCTTCATGTCACTGATGGAGCTAATCATGATAGCTTGACTCTGAGGTGGTTGTCCAGCCTGTTACCGTATAATTTCCAACAATCAGAAGCCAATTAATATCAAGAAGGACACCTTCAAGTGCTGCCTGGCAACCTGATGGAGGACCTGAGAAATCAAGACTGTTGCTCATTATTTCAAACAGTAACAGTTAGCAATATATTCTAATTGAGCAGTTCAACCCCCCTCAGAATTGTTTGGTACAAAGTAACACAGTGGACATGAAAGAGAAAAGAAATCCCCCTCTCTGCAGACTGACTGAACGCAGAACTTCAGTCCACATAGTAATTGGCTTCTGAGGCAAATCAATGCCTCAGATCAGAATTGAAGCATTCTGCTTGTTTACAACATCTATCACTTGCTCCTTATCAAGTGTGATCAGAGCAATTTTCCCTCCCTTAATATAGGTTTGATGGGACAAAGAAAAGCTCAATTCTTAGAGAATTGGAAAACACATTTCTCGTGCTTCGTGGTAACTAAACTGTCAGCAGATAAGAGAGTCCATAGTATCAACTCCAGGGTAATTCATCTCACAATGGTGCTGTTGTGTTTTCCTTCGGAGCAGCTTGGAAATATGCTTTGAGGCCTTTGCTTTAAATGTCACAGTAAATGCTACATCCCAATGCTCAAACAAGGGAAATGTAAAGCAGAATGCACAACGTGTACACTTAGAACAATGTGCTCTTTCTTTCTCCAAAATTTGGTCAACTTATGTGTCGTTGTTGCATCAAAAAAAGCATATTAGTCGCCTTGTGTACACTTATATCTGCAAAAGGGCGATGAGCTATTCGTCCTCAGGCAGCTCTGCAAACTGCTGCAGACAGTAGCGTGAGGTGAGAGAGCAGTGTAGGCCACTTTGTATCATGTCAGCGCTAGCGGTTAGACGCCATCTCCACAGTGTCCCCTGTCACCAATCACATCCTTTTAAACCACCCAGGGAGCTCGACACCCCCCCGCACACACACATACACATACACACACACTCCCTTATCTGTCAATGCTGCTTAAATAATGTAATTAATGACTTAATTAACATTTCCATAATCTATTTTAATAAATCTAACACGGCATAATTAGAGTTTCTAACCTCCAGGCAGTGGCATATAAAAATTCACGGAGCAGAGCTGCGTGGTCAGGCCACTGTCTCAGCGCCCCAACTCTCGCCCTGACAGTAAAGGAAGGAGAGGGCGCATATTGTGTGACAGCGTTCTGAAAGGCAGTTCAAGCCTGACAAATGTCATGTGACTTTGTGAATGTGTCCAATAACAGACCTGCAGCGCGAGGGTGAGGGCATGAAAACAGATTATTTTGGAGGTCTGAAATGTCAAAAGGAAGTGAGAGGGCAGAAGACTCGGATCAGAATGAGAGGGATTATCTTTAAGGAAGTTTCAATCAAGGCTAGGAGGGAGAACAAATGATTCTGTGTTAATTGTAAAGACAATTCAGTGAGTCATCTGTTACATTAGCACTCGAACCAAAAGTCATTAGCTTCTCCCTTTTGTTATCTTGCTTCTATTGTCTGATGATAAGTTGACTTTATGGAGGCAGGACAACTTAGATTGTATTAAACCCATTTAAAACTAGTTCAATATTACACTCCTAACAGTGTAGAAAGTGAATCTGTAAAAATGTCTATTTATTCTGGGTGTCTACATTCTGATAACCTTTGCATTGCCCACGTTGGACAAAGCAGCTCCCTTAACTTTGCAGATCTAAATGTGTAAATGTGTCAGTAGTGTTTTCTAAAGAAAGCCTCATCCTGCTCAGTGTATCAATCACTGTGATTATTTTTTGTGGACAATGCAAATAAAATGGCTGCTTCTGCAATGTGCTCTTAATCAGTGTGTCTGGTACCAGCATAGACTGTATAAATAATGGACGTAGTATCCGTGACGTCACCCATCTGTTCCTGAGCACTGTTGTGAAGCCAATCGGCGGCGGCAGCCATATTGGAAATGCGGAACTCAACCTCAAACGTTATCTCAGGACGCTTTTACAAACATAGGAGGTCTAGACCACTCTATGTCAAATTATGAACAATGACCCAACTTCAAGACAGGGTAAGACTCAGTCTGACCCCACCTTAATCCATTATAAGGATTGCACATCGCAGTATTTAGCTAGTTACAGTAGTGAGGAAAAACTTCCTTTTAACAGGCAGACACCTCAGGCAGAACCACTTCCGCATGGGCTTCATATTTTGAGACCGGAGGTTGCCGCTTAAGTACCAGTGGTTACAGGCATTCAGATTTACTGTACTGACCTGAACATACATACTTTTTTTGTATTAAAGGTGACATATTATGCAAAATTTACTTTTTAATGGTTCTCTACCCGAAATATGTGTCCCTGGCATGTCTACAAACCCCCCGAGAATGAAAAAAATCCATTCTGCCCCTGTTTTGATTTCTCCACCTTTCTGTAAATGTGTGTGAAACGAGCCGTTTCAGACTTCCGTGTTTTTGTTACGTAACAACAATATCCGGTCTGTCACGGAGTCAGAGCTCAGAGCTTGTTCAGCCCATAGACTGTATAAAATAATACTGAATCCCCCCTGTGGATGATTTTTATTTATCATGGATAAGTGCTAGCGCTAGTTAGCATAGCTACATAGCTACATGTCGTAGCTGTAGCTGTGTAGCAAGACACACATCTACATACTGACAAATAAAACAACAAGAAACACAGAATCTGTGACCAATCCTTCAGAAAAGGTCCTGCTGGCTTTCTGGCAGAGGTCAGTTTTACTCCCCACGTCTGCAGATTTGAAGATCTAGTGGATGATTTTTATTTATCATGGATAAATGCTAGCGCTAGTTAGCATAGCCACATTGCTACATGTTCGTAGCTGTGTACCAAGACACACGTCTACATACTGATAAATAAAACAACAAGAAACACTAAATCTGTGACCAATCCTTCAGAAAAGGTCCTGCAACAGGCGCCTCTCCGTCAGGATCAGATTCTGGATCAGATTCAGAGGGTTGAAGTAACGTGATCTCTGAGCAGCCGTGTATATTCAGCCAAGATGTAAACATTAGATCAACGTGCTGGAGAGCCGAGGCACATCCACTTCCTGAGGGGGCGTGGTCAGAGAGAAAACAGAGTGTTCTGAGGAGGACTGAAGAAGAGGGGTTTTCAGGCATGCCAAAATCTGATTTCAAAGTGTTTTTTTGAGCATAAACTTTAAAGACCTGTTTTGGGGACCTCTTAGACCAATATATATTGATGAAAAAAGCGTGATATGTCACCTTTAATGGAGTGAGACTTCAGTGACATCTGTAACAAACGGTTATCTGTTTTCCTTTTTGATGAATTTTTATCCACATCGATAAAAAGCCAAATCTTTGATCATAAAAGCTAATAGCTAATGGATCTGGGAGTGGTAAAAGCAGTCCTTTCAGTTGCTTAGAACAAACTATTTCCCACATTCAACCAGTTCGGTTAACTCTCCTGTGAGGAATTTTCAGTTTGTGTTAAATTTGGCGCCCCCTGTGGATAATGTGGTACCTTGTATCTTTTTGCCGATGATATTCTGTCCATATGTAAGAACAGGTTTACACCAAATAAATCTCATCCTGCCGTCTTTAAACAGTCAAATGTATCATTCATCAAAAAATCTGTGCAGTGGGAATTGAAAATACTCAGTTTCTGCAGAGCAATTGCCTCATCTGACACTCGGTAGCACTAACAGGTTCTAGAAATAACTAGATAGAAATATTACATCTTGTCACTGATGGTCTTTCTGGCGGAGTGGTCATAGAGAGGCATCAGTATTAATTTCAGTCTATGTTCATAACCAGTGAAAAAACACACAGGACCGTTCATTTTCCAACTTCTATTGTTTTGAAAAGAAAAAATTACATAAAAAAACAGAAGAGAGTCATCCTTTTAAAAGAGCTTGGTCATTAACTTATATGGTATATTATTATAATATATTATACTTATATGGAGTTTCAGGAATGTAGCATGGTGTGCTTCACTGAAACGTGGCTGCATCAGGATATTCCTGACCACAACGTCTCCATTGACGGCTTCCAGACTGTCCGGGCAGACCAGGATAGAACCGAGAGTGCTGTGGGCCTCCGACCATATTATCTGCACAGGGAGATCTCACATGTCATACTGGTAGCTGTTTACATCCCCCCTCTGCCAACCTGACTACGGCGTACAACGTTCTCAACGCTGCCATAGCCAGACTCCAGACAGACCGCCAGAGTGCCCTCTTCCTGAACTCCGGGGACTTCAACCATGTATTTATTTTCTACATAGCTCATTATTGTATTTGTATAACTTATTGTGTATAGAGCAACTGTAATGACCCCCTGGGATAAATAAAGTATTTCTGATTCTGGTTCTGATTTCTGTACTGAGGGGGAATTAGGGCTTCTGATAGGGACGATTTTCAGCTGCAGATGAAGTAAGGGCATGTATTAGGGCGCTGTAATGCACTGAGGAACAATGTGGTTTTGCCTTCTAGGAAAACAGTTGAATGTATGAGTTTTCATAAGTTTGTTCAACAATAAGAGAAGTGTAGATTATCGTTAACTTTATCCTTTAGAGGAACAGAGGAAAAGATAAAAGCATTGCACTAATTAAATACAAGAACATAACTTCTCATTATGCTGAAAAGATTCTTTCTCAGCCAACACATTTCATCAGAACTATAAAACAAAAACTTTTTAATTGCTTTGTTGCAAACTAAACTTGTGTTTGAAGTGTTGTCGCCATAGCAACTGACTACAGGTAACAGAGGCGGGTAGCAAAATGCTTCGGCCCCCCTGCCAATAAACTGGCATTATTACAAGTTGCCATTTTAAGAGCTGGTGCAAATGAACATGTGAGAACACAACATGGATCCAACACAATGAAAGAGCCTTCTGAGCTGTTGAATTCTGAAACACTCATTCATCTTCGTCTCATCCCTGTTGCAAACACAACAAGCCTGTGTGGTGGGCGAGAGACTTGGGGGTCGCTCCTTATAAGGACTTCCTCCCTAAGGCTAAAGGGTGACTGAGATGCACCCTGACAGGGGGCAGCAGGAGGCTGGCACATCCCAGGCAGCACAAGCACCATGGGGCATGGGTCCGCAAGGCCCAACAATGCTAATAAGGGCGCCCACCACCCTCCCTATTGTACCAGCTACAATGTTAGCATCAGTGGGCAGAAAACCTGATTACAGCTGTGGGACACCTTGGATGTTAAAGGTCATGTTCAACATTTAAAACAGAAAAAAAAACGTATATAAAAAGCAAGAGCAGTAATTCCAAATGTTCAGTTATTATTTGTATTTCATTGCAATGACCGTAAAAAAAAAAATATGGATATTGTATTTAAGTCAATTTAACAAAGTTGCCCTGGAAAAGGTTATAATAAATTAATAAATTCAGGACAATACATTTCTATTTGAATAATACATTGTATGAGGTTTAGGACAACAACAGGGCCTTCAGACAGGAGATCAAATAAGTCAATTTTTTTCAATTGTTTTACTATTTCAAACACACAAACATATACGCCCAGCCTATGGAGTTTCATACACCAATAATGTATACAGACTTCAATCAAACTGAATTGGAGGCTTATTCATTGTAATAGGCCAAAAGTGGAAATTAAAACTATTAATTAAATGTTATTATCTTCTTTTAGGCTTCTGAGATGAATCCAGCTATAACGCATCAAACTTAAACAGCCATTCCAGCATTGCTCACCTGGTTATCACAATACCTCAGGGTTTAGACAAGCTAATGACATCTCTCTGATAGTCTCTCCACATGTCATGAAGGCAAGGATGTTTTCTTCTTCGCTGATCAATCAATCAATCAATCAATCAATCAATCAATCAATCAGTCAATCAATCAATCAATCAATCAATCAATCAATCAATCTCTATTTGTATAGTGCCAAATCACAACAAACGTTATCTCATGACGTTTTTACACACAAAGCAAGTCTAGACCACTCTATGTTAAATGATTTACAGAGACCCAACACCAAGACAGAGTAAGACTCAGTCTTATCTCATTTTAATCCACCATGAGCATTGCACCTTGCAGTATTTAGCAAGTTACAGTGTCAAGGACAAACTTCATTTTAACAGTCAGAAACCTCGAGCAGAACCAGACTCATGTTAGACACACATCTGCCTCGACCGAGTTGGGGTTGAAAAGAGGGATAGGGGAGAATAAAAGAGAGAGATAGACGAGTAATAGTAGTACTGATCTGACAAAGGAAAAGAGAAAATTAAACATGCTAGACTTTCTGTTGAGAGTTTGTGAAGTGCCAGATGTGGCCCTGATGGTCGCTCTTATGGCACTATACACAGGAAAGTGCTTTGACAAACAAAGCATGGTATGGAATAACAAAGTAAACCTTTAGACAGACAGAGAGGAGGAATTTTAACAATGTAAAACAGAATACAACGTGAGGTTAAAAAGAACCCACGTAAATTCAACAGAATGAAGTGGTTTGAAAATAGACCAATAAATCATTGTTTAAGAGGTTTTTCAAGGATAAATTAATGAAATAAATAAATAAGAATAAATAAATGAAAATGGATAAATAGCCTAAATAAAAGCATTAAAAGGACAATAAAAGATGTTTTCAGAATGAGGGGACGGAAATTAGAAAAAGTGAAAAGGATAAATTAGGAACAATAAAACAATAAATAATCCTATAAAATTTAAAACAATTAATTAGTTGGATAAAAGCTAATAATAATAATAAAATAGAAGTAATAGCGGTTAGAAGGATAGTCACATAAAAGCAAGTCTTAAAAAATGAGTTTTAAGGAGAGATTTAAAAGATGTCACTGACTGCATGCCATTTTTCCTCCATGCTAGGACGGAACAACTAGAATAGTTATTTTTGACATATCTCTCTTTTTAATCATCAATATGACTTGATACTTCAATGTATTAAAGTAAGTCAATGTCTAAAGGTGATGTTGTTTTTATGTCAGTAAATCATTTGAGATAGCTGCCTTTGTTTATATTTCTAGCATGTAAGGACTGTTTGTTCAGTCCACCATGAAGCCAACAACCATACAGTGTTCTTACTGTTCTTATTTATGACTTAGGTCTCAAGGATTTAAAAGAACATTAATACATATGAGTTATTTTGAAAGTGCATTAACAAAGCATTAGTGTTTTAACTGTTAGCATGACGACACGTTTGAACATCTTTCAGCTCATAACAATGAACAAATACCTCCAGCCCAGATCTGCCAAGAATGTCACCCATCTGAAGCAGCTGAATGTGTTGTAAACAAACCAATTTCCTGTCATAAAATTACAGCTCATTACTAGTGTGGAGTAGGGCTTCAACAACATAATGATGCAGAAGCACATTACCAGTGCAACCATATTTATTAATTACCAGTTCACTAGCTGCATTCCTTGCAACAGCAGTTAATGGGGGAAAAGTTACGAGCCTTGTTCAGTTAATTACAAACAGCCTCTCTTATTTGACGTTAGACAAATACTGGAGGAAGGGCGCATGTAGAACACAAAGTTTTAATTTAGCTACTGGCACGAAAAGCTGTTTGGAGTGATTGGAGGGTTACATCACGGCTACTTCTACCATATTTTATAATGAGTTTTATAGAGCAAGGGTGTTTGTCCAAATCCCAGAGTTTTGTTCGTTAAAGTCACTTTCACTGTTTTTTATTTCGAGTCTAAGTGATCCAAAAGTTTTTTTTTTTACAGAATTGCAGCCTGATTTGAGTTACTACTTTAGGCAATTACAGATTACATAACCTGTATTTGTAATCTGATTACAGTATCCGCCATATGTTGCTTTTTAATCACAGAGTAGATATTGTTTATGCCAGCCATCTAATGCATTATTTACAAGCTAGATGTTGATAAAAACAGACTGTTCATTTACTAATGGTTTACAGTACCGCAGGCATCATTCCAATTAGCAATATCAAAATGGGAAATGAGACTAAGTGAAAACAAGAGAGGTGGAGGTGGAGGGGTCAGGGGCATGTTTTCAAAGATGATTATTTTGATGACACTCCTTGTTTTGAAACTCATAAAAAATGAAATTATAGTTTTTCTTTAGCTGATGAGAACTGATTTATCTTATCTTAATCTTTAGTGTTCTCTTTGTGTTGGCACTGTTTTACAGAGTTCACACCAAGGACACTTTAAAACTAGGAACTGAGAAAAAGGGTCAAAAAACAAAATAAAGTACTCACTTGATCAGCAGGATCTCTGTCAGCAGACCAAAAGAGGCTGCTGCCACTTTAAAGGTAATGGGAGGAGGAGGGTTGGTGAAGGCAGTCATCATGCGGTAAACAACATAAGGGACCAGGCACAGCAGAAGCAACGCAGTGATGAGCACGAGCCACGTCTGCCACTGGAAGCTCACCAACCGCCACGGAGAGATCCTCTGGAGCTGGTACTGGACAAGAGGAGGAGAGAGGAGAAGTCTAATTAATCATTCATAAATAATAAAGCAACACAGGGGATGAAGAGTGTTTGGCAAAGTAAGCAGCTGTAAGTAAACAGTCCCCTCAAAGAGAAGACAAAACATTTGGAGCTCCCCCTGCTGACAGGCTGCAGGATACTTTAAAAAACCTGCCTCCTCCACGTCAACAGATAGCACGAGTCAAACTTTAAAATTCAAATACATGTCTAATACGTTTATTAATAAATATCCTTGTTGTCAGAATAGTTGGTTCTTATCACGCTGTTTTGTGCCACTGTTCATTCAAGATCATTTTATTTTTGATTAGTTATTTGGTACTAGAAGATCGACAGATCTGTTTACAAATATAGCTTCTGCAGCATATCCTACCAATAGACTGTATAAATAATGGATGGGGTATCTGTGATGTCACCCATCTGTTCCTGAGCACTGTTTTGAAGCCAGTAGCAGCCACATTGGAAATGCAGAACTCAACCAGGCATAGTGTGATGTAAAGAGGCGGGGTTTGAGCCTCCTAGCCAACAATCCTGTCTGGGATCCAAGTCAGTCATGTTCTGTCATGTTTGGGCAAAACTCGTAATCCTAATATCTTATGAACCGTTACATTACAAAAAAAAATCACCCCCCCCCCCCCCCCCCCCCCCCCATACAATGTGTGCTGATAGAGAAATTAGCTACGTAGAGCCAAGCCGTTTTTTTTTTAACCAGGCTGTAAACATGTTTATTAATACTGCAAAGATCGTCTTCTTTGAATGAGTGTGTATGTGGTTTCCGGTGTTTCTGCAGCCAGACTCAAGCGGATTCTCAATGAATTGCAATTTATAACACTTCTGCATGGGCTTCAAATTTTGAGACTGGAGGTTGCTGCTTACCAAAGTAGCAGAAAGAAAACATAACCCACAGAGGAGACATACAATTTTTCATAACTGTGGGTGTCTGTCTCAGAATGACCGGACCAATCAGCATCGTTAGTAGTATGAAGCAGTAGCTACAGGTTTAGTTGACATGTAAGCAACAAGCTTACTACGTCATATGTTTGGTTGCTCTGATTGGCTAGTAATGAATGTAACAGAAAGAGCATTTGTCCAATCACCCTCTGAGAGTTAGCGACAGCCTGGTGACATATCTCTCCCATCATAATGCCGTAGTATTTTTAAATTGATCGATTGATCAAACTCACATTGTGTTACAGAGCTGTGGAAGCAGGACAGCTCAACACGTATCAGGAGCTTCACACACATACATACAGTACCAGTCAAAAGTTTGGACACACCGTGTCTTTCAATGGTTTTTATTTATTTCAATTATTTTCAACACTGTAGATTAATACTGAAGACATCAAAACTATGAAATAATCTGGTTTTACCATAATCTCATGATATGACGGCTCATGTTAATTAGAAGCCATTCCAGGAGACCACTTCATGAAGCAGACTGAGAGAATACCAAGAGTGTGCAAAGCTGTTATGAAGGAAAAAGGGGGCTACTTTACAGAATCTAAAATATGAAACATATTCTACTTTGTTTAACACTTTTTTGTTCATTCAATAATTTCCTTGTGTAATTTCATAGTTTGATGTCTTCAGTACTTTTCTACAATGTTGAAAATAATTGAAATAAATAAAAAACTTTGAATGAGAAGGTGTTTCCAAACTTTTTACTGGAAGTGTATATATATACTTCTTCCCGGCCTGCTCCGCCAGCTCGCTGCATTACTATCTGCCCTCTGTTACCAACTCCAACGCTGGCACAGCAAAACTGACACACATCTGACTTATATCAAAAGTGAGACGTTATGGTGCGTAAATATCGTGCCTTGAACGGGGAATATGAAAAGGGTGTTTGGCTGCCAAATGACGTCACCAGCAGAAGATGTTAGCTTCACTTTTGTACAAAGGAGGTAAAGATGTGTTGCTCATCTTGAAGTATAGTCAGTGGTAGTTGCAATGAAACTGTCTGTTCAATGTTCCAGTTTAAGGAATACCCATGCTTTTCTGTGCTGTATACAATAATTGTTTAAATACAGGACTTAAAGCTGGGGTTGGCAGTCTCGGAAAACTAGCATGAATTTGAATGGAGCTTTTCCTCATGACTCCGTCTAACCCCTCCCCTCCTCCCTCAGAGCTCCTCCAAAACGACGCCCCCCCGCTCACATGCACGAGCGCCGCTGACTTGCGACCATATGATGGTGACTGATTCAAAACTGGTCCTCACCAAAACATTCTCATAGTGAAAGTTAAAAACACAAACAAACATGGCTGCTGTTAGTACTCACAACTGTCATGCTAGCATTATCCAGTTGTACTGGTGACACGATATCAGGAGAAAAGTTATAACATATATAATACTGTAACAACTCTACTGTTTGTTAAACGTGTTCAGTGTAGATGCTCTTAATTCCTACAGTGTTGACAGTCAGTGAAGGCATCAGGAGAGGTGTAGAGTGTGTGAGCTGGAGAGAGGAGAGACAAGAGGAGAAGTTCTTCATTCATTCAAACATTGATTGTTGTTTTGTTGGTTGACGTGGTCACTGCCGACAGTGACCGGTTATTAAAACTCAACGTGTTCACGAATCGGCTCGTCATCCCTACAGCGTCCGGACGGACGCTACAATACATCTACATTTCTGTAGGACTTAGTAAATGTCATTTATTCTTCTGCTTCGCAGAGCCCCTGTGGTGAGAGCTTTTTAGACTCTGATCTGGACTACAGTCCTGAGCAAAGCACCTCATCGGGTCAGAGGGGACAGGCCCGAGGTCGAGCGAGAGGGGCAGTCAGTAGAGTCAGGGGAAGCAGCGGCAGGGAACGGAGACTCGGAGTACACGCCGGGGAAGTGTACGCGCAGGAGGCGGGCAGAACGGCAGGACAGGATTTGAATGGTTTAAAATTTTGGCACCCAAAAAAGGCTGATTGGTTAGTGTTTTCCCAGGTTTACTCTGGCTGTAGATAGCAGCTTTTCTTCACTCTTTTTTAAGAACACATTATGTATTGATTACCATCAGGACATAAAGATCATTTTAACCAGTATAACAAAAAGTGGATCTAAATCTGATTACCAACCCCAGCTTTAAGAACTGTGCTTTTCCTGAACTTTAGCGTATAATTATGATAGCTTATGCTGTTAGTCAAACCCTCATGTCTAACTTTCTAATTCAGGCTGCAGCACCAACAAACACGGTCCATCACTTGTTCTTGTAATTATGTATATCATGGTGGTTTATATCACAGTGACTTTCTCCCAATGCCACAAAACTGTACAGCGTGTTTTTAACTTCAAACAAAAGGCAGCATTAGGGGAAAATCTAGTGATTGTAAGTCAAAGTAATGAATAGTAAACAAACCTCTTTGGTTGGAATAAATTCAACCTCACACCTGCTCTATACCCCCAGACCTTTTTTCAACCCTGGCTTCACACTTCAAAAACGGAATAAAACACTTAAACTATTCAACAGAAAAAAACAACATAAATACTCACACAGGCACCTACATAAAAACCCTTAACCAGCGTGCAATCAACATGCCAGCATGCAAACACAACCTTAAATCCTTGCCAAATATCGCCTTGCTCTGGAGACGAACCAAACCACTCGAACAGCGTTTGATTAGTGTCTGGAATTCATCTGCAAATGCACACTTGCCTTGTCCTCTTTCATGGCTGCTATTCATTAATTAGATTCTTTGTGCAACTGAGCTATCCTCAATGTTTAAGGTTACATCAGGCCCCAGTAAGTGGCTGCCTGATAACAGAATGCATCCATCTTCATTACTCAGGCCTTTCTGTCTGGGCTTGCTCCTCCACAAGTGAGCTATGTCAGGAGGTTCTAAGGAACTGATACATTTCATTGCATTCAGATTCTGAACTTTTGCCTCTTTTGATTTTAGTCGCTCTGATTAAATTACTGGGTTGTGGTTTCCACTGATATGAGGTTCTTTTGTGGTGATTTCTCCTTCTCAAGGTAGAACAGTGCTGCTGCCAAAGAAAAACTAAACACCTTTGTTGTTTTCAGATTAGACAGTCTGTTTATGAATGCATACCAAAGAATGTTGGGTAAATGTAACAGCAGAGTAATTTGTAAATCCTGATTTAATGTCATGTTTCATTCAATCTTCATAAAATGGGTTGGAGCATAGATAAGTAGAGGAAAACCACCTTGATGCTGCCATTTTTTGGACTACATTTTAAAGCCTCAAGTTCTGACTACTTCACCCATGGCCATGTTGTTTGGTTAGAAGAAGAGAAAATATTTTGATAAGATGCTGGAATTGGTTTGTTTATCCTCTATCAAGGTTTTCAGGTTGCCGTGGTAGTTAGTCTCAAAACACAACACAAACAGCTACATCCAAAAGCCTTTTTGCTTCGATGTCCATATTTCCTCTATACGGGACCATCATATGCAAAATTAACATAATTGAGGCAAACTTGAAGCTAGTGATTGAGACCAAATACTCATCAGGAATAGTGTTAGCATCTGAGAAGTGGCCTCATTTTCTAGTAGACTTGAGAACAATCTAAATTTATTTCAGCAATCAGTCTCCTATTGCTGGCTATAAGAAATACTGCAGGTCTAAGTCGTTCTGAATTGGTGTAGATTTTAAAACCAAGAGTTTACATCTCTGTGATGCTTGTGTTGAATCCATTATACCAATGCTAGTCAGTAACAGAGACTCTTCTTTTATGAGTCTAGAAAAAGTGTAATTAATTTGAAAAAAGATCAGATAAGAAATAAGATTTCTGTCAAATTAATTATTAAATCCATCATTTAAAAATCAAAGCATATATTGGATTTATGGATGCATAGTATTTCCCTCTTCTTACATAAAGGTCATTTGGGATGAAGAGAAAATAAATTGAGATGTTGTTTTTTTTACAGTTTGGGCCAAATTAATCTCAGATATTCAGACAAAACAAAACACTTGTTTTTAATCTTCTGGAAAGTATCAACTCAAATCCCAAGGTAGCAACAGTTTTCTTTTGTGACTTTGCAGTGGAAGCTTAGGGCACAAGCTATTAAGATTGTGCTAATTACCATGGTCAGTACTTCAGTTCTGGGGAACTAAAAGCAATTGAACACATTTGGTGACAGTCCTGAAAAGGCACATTTGAATAAAGCTGTTGGTGTCCCATCCATCAGTGAGATTTAAGCTTTTGATTTTCATATCAAGGCCAGACCAGTTTGTATTGGGTTTCAAGCACTTTCATTGTATTTCTTCAGCCAGTCCCTGCAGAAACTGATTAAAGTAGCCATCAGGAAACCATCACATCTATCATGTTCTAATGGGACTGCATGAAATATAAGCAGGTTTTTAGTATTTTGGAGGCAAGTCGCTCTGAGGAAAGAGACTCATAGTAGTCCATCTATACCTTGAAAGGACCATGATTAAAGACACACTGTATAGGGACATGTATCACAGGCCTGGCAGACCTATCTGCCCCTTTTTGGTCTCAACAGAAATTACATTTCCTCTGCACCTAATCTTAAAGTCAAATAACACTTGGCAATCCAAACACTCGACCGGGAAGCAAGCTATAACTTATAAAGTCAGCACAAAATACATTAACCACTGGTTAAAAATCACAGCGTGTTAATTACATCCTGATGTTTTATGACTATGACCTTTAAACACAAAACCAATCAATCAATACAAGAGGGGAAGCAGCCTATTGGGAATATTTAGATCCACAGATTCTGAAAGTAGGGCACTATTTATCCAAACACAATCATTATTAATAGCCGGACAGTCAACCCAAATACATTTTCTACATATTTTCCACATTACCCCCCTCTTCCTTCAGAGGTATGGTCCAGCATGGAGATAATTCATTAAGCAGGACTGTCACAGTGGTACAGCAAAGAGGACAAAGGCACTAATACAATATTATCTCTTAAAGTCATGATCAGCATTGCTTGACCTGCCCTTAAAGTGATGGTAACAGTCTATGATATATTACCCAACACCTATGCAAAAGTTTCAGTGTAAGATTTTCTAATTATATGCTGAGGGTGGAGAAAACTGCAAAAGAAAAGAAAAGAAAATTATACTCTATGCTTTCAGCTAGATGAGGAATCATGAACATCTGACATAAGAGAGAACTGCAGCTGAAATAATTAGACGTATATGATTTGCATTTGCTGAGGAAGAGATCGTCATATGTTTTCCTAAACTCAGTACTTAGTAACATTTCACTGGTTGTTATCAGCGTACCAACTTTAGTAAGATTATCTAATTTCAGTTGCGTATAAATAAAGTGTGTATTGTGGAAATGCCAAGCAGCTTCTGCCACAGCCTCCTGTGTACATGCTGCTTGTTTGCTAACAACAGGGATGAAGTTCTACTTAGCAGGACCAGACCAGACCAGAAAGTCTATTAACTTATTGAGATTAAAAGCCTGATGCTTTTCCTCCCACCCAACCCTCTGTGGCCCCCTCCCCCCGGCCGGCATCACACCTCCAAAGGAGAAAGGTGATTGATGAGAGCCATCAGGCAGCTTGGAATCTCTTGTCTCATTAGACTCCTTATGCATCTAAGCTGTTTCCACACACACTGGGAAAGCGAGGCAGGGGGAAGGGAGTTAGGAGGTGTGCTTCCTCTGACTTTTTAGAAGATAAGTACTCTACTAAAATATTTACCTTGTACATTAATCTCTTGGAAATTAATTTGCCATAATACTTTCTCCCTTGGAAGAGGGGTACTTTTTTTTCTTTTTTTTTTACAGCAGAAGTGTGGTTTGCACTCCCTACTTCTCTTGCCCAGTGAGCTTTCTCTCTGTGATTTACTCATGGGACTGCTTTGAAATTAATGTTCCAGGGGGAGTAGTGTTTGGACGGTCAGGGTGGATCCCATCATCGACCACTGAGGCTGCCTTGATGAGGGTTGGTAGGAGTGAAAGGAAAGACTCTTACATATGCATACCTCTACAGCAGACAAGCACAATCACATTAATGCAAGTGCAGCACATTATTGTGTACTAATTACCTGTGTATAGTATCATTATCATAATGTGCTGTTGATTGTAATGCTGCAAACCAAGTGGGGTCCATTCTGTTGGTATAAATAACCTCATTGTACTGAAGACAATAAAACGAAGATAAATACTCAGAATCAATACGCTTCATGATACAATTCAGATTGTGCTGCAGCTCCTTGTGTTTACTTTGCTTGTACTTTTTCTTTTAGGGCTTTGTTTGATGAAATAAAGCAAAAAAACTATGCCAGCTAATTCAAGAATAACTACATATAAAATGGGGTACTCTACAGAGGGGTTGCGGTATTGTAACCAGGGATGGGATTCAAACTCTTCTTTTTTAAGGACTTGCAGCCTGTTGCACCAGCTGTGCATAAGTTGTGTCCAAAGTTGTGGATGTAAAGTCCTCACTAAACCAGACGTTGAAACTAGTTAGTTTGTAACTTAAGTTGTGTCATTGTTTGGTTTCACCACGGAGACGTAAAGGTTCATCTTAACTAGTAAACCGTAACGTCCAAACTAACAACAACATTGTCTCAGATATGACGTTTACACTTTCAGCAGTCATTTAGAGGAAAGCACCAATTTTGATGTATTGTTATCTTTCGTGCCTAATCGTCTCAGAACTGACTAACAAACTAAAGTAAGGTGATAACTATAGCCTAAATCCTTAATCTGCAGTGTCTATAATAACAGTGACATCAAGTGGTAAAATGATCAGCTACAACACATGTTAATACTGAAGAACGCAAATCTTGGTCATCATATTTTTTAAAGGATGTAATCTTCGCGGATATCGCGTTGCTGGTGTAATATATCTGGGAGAACCATCCTAAATGAGAAATTACGTTCAAACTAGGCTATGTTTGAACTTATGCTCGCGAAGGTTTTTTCTTTCTGATATTTAATGCAGTTAGCGTTCTCTGAAGCGGTTAGGAAACAGCTTTAAGACACTCTGTAGAGACCGTCTGGTGGGAATACCATATTACAACCATGCAGCGGTTAAAACGATGAAAATTGTACTTTTAAAATGAGAAAATATTTGAACAAAGTAAACTAATATTCAAAAATGATTGCCCATCCCTAGCTTCAACATGCCTGTAAGGAAGTATTTTGAAATGTCGGAAACAGACAGCAGCATGATTTCAAATATAGCAGCGTATTGGACATTGGCTAAAACCCAATATTGTTCATACCTAACCATGTTGAAATATACTAAAAAAACATCTCTTTGCTGGTTACTCCTATACATGTAGGTGGCCTATTTTATGTATGAGAGTGTGTGCCTGTAAGGGGCTAATTTCTCTGAAATCTACCACCAATTTTACAATATTGACCATTTTCTTAAGTGTGCTGTGATTAGGCAACAAACAGCTTTAACTTACAACCAGAAGTGGACAAGGAATATCTGCATAGCATTGGCTTCTGGAGATCACCTACTGGTGAGCACAGGGACTTTTTCTCCTTTGTCTGTAGCACTGCCTCTTGTTTGTAGCCATTATTAGCATATCTGGAACTTTCTCCTTTAAAACTAGTGCAGAAAGACCAAAAGCCCGGTGAGAGAACATGAGCTTGATAGGCTCATTTACCTGCGAACAATTGAAGTTTGACCATTAAAATGGAAAGTCCCCCCCAGTGTAAATTTCAACTGCTGAATCTGCCCCTGTAATCATAGTAAACTGGACTTTTGTCTGTGTGACAATGGAAATCCTAACTGGCAAACCAACAAAAACTTGGCAAATGGTCATTTGTGGCTGTGTTCGTCCTCGTGAGGAAGTGTTGAAGAGGATGTGCATGAGTGTGTGTGATTGGGGGAGACAGAGAATGCATTGTGTGAAACAGTTTGTGTGTCAGAGGGAGAAAAAGCGAGGGTTTGTCTGTGAAGGGTGGGGTTTTGGTCATCTGCCATCGGATAAGATATCCTGACAAGGCAATCAGAGAGAAACAAATTCTGCAGCCACATGGGTTCAACTCTGTCGTTCCTCACCCTGATGAGCTTTTGAAAAATGGAGTGTGGGTGAAATTGGTTTTGTATGAGAGGCTTCAGATCTGTCTCTCGTCAGGATTATTGCCACCTGTCTTCATTGGCTGCAAAGGTCTGTTAATTAATCTGCCTTTCTTTCTTAGTGGCCAGAGAGGACGGGGTGAACAGAGTAGTGTCTTTCTCTCCTCAGCAAAGGTGTGTCAGATGGACCATTCATAAGAAATACATGTCTAATTTGGAAAAAGACAGCTATGATGTTCAGCAACATCCCTAATCAGTATCATTAAAACACTACATCATGCCCTTCCTTTTTAATTTTATGAGTGAAGGTATTTAATTGGATATTTAATATAATTTAGTCATGAAAGTGCTGGGAAATTTTGTTTGAGGGACAGTGATATCTCAAGTGATCAATGAAGCTGCAAATAGAGCTCTCCAGAGATCCATTCCTGACTGATCGTGTCTGTCTCCAACAGTGAAACTGCTAAGTACAGAATATTAATAAATAAATTGCGAAAATGACTATTTGCTAATGTAGAAATATATATGCAGCATGTCTGCTCTATAGGAAGGTGATCCCTGATTAAATATGTCAGCCGATATCAGTAAATGTAAGTGGAAGCCTGCAGTTAAGAGCAGCAGCATGTGATCCAGCATTGATTAATTGGACATGGATAGATTAATATGCCACTGGATACCCATGCCAAGCTCATCAGAGTAAAAGTGTTATTACACAACCATCAGCTGTGATGCTGTAAATGAGCAGGAGTGTGTGGAGGGATTTACTTGGCCTGAATGCTGCAAGACCGGAGGCAGAAAAAAAAAAACACAGCTCAGTGGACTTTCTTTTGTTGAAAGAGGCCCAATCACAGTCCCACAGGAACCTGTCATTGGCATCTTCCCTGCAAAGTGTCAAAGTGATCAAGTGTGAGCTGGGATTGTCTGCTGCAGAGTGTCTGCACCTGTGCATTCCTCTAAGTGTTGAGATCCTGAAGTGGAGTTTGAACTTGGCCTGCTGTTTGCGGCTCAGGCGTACCCAGACTTGCCTGGCTGAGAGGAGCTAGTATTGTGCACACACTCCTGTCACTCTCCGCCGTTCCTCAGGAATGTAAACCACCAGTGTCACAACAGTGTGATGTAGTGCGACCAAACATTTGCAGGTGCAGTTAGGGGTGCTGTACTGAAGTTCTTTGCCAAGTTTTAACGTGCAAAGGATTGAAAAGAACAACATTTACTTGGACTTCACTGCTTGCAGAATAAAGTGTTCTTTCCCTTCACAAGTCTGAACAAAGAAAATCACCAGATAATGTTCATTAGATAGTTCCCCTCTGAAAGCATGCCACCGTACCCTTAATCAACAACCATTTTACATATGTTTGATTAAAGCAAAAATGAGCTGTTGTTCCTCCAAGGACGTCTTTTCATGTGAGGAATACTTTTTCATTTAGCAGATGCTTACAGTAAATGCTGAACAGTGTTGTTGCCGCCCACAGGTATAATCAACCAGAAAATTAATAATCATTCTGCAGGACTACAATAAATCATTACGCTTTGGACAATTAATAATGGAGGCGAAGCTTGGGATGTCTGATTACAATAGTTATGATGCATATCATCAAGATTTAAATTTAACATTTCACAATGGAATTTCAGACACCAGTGCACATTACTGATGTTTAAATTTGGTATGAGGGCGTGTCGCAGGGTTTGAGAGATGAAGCGTATCCCTGTCGAAAACTAACCAAACTGCTATTACAAAAATTACAGAGCAGTACTTTTGGGACAATAAATTAACATTTTATGAACAGAAGGAGCAGGCTTGGGTTGAATGAAATGGTAACAAAGTGCCTTATGGGGCTTCTTGTCCAAAACATTCTGTAAGTATTAGGGGTGACCCCAAATAGTCAAATATTCGACTATTCGTTCTAACGAGCCTTAGTCGACTGCCAATCTCATAGTCGAATATTTGCATATGAAATGTGGATCATTCCATTCAAACCATGGGGGTGCTCAATGTCTAATTTTACATTATTTTCCTGTTTCCCGTAAAAATAGTGTCTCATGTAGCCTATTTTTATATAAATATAGACTTATTTAATGTAATTCTGAGAACAGCTCTTGAAGTGTTAAATCTCCTTAAAGTGGTAATTAAATCTCCCCTGGTAATTAAAGGTGGACTCTCCCATTTAGCGGGAGCTGTGAAGCAGACGTACCTCAGCTGGACTTTAAATCTTTCTAAGTTCATGGCAGCTCAAAATGTCAGGAAATAAAACTTCAGTTGATCCTAAAAATAGTGATGAAGATGAGGAGCAGCTTCATGAAGAGGGCTGTGAGATCAAGGATTACCGGACCACATAAAAACTGTACAGGGCCAAAAGAACGAGCAGGGATACCCAAAGCTGTCCGAAGCCTCAAAAACAATCCACAGCATCCCATCCACCTCCACATCATCAGAGAGGATATTCTCAAAGACAGGATTTACAGTCAACAAAGCAAGGAGCGCACTTCTGCCCGTACACACGATGGTTTTCCTCGCGTACAATTTGAAAAGACTCAAGCAGACAAAGACGCGATGAAAGACTGTTTTAAAAGGTTCTGTTAAGAGATTTAAAAACCCTTTAGCTGGTTCAGGTTTGATTTTGAACATTATACAAATGTTTAGCCTTAAGTTGGACAAACTACCCTCTGCAGTGCTGCTCTCCGCTGTGTGAACACTGTTTAAATATCTCCTGGTTCCTTGTTCTATAACGGCGCGTTGTTCCATGTTTAACGGATGGCGGCCTTATTTGAATTTTCTCTCCTTCATCACCTCGTTGTTTTTGCAATATAGATTTAAAAAATCCAAAGTTTATTCTTATAATATTCTGTTGTCCCTTTTACTTTAAGCTACGCGTCTCTTAATTTTAAAGGGTTATGTGTAATATTGTCATGTGGTCACCATCATGCAGACTTTGGGTCAATAAGGAAAAACAACAAACATTCGACTATTCCTCGACTATGGGCAAAATCTGATGGATCAGATTCGACTAAGCAAATCCTTAGTCGGGTTCACCCCTAGTAAGTATAGGCCAGTATGTATATGAATCAAGCAAACTGACTGCATCAACTTGACTACAACATTTAAAAGACGGCTTTCTTCAGATGTTAGGCAAATGCTTTGAAGTAATTCCCTCCAGCGGTGTAGTTAATGGAAGAGTAGTGTTTGATGAGGTTACGCATTCATTCTTAAATGACAACTCAATTTAGATTCTCTGTAAGAAAAAAAAAGGAAGAAAAAGAGCGTCACTTCATAAACACTGCTTCAATGAGGAAGATCAACTCCAGGCTGAGGGATACAGACAGTAATAAAACAGCTGATGTAGTCCCTCTTGATGTTACGTCTGCATTGGCTTTAACAGAACATGAGAGACTGTAAAAACACCCTGATGCTCAGCATTTCATAATAAATTTAGTAGAATGAAATTAATTTCTGATTTGAATTAATTTTTAGTCCAGAATGTTACATTCAGAAGTCAAACAATTGATGTCAACAAAAACTGATGGCAAAATTTGGTGGTGAAGAATTGAACATTGTTATTAGGTGCAGAGTTGCTGAGGAGTGTGCCATCTTACATCCTTACTATCTCTGTCAAGATCGATTAAAATCAAACAGCGAGCAGGAAGTAACAGGTAAACAAAACATGGCAAAATGGTGCAGCCGATGCAACACTGTGGTGTACTACAACTTTTTAGAGCGTGGGAGCATTTTACTCTTAAAAATACAAAGTAAAGAATTGCCTGCAAATTTTGTAAAGCAGACCGTGCTTATCATTGGAGCACGCAAGTAAGTGTTTGACGAGTAGGCATGTTGTACGTCTTGAGTCCAAAATCCGTGCCACGTTGTCTGATTTTCCTCTCATCTACATTCTCAGCCACTCACCTTAAAACCTTAACCCCTAAAACACTATTTCATTTTCTCTCCCTCTCCTTCTCATCTCTTTATCTCCCTCCTCTTCTACTACTTAAAAGATGAACAAACTCTCATCATGTCTATAGTAACGATGCTTCACATTAAAATGAAATCACCCATCTTAAGTTAACTCTAGTAATATTCAGAACAAAGACAAGATATGACTTGAGTTAAGATTTTTCAAAAGGTAGGTTCTGACTTTAAAAGAGTAATGTTCTGTTTAAAAGATGATAGCTAAATAAGAGCCATGAAGTAACTGTTCATCAGTAACTGAACTGTTGATAGTGATTCAATAATCAATGACAAGTTGACTACATAAACAGTTGTTAGTTGCATCCCTAGTTACGTTGTAGCATCCACTGGGAAGTTGAATGGAGCCACAACTTTCACATTGTCTAATGATAGGAGGGTTTGCTGATGACACACCTGTTTATATATTAACTCATGTAATTATACTGTTTATATTAAAACATTATTAATTGGATATAAGAGATGGTAGCAAAATTATTTGTTTCAAGTAGGGGTGTAACGATTCGATTCGTATCATGATTCATGGTTGCCGATACGATTAAAGGACGATATTGGTTCATTTAGAACGATACAACCTGAACATTCAGTGACTTGAAATCGATTCAGCAACTTTTCTGACAAAATTCAACCAGTGTGACAGTGAAATAAATACCTTGATACTGGACAGTCTTAGGTTCCTGTTGTTTCTTGTAAGGGAATCAGGTATAAATTAATTATGGATATAAACAAACGAGGTCTGAGGCTTTTCCAGAGCTGATGTTAGATTGCTCTGCTGCTGCAGAGGGAACGCTGCAAGAGGTGCCTGGAGGATTGGCGTTGTGTGAAATCCCACGGCACCTTAGTAGATGGTTGGATAGATCTGTGGTGTTGCCGTGGTACTTTACTTGACCTTTACATATTCTACAGCGAGCGACTTATTTAGAACATCTCCGTCTTTGCAAAAGTGTTTCCACACGCTGGACCACAACGGTGGCTTGATCATTTCTTGCTCGCCAGCTTCTCCTCTGCCATCCACCATGCTGTGTTTTGTTGTCTGCTGGCGCGTGGCGATGACGTCACAGACAGGCAGCCTGAATTGAGTAACATTTAACGTCTTTATCATTAAAAGTGCAAAAAACCACACATCCATATAAAGTCTGCCGTGCTTAAATCCAATGCATTATTTTCATACAATCAATTTATTACCTTTTAAATCGATGTTAGATCGATATATGTCGTGCGGAAGGCCGAGCACAGATCGATGTAGTCGGATCATAGGAATATAAATCAATACATCGATTTAGTGGATGAATCGTTACAGCCCAAGTGTTTCCCAGAAGTGTAAAGTTTTGGTAGTAGTTATAAGTAGAGCAAATCAATGTCTCTCCGTCAACCTCTACAACATAAATCACAGATGTCAGACCTTCATGAGCAACTGCTGTTTAGTGGTCACATAAACAACTCAGTTTCATCTCACAGGCTTTACAAGCATGCTGTTATCTCATCGTGAATACTGCTCAGTATTGGGTGAAGTGCCGCTAAAAAAGTCAGATAAGCTTCATTTTGTCTGTTTATGACATAGACTGTATAAAATATGGACGTAGTATCCGTGATGTCACCCATCTGTTCCTGAGAGCTGTTTTGAAGCAAATCGACGGCAGCAGCCATATTGGTAATGCGGAACTCAACCAGGCAGAGTGTGACGTAGTGTGAGTCTCTTAGCCAATGGCTGTGTGTTCCCGACCGGGAGTCACGTCAGTCATGTCCTTATTTGGGCAAAACTCGTAATCTTAATATCTTCTGAACCGTCACGTTAGAAAAAAATTCACCCCCCGTACAGTGTATGCCATTAGAGAGATTAGCTTCATAGGGCCAAGCCGTTTTTTGAACCAGGCTGTAAACATGTTTATTAATGCTGCAAAGATCGTCTTTTTCCCATTCATATCTACGTAGTTTCCGGTGTTTCTGCAGCCAGCCTCAAGCGGATTCTCGATGTACTGCAGTTTATAGCACTTCCGCATTGGCTTCATCGTTTGAGACCGGAGTTTGCCGCTTGGTTTATGATTATCAATAAACAAATAAACAAAAAACATTAGTTAAAGCAAATAAGCAGAAAAGGCTGCAGATTTTAGGGATCCTGTCTCTACTTCTGCAACAAAATAAAAACATGTATTATAAAAGGGGATATTTTTTTTCCCCATATACCCACTAACCTGACTTGTAGTGAACCTCACATGCACCAAAGCTTGAATTCTTAATAAAACTCCTAAAATGTTCCCCACTAGTTTTACAGTGCCCTCATAACCCAGGTGTGCAGACGTCCTGCATGCTGTGCGGCTAACTAGCGCCGGCTCCACTCAGTTTTGACATCCAGCTTTCAAGAGCCAAAGAAGAAACACAGAAGAGAGCATGAGGGTCCAATACCTGAGCGGGCTCGTGTGCTCAAGGAGTGGACATAAACTTCCTCCACCTGACATGTGGTGGCAAGAGGATTAGTTAAACACACTCAGCCTTGGCTGACTCACACTTTGTGGAATCACAAAGTAATCTCGAGGCACATTCACTTAGGAGGCAGCTTGATGATCCCATGCCAGTGATTTATTCATCTTCGACACGTTGCGAGGCTGTAAGAATTTGTCAAGTTAGAATCCTAATTAAAACTGTTAATCACAGATTCCTGTTTGTTCAGCACTCGAGTGAAATGAAAAATGTGATCAAATTATTCATTGCCTCCTTTCAGACAGGTAAGTCAGCATAGCCCTGAGCATCAATGCACCGCAAAACTTTTTTTCCAGGCTTATGAAGACTTTAAGTCCTGACTTTTTAATTTGTTTGATATCCACAATTTAACCACCTGATCAGTTCAGATTTATCTATTTATGTAGATCAGCATAAGTTGTGACATCTCGAAAACGGGCTGCAGGCAGTGAAAAGTTTGCAGTGGACTGGATCAAATTGCATGTTCAGAACTGCTGCAGCTCATATTGAGAGTGAAGGCCTGGAGCTACGTTACAGAGAGTTAAAGTGACTGAAGAAAGACTGCTTTATATTCTCAGCCTGAATATTTAATACTGTTCACACATTTTGATTCTGACAGTCTAAAGCAATTGTCTCCTTAAAAACAATATGCCCCTAACATTTTGGATTCTTTTCCACAGTTATTATTCACACTATTGGCGTGATCTTTAAGCATCGTTCAGTCAGTAAAACAATAAAGACACTAAATCAAGTCTTGGTATTATATCCCAGCTTGATGAAAACAGCACGCACATAAAAGTATGAAGACCCTTGGAAACAACTAGCTGATTCCTGGATGCTGTCCTCAAACTAATTGTGTTCACATGGCCTTAAGTCACTGCGTAAGAAAAGTGTCAAAGTCTGGGTGGTGGTCATGGGAAATATTCAGGTCAAACAATCTAACACCCATGTGGATGCAGTTAGTGATACATGAAATTAGCTTTGATTCAAATAATCAATCAATTATCTTTAACTTAACGTTCATTCCTTGGATACATTCATTTGTTAGTGTTGCAACATATGTACATTCAACCCAGCTGTGCTAAATACTTGGTTCTGATTGGTTAAAACCAGACTCTATGTTAAAGCTGGGGTTGGTAATAAGATTTAGATACACTTTTTGTTATACTGGTTAAAATGATCTTTATGTCCTGATGGCAATCATTACATGATGTGTTCCTAAAAAAGAGTGAAAAAAAACTGATATCTACAGCCGGAGTAAACCTGGGAAAACACTAACCAATCACCGTTTTTTGGCTCCCCAAATTTTAAACCAATCAAATCCCGTCCAGCAGTTCTGCCCTCCTCCTGTGTGTACATTTCCCCAGCGTTCACTCCTCCGAGTCCCCGTCTCCTGCCTCTACTTCCCCTGACTCTATTTACTGCCCCTCTCGCTCGACCTCGGGCCTGTCCCCTCTGACCCGATGAGGTGCTTTACTCCGGACTGTAGTCCGGATCAGAGTCTAAAAAGCTCTCACCAACAAGCAGAATAATTAATGACGTTCAGTAAGTCCTACAGAAAATATATATTTATTGTAGCGTCCGTCCGGACGCTGTAGTGATGACGGACGATTCATGAACACGTTGAGTTTTAATAACCGGTCACTGTCGGCCGTTACCACGCCAACCAACAAAGCAACAATCAATGTTTGAATGAATGAAAAACTTCTCCTCTTGTCTCTCCTCTCTCCCACTCGCACACTCTACACCTCTCCTGATGCCTTCACTGACCGTCAACACTGTAGGAATTACGAACATCTACACTGAACAGGTTTAACAAACAGTAGAGCTGTTACAGTATTACATGTGTTATAACTTTTCTCCTGATATGGTGTCACCAGTACAACTGGATAATGCTAGCATGATAGTTGTGAGTACTAACAGCAGCCATGTTTGTTTGTGTTTTTAACTTTCACTATGATAATTTTTTGGTGAGGACCGGTTTTGAATCAGTCACGATCATATGGTCGAGAATCAGCCGTGCTCGTGCATGTGAGCGGGGGGGGCGTCGTTTTGGAGGAGCTCCGAGGGAGGAGGGGAGGGGTTAGACGGAGTCATGAGGAAAAGCTACATTCAAATTCATGCTGGTTTACCGAGACTACCAACCCTAGCTTTAAAATGGACAGCATTTGAGCTATTTTGTGCTGAAGTTGAAAGATTTAGAGCTCCCTCTGCTGGCTGGCTGTTGTACAGGTCATAAACCCCGCCTCCGTAATGTTAACAGTGGAAAAAGAGGCCAAACTTTAAATTAATATACACATCAAATACATTTTATCAAACCTGTTTTCTGTCATTGTAGTAAGTTCTTATCATGCTGATGAAAGTCTAAAGCCTGATTTATACTTCTGCATCGAATCGACGGCGTACCCTACACCGGGGGGTCCGTGTAGTTCCTGTACCTACGCCAAGGCATACGTACGTAGTTGACGTGCACCTCCTCCAAAATGTAACTACCCGTAGAGCCGACGCGGACCGCAAGCCCTGTGATTGGTCCGCTCAGCGGCATTGACTTTTCCGCATTTACAGCACTTCCGAAATCCCCGCTCATTGGCCGCACATTGGCCGTGTATTTCATCTCCTCCTCTCTATTCTTCATGTAATCATGTCTGTATGATAAACAGCAACATGTATCTGAGGAAAAGTAAACAGAGATTGTAGTGGGGCCGGAAGCAGGCGACCGGCTATCAGAGAGATCGCACTGCCCTCAAGCGTTTCGGCGTGAGAATGGCTGCACGACACGGACGCATCGATGCATAAGTATGTGGTCCTCATGTCCGCATCAGCCCCTGCTGCGTAGGGGAGACACAGATGTATAAATCAGCCTTTAGTCTGAATGTTTCTGACAAATTTAGTTTGAATTAGTTATCTCATTTTTGAAAAGTGGCAGAGCTGTCAGTAAATGAACTGACAGCTCTGTTAACAAATGCGGCTCATACAGCGTTTGATACCGGATTAGCAGAGTAGAGAAGGAACAGCGAGAGAAAACGTGAACTTTAACACATTAGCACCTTCCCTGCGCCCAAATCTGAATGCAGCTGCATTGACATACCACCACCCTACCGCCAGGGGGCCGAACATCACAGCCGTCTGTCATAAAGTGCGGCTGATTGACAGGTCGAGCCGGACAGAGATGCAGAATGGAGAAAAATAAATTAAATAATTCAGTGAAATCACTTAAGACATCACCTTTTGAGAGGAGAACGTGCCAGGAGAAGCTCCACATGAGAGAGCGCGGACCTGAGCAGCCCAACATCACAATTAATCAAATACACTGGTGTGATACCTTAGTACATGTTTGCTTGCTTTTTGATATGTCTTTTTTGGAGTTATAGCCCCCCCCTGGAGAATACTCCACCAGCTGCCACTGAGCAGGGCCCCAACGCAAAGCAGAGGGGCATGTTTCACCCTTGACTTACATGTAACTAAGTGACAGAGGAAAGTTAATAAGAAAAAACATCAACTCATTTGAAACCAAAACATGTTCTTTTTTTGATTTTACCTTAAAATTGTACTTGTTTTGACTAAACATAGCCAGACTACGACAAGGTGAATAGTATGCAGTATTCATAGATTTGAAATATTCATATGCAAGTATTATATTCTAAACTTAATTCATATAGTTCAGCTGTCAGTGGAGGCCTGTCCATATAAAAGTCACACTTTGAGGGGTAACTAGATCTTGAGCCTGGGGCCAACAGCCAAGCTGGAGAAGCTGAGAGTGTGTGCTCATTTGTTCATATGTAAATATGTGAGACACTTTTGATCTTACATACATATTTCACTTAACTTGAGGGAGAACCCTATACTCTTTAGTCTTGGTGTAGAGATGGACTCCACTGAGCATCAGGGAGCCAAGTACAAGGGCAGAGCAAAACAAATGGTTGTATCACTGCCTGCTGTGAGGACCCTATTATAAACACTGTGAACACCAGCAGGCAGTCAATCCAAAGACCAACCTTTGATGTACAGTAGCTGCCTGATAACAACTCAGACACTTTAACCAATACATTCTCTTCAGCGTACATGTGGACACATGGTGCGTGGAGGAAAATACCCAACTCGGAACAGAATCCAGGTTACTTTCATTCAAATCGTTGATGATTCTCTTTAATAAAGATTTGAGCTTTGAGGAGGACAGCTGTCACAAAGAGCTGTAAATCATTTAGATTTACAGCCCTGAAAACTTAGTGGAATCCACAGAGACATGCTTTGGCACATAGCTGGACCTCACAGAGATGGTTGAAGATAGAGCATTGCACATTTATTTTCCACCCATACATGGTCATATTAAACTTTTAGAGGAGGCTTGTGCTAGAACATAAGCAGAGGACTCTTTCTTCTCTTTACCCTTTGTAGAAAATATATAATGCTGTTTATGTGTACACCACATGTAGGGGTCGGTGATAGATGTTACTTCACAATTTTTGTATGGCAGTATGACAACCTTGATTTTATCACTGTATTTTTATTTATTTATTTATTTTTTCAGACTTTTTGCAAGTTCCCAAGCAGTACCCTAGAACTAATTTCCTTGTTTAGAAAATATAGTCCTTAAAAAAAGAATAATATACTGTTGCTGCTAAGGACCTTTTTAAACAGATTTAATCCATATGTAATTTCCTGCATGAATTTCACTTTCTACTTAGAATTAAAGCAGCATCATTCACATGTAATTCAATGATATTCTCAACAAAATAGAAGGTAGTCTCACTCTATTGGATAAGAGATCAAGACATTGCCAACTAATCAAGCCTCAGCCCAAACTTCTAGAAATGTTCAGTAAAGAACCCATGCAGGCTAAATCAACTGTTGTAGATAAATCTCCTCTCTCTGAGATCACTATTTTATTCTGCATGATTCAAGTCTAACAAAAACAAGCCTTTTAAAGTAAATCTGAACCTAATCTAAAATTATTTACACTTAGTTAACTTGTTTCAAATGGTGAAAAAGTAAGAGTAAGAAGCCATTTCAGTGTGTGATCATATTTTTTTTAACCAGAGAAAGAATCTGTCTTTGTGTTTATCATCTTTGCAGTGCACTGCATGTGTGTATTCTGACACTGAGAGAGACCGGCTCCACTGCATTGCTAAAGAGTAGGGTTGCAAAGGGGTAGAAAAATTCCAGAAAGTTCTGGTAAATTTCCATGGGAAGTTAAGCTGGGGAATTTTGGAAATATTCCAAATTGGAAACTTTCCATGGTAGTTATGGGAATTTATGGGAATTGAGGGTAATTTAATGGAAAGGTATCATATCCAAGCGTAAATATTTATTTTGTTATAATACATCCATCCAAAATACTACAATTAAAACAGATTTATTTGTATGTAGAACTTTTAACAAGTGTTAAATATTTTATTGAACAATCAATTATTTCATTGAAGAACAAAAACATGAATGTTGGGTTAAATATTACTCATTCCCCAGACCCACAGGCTCAAATGTGTGGCTTCAATAGTCTTGTGCTCTGGGCTCAAAAGTGTGGTCCAGGATTGTAGAAATCATCTGTGCATGTGATGGAGGAATGCACAGTGCATGTAGGGGGCGTGGTCTCAATAGCCCTGCAGTAAGCAGTGTGCTATGTGATTGAGGAATAGCATACATATTCCACTGTACTTGCATGAAATCTCAACTATATTTAAGTTCCCTATTAAGACCCAACCTTCAATTTAGTAAATTCCTGTTTTATTCCCGTTTATTACCATAAATGGCTGTTAATTCCCATGGAAAGTTTCCAACTTTGAAAATTCCCGGAATTTTGCAACCCTACTAACAAGTGTATAAACCGCTCATCACAAAACATTGACAACTCACAGGAGAACTTTTATAATGGAATGTCATACATAGTGAGTGCAGCTCAACAATGCAGGAGATTCCCTGGTCATGCGGTTTGATCAGCTTGTAGTCTGCATCAGAATTCGGTCTGTGTATTAAAATGATGTCAACATCCGTTGATGTATGAATCAAGAACTGCAGTGGAGAGAATGTGCCATTGCTACGATCCCTCTGGATTGGCTGGTCGAGGACACATTTTAATACCTCACAATCTAATATTGTCCAATTGGACACCCCTAGCCACCTGTACAGATGCTATAGTCCTGGTGACGACAGCCTAGGTTTGAGTCTAACCTGCAGCCCTTTGTCCCATGTCAGTCTCCACTCGCTCTACCTCCCAGTTTACTGCTCTTCATACAGACATACAATACCCCCCAAATCACTTTTAAAAAGAAAAAATGGAAAGAATAAGCATAAAACTGGAGTGTTTAAAGGTCATAACATTAGATTTGATCAGGTGACCTCATCAGAACAGTGTCCCACATAAGCTATAAAATATATATATATGATCTTCAACCTTATGGCCGGTTGTCCGGTTTGCCTTTTATTTTGCAACACTTCCAGCCATGCACATATTGTTATCTAAGTTATAATATCACTAAATGTAGACATAACTTAATTAGATGAAAGAAACAGACCACATTATAAATAATTTGTGTATGAGTCCACTAAAGCTGGCCACATGTGTAGTTTGTTGTGATGTTAATGGTGTGATGTGGGGGGGTATATCCAATCAGTGTAATATATGTTATAACATACATTCACTTTTCTCATTTTGAATTGAATTATACAAAAAGGGTGTCCAGTATCCAGATCTTTATTTGATCCAAACACAATGTGTGTGAAGGAAACTTTGCTGTACTAAAACTGTAGCTAAAGAGAGTTGAGTGAATGTGCTTAGCTAGCACACAGCTGTAGCCAAAAAGCAAAGAAGCACCAAAATGCTTTCCAAAGAGAAGTAAAACTAACTTTTAGATTTAATCAGCCGAACTGTCATCAGCAAATACAATTACTGAAATAACTGCTTTGGGTATTTAGATGTTTGCTGAAGGGCTGACTTGATTATGTTGATTATGCTGTCAAACAAGACCAAATGTGCTGTAAAGACACTGATAATGTTCAGGAAAATAATTTAAACTCCTAACAAGTGTTAGTTGGATTGAACAGGTGACAACATTCAAACTCCACCAAATGCCACACCAAGCCAATCCTCTGAGGAAGAGTTTTAGAGACTCATTGGAGAACCTCCAGGGGCTCCTCTTTGGGAAACTCCTAGTTAGAGAGTAATAGTGAGGAATGTGTGTGTAGGAGGGGGAAGCTGTAGATTAATTGGCTGGCTTTCTCCAGTGTGACATCCTGCTTCTTTCACCATAGAAACAGGGCAGCTGTAAAGCTGTACAAGATAGGACCTGTTCAAAGAAGCACAGCCTCATCACCACCATCACCACCATCTTTAATGAAACCAAACACACACAGACATGAAGACAAGAGGGGCCTAATGGGGCCTAATGCTGTACCCTAAGTGCCTATGATAAGATAGAGAGCATGACATCATGCCATGGTCCATCATGCATCAACATGCAGGTTAATCTCTGTAATACAACAGCAGTTTCTGATCCCTCCAAGCATAGAGCCAAATCCACTCCAGAGAAACATGAAACTATGACACAGGATAAGGCTGACATATCTAGGATAAGTCAAGAAAGCGGGTAGTCTACAGTAGATAGAAGTCCAGAAGAGCCCGGAGAAGTGGAACTTGATACAGTGACATCATGCTCGGTGATGTGACTTTATGAGGCAGGTTTAAGCTTTTTCTAAAATAATGTTTCCTCTGCCTACCTTCTGCTTTTTAGCTACAGTACCAGTGAAGCTGCGATCTGGACAATGTAGAGGATTAAAAAACTAAAGACTTCTTTATCCCACATGTTATGTTTTAACCCCTAATTTGCTCCCAAAGCTGTGTTGACAGTGTGCAAGTGTGAATGTGGTAGGTTTAAGAGTGTGTGGTGCATTGGGTGATTGGGATGTCATGTCAAGGGCTTTAAGTGGTTGGAAGACTGGAGAAACATTAGATAAGTGCAGTCCAAATATGGCATTCATTAATACAACTGTGGAAGCAGCTGAGAGTGAGCTGCATTTGAGTCCCACAAACATTCCACCACAGGGACAAAAAGCATATGGCATCACATGGTATCATATCCTATTGCATCGTAAATAACTTGAAATATGTAGTAGTAGTAGTAGTTATTTCTGAATGTTGTCATCTCTAAAAGCAGGCCTGACTCTCAGTATTTGTATTAGATTTGGCTGTTGGCTTCAAAGCTTTTACTATTTGTGATTCTTTTCAGTTCAGCACCACAACAAACTCCTGTAGCAGCTAACATGAGACTTTTGACATGTAACACACGTTTCATTATCAGTCTTCCATAAGCACCTGCCTTTTAGAGAAGTAAGCAGCAGCTCAGCTTGTAGAGGATACAGCTACAAACAGGTTAGCAGCAGCTCGGCTCACAGCCTCTCCTGGTATCTGTCACTGGCTAAATAGCATTAAACAAACCACGATTTTTATTATGACATATTCATTGTGTTTACCTTGCATGTTTGTTTGTTTCCGTTGAGGTGACCTCTTTGAATAACTAACCTTTAAAGGTGACATATCATGCTTTTTTCATCAATATATATTGGTCTAAGAGGTCCCCAAAACATGTCTTTAAAGTTTATGCTCAAAAAAACACTTTGAAATCAGATTTTGGCATGCCTGAAAACCCCTCTTCTTCAGTCCTCCTCAGAACACTCTGTTTTCTCTCTGACCACGCCCCCTCAGGAAGTGGATGTGCCCTCGGCTCTCCAGCAAGTTGATCTAATGTTTACATGTTGGCTGAATATACACGGCTGCTCACAGATCGTGTTACTTCAACCCTCTGAATCTGATCCAGAATCTGATACTGACAGAGAGGCGCCTGCAGCAGGACCTTTCTGAACCATTGGTCACAGATTTAGTGTTTCTTGTTTTTTTATTTATCAGTATGTAGACGTGTCTTGGTACACAGCTACTAACATGTAGCTATGTGGCTATGCTAACTAGCGCTAGCACTTTTCCATGATAAGTAAAAATCATCCACTAGATCTTCAAATCTGCTGACGTGGGGAGTAAAACCGACCTCTGCCAGAAAGGCGATTCTGTGTTACTTCTTGTTTTATTTGTTAGTATGTAGACGTGTGTCTTGGTACACAGCTACAGCTACAGCTACAGCTACAGCATGTAGCTGTGTAGCTATGCTAACTAGCGCTAGCACTTTTCAATGGAAAATAAAAATCATCCAATAGATCTTCAAATCTGCAGACGTGGGGAGTAAAACCGACCTTTGTGTTTATTAAGACAGCCTACAACTAGCATGCCTCCCTCCTAAGCTCCTTGTTAGCACACATGTGTGCAGGTAATGAAAAACGGAGGAGGGATTCAGTATTATTTTATACAGTCTATGGGCTGAACAAGCTCCGAGCTCTGACTCCATGACAGACCGGATATTGTTGTTACGTAACAAAAACACGGAAGTCTGAAACGGCTCGTTTCACACACATTTACAGAAAGGTGTAGAAATCAAAACAGGGGCAGAATGGATTTTTTTCATTCTCGGGGGGTTTGTAGACATGCCAGGGAAACATATTTCAGGTAGAGAACCATTAAAAAGTCGATTTTGCATGATATGTCACCTTTAAGTGACAAGGTTTATAAAGTATACAGTCTGCCATGCTATGTCTGTACAGTTGTTCTGGCCTGGCTTTGTACTATAGACTGTATAAATAATGGATGTAGTATCCGGGACATCACCCATCTGTTCCTGAGCCCTGTTTTGAAGCCAATCATCAGGGGGAGCCATAACGGTAATACTGAACTCAACCAAACTTAACTATACTTTTGCGTCCAATTGACGTCATAGTCTACGCCGGAGGTCCACGTAGCTCCCGTACCTACGCAGAGGCCTACGCACGTAGCTGACGTGCACCTCCTCCAAAATGTAACTATGCGTAGAATCCAACGCGGACCGCAAGTCCTGTGATTGGTTCGCTCAGTGGCATTGTGCTTCCCGCATTTACAGCACTTCTGGGATCCCCGCTCATCCGCCATGTATTTCATCTCCTCCTCTCTATTCTTCATTTAATCATGTCTGTATGATAAACAGCAACTTGTATCAGCTGTAGATTAACATAACATGCTCTGAATCTCTGTGGAAAAGTAAACAGAGATCATAGCAGGGCCGGAAGCAGGCGACCGGCTATCAGAGAGACCACACTGCACTCAAGCGTTTCGGCGGACAATTGCTGCACGGACACATCGACGCACAAGTATGTGGTGCTCATGTCTGTGTCAGCCCCTGCTGCGTAGGGGAGACGCAGAAGTATAAATCAGCCTTTAGTGTGAGGTTAAGAGGCGGGGTTTGAGCATCCATAGCCAACAGCTATGTGTTCCCGCCTGTCAGTCATTCAGTAATTTCCTCATTTGGGCAAAACTCATAATCTTCATATCTTCTGAACCGTTGCGTTAGAAAAATATTCACCCCCCTTACAGTGTGTGCCGATAGAGAATGAGCTACATAGACTCAGGCTGTTTTTTGAACCAGGCTGTAAACATGTTTATTATTGCTGTAAAGATCGTCTTTTTTGAATTGGTGTCTATGTGGTTTCTGGTGTTTCTGCAGCCAGCCTCAAGCGGATGCTTGATGAACTGCAGTTACAACACTTCCACATGGGCTTCATATTTTGAGACCAGAGGTTGCTACTTGCTTTGTACACAATCACACAGTTAATATAAAAATACAGTCACTAGAAGAATAGCAAGTCAATTCAGGGTCTTCTCCACTGATTGTCAACTTTTAGTGCACACTTCTTTTTTGCAGAAACAATCCTTTAATTATTATTATAAATTAGTATTATTGAGATAATAATGCCAGTTTCCACATAGTCATTCCAAAACTAAGACACATTCAAGTGTTGTGTGATGTAAAGATATAAGCACCTCAGTCTAAAATACACACTACACTATATTTCCCGTTCCTTTTAAGAGTCCACTTATTAAAGGATTGGATAACATCCATCCATTAAGACACTTAAGGCAAAAAAGCAATAAATAAACTATTCAGTAATTAGCTAAATGATCAGGTAAATTACTACAATACTGCTTCCTTAGCTTTATTTGTTGCATGTTACTGTGATAATGTATTGTAAGTGATGCATTTAAACCTAATGAGGTGAGACTGTGGTAAATGAGTGGCTGGTAAATTGATACATTGCTGTTCTTTCCACTGATTTTCCCTACAGGATGCTGCTGCTGATAGGTCTGAGACTTTACAGTGGATGTTCTGCTCCTCAGTAGTTTTTAATCCACATAGTTACATGGTTTATAACCTTTAATGTTTGTTTTTTTTAAGTAATTACCTAAACTGAATAACACTGTGAGGAGTTTGTATCTGGTTTTGAAACAATAATCTCACTTACACTGATGCCTCTTCATGACCTTAGTAACTAGAGTTAAATCAAATTGGTTATTTCTTTGCACTGACTTCAAGTGCCTGTGTTAGCAAGATGAAGTATTGAAGTAAGTTTTCAATAAGGAGGAGTTTTTAGTCTTTAGATAAAGTTTTTTTGACATCATGTTTTGTCCTCATGGCTGATACTGGAGCAGGATTAGCAGAAAGATGTTTTCTGTTGAAGTTTTGTTTAACTCTACAACCAGGGCTTTGCTAGCTAAAAGAGCTAAATGGCTATGAACAGGATTTAATGTTAATGCCGGTGTATGAATGCTTCTCTGCTCTCTGAGGACTGAAGAGTCAAACCGTGTGCAGATTTACCTTATTCAGACATTTATTGGGACACAGGAGCTCACGTTAGGACTCTGGGCTGTGCCAGGTAATACTGCACCGGTAAATCAGATCAGCTTTTGTTAGCTGACTAATGGTAATAAATTAGAGTTTACAAAGTTTAGTCCAATCAGTTGGGTTGTTATGTTTGAAAGATGCAATTCATGAAAAACATTCCTTGAAAAGAAAGGTCACTCAAACCAACGTTTTTTGTAGTGGAGGCTTTGCTCTATACATTTATTTCTATACTTGCCTATAAACAGCTTTTGCTTAACCCTCCTGTTATGTTGTTATGTCAAATTGACCCTTTTTAAAAAAAAGAAAAAAAAAAAAGAAAAATGTTAAAAGTATTTTTTTCGCTATGAAACTTCTGCTGCTTGGCTTAATTAGCGTAAACAACATTTGCATCCCCTGCATGTTTATATTACATAGATACTGGTTGTGGGTCAATTTTTCACAGATATGTTTATTGACGTTTTGTTAAATACAAACAACACAGAACCAGGACAGCACACAGACAGTGACATACAACAACAATAGTGGTACATATTACATTAGAATTTAAATGATATAGAGAAGCTTATACAAATCAATATGTATAAAGTAAATAAATAATTAAGTAAATAGACAAATACAAAAATTAAATTAAATAAAAAAAACAAGGAAGAAAAATCATAAATAAATAAATTATTATTGGTCAGTCTGCCACCGTCAACATCACTTTGAATATTGCCAAAAAGGTAGCCACCTAATCAGGGGTCTCAGAGAGGTCCAGCTCCTGCAAATACTCAAAGAACGAGTCCCACATCTTGTGAAATTCCCTCAGGGAGCCTCTCACTAAATGTCTGACTTTCTCCAACTTCACAAAGTGAAGAATGTCCCTTAACCACACAATATGGGAAGGAGGCGTGGGGGATTTCCATTTAAGCAGTATTAAGCGTCTGGCTAAAAGAGTGACGAAGGCCATGAAGGTGGTTTCTCGAGAAGAGAGTGGTGCTGTGGTTGGAGTCACACCAAACACTGCCATCACAGCATTTGGTTCAACTGATTTTCCAGTTACTTTCGATATTACATTAAAAATATTCTGCCAGTAGGAATCTAAAGCCAAGCAAGACCAGAACATATGACCAAGGCTCGCCGGAGCCTGATGACACCTGTGGTTGTGGGTCAATTTGACCCGGCAGTCAAAGTAGAAGCTAAAAGGGGTCAGAAGTGTCAAATACTAAATGTTTCTTTGCAACTGTGTTCATAAAAAAACGAGTGAGTTATCTTCATTGAACCATGATCTGTGCGAGTTGAAGAACACCATTGCACTAAATATTGATTTAAAGGGTTCGTTATGGAAGTAATAATGAGATTTAAAAAAGAGGTTTCTTGGGAGTTTTTGGGGTTCTGACACTTTTGGATCATTAAATATGCCCTGGGTCAAGTTGACCCAGGAACATTATTGCTGTCCCTGAGAAGCAAACATAACAGGAGGGTTAATCAACTAACATACTTTGCATTACCTAAGTAACTAAAATATATCAAAGCTTTGCATTTAATTTTGTCTAAAACTGTGGCTATGTATAGCTACTTCAAATCACTTTCTGATTGCAGCCAAAATAATAAAATAACTTTTTTGTAGCATACTAAGTTTTTGTCCTGCTTTCTTCATTCATTAGTCATCTTGCTGCTCTTTCAATGTATCTGAAAACCTTCTAAAGGGCCCAGCCCCTAAGCTGGAAACCACTGGTATAGCCAACGCCATATTATACGTCTAATTATGCGTCTGTCACTGAGCAGTTAGTGACATTTTGAAAAAGTCTGTGAGTCTGATAATGTAAGTGCTCAACTCAAACTGAAAATCTGCACAGAGTACCTAATAGTTGGCGTGATTTCTAAATGGAAGGTGTAGTTCATTTCTGAATTAGTCAGAGCAGCTGTCAATCAAGTCCTCCCCATGTGTGGCAAATACATCATCTTAAAATGCTAATTCTACCGTGTGACATCTCTCTTATAGGTGATTGGGCCCCACTCTAAAAGCCCGTACAGCCACAGATGCGTACCTCTGCTGACCTTTAATTTCATTCAGACTGTGTACAAATGACTTCAGCGTAGTCCACTTAGGAAAAAAAAAGCCAGTGAAAGAAAGTCTTTGCAAGATTGTAGCTACTTCGGGTTTCGGCACTCTGGCATTATCTACTCCCTGGCTTTAATGACTTCCCGCCGAGAGGAGCCACGGTGAGAGCCTTGGCAGTCAGACTAAGAATAGCATTAGACACAAGGTTATCTGGGCATTACACTCACTGTAACATGCAATTAACTCTACTCCTCCATTTTCATTACACAATTATTCATTAATGTCAATTTAATTTTATGCATTGTTCTACATGACCAAAGCCTGATTACGGGGCCCTTGCACTCCAATATCCCGAGTTAACTGGTGCCAGCCTCACTCGCAGGCCGACTAATTGCAATTTAGCCTGAGACAGCACCTCCCTCTTTAGGCTGTCCTTAATGGAGCAACTGATTCTCAGACAGGTAACGATTGGAAAGACAAAGTGCCTCTCTCTCTGAATGGAAAACAAATGCTCTGCTGCTAAGCTGTTTTCTTTGTGATAGCACTAAGGTCTGCCCTTTGTATTCAGAGAGGGACAAGAGGTAATATGTTTCCTTAAATCCTATTTGTCTTCCAATTCTATCTCCATATAGAAATAAGAAGAGCCCATTAAATCACACAGGAATGTCTATACAGCGGGAGCAATTGAATTTAGCTCGTGGACAGATAACAATTTGCATTTGCCCGGTCAAGATTAAGCTACCAGATGTGCCTTTTTTTAACAAAGAGCAAAACATATTCCAAAAATAAGTGGAGGGAAAACTTTAGATACATTTATTCTCTGTTTGGACTGTTGCTGACTTATATATTGAGATCAGTATCTGTTTTCCCAGATCCTAAAAAATCTTTGCTTTTGGTTGGAGTCATAGCGTCCTCTACTTCATATAAGTCTTCCTCGGCAGGCTGTGACAATAGTAAAGTATGCCTAACATGTCAGAAGAATCCTGGGGGGAAAAAAAAACGCTTAATATCTCACAAACTCCAACTTACTAGGTGAGGTCAAATGAGGATGGGGGAAATCTGCAATGGCAGAAGTCGTAAGTAAGCTGACGGCCTCTCTTTCACACTGAAATACTCCTTTTATTCTCCAGGTCTGTTACTCAGATCTACAGACTATTAGCCTACATAAAACAAGAATGCTTATTGCCCACTGGACTGTTTTCTGCAAAAACTTCCTTCCCAGTGAAAGTTCAGACACACATTTAAAAAAAGTCAGCTTCCTGGGGTTTGTTTCACTGCCCTTTTCAGCCTGTTCTTAAGAGTGGGAGATATTTTTATTTCCCCATCAGAGCTGATGACCGGTCAAATATTGTAATCCTTCACAAGTGTCTTGAAGAAATAAAATCATGGATGGCAGACAACTTCCTTCTACTTAATAACAATAAATCAAAAATTATTGTAATTGGCTAAGCAGCAAAAAGAACCCTCCTCATGCCCAACCTAGATCATTTAGCTATCCCCCTAAAAACATCAGCAAGGAATCTTGCAGTCATTTTTGACCAGGACTTGAACTTTGAACCACAAATAAAGAAAGTTGTCCAGTCCTGTTTTTACCAGCTCAGAAATATTTCGAAGGTCAAATCCATTATTTCATCAAGAACGTAGAAAAACTCATTCACGCTTTTATTTCCTCCCGCCTTGACTACTGCAACTCACTCTACACCTGTCTCAACATAAAAAAAAAAAATCCACTTACTTCAGACAGTTCAAAATGCAGCAGCTCGACATTTAACTAGAATAACAAAATTCCCCACATCACCCCAATTTTAGCATCCCTACACTGGCTCCCTGTTGTTTTTAGGATCGATTTTAAGACACTTTTAATCACGTTTAAATCACAACATGGACTCGCCCCTCAATACATCTCTGAGCTTTTATCCCCCCATAAACCAGGACGCAGTCTGAGATCCTCTGGCAGTGCTCTGCTTGCTGTTCCACGGTTTAGACTAAAAACTAAAGGGGACAGGGACTTTGCTGTCAGAGCCCCTCGACTGTGGAACAGCCTGCCAGAGAAAATCAGACTTGCAGAGTCAGTCCCTCATTTTATTTCACTACTCAAGACACACTGTTATTGTAAAGCTTTTATTTTGTGAATTTATTTTAATCTTTAATGTTTTACCTCTCTGCTTTTACCGTCAGTTGCTTTTATTGTGTTTTTATTGTTCTTGTGAAGCACTTTGTCACTTGTACCGGAAAGTGCTATACAAATAAAACTATTATTATTATCATTATTATTATTATTATTATTATTATTTCATTATTATTATTATTATTATTATTATTATTATTATTATTATTATTATTATCATTATTATTATATTTTTGTTGCAGAAACCCCACTTACCACTAGGGGTGTGAGCAGTAAACTATTAAGCGTCATCTTTCTTGCTAATCGGCTCCAGAAGGAATTGTCACACAAAAAAGTTATTAAAATTCTTATCATCATAGGCCTGGAAATCTGGTCTCATGTGTGTCTGATTGTCTGAGTTATTATACCGCCATCTGCCTCAAGCTTGAACTGTAGCTGTGGTTAATGGCTACTACCATAATGCTGTAATGCTCTACTACCCGGATGTAAACAAGCACAGATGACAGATCATATCTCGCAGTGCTGCTTGGTTTGGCAGTGTGTTGATCTGGAAAATGGAGATAAAGTTGGACGTAGGCGGACTGGTTAAAGGTGCATATGACCAATGAACCAGAGCAATGTGTAACCAGCACAGACATGTGGACTTCAACCTGCAAGAAGGACCGGAGTGTGGTGGTGCTAGCTCTGCTAACAGTAGCCATACTCAGCAAACCAATTTGGTGTTGTTTACCCACAGAATGTGTGGCTGGCCCTGTGTTCCGCCGTTTTATAAACATGTTTTCTTACTTTTAGCTTTGTCGGTTAGTCAGAATTTAAATTTCTGTTTAGGAAATGAGCTGCTTATGAAATTCTCTAATTGTAAAAAACACAATTGCAATGCACAAGTTGAGGTAATGACATCTGCGTTCCCCAAAATCTCAGTTTCAGTGTGAATGGTGGGTCCAAACGCAGAGAAAAAAACTCTGTTATCATATTAGAATATCCATATAATGATGATGGGCATATAAGTTATTTAGAGTCAGGGAACTATCACCCTTAAACTCAAAATACAAATAATCACTGTCATTTCTTCCTTGATTCTCATAGTATGGTCCTTTTCATAGTATTGTCATAATGAAGGCCCACAGTGTTGGGAGGGTTTGAATTTTGAGATGGAATATGGATCCACTCAGACTGTTGAGACATTTTACTCATCCAAAACGTTGGACTGAGGGATGGACAGACCTTAAAGAAATCCCCAGAGACGTGTCGGTAGCGTGGCTAAAAAAAGGCAGTGAGTGACCTTTCAGTTCCAGCCATCTGATGGTAATTAGGTGCTGCAATCCCAGTGTTTATGAAGGTATTAACACAACAACTGTTTGGGCTTTTCCTCCCATCCTGTCTCTGTCCTCAGTAATGTCTCTCACAGCAGGCAGAAGTGTTTTGTGTGATATTTTTAACCATAGGTAAAGGCAGAAAATTGCTTTGCACGCCTCTGTCAGGAAATGTGCCTCGTGTAATAATGGTAAAAATTATAAACCACGAGGGAGCATTTTTTTATACACCTGACATGGAACACATGATTAAAGAGTGCAAATTTGAGGGTTACCCCGGGCCAATTGGACCTGTCTTTCATGCACTGATTCACATCAAAGAGTCTCAGGCAAGACTCCTTAAGGCATACAGTATGTGATCAAAGCACTCTTCTCTTTGTAAATTCTATTTTATCCTTGTTGTTCATATTGTGTTTCACAGTAAGCGTACAAATCTCATGCATAATTGGGGGGGGGGGTAAAAGACATTTTAATTCTCCCAGAACCGTGTTTCATGCACAAAACAAGAAATCCTAATGTAATATAATGATTAATGTGCCTCTTTGTTGATTGACCATTGAAAAGACTTCTCTCTTATTCTTCTGTTCTGCAGACATTGTAAGCAGTAGGGCAGCAATTATTGTTCATTTTCAGACCAAGGATAATCACGGCCTTCAAAAGAAAATTAGATAATAAGCATATAAAATATGAAAGGAGAGAAACAGCCAACTAGATTCTTCTTTTGGAATAAAATAAGATGTGATTAGCATGGCCAAAGGTTTACAACATTTTGTTTGAATATAATAGATATAATTATTTCATGTCCAATTGGACTCACTTCATAACAATATATCCGGATGAGGTGAAACATGTCTGGATTAAAAGTGTGATTTCTTTTTCTGTGGCTCTGCTCTTATTGGATTTCAGTGATTTAGTGTCTTTCTTTGACCAACAAAAGTGTTTCAAAAAGCAGGATGATTCGATTTTTTTTGTCATGTATCAAAATAAATATATTGTCAGAGAGATATTAATTGGGTTCGGCAAAATGATTTAACATGTATGATGTGCATAACAGCTTTGACTGACCTCACAAGGGCTTCTGAGCTGATCAGCAGGAGAGCTCTTCATGAGGTTTGACTAATTTGTTGATCCCTAAACCTCTCATTATGAGCCGTTCCTCTCATGGCTCCATTTGATTTTACGGTTACATTTAAGATACGCTCTGTGTTGGAAATTTGGCAAAAAAGAGAGATAAAAGAAAATTGGGCACAAAAATATATCAAAAGTGGCACCAATGTCAGGTAATCATAAAATGAGCATGGAGCCAATTTGGAACCAACTTCTCAATAAGAAGATGTGAAGAGTTTGAGAAGCTGCTGAGTTACTTTATTGTATGAAGGAAATAGTTTGATTTTTTGAGAGTGAGGAAATAACCAGCTTTACTTGGCACAAAGCCCAATAACAGAGTATAGGTTCAGCTTGGAAAGGCTCCAATGTAGGATTTCTTGGATAGACATACTGGCATTCAATTTTAGCACTGTAGCACCAAGCTCTAGTGAAAGGCATATTCGCTTTATGTAACCTTTTACATACTGGTCATAGCCTGGCTCACTAAAGCTGTATGAATACAAAAAAAAAAATAAATCTGTGACTTTATTCTAATAAAGAGGTTGAAAGGACGCTGAAACAACTACAATACTGCGCTGTTTTCTAAAAACTAAATGTGCATTCTTGGGTCCGTCCGTAAGAGGAGACATTTGAGCAATTATTCAAATGCTTGTTTTCAGGATGAAGTTTGGATCGACCATTTCTTAAGCAATGTTAAGACATCTGGAGAATCTGGAGAAAATATGTTAAACAATTCATTTGCAATAAAGGATCATGCAAATATTTGGCTCTGCTTAAGACAAAATCACTTGTGCTGAAACTTGCATGACCTAAAAATGTTCATTTGAATCTCCAGGTTTACTTTGCGTTTAATCAAGTCTTTCCATTGCTGACGTGGGAGTTTTCTTCACTTTCAGTGTGTCCATATCAGAGAGCTCACATCATTTACAAACTAAAACCAAATGTAAAAACAACAAGTTGCTGTTAAACAGGCTGGAAGCAGAACTTTATATTTGCTGGGTGTAGTGTTATTCCAAAGTGTTGCGTTCGCTGTGATTTGGAGATTGCAGCTTTAGTTTTAATGAATCAAACAGCTTTAGACCGAGCTCTTTACACCACATTCAGTAGATTTGGTCAGAGCTCAGAAGTAGTTTGAAAAAAAACCCAAACATTTAAACTACCACCTCATCACAGACTCAACCACATCACCTCCTGAGTGCCTGCTTACAATTTCACACCTAGTCCCAACGTGTTTAAAGAGCCTGTCCTTACACCCTGCATGCTGTTATTAGTGAGGGGTTGCACACTGTGCACAAAGGCTGACGCTCACCATGAAATGTTCAAATGCCTTCAACAATAAACAGGTATGTAAGCACAGTGACCTCCCAATTCTATACGGTGCATTGAAAGGGGAATATTTATCGATGTCTAGATTAAAACGCTCCCTTGCTCACCTTTCCCCTCGGTGAAGTTCCAGAAGCGACGGTGGCCTTCAAGGACAAGAAGCTGCTGTGATTCATGATTGAGTATGATCCTCTATTTGTCGAGTTTTTATCATCAAAAATTCCAATTATGTTGCGCAAAGCAAGCACTCTCTTCTTCTTCCTCTCCCATGACGTGTATTTTGGACAGCCACTCACTAAATACAAAAACACGTATGTTACCAGTTGATCAATTCTATGCTGTAGAAACATGGTGCAAATATGGTGCAAGATGGTGGCCTCCGTGGAAAGGGTTCTGCTCCTTTGTTAACATGAAAGGCTCATACTAATTCTCACATTCGGGTGAGTATTCACTCATTTAAACCAAGCGGCAACCTCCGGTCTAAAAATATGAGTCAATGCGGAAGTGTTAAAAGCTGCAGTTCAGCGAGGATCCCCTTGAGGCTGGCTCCGGAAGTACCGGAAGTCACATACACATGAATGGGGAAAAGACGATCTTTGCAGCATTAATAAACATGTTTACAGCCTGGTACTAAAGATGAGTGTAGTCTGAATAGCTAATTTCTCGACGTCCTCTCACTGTGAGGGGGGTGAATTTTTTTCTAATTTGGCAATTTGAAAGATATTGAGATTACCAGTCTTCCAATGAGAGGCACAGCTGCCTGTGGGAACACTGCAGCTGTTGGCTAGGAGGCTCAAAGCCCGCCTCTTTACGTCACACTGGCTCGACAGAAGCAATATGGCTGCCGCAGCCGATTGGTCTCAAAACAGCTCTTCAGAAACAGATGGGTGACGTCACAGATACTACGTCCATATTTTTTACAGTCTATGATTTAAACATACTTATGACTATTAAATTCCATTTCTACAAAGTCTGTTCTGCTGAATGCTGCACATTATTTCACATTGTCTCTTTAAAAGCGGAATCTCTGAAAAAAAATGCCTAAAGATAACCTTAAATAAAAAAAACAAAGGCATGTATATTTTTGGATGTTGTTAGACATCTAAAGTGTTTAATTCAAACAACAAGTCGCCTCCAGGACATTCCCTGTAACAGTAAATGTCTCTACATGTCTTGTGTCCATGTTTATATCTGTCTCCTGTGTTTACTGTGGCTTTAAAAGAAAAGGAAAGAAAACCAGAGCATGGGAAAGTGTTGTATGTGGTGTATGGGCTAATTTGGTGTTGTAGAAACTACAAAATAATGATCATTGAGCAGACAAAATCTTTCATCAGGACTGCAAATGTTGATTTAGATCACAGATAAAGAGAAGAAAAAACAGTTATCAATCTGTCTGCTCTCTATTCACCTCACTCTGTTGACACAATTCAGACTGTGTTGTGAAATCAACATCCTGGCTGATTGGTGGGGATTGATTAACAGCTTTGTGCCTCCCCCAACTTCTAATTTCTTTTTTGTCTTTTAATTAAAACCCAGTTCACTTCACCTCTGGCTGTATTGTGCAGAAGTATAATGAAAATGAATGGAGAGCAGCCTTGGGCTGAGAGCACTCCTCATAAGATTATAATTGTCAAGATTAAACTCTCCTAAACAAGCTTCAGCTAAAAACATTTTCAAACATGAATTAGATTAGTGCACTCCCTTGTACAGAGAATACACGCATCTAATATTTTGTTATTGTTTTATTATTTATCCACACCATTAAATTATAAAGCTGCATTCTTTCATAATTTACTAGATCTTGGATAAAACAAAAGCAAAAATCCAAACAAGAAAACAGTTCCACGTTAGCCCAAAAATCAGCTCAGAAATGCAACGTTTCTGAACTAAAGTGATTATGTTAGTAATTAGAATGACTGCATAATTACATCTGAATGCATCATGCAGCACTTAAACTAAAGTCCTAACATTAGACAGCTCGTACTCCACATATCTTTGTGTCTGCAATCAAAGGACATATGGGGAAACATTAGTGTGAGCACAGGGGGCCCTGGATGTTAATGTGAGGCTGAACCGTCTCTGCACTCACTTCTTCTGTTGGAGTGTTGAGATGGCTCCTCTGATTGTCCACTGAGAGTTGTTTACATTTCTTCAAAAGCTCCATTTAGTTTTCCCTGACAAGGTGGAATAAGTGACTCGGCCATGATGGATGGAGGCACCTGTCCTAATGGTGGCTCAAACTGTGCCCACTAGTGCACGCTACATTGATAAATTGACAACAGTTGGGACATGCTCTGCGAGCAGGGAGAATTAGGCCACGAGGACATCCTACTGCTCACCATGATTCCATGTCAGAGCTATGGAGCCTCTCAATGTGGAGGTCCCCGAACAGCTGGGGGAACAATTGCTTGGAGGAATATATGACGATTAATGTTTTATCTTTGTCACTGCCCAGGAATAGAGATTGGACTAGCAAAAGGGTATTTTACTTTAAGGTGCCTCTATGTTTTTTAGCTTTTTAGGATACTTCCTTGGTCTAAATGTCCTCTACTGTTTCAGTTTAGTCTTGCTGCTCAACAAACTCATTTCTGTAGAAAGAAGAAAGCTGTTTTGTATTCAAAAAGCTTTATTAAACCCAATGCACGAAGAGGCTAGTGAACATAATGAAGCTAAAAGTAGCCAAAAATATCCCCCCCAAAAAAGGTTGCAAAAACTAACTGATGGTAAAAAAGGAGTTATTTCAAGAATTTATAAAGCATTGCAACATGAAACTGGGGATGACAACTTAGGGGTGAAAGAAAAATGGGAAATGGAAGCAAACATCATAATAACGGATGAAGACTGGATGGAATCATTTAGAGCAGGACACAGACTAACACAACCCGGCATGGAGGGAATTTGAATGGAAGGCCAAAATGCGGTATTTTAATACTCCTTCTATCACTTCCAAATACAGTAATACATCTGAGTTGTGCTGGAGGGGTTGTGGGTTAATCGGGGACTTCACCCATATATTTTGGGATTGCCCAAAACGTATTGATTTTTGGAAAAATATTCAAAAAGAACTTCAACAAATCCTGGGTATCAACTTTGCTTTAAATCCTTCTCTCTTTATATTGGGCATAGCCCCTGATGACATTAATGACAGAGACTTAATGTGAATGTATATTGTGAAATAAGATGATAAGAATGTAGTGACAAAGATTGTAGGTATAGGAAATTGTCTTATTAATGATATAAACTGTAAGTGTAAAGGGAATACATCTCCTCTACTTGTTGTGTGTCAATTGAAAAAATAATGAAAAAAAAGTTCAAAAATAAATAAATAATGCAAAACTAACTATCCAATGTATTTAAAAAAAAATCTGTAATTAAAATCTATAATTTTAAAATCTATAAACTGACAACATCTATGAACGGAAATCTGACTGGCAGGACAGGGGGGAAATCAGAATTTAAGCCACCAGAGCCATCTGTCATCTGTGCTTGTTTACATCTAGGTACTATAGCATTATGGCAGTAGCCATTAGGAACTACAGCTCCAGCTAGTGGCAGGTGGCTGCACTATAGCTCTGTCACGACATATTGGGCCTACAATACAAATATTCATGATTATTTAAACCAAGTAGTAATTTGGGTGCTGACCAGCCAATGTGATTTAATTGTTTGTTTGACTAAACTTGCAAATCTTTACATTTAGCAAGTACCTTACACAACCCGACTACACCACAAAGAAGTAATTGAAAACTAAATGAAATACCCCTTTAAATAGAAGAAAGTACTTATGCTGAGAAAGGTGAAAGTTGTGGAATGAAAACCATGTATGTATTTCAGTCCCTCCAGGATTTCGCGGGATTTTTTTGTGACTGTTGCGGCCCAAAAAGCCTGAATTTGCAACAGCTTTTTGAAAAAATTGCGGTGAAAGTTGCGAGTTTGTTTTTTGCTTCTTTCCCCCAATAACATCTCAGGGCAAGTAAATACGCTAAATTACAGTTGTTTTTAGAAAACATTCTTGATGTGGCCACTGACTGTATTTTGATTCTCTTGATTCACAGAAAAATGACATGAAAGGGCTGTATTGCACATTTACGACGGTCCCTGAATGCACCTCGCAGCGACTGATGCACAGTCAGTTCACGGCACTCTGAAATTAATCTGCATCTTTGATGACAAGGAGTTGATCAAAACTTACTAAATGTGTCTGATGTATCACCAAACTGGATTAAATCAAGCTGAAGACGCAGAGCTTTTTACGGTAACCACGGCAACAACGTCAAACATCAAATAGTAAACAGACGTCCCCCGGTTGTGTCTTTGTCACTAACACACACCAATCATCAATGAAGATGAGACAAATGCATGGAGGTGAGGAGAGCTGGTTCATAAAGCACACCTGCTGCAGGTAGAGACCAAGCTAACACTGAGCCCATCAATCTATAAATAATAACGTTGTCATGGTCACTTGTTCTGCCTGCTGTCCTCTCTTTTCACCTGTTCTCTGTGCGTGTTTTGTTGTTGAAAAGTGCTGATCAAGTGAGGACTTATGTTTATGTTCCAAGGAAGTCAAATTGATGACAAAACCGATGACGTACAGGGGCTGAGATTAAGGTAATTGGTCAAATTTGCGGGAAAGTTGCGGTGATTGTAAAAAATTGCAAGGCCGCGAAAAAATCGCGCTGATTGGTTGAATTTGCGTTGATAGTTGCGATCGCGAAATCGCGACTTCCTGGAGGGACTGGTATTTCCCTGTTATTTCCAAGTATAGCTGGTGGAGGCCAAAACAGAGCATAAAGTAGGGAATGTTGGACTGACATCACTCAGTTAGCTTCCAAACTCAAAATAAATCCTGATGTTGTCCCATTACTCTGGACACATTTTTTAACTGGTTTTCCACAACAACTTTATAAGGTGATGTGCAGAGTGTTGTGTTGACAGCTTTGCTTCACTCCTCAGACTGGCCCCAACAGAACAATAACAACAACCACAGAAAATCTAATTTTACTGCTTCAACAAATTGAACAAATGCACCAAAGAACAGTCTCTTTAGTGGGGACAGTCTGTTGATTATAGACTCAGGGCCCTTGTTGGCTTGAGAAATCACTGTACATAAAATAAAGATGTTTCCATACAGAAATTACATTGCACTAATAATGACTATAGGCTACAAACTGAGAGTGGTTGTTAAAAATGCTATAAAATAGTTATGTAATTTGTATTGCTGACTATCTCTCACACAACTCACACCGTTTATAATGAGCATCAGTTCAGCTTACCTCAAATGAGACTCATAAAGCTTCCCTTGGCATCCTCCCTGCTGTCTGTTTTGCCTTAGTGTGATATGAGGTCCATAACAATCAGCACCACCCTAATTATTTTTGGCACTCAAAACTTGCTCTGAAGGAGAAAAGACCAATTTGAGGCCTTTAAAATGCCTTAACCTTCTTTTAAAGAGCCAATTAGCCAGCAGATCTACCCATGAAGCCCAGCATTACACCATTTCTGTCACTTCTCTGGAGAGAAACCTATTTTACACTATTAATGAGGAAACTGCAGCCTGCATTTCAAAGTCAAAGCTCTATTGTTGTCTGTGTGCGTTTGTCTTTCAACATCTATTGCATACATGTTAGCACATGGTCCTCACCTATCAACACATACCTAGCTCTAAAGTGTTTGAAATTCAATCATAACATTGAGATGGAACTTTGCACTGAAATATATGCTACTTGATGTGTAACTAACAGCATATCTCTTTACAGACTGTGCCAGGTCAGGTTGCTCTGTGGAGAAGTAGAGAAATGGGATCGGTCAGTCGGCTATCAGCTCTTATTTTGACAGGGTGAGTGCTCTAAATTTAAATGAAGTTATTTGGAGGGCCAATCCTTGCAATTACCTCACATCTGTAATAGTTTACTCGGGTTACTCTGGTGATTAGTCAGACTCCTCAGGCCTTCTGAGATCAAATCCAGATGTTCCTCTTTGTTCACAGCTAGGATCACATTGTAGAAAAAAAAGAAATATATATAACTATCAATGTAATCCACATTATTAGGGATAATTTGTCTACACAAACGGCCTTCTATGATGACAACAAATCTAAATAATGTCTGATCTAATTCTCCTACAGGCTGTGAGTTTTATGTTGTATCACAGTAAGATCACTTTTTTTAGGCTGGAGCCTTTCTGCACTACAAGTGACTCATGATTGTTACTCATTTGTCTCATGGATATAAATGTCATAAATGCTCTCGTTTCAATTAAAGCTGTTGTCTCTTGGCTCTGTGCAGCCATGCGTTCAGCTTCGTCACACATGCGTCACCGCAACCTGCTGCGCCTTGGAACACTTTCATTCAATCACACACTGTGAAGCGACTTAGAGTACTTATAAAAGCGCTATATAAGTCCTTCCACTTACTGTAGTTTCCGTCCATTTAAAAACAGGATTTTTTTGTCATTATCATCAAACAGACTCTAATTTAGGATGACTGGGGTTGGAAACCATAAACAGAAATGTTGTAAAATAAAAATACAAAATTGTAAGGCCTCATTATTACTTTACTTTCTTTCACTTTTGGACTTTCACCATCATTTCATTTTTGTTTTTACAAAAAAAAAAAAAAAAAAGGAAAACAGCCACAGCTCTGCTTTAGCTGCAAGTTTCCTTTTTTCTCCGTGGTTTAATAAATGAATAAAGATGCTGTTGTTTTGTTTGATCACTGACCCCATTTAAAACTGAATAGAACCACTTTGCAGTGATGACCGTAGACCTACCCAACAATATTATGGTGGCCTTGCAGACTGCCTGCAGATGAGCTGTCTGTAGATAATCTGAAGAAGAACATATCCAGTGTATCTTAAGCACACCTTTACCATTTCATCTTCTGTTGTTTTTTTTATCTATTCATCTTTTCCTTTATTTCTCTTTTTTCCTTAGTTGCCTGAGAGTTAGAAATGCTAGTACAATCACTTAAAACTGTTAAACAAGGATGTAGTCTTGGTGACATCATACATTGTCTTCTGAAGAGGACTTAAGAAGCCAGAAGATGGTCGTTATATTGAAAATGCGGAATTGGTCAACCTATAGACATCGGCAAAGAGGTAGAGCTGGGTTGGCGGCTGGACTCCTTGATTCACAGCTTCAATGCCACGCCTCTTATTAATTATGCAAATCCATAGATAATAGAGATGGGCAATGATTTGCAAATATTCTAATATTTGTTCGCTTTGTAAAAATCGAAGAGTTACTTTGAATATTTTCTAATTTCAAAAGTAAAATTTTTCATCGTTTTTACCGGTGCCTGGTTGTAATACAGTATTCTTGCCAGATGGTGGCTATAGAGCGTCTTAAAGCCGTTTGCTAACCGCATTAAACAACAGAAGAAGAAGAATGCTAACTGCATTAAATAGCAAAAGAAGAAGAAAACATTAGCGACAGTCGCAGCAATTTTCTCCGTTTCTGAATCTCACACACACACGTATTTCCAGAGACTAAGCATGGCTGTAAAATGTAAACACACACGCCACGCTGCGTCACAGAAACACCAACGTAAAGATCAAGACAGACGCTGTCAGTGCCCTCTACTAGCCACACCTTGTCCTACTGCTGGTCAATGCGACTGCCACAAAAATGGGCTGTTAATGGGACAGTTGTGTGTTTGTTTGTTTGTGTGTGATTATTCAAATAATTGTCAAATGTCGAACCAATGACCATCGAATAGTATTTTGGCTTGAAATGCCCATCCTTGATACATAACTCTAAGCTTTAATACGATCAAAATGCATAAGATGTTAAAAAAGCTCTCACTGTGTGTATACTGTAAAGGCATGAGCCACTTCACTGTTTTTTTTTCCTTTAACGAAAAACGTGTGTTTCTTCTGTATGATTGGCTCTTTAACATAGGACCCAATGGGGCTCTTTGGGCTTTTGGAGCCAGCCTCAAGTGGACACTCCAGGAACTGCAGTTTGTTGCACTCTCACATTGGCTTTGTTCTCTCTTTCTGAGGAGCTTTGCATGCCATTTCTTAAACTACAAGAATATTTATTCAACGGATATGTTTGTAGCACTCTGCCTTATCTAGCTTTACATAATCTATTCTATTTTGGTGAATTTTGCCTCCAAAAAGTAAACTATCCCATTATCTAGGCAAATAGTAGTATCAGATCAGGACTTGGTATTGGCAGATAATCAATAATAAAGCATGGGATTGGGATCAGGGTGTCATACATTTCTCTTTTAAGTCCATCTTAAACACAAGAATAATGCTTTTTACCAATTCCTCTAAAACGTATTGGAGTGAGATCAAATATTGTTGTTACTTTATGATGTGCCAGCTAAATTAAAGCAGAATCATTACAGTCACTCCTGAATTATTTTCTTGTTGTTTAAGTGATTTGAACTATTCTTATGCAATATATGGAGTCAGTTACGCTCACATGCTTTAACTTGAAGATTTCTTTGATTGAAACATTGTGGAAACTTATTTTACCAAGAGAAGAGGAAGTCTGACAAAGAGAGAGAGAGAGAGAGTGTTGGTGTATTTTGAGGAGGAGTTGTTTGTGTGATATCAATGTCACACATTTCAGGATTCACCCCCCTCTGAGTCTAAAATCATTATAGGTTCATAAGCAGTTTGCTTTGCTTCTACTTGACTTTTGTCGTTTTGTGATGTTGTCATCTCCTCAGCCTTGATGTCGGGAATTATTGGACATTTTGAAAACTGGTTAGCAAGCTTCAAAGTAGAACTAATTCATCCTCTGGGCTTATCATACCTTTCGCTTTGAAAAAGCCACATAGCTTACATGGTTATTCAGTGCATCAAAGTCTTAAAGCTTTGGTGATCAAACAGCAAATGCAGGAAGTTACTGCCTTTAAAAGTACAAAAAAATGCAGAAAAATCAAGGAGCATATTCATGACTGAAGTGTCCCAGCTTGGTGAACTTGCACTGAATCAATCAAACGCAGAGTGAGGCGATCACCTATCTTACTGATAGCTGCTGAGTAAAAGTTGCATAGCACAAGGCCAGACAGGAACAAAATCTAAGGCTGATCTATATTCTTGTTTGGAAGTAATATGACTTCCTACATACCTTCTTGTGATTTAAATCAAGGTCATTAACTGTGATGTGTTGGGGGATGCAGAAATTGGGACATTAATCCTGAGGAAATAGTTATCTGCCTGAGGAGGTGTGATCCGAATGCAATGGGACTGGATAGTGGTGGGTGAAAAATGTGACAACAAGTCTCTGTCACCAGACATTATCTTCCACAAGTTTTCCACATAACTCCTGAACTATTCAAGATGTCACCGAGGGAGGAAAATCTAGGACCGTACCTCTTGTTCCCACGAGCCTCATTTGCTCAGCTATTTATTGCGCATAGCTGAATTTCCCCCCTCTGTTCTGGGCCTACTTCTCGAGAGGAGAGACATATTAGCAACAGGATTTACCTGCATTTTTGATTAGAGTGATGGTTGCCTCACAAGGTATCTAAGCCACTAAAAGGGCACGTATAAGAAAGAAAGTCCTCGAGTTGTCCTCTATGCAATCTTTCAAATTTCTAATTACAGATTCTGCATAAAACTAAGCCTGCAGTTTCAAGACTTGATTTTGGTATCAGAGGTGCAGTCCAAGTATAACTATCCACAAGGATTCCTGTAGGCATGTTGTGATACAAACCCAGGACTCATCAGCTCCCCAATTAATGATGATTTGCTTCAATGTATGTAACTACAGCTAACAATCCATTCTTAGAAGTTGTTTCTTAACTCCAACACCGTTCTGGTTCACAGTTTGATAAGCAGATTCAGAGGTGATGGCAACATTCAGTGAGGAAGTCAAGGCTGAAAGTTATTTATTGTTGTTGCAAGGGATGCAATCGTTTCGTTGACTGAACCTTTGAATGTCTTCCCCCTCACTAGCCAGCACAAGAATAACTAGTTGGAAATTAATTATTAATATTATAATGATTGTAGGACATATGTATGCTGTCACGCAGCCACTTAACACTAGCCTGAGCAGTAGCTCCTGTTAATGCTACTGCCATACTGTTATAATGCTCTGCCTGTGTGACAGATGGCATATGGTAGTGCAGTGTGGTCTTGTTCAGCTCACCTAGCTGGAGTGATGCGTAACCAGCACAGCCATGTGGATGTTAACCTGCCAGGAGGACTGGTGCTAGCCGTGCTAGCTTTAGCCACATTATGCAAACCGTTCTTTTTTAAGTGATAATTTTGGCGTTTTTGCCTTTATGATAGGACAGCTGAAGAGAGACATGTGGGGAGAAGAGAGGGGGGAAGGCATGCAGACAGGGTAACCTCCAAAAATGTACCGGCCAAAAATATGTTTCACCGGCCAAATAAAAAAATCATGCCTTATATGATTTAAAATAATTACCATACGTTTTTATTATGAAAATACAACTTAAGTCAGCCAGGACCGAGGTTAGCCAGCCTCGTCAAATTTCCAGTTTTCTTTGACACGTCGTATAGTGACATTACTCTGTTTAGCTGTCTGTTCCTCTTCCTGATCGTCTCCTGCCTCTCTGTTTATCCCTTTTGTTTGTGGTGGCTTCACACCGGGAATGTGTCGCCACATCTTCCTCGAAATGCTCTTCCCGCCGTGCTTCTTAAAGCAAAGGGAATGAATAGAACTCCAGTGGCTGACGTCACGCCGTTCCTGACGTACCAAATTACAACACAAGTACAGTGCACAGTGAGGGTCAAAATAGCTGGCAGTTGGCAGACATGGAAGAAAGTATGAAAACAAAACCTCACATGCAATGCAAAATTTTCCATCAGCCACTAGCAGGTGTGTGTTTTTGTTTTACATGCCAAACTATTTTTTTATCTGCCATTGGCGCTTGGCGGGTTTTAATTTTACACCCTGCATGCAGGACATGGTCGCGGCCAGGACTTGAACCGGTGACCTCTGAGACAAGACTACAGCCTCTGTATGTCAGGCGCTTCGACCGCTAGGCTACCAGGGCCCCTGCAAAACGTTTTGACATCATTTGCTTGCAGACTCTGTGATCCTTTGTTAAATAATTTGTGCTCAACTTGAACTGTTTTCTGAGTGTTGTCTTACCTGAAGCCTTGTCAGTTAGTCTGGCTTCAAATTCCTGTTTAAACAACTAAGAAAGGACTCGCTTCTATGAGACAAGAAGTTATGATAGAAAGACATATGAAGAGGTCATTTGCAAAAAACAGTTAACTCACTTTTGAAAAATTTGAATTTTTTTTCAAAAAACCTATTTTGTCTCATACTAGCTTTTGGTATGATCGATCTACTGAGGTTGGGTGGCTTTGACTAAGTCAAAATAACTTTACTAATCAGAGATTTCTTGAAAATGTAACTTTATTAAGAATCTATATCAAAAATAAATATGTTTTTTGAAAATGTATAAAAACTAAGGTATCTCATTTTGCAAATGAACTCTTCATATTTTGATGAAGTTTGTGAACGTATTGTCCCCTTAGCAGCATCACAAGCAAGCAAGTGGTTTAACCTTCCTCTTCAATATTTCTTTATGAAATAAAATGATGAACAATTCTGAGATAATTTGTGTTTTGACATAAAAAGAAAAGATAAAAAACATTCATGAGGATCATCTATGACCAATCCTCAAGAAAAGGTTCACAAGTCAAATTGGACATTTTTTTCTGTTTTTTCAGCTGCCTTTAAATCCATTTTTTTTCCATGTGTTACCCAGTGGTTTCCCTTTCTGCCATATTATATAGAGATTTTCTTATTCTGTGCATGTATTAATTAGACCGGTGCATCTGCAGCTGATGGCAAAGGTAAATCCCTTTGTTGTGAGCTGGCAGGTGTACAAAATGTCTAAAAGCTGCTTGTATTTCGTGTCGCTGTCCATGTCCTCACATCTCACTTCACACATCACATTAGCGGTGTATTCTTCACTTAATGCTAGAAAAAAAATGATTAAATCTGCGTGTTTCATTTGGGATTTATTTCTACATCACAGTTAAATTGTGACCAAAGGAGATTAGTTAAGCTAAACCAAATCTAATTTCAGCTCTGCTCCAAATTTGCATATTCTGCAGCTATAACATGGAATGATTCACCTTTTCCACTTCCACAGATGGGATCATCAAGGATCAACCGATGCATTGGTGTATGTAGATTTTCCTTTTTTCCCCGCATTAAGTAGCTTTTGATAAAGTCTTAATTTCCTTACTACATCATTATTAGCGTTTGATACCGACGTGCCATCTGGCAAATGTTAAAGCACAAGCAGATAAGAATTCATAATGAATATGGTTGACTCTATGACAGATTGTAATAAAAGAGAGGGGCTGTGACAATTATCGCAGAGACAGAGCGTGAGGGCATTTGACAATGTGGCAGGCCGGCACTCGCTAATTGCAAAGCTGCTCGTACATTTCCACAATCTCTCCGACCATCAGTATTCCTTTATGTGCAATCACATCCTTTTTTGAATGTTTCCTCTCCTAAAATCCCACTCTGCTGTGTAAGTCAGATTGTGTGTTTAAATGGATTTTATTTAGCAGATAATTTGAGCTCAGTGATATATAACAGCAGACCTATAACACCTCCCCACCTACACATGGTGAGAATGAATCCAAATCGTTCTGTTTCGCAGCCGTGTCAACTCCTCCCCAGCACCACCTGTCATCAGGATATTTTGCAGCAATATCAGAAGAAACACTTTGGAGGTTGTGTGAGCTGTGTGCTTTCATCAGTGTCCCTTAATTAAATCTACCTTTCCCCAGGCTCTCCCGTGATCTCTGCAAATAAAATACAGAGTAAACACACCTAATTAAAGAAGTTAAAACACAACCCTACCAGGTTCTGCCTCTATGTCAGTGGCTGGCGTATCTGCAGAGGCTCTGCAGTGTGCTGTAATTCCTCCCCGGCTCACAGTCAGTGCAGGCTAAAATCATGTGTCATTAGTAAATTACACAGGTGCCAGACTGAGTTATCATCTTGAGTATGAAAAGCTTCATAATAACCTAAGGAGGTGCTTCTAAAACGGTCCTATCTTTTAAGCTAAATGAACACGCCACACTGATATGAGATTATCCAGCTTTAGAGCAGACACTGTTGCCCCGAGGCCTGCAGCCAGTTTATGATGCACTATTTTCCCCTAATCTTTTTCAACCTCAACAAGCACAAGTGCAGGGTGAAAGGGAAGAAGGGATGGGAGAAAAATGTGTTGTGCAGATACTACATTTTTTAAGTTTTTATAACACGATCATTTCTCAGAAACCTCTCAGAGTACAGCTGACAGTGGTGGGAGGTGTGACTGCTATGAAATTCCACAATTTCACTGCTAAACAGCTGTGTGGTGTTGTTCCTTTCACCCAGGCACATTATAATGGAGGGACGGATGTGCTTCAGTGAAGAAGTTGGATAACAGCAACAAAATAACAGATTTGTGTAAAACATCAAATCAATTCTCAAGTTAATTTTTCAGAAAACTTTGGTTATAAGTTTTTTTAAACTACCTGCTGTGAATCTGTTACATGATGGATCCTGAATTTAATCACTGGTTTTCACTTATCTATAACAAAAATACTGAATTAAGTCAGGAATGACTCAAAACTGTTCTATGTTTGGATTTTGTGCCGGATGACACTCACCTTGAGATTAAACCTACCTTTATTAATCCTAAAGAGCAGACGTGTGTCAGACCTGCAGACTCTTTAAACCTTAAACTAAGATGAAAACCTCTTCACACTGTAAAGTTAAGGTTTATTTCTGATTATATTTCTCTTATGCGGTCTACTAATGGCATATTAAGTTGTTATGACTTATTTGTGTGTGACTTTGTAATAAATCAAGCTTCATTAAAAACATTTAGTCTTCTTCTGGTTATTTGGAAAGCCTCTTTTTGGTTCTTTAAAGTCCCTGAAAAACATATTGAACAGTTTTGGTATTTTTCCTTAAAATGACTTTATCATAACTGAATGAGCTTTCATCAAACTTGATATTAATACACTTAACCTAAGGTATTATTTATGAAGCACATGACCTTTAATAAATCAACTCGTCTACTTTTAAAGGACTGTGTGGGTGTGGTTTGCTCGGATTTAATTGACTATAAGCAAACAAACCAGCAACTGCCATCAGTCAGATTCTAACGCAGCTGAATCCAGGTTGGTGCACAGAAGTGAGCAGGATTACCTTCTACAGCTGAGAACTCCACACTTAAAACCATTTTAATTGGGCATATATGAGAAGTCAAACACTCATCGATCGAAAATAAATATTTTCAAGACCTTTAAGTTCAAAACAGTCCTCATGCTGGATAAGGCAGTCGGTAATTTACAGGAGAATGTGCAGTTCTTTAGGCGTGGAGTCATGTTTTAGTTTTAGTTACAGAGCAGCAGCCTAAACCCTTTTGGACAAAGAGATTTACATATTAACTGAGATTGAAGGGGAAGAAAAGAACAGGTGACTGGGTGTCAGGGACTTTTAAATATAAAACTCAGATCTGATATTTCAAACTACTGTGATGTTATTTTGTTTAGCTAGTTTCTAAAGCATACACTACCAGTCAAAAGTTTGGAAACACCTTCTCATTGAAGGATTTGTATTTATTTTAATTATTTGAAACACTGTAGATCAATACCAAAAGACATCAAAACAATGAAACTATGAAAGAAAGGTATTATTGAATTAACAAAAATGTACCCACTCTTGGTATTCTCTCAGTCTGTGTGTTTGAGACCATCAGTTGTGTTGTTCAGAGGTAGGGTTAGTACACAATGGATAGCCATATTTGACTACTGTTGTAATCCAGATTATGGTAAAACCAGATTATTTCACAGTTTTGATGTCTTCAGAATTAATCTACAATGTTGAAAATAATTTAAATAAATAAAAAACATTGCATGAGAAGGTGTGTCCAAACTTTTGACTGGTAGTGTATGAGCATATCAACTGGATTTATGTGTGGCCAAGTTATTCAACACGATACAAAAAAACAATTACAAAACTGATTTTTTGACATCACATGTACAGAAAAAAAAATCTTAAAGTGTTCCACAAATGTAAAAATATAAATAATGGATGTTATTATTTCATGCATGTATATAATAATTTCAACATAAGTTTGAGAAGCAGATCTGAAAATGTAACCGGGTGACTTGTATACAAACAGTCCTGACGCTCAACTGATATGTACAATTTACAAACTAAAATATAATATACCAAAAGAATAGAAACATTTTGACAAAGGTTTCATTACTTTCTGAAGTTAAACTTAACAAAGTGACAAATACTGGTTCTACCTATACAGACATGCTGGACGGCATATCTCGATTTAAGGCCCTCGTTAACAATAAAACCCCCAAAACATGTAGATGTGTGTTTAAGGAAAAAATTATATTCTATGTTTTTTAACCCTGTGGTGGGGATTAGACAGTTTGAACATTTTATCTCACATTTTTATGACAATAACATTTAAAGCATTAAGTCTTGAAATGGCGCATATAGATATATCACTCAACCTTTCATTTTGAAAGAAGGAAATATTAATTATTGCATCATCTAGATTGTTTTAATGAAAAATGATTTTTAATGGAGGTGATAGAGGTAGGACAAATGTATCTGATATAATTCATTAAAGGACTTGGAAGTTAATGCCGTTAAAAATGTTCACACACGAAACATTATTTAACAACTTCATTTGAGAATTTTATGGAACCAGCCAATCCACAGTAACAGAAACTCAGTGTGTGTAAACTGAAGCACAGTTTTAAAGTCCTTGCTCTCTACTTGAGATTTCCACTCAAGCTGTTTCCACTTCCACTTCACTTCACTCTCTTTACTCCACATTTATCTGACACAATTACTGTGCAGGAAACAAACAGAACAATGAATCAGCTAACACAATATGAGACATTTTTAGAGAACAAACTTCCCACAAATATGAAGCTGAGACAGTTTCATACAATAACTGTTAGACATCAATATTTACAACTAATAAGATAATATTCACTCATATTGTAGTATTTACTTCAGCTATTTCTCTGCTTTTATAAAAGTTAAGAATCAGGGAACTTCTTCTTCTACTATATTTGAAGCACAAATAAAAATCATGATAGAGAACTGAATCTCAGACAACCCAGAAAACATGACAGAAAGTCTGTTTGAATATCGCTTCATGTGAAAAAAAGTTGTCTGCAAATGAGAAAAAAAACAGTTTTTGGATGTGTACACCTGCCTGAAAAAAGAAGTGTTTTTGTCAGTCAATAGCTCCTCCACTTACGGCCTCCAGTATGTGACTGTCTAACACTTATCTCTGCAGGACTTATAGGAGTTAATGAGAGCAGCTTGACAATGTGAGACTACCTGGAGCCTGAGGGCCTGTCGGGGAGTGAGTAAACCATTAGCCATGGCCCCGGGGCAAACGGCGCCCTAAAAAGTGAAGACTTCTGCAGCACCATTTTATTACTAAGTCTCCATGCAAAGGCTGTCACTGTATCGGTATTTACTGGAGACAGGGACCAGCTGTTTTGTCCTGTTACTGCCACGGCAGATATCTAATGCCGTGTCCTGTCAGAAACCTGAACCCAAGCTGGTCAAAACAGGTCTGAGATATAACTCTGACATACAGTAATCCCTGCAAACAACACACATACACTGGCTTTTTAGAGAGGCAGCGAGAGTTGATACAGACAAGAGTAATGGCTCTCTCACCTGTAACATGATTCTGTCTTTAGAAGGAGGCCTGAGGATGGGTGGAGGTGCCCCACCCTCAGTCGTCCCCGTTGGACACCACTGTTCTGCGGCTCATTGTCTTTGTGTGATGGGTCAGGAAGATAAATCCTCTTTGCTCTCCGGTTTTGCAAACAGCCACAGAAAAATGATAGCCCTGGGAGCATATTTTTGGCATCATATAAATAAGAAATGAAAAAAAGGGAAAAAATTATACCCCTGAAAAAATCCTCCCATTTGCAAGCCATGAAGGAACCACAAACACAGGCCTGTGGCACACTTTTAGAGACCAAATCAAGTCAGTAAAACTCTGTTTAACACTCCTTTATGAAGTTAATAAGCTGTGTGTACACACAATGAATTAAAGGGAAAACTCTTCACACTCACTGAACAGTGTTAAGGATATTTGACTCACGTTTTCATCGGATTTCAAAACATTCTTACCTAGTTCTTTTAACTGAAATACATTCATACACGCATTTTATTTTAGTCCTAAATAAACAGATTTATCACATTTATCTTATTGTTTAAAATCTGTTGTCCTGACACAAGTAGTGAAGTAGTGAAAAACTCTGGGACTTGCCACAAGCTTATCAGAACACAACTTAATAACTGTAGTGTAGCTCAGTTGTGAAATGTTGTACAGATGTACATGCAAAGAGGCTGATCCTCCAAGAGGGCAGCCCTGGTTCATGTCTAATCTGCGGCCCTCTGCAGCATTTCTTTCTCTGCTTTCTCTCCCTAGTTTTCGACTTTACCTTCTGTTCTTTCCTCTCAATACAAGATTAAAAAAATAGGTTAAAAAAATGACTGTAGTTAGCTATTGAAAGTGTGTTGATGTATTCATGTGTATAAGCAATTAAAACTCTATCCAAACATGTATTGAGACATGCAACTATCCATCTGCTGTATTTTACAGGAGTGTGTGTTAGTTATTGATAATGAATACAACAAAGTCAATTTGAGCCGATCATATTTCATGTTTTAAAACTCCTCAAAGTTTTTGCTCGATTGTTGGGAGAAATGCAGAATCCCACCACATGAACTTTTGAAGGATAAACCTGATAAGTTGTACAGATAATTCACAGAGTTATCAGTGTGTTCTAATTTATGCGATGGACATAAAGATAAAGACTTATAAATGGTATAACAATTTTTACTTTATAATAACATGGTGTTTAATTTTTTGAGCAGTTCTTGTCACTACAATATAATCTTTTCCTGATTTCTTACACTCAAAAATGTCTTCAACATAACCATATACCATTTAGCACAATAACATTAATAACAAATGAGCCAAACTAAAGTTAACTGACCTTTTCACTATGTTTGATACTCATATTTTAAGAGAATCATCAAATAAGAAAATTAACAGATCTTATGTGTATTTCTGAACCAATAAATATGTTAATAATAACAACATTTTTTCAGCTCATTTTGTCCTCTGAAGTCTAGGGGTGAATAGAAATGAAGATACTATATTTCGAGCGTGCTCTGAACTGATGAAAAAAATAATAGAATTTCTGTTAAGATAAATTCAGACAATAAAGTGATACAATGAAGTTAGTGAGCGTCGAAAAGTGTAACAGACACTTCCACATTTTATCAATATCTCTTTTTTTCCTTCTTTAATTAAAGCTTCAAACCCTCTTGATTGTTTCCGGAACATTAATAAAACCCACATGCTGAAGTTTAAAAGACTCAGGTACTTTCCACTCCACCCTGCAGGGATGGAGAAAGTTCTTACTTATTTAAGCACAGCAGAAGTTTTTTGGGGAAGATTGAGTCAAACTTTTTAAATCTTGAATCTACAAAGGTTAAGAACACCGGCTGATCACCACACTTGGGCTCTTTTGAGTATAATACAATTACTTTGAAACACATGAAACAATTGCAAACATGGAGGTGATTTATGACATTAGCGGCGAGCGGTAGAGACCGGCACAAAGGGAGATTGTATGAAGATTACAGTGATGAAATAGTCAAATTTATTATCTTGACAGCTGGATATTCCAATTTCTTTGCCGCTGAGCCATGTAGATTTTCCAGAGTGCAAACACGTTTAAGTACTTCTTCAGAGTCAATTAAATCAGATACTAGTTAAATTACCATTTTTATTAACCTACAGGTTCACATTTGTGTAATTTTAATCACTATTGGAAAGACTATTAGAACGGCTTTCCTATGAAGACAGAACGAAGGGTCATTTAGAGAGCGGTGGAATTAATCACACAGTGTCACTTCAAATCTACCTTTCAATTCTCTTTAAAGCTCGCTCTGTGATTTACATGTGCATGGAGAATTATCTGTGGCTAGTTAAATGAGAGATTAGGGGTGGCCACTGGCTGCACCCACCTAAAGCTCCAGGAGACTTGAGCATCACACCTGAGCCAAAGTAAGATTATTAAAATGAAGGTTGTAGAGTATTTCAGAGGAGTTATTAAATACCCAAAGTTCAACTTTACCATCAATATGAAGCTACAAATCATCTTCTATTCCCCTGTACCTGTGGAGTCGTCCCTCCTCTGCTGTGTGCAGCGCGGGGTCGGCCTCCGGAGCGTGGACAGTAAATAATATACCAAGAGAACATTAACCTTTAGTTGTGGTGTTAAGAAGGAACCTCAATTAACAAGGGTAAATAATCCTTGTGATTACTTTTGGCCGGCCTTTATCTCGTACATAACCTAATTAAATGGACCATCCAAACATAAAACCACAACTAATCACCAGCTCTGCTCAGGCATTGCAATATAACTGTGTGGGTTTTTAAAAACACACCCACGCATGTGCAAGCGTGCATGAATCCCTGACACACACACACACACACACACACGCACACACACACACGCGCACACACACACTTATAAAAGATGTTATGGTTAATAAAGAGTTTCTGCTTTGGAAAAACTCCTTCAGATTCAATAAAAATGGTCTAGAGCTCACCTTTGTGATATACCGACTAAATTAATCAAAACTAATTACAACTGAAGGATGTTTTAAAATTTACTTACTATCAAAATGACCTTAGGTGGTCGTTGGATGAGTTATTAATGGATGAACCAGCGACTGCAGCCTTCAAAACACATTGAAAAATCAATTGAAGAGATACAACATTTTGCCTCCTCGTTCCACCAAAATATCTAGCAAATTATTTCATGAATGTTTGTTGATGCTTTCACCTATACAGTGAGATTATTTAAGGCATCGTCTTTCAAAAGATCTGATGATAGATTATTCATTTGTCATCCTTCAAAGGGAAATGTTTTAAAGCTTGAAAGGTTCAATAGAATATTTTCATTGTTTAAATTGAAGGCTTAAGCAATGCAAAGCACCCTTGCTTATATGCTCAAAGTGTGACTTTGCTCAGTATGACCATTAGCCTATGGTTGCTCATGTTAGTGTTATCATGACATGTGAGCCAACTTTAGGAAAGGTAAGCTGTGGTACTGATAGGAAACAGTCAGCCATTGTCTTTAAGGCTTTTCTCTCTGGTTTAGTTTTATCATTGAATATTTAAGGTACAAAGTCTTAATTTGAAGTGTTAAGAGTAAGTAAACCCACTCAACTTGACAGTATTAAGTTTATTCTGTGTTGTCTTTAATTATGTGACTTCATGACTATGATTTCATTAAACAAGAACATTATCCTTTTAAACTGTAGCAGGGACGACTGAAGATTTGTTGCTGGAGAGAAAGGCCAAAAAGCACCCAGCTCTGGTCTACCTCTGGATTGTTTTATTGTTGTTTTTGTACATTTGTGACTGCTGAAGTCAACACCAAGGTTGTTTCCTTGGTTGGTCGATTGTAATTTGAGCCACGTGCATGTTCTGAGGTTAACTGTTATATATATCCACATATTAATCAGTACAGGAAGTATACCTTGGTTGCAGCTAAAATAGTGGAAAATTTGGTTCCTTTGAGTCTTGTTATTTCAATCAAATCACTGGTACATAAATATACATTAATTGTCTGTTAAAGTTTTTGAATAAAACTGAATTGCCGGCCAAAAGGTATTAAACTAGAGGAAGAAGAAGTCTGGTGTTCAGAGGTCAAAGTTTGCAAGTTTACAAAAGATAAGGAGGGAGGGGGTTCAAACAACCTGCATGGCCAATCCCATCAGTATCATGGATCTATTAAAACCAAAATGCACCTTTGACTCTCTTCAATTGGAAAGAAATCTGTCAACTTCGTCTGCTGCTGCTTCTGTTGCAGCCATACTAAGTACAACCAAACTTAGCACCAAGCCGCTTACTTAAATTAGCACTACAACGTTGAAATATGTGTGATATCAGCAGAATAAAAGCTAGTTAGCGAACTAACCAAAGTGAAGTACGGTTACATTATGATGCGTTCAAGGTCGGGTCAGTTAAATGATTATTAGGGAAAGGTAAATGAAAAGACTACTTGATGTGTTGAAATGAATAGCAGAGAAAATCAGTGCATCATCATTAAAAAGACTGAGCATATATCTCAATTAAAATACAATCATTTATTTCCCAATCACTAAAACATTGGGTCTCATCTTTCCACTAAATAATATAAGGATGTATGGATAGTGGAACTGATGAGGGCTCAGACTGTTATGTAGTCTTGGTTGTGATATAAAAATCAATAACAATAATTGATCCCCATGCTTAGTTGCAGCTCTACTCCAGTTCATTTCTTGTTTTTAATTTTGTCTGACATGGAACTTAACTCAGTCGAAGGTTGGCCTCATTATAAGTCACTAAAGAGAAAAGCGCTAATGAGATGATTATATCAGAAATGTGTTTAGAACTCAGAAAGAAAGGTGTTAAAGATGTGACTATACTTTGTTATTTGTCTTGTCTACATGATGCTATTTCCTTTGTGGACATCATTTAAGTAAATAAACAGTCATCAGAAAGATTTAAATCCCATATACAGTAAAAAAAAAGTACAAAATAAAAAAATAAAAGTCTGCTCATTGTCATTCTGGAAGTGTTTCTGAACAGTTTCTCAGTGGACAGTTGGACTCTATCTGAGGCCTTGGTGTAATAACATCAGATTTGGTTTTATTGTGTTTGCAGGTTGGAATTAGTTTAAATAGGCCATAGGAAATTGACTCCATTTAATCTGAGCATTGAAATGTAGACCGTGTAATCAGTTCCCGTTCACATGTGGGCCAAGATAAGACTGGTTTTATTTGTGTGTAAATCTATCCTGAGAGGCCTCATTCTTGGCCATGGCTATAGTAAGCCATGCCTCCCAGCTATAGCAGTGTGAGTGAGTGTGTGTGTGTGTGTGTGTGGACATTACTGGTCCTTCACTTGGGTCCCCACCCTCTGCCTCAGGATCCTTGTGTAATTGAGAGATGATCTGGGCATCGCACACAAAGCATGGTCACACTGCCTCGGGAAGTGAGCACAATAATCTTTGTAACAAGGCGAGGAAGACTCTCCCTCTCTCATGGTGGAAATAAGGAAATGTAACTCAGGGGGAAATAATCAAATTCCTTAAGTTTATTGTTAGCTAATAGAAAAAAAGTTCACTTGAAGCAGAGAAGTCAAATCTGGCATGTATTATAGTGTGTGTACTCTGGTGCCAGTCATGCTCCTGTACAAACACTGTTCTCTTTGTTTCAGCCAAAGTTGCAGTGTAATACAATACACGGACATATTCTCCGTCATTTGCATCCAGATCTGTTACTCTGTAGTGGAACAATGCATTATGAAGCAAACTTGATTGTGAGTTGTCACCTGAGCCTCATTCCCTTTAATTGCATGCGTTGTGTGAACACATATGCATACAGATGGCTTATTTGAGGAGTGAATGAAAAGGAGTTCATTTGAAAAACTACAACAAAACCATTTGTTCCCAGCAAAACAGCACTCGCTATATGACAAATGATGCTTTAGTCTTATGAATAATTCTCAAATTCTAAGCAATCAAGTTTTAAAGATATCGTAAATCCTGTTTAAATGGCCTCATTCATTACACAGCGGATATGGGAGGGATACTAATAAAGTGTTGCGTCTGAAATTGTCACTGACTTCATGTGTCGCTGGGAGATGTTCGGTGCAGAGCTGATGTATGGTGCGACTGACTGTATGGTGATGGAAATGTCGCTGTGGCCTCGTTAGCATTCTGCTGTAACCCTCAGGCACGGGTGTCAGATTCTCTCAAAATTTACAGCTCAGTTTGGAACCGAAAGAATCTGTGCATAATGGCTGTGAGGGGCCTTATAATAAAAATACTGATCCACATGAGCAAGGTCAGCTATGAGGAAGACGTTGATTACTGAACATCTGCATGTGTAAGAGGTGAATAGTGCAAGAATATGACGTTGAATAAGGTGTCATTAAATGCAGTTTTGATCAGTTTTCTGGATCTCTTAAGTCACTCAGACGAGTGTTATATTACATCGGGCCTCCTGCATTATCTGGTTTTATGTGCACTTTTTTAATGCCAATAAATCATTATAATGAGGCTTCTGCCATATTGACTCATACACACTGCCATGTACCGTCCAATGAGCAGAGAACTAAACAAAATTTGTGGGACGGCGGTTGAATAATATAATAAAACAAAATCATGATTATTATATTACATGATTATCTTTCATTATAATAACAGGTATAAGTCAAACAACTTGAGCAAAATGTTTTTGATGAGGAGTCTAAAAATGTTACTCTGATAACACTCACCAACATTCAGAGGAGAGACATAATCAAGAAACATCTCCAGCATTGAAATCTGAAACCATCAGGCTGAATAGCTCATTTCTCTATTCACACACTGTAGGTAGGGATTTTTTTATAACTCATTAGTTTTGAAGATATTAAGGTTACCGATTTTGCATAATTAGAGGCACGGCTGACTTGACTGACAAGCTGTTAGCAAAGAGGCTAAAGGTCCGCCTTTTTGACTCATGCTGGGTTGACCGAAAGTTAGTTTGAGTCAGAATTTCCAAAACAGCGACTGCTTTTGATTGGCTTCAAAACTTTAACAACACACATGTTTGATACAGACTGTGGGCCCGATCTACTAAAGGTTTGCATGTATAAAAACACGTGCAAACTTGATAGCGCGCGCAAAGCTGACGTACTAACCGGGAGCACCGAGGATTGCGTCTGTCAAATGAGCAAAATAGCACTCGCAAATCATTTAGCGTGTTTGCCTTCATGAATATGCAGAATACATGTAGATCATCAGAACGTGCAAAATACTGGGAGGAGGAGATGCAAATGTAATCATTTAGCACACGCAGTGTGATCTATCAAACCTGAAGCAGATAGCGCGCACTGTATTTGCATCTATATTTAGCACGTTTGAAAGGCAGGTGCAAACTGGCACAGCGCTACGCACACATGGCTGCAGTCACTGTAAAGCTCATCATAACTTTACAACATGCCCGCAAAAGCTGGGCTTACAAGCATTACTAAATGTTTTAGTCAATCAAACCAAGATAACAAAATAATAATAATAAAACAACACAAATTCAAAGCAGTTCAGCACCACGGATAGCGACCGCATCATTCTGACACCCACTTTAACTTTTTCAACTAATGAGAGCACAGTAGGTCACTGTATCAACAGATATACAGTTTATTAAAATTGGCACAGCGGCCCACATTTTCACATACAAACAAAAAATCAATATGAAGTACTCAGCCTACTCACCACTGTTTGGACGAGCCTTAAGCTCCGCGGACTTGTCCACGATGCACTGTATGTCCATTTTCTTTGATCTGTCATTCTCAATAAATAACATGACATGTCCACTCAGTCTATTCTGTCCCATCGTGCTCATCAAGGGGTTTTTAGTTAGTTTTAACTTGAATGAGCGCTCACTGAGCTGCGCCAGGCATCTCTGCGTAACTCCTCATCTCGTGCTTGCAGCAGTGTGTTGGGGCGAATTGACTCAAACATGTTCCCAGTTCCATTTAAGCTGGTGAATCTTTGGGACAGTTGCTGGATGATGATATCAGGCATTGAAAACGCTCACCCGAAAGTTGCTCCCTGGGACAGTGAGGCGACTGTCTTCATCCAAGTGACGGCTAACTTTTCTAGAGCAAGAGTGGCAGACTAAGCCTCATCAAATCGCTCTCTAAACTCCATCAAAACACTGATTGCGTTTTGGAGTGTAGTAGATGCGTTTATTTCATCGGCAGATCTTCTGTTTTTTCTCACATCATTCACCTTTTCACAGATGGCCTCCCAAATCGCGTTTCTAACGCTGAGATGTCTGCTGGAGTTCACCGATGTGTTTATTTCCCTCCTCCATGTCTTCAAACTTCATTTATCGCTTAAGACCACTCTGCTCTCTCAAACTCTACATGGTGACAGCTGATAGCACACGCAAAATCCTCATTAAAATAGGGCGGTCCGCACCACTTTTGCACTCGTTATCATTTGCGCACGCAGTCTTAGTAGATCACCCGCAACACGCCCAGAAATAGCACGTGCACAATTATTATTTGCACACGCAAAGTAGCGCTCGTTATTTGGGATCTTAGTAGATCAGGCCCTATGAGTATAATGAACCAGGAAGCCACATTTAACTTCTATTCAAGTGTAATAAGAAAATTGTGCGATATTGAATGCCCCGTACATTCTGTATTCATGTTGTTGTTTGTTAGCACGTTACACTTGACATTATATCACTATGAGAAATGTAAACAGAAAAGAGAACAACTTTCATTTTTGCTGCCATAAAAATAACTCGTATATATTGAGAGAGTATTTAAATGCAAGCAGCCGTTAAAATCTCCTGCCTGTGTAGCCCCCCCGTCCTCTTTCAAACGTCTCATTCCTTGAGCACTCAGCTAAGAAGGGTAGAAAATGTGAATTACAACTAAGCTACTTAACCACAATGAATTAAGGCCTAACATTTGAAAATTTGATACTGAAATTACTGTCATTATGGTGCATTATGTCTGAGCATAATGATTGCTTTGGCGCTGTTTGAAGACAAAGGCAGACTCTGGGGGGAAAGCATAGTCGGAGGAAAAGTTGATTTCATGGCTGTTAATGATATGTGAACTTCAAACCTTAATTCTAGCAGCCTTCATTTCCTGCCAATTCACAACTCTTCTTTTGTTACCTACCTAAATAGTAATGCATCTGCAAATGATTTCTCTTTCTGTGGACTCAGAGTGAGCCATACCCACAGAGAAATACTTGTCAGACAGGAGAAAATTGCTCCTTTTCGGCTTATGTTTGCTTTGTACAACATGTGCTTCAGTGTCGGATGAATAAGAGAGAACATAGTGGAAAGGCTTAACAGGAATGCACAGAGTGTTCTAATCTATTACCACTAATTGATGGATTTGGAGAACAACACTCAAACCCAGTATATATAAAAGCATCTGCATCTTTTAGCAGAAGAGTCAGATACACTGCACTTATGCAGAGCTTTCTTTGGCCTCTGCTGTGTTTTTGTGGGAGCAAAGTTTGCACCAAATGTTGAAAGTGTTGACAAAGAGATGAATTGCATACCAAGATCTGGGACCACACAGTAACTGTGACCGCGCTTTCCTCAAGGCTTTATTATTGAACTGCCAACACAGACACATGGAAAATGGGTCTGTACCAGCCTCCATTTTTTAGGATGTTTCCAAGGTTGCAAACAATGTGGAGAGCAATTGGAGCTGTTATTAATTCTCCATCAGTTTCAGTTTGGATGCCTGAAAGCCAATTAAAGGAAACTTAATTGAATCAGCCTCAGGACCCTCCTGAACAGGAACTCAAATGAATTGTGCTCAGGGACGGATGGCAGGAAAGAGAAGGAGGGCATGGAGGTTAAATAAAAAGGGTGAAATTACCGAGACCGAGTCTTTGCTAGGAATAATGGCTTCAGACTGACCCTGCTATGATGAAAATTAAATCTTGTTTGCAACCTTATCCAACCAAACCAGCTGCTGTAGTTTTTGTATGGTCCTTCTTTAGTTTAAACCTGACTCAAGCTGCAGACAAACTTCTGTGTAGAATTCCTGCCAAATAACAACATTACTGGAGACAAGCACTTGACAGCAAGATAAAGAAAGGTTTGAGGTTTGGCTGAACTAAAAAAGAAAGTCCTCAGCCAGGGTGTTCACTATCTCCTTCTTTAGTTAGTATAAGAACTGATTAAATCCCAAAACACTCAAGAGTTCTTACTGGTTTAATACTGGCGATATTGAGGTCTTATACTGAGATGTACAGCCATTTTATCCAATGTTTGTGTGGGGGTAAAAAAAATACAGTTTCTTCAATGTCTTCAATTAAACTCAAATGCTGAAAATGAAGTTTAACTGTTAATGCTTTTAGACAATGTCCAGTCACATCTGAGAGTTCAGTTTATCCTGCATAATTCTGTGCTATGAATTAGAGTGTACAGTTTGGTTTGTTGTGATTTTGGTCATCCTGGTCTTTAACCTTCACCAAATTTCAGTCAAATATGAAGCAAAGAGAAGGCTTGCCTTGCTTAAAGGAACACCCCACAGGAATCAGCAACATTACCAACAATTGGTAAATGGACTTGTACTTATATAGCGCTTTTCTAGTCTTTCTGACCACTCAAAGCGCTTTTACACTACTCATCACATTCACCCATTAATACCCATTCACTCACTGATGATAGAGGCTGCTATGTAGTGAGGGACCATCAGTGTTAGCTAATCTCATTCGTTCACATTCACACACCTCTGAACAACAGAGGGAGCAATCCGCGGTTCAGTGTCTTGCTCAAGGACACTTCGGCATGTGACTGCCGGAGCTGGGATTGAACTGCCAACCTTCTGATTGATAGTCGGCTGACTCTACCCACTGAGCCACAGCCGCCCCTGGTAAGCAAACTAGTTACTCGTACGAGAGTTTCCAACATACGATATATACAATATATACAATATATACGTTTTACCACATACTAAAGATAATGTATTTGAATTGCAGCTACTGGTCAAAATGTTTGTAATAAGATCAATCAATCAATCAACCAGACTTTATTTATAAAGCGCTTTTCATACAATGACATTGTAACACAAAGTGCTGTACAAAATATTAGGGGTGTAACGATTAATCTACTACATCGATGCATCGATTTATATTCCTATGATCCGACTACATCGATCTGTGCTCGGCAAGTTGGCCTTCAGGATGACATATTACGATCTAACATAGTTTTAAAAGGTAATAAATCGATTGTATGGATACGAGGAAATAACGCATTGGATTTAAGCACGGCAGACTTTATATGGATGTGTGTTTTTTTGCACTTTTAATGATAAAGATGATGATGTCATCTCCACGCGCCAGCAGACAACAAAACATAGCAAGGTGGACGGCAGAGGAGAAGCGGACGAGCCAGAGATGATCAAGCCACCATTGCGGTCCAGCGTGTGGAATCACTTTGGCTTTTGCAAAGATGGAGATGTTCTTACTGTCCTTTTATTGAAAATGTATTGCATATTGAAAATAAGAGCAGAATTAATTGTTGTTTACTTGTTTGTTTATATCCATAATTAATTTATACCTGATTCATTTACAAGAAACAACAGGGATCTAGGACTGTCATGTATCAAGGTATTTATTTCACAGTCAAACTGGTTGAATTTTTGGCTAAAAAGTTACTGAATCGATTTCAAGTCACTGAATTGTTTCAGATCGTATCGTTATATATACATATACGTATGTATATGTGGTGTAATATGTATATATAATATACTATATAATATATATAATATACTATACTATATACTATATAATATATATAGTATGGGAGGTAGAACCTTCAGTTATCAGGCCCCTCTCCTTTGGAATCATCTACCAGTCAAGGTCTGGGAGGTAGACACCCTCTCCACTTTTAAGAGTAGGCTTCAAACTTTCCTTTTTGATAAAGCTTATAATTAAAGCTGGCTCAGGCTTGGACCAGCTTTTGTTATGCTGCTTGTTATAGGCCTAGACTACCGGGGGAACTGGTGCACTAACACACTGGGATCCTAGCTCACCCCCTTCCCCCCAACTCCTTCATCACTTACTTTAACTCTGCCCGTCCTACTAAAATTGCTAACCATAGACCTTTCTGGAGTCCCTGAGCTCCATTGTCTCGTAGATTCCTCTGAGCTGCCGTAGACATGCTCCTGCCGTGGACGTTCTGGACTCCAGCTGATACGGACGTACTGGACTTCAGCGGCAACAGCTTCTACGACTCGTCTCATCACTATCACCTCTCTCTCTTACTCCCCTCTATCTGTCTTTCCAGACCCAACTCAGTCGAGGCATGATGGCTGTCTAACATGAGTCTGGTTCTGCCTGAGGTTTCTGCCTGTTAAAAGGATGTTTTTCCTCACCACTGTAACTAGCTAAATACTGCAATGTGCAATGCTCATGATGGATTAAGGTGGGGTCAGACTGAGTCTTACCCTGTCTTGAAGTTGGGTCTCTGTTCATAATTTGACATAGAGTGGTCTAGACCTCCTATGTTTGTAAAAGCGTCCTGAGATAACGTTTGTTGTGATTTGGCGCTATACAAATAAAGATTGATTGATTGATTGATTGATATACAGAGGCTGTAGTCCTCGTCGTAACGATAGCTGGTTAGACTCCCTATCACGACCCCTTGTGGCAAGACATCCCCCACTCTCTACTCCCCACATTTCCCATCTCTCTTCAGCTGTCCTATCTGATAAAGGCAGTAACCTCCCAACACTGATAACCATGATAGGCTAACTATCTCCAACTTCCTGATCAGAAGCTAGTAGTCAGCCTAGCTTGCTCGCTTCATCCAAACTGAAATACAAACTTAACCGTGCCATCAGTCCTTTTAAATTCTTAATGTTTTAAAGGGACATGCTTTAAATGTTGTCCGTGGTATTTTCAGAGGTAGTCTATGTGGGCTTAGTGTAAAAAGAATAAAACATTCTTGTATTAACATGGCAGGAGAGCTAGCTTTAGTGTCAAGTGAAACTTTTCAATGCCAAGGGTAGATGCACTTCCCCGATGGTTTGCATTCCCTTACACATATACACACAACCCCTCCCCCCTCTAAAAAAATAAAGAACTCCAGTCATCCTTTGTAACACAATCAGAACAGTTAAAAGAAAAATCAAATATTTTAAGTGTCTCAAAAAAATAGATTCAAAAAGCAAACACCTTCTACTTCAGGACGTTTCTTTTGTCCACCATAGTGCTTCACACACACTCACACACACACACGCACACACACACACACATACACACACACACACCAAGACACACACACATACACACAGACACACAAGTACTACCTCAAGGCCATGTTCCATTGTCCTGGGAAAGCCAAGAGGAGGAAGTCCTTTCATGTGTCATCTCCTGTCACAGTGCTGTCCTGACAGAGGCTTAGTGACATTCGAGAGGCCTCGGCAGAGTGTCCTGCTTTTAGTCAAATGAAGAGTCTGGCAGCTGCTACATTCATCAAAATCAAAGGATAATCTGCTTTCCATATAAAATCAACTGATGATTAACATTTTTTTTTCCCAATGAGGGGGATAGGAGTGTTAATGCTAGCACCTTTAAGGAGACACTTGAGAGACACGGGGCGGGGAAGGTTCAGAAACGGTGCAGAATTTTGTCTGCAGATTTGAAGTTTTGTGAATTATAGCATATAAACTAAGCTCTCTCATGTAGACGGGCTCAGTCTGGTTTGTTTTCAGCATTATGACTTTTTAGCCGCCTATTTTTTAAAAAACAGTTAATTTGAGTTGGTATGTCTTAAAAAATACCAAATATTACTTGCATCAATACACAAATGATAGAATGGACACATATAGTGAAATGTTAACAAAAAAAAAAAGGATTCATTCAATTGTTTTTATTATTCTGTTATCTTCCTTAGATGTACTTGGCATGATTTTGAAATATACATATATATTGCACAAACATCATTATAAATTCCTATCTGCTCTGAATTTTTTTTATTTTAGTGTTTAATATCCAAAGTGGATATGGTTAGATCACGGGTTAAATGAACAGATGTGGACATGGTGTGATATCTGAATCTTGGCCCAAATCATAATTTTATGTCAGGGTAGCTCTGTCTGAATCAATCTGCAAGCAATTGAAATTCCTGGCAAAGAATAGAATTGTTGCAAATGGCCTCTGTATAACTGTTGTTGGGTGTTTTAGGCCTCCAAGGCGTTGCAGCTTTTAATACTACATATTTAATCCAGATGGGATTTCAATGAAACACTTTCAGCTTGTGACCTTAATTGGGATCTGACCACTCAAAATCTTTAGTACTATAATATACAGAATATAAGTCGCTCCATCATATAAGAAGCAGTCTGTTTTGAGGGTCTCTCAGAGGGAAAACGGTTAAAGCGGTCTTCCTGAGGGACGATTTCTGTCGATTCAAGTCCATTAAGTTTACAATGTCTGACCAGTGCCATGTGTTTTTGCCATGTTAAGATTGCAAACCTGCTCAGAAGAAGAGCTCTGCCTATGGTTGCATTGATATTTGTTAATACTGCTTACAATCCCTTCATGCAGAATCACGTCACCCCCCTCCTATGGTCACTTTTCTTAAACTGAGGATTATTTCCAATCCAACCAGAACTCCATAAGATGTATTTACTAATACTACCGTTTTCTCTACATGCATGGTTCTGACCTAACGAGGGAGAAAAGCTGCCAAAGTGGCATCACCAGTCTAGTCAGTATCACCATGTATCCCACCATGCTTTGTGTAGCAAAGCAAACCAGTGCCATCTTTAGCCAAAATACTGCACCAAGATACCGCTCTGCATTTTATACTGGTATATCAGCTGCACTGGTGAACAGTACACTATCGACTTTTTAGATGGTATAAAAATAACACCAAGGTATTACGAGTGCGTTTCAGACACCACATTTTAAAGTTTTCATTGATTCTAACTCTCTAGTTCTTCACGTTTTCAGGAGTTTGTGTTATTTTTAACAATTTAAGTGACTATTATTGTTTCAGCAATCAGGAAATGTAAAAGCCCTTTATCAAAGCCATTCCTCACTTTCAATGCAAAATTAATACAGTCTGTGTAACAGGGTTTTACCTTGACTTTTTAAATATGAATATAATAGTAGAATAGGGGTTATATTTCATGATATTTCATATCAAAGCTATTCGCTGAACAGCAATACAAACGTCCCTTTCAAAGAGCAAGGACTTAAACTTAAAAACTAGGAAAGTCAAAATATTATTTGTCTAGATTAATATCTATAACCACTCAATAACCAAAATTATGCAGTAAAGCATTACATCTCCTTCCAGAAGCACTGACTCATGTTCCCATCCTGCTTTTTCTGTGAAGAGTGTTGTTGTTCAGGACAAAATGACAATACCCACATTGATTTAACCAGCATTTGATATCTTCTGTCTCTCTGACTCAGCACGCTCCGTCAGACTTTTTTATGGATATTTCAGTGCATAGCCGGTAGTTTTTTATTTCTTTCTCTTCTCTGTGCAGGAAGTTCATAAAGCCCTGAAAGCTTTAGATCCTACATAACCCTCATGACCTGATCAGATTGATCCTTACTTTGTGAAATTGGAAGCTGATTTTATAACCATGCCTCTTGCATATCATTTCAACCTTAAAGTGGAAAATAAGGAAAGAAAAGGATTGAGGAATCATCTTTTGTTTTCCCTCTCTGTTCTTTCTTTAGAGGACTGAACCAACTAACTCATCAGAAGAGGACAGCCTACACTAATCTAAGCCCTTGTTCAGTGATCAGCTAAATTATGTTTTTAAATTATTTTGACATGAACACTTCATAACACTCTCAAAAGTTTCCACACGGACGACCTTGATGTTTTAACACTCAAACTTCTTCATTAGGAGACTCAAGCAGGCAGGTATTTGGTTTGAACTACCTTAGTGATAAATGTTAAATTGCAATAATGAGTTAGCCATGATAATAGGTTGTGATATGTTATTTGTTTGCACATTTGAACCAAGAGGCTCCTAATGAAGTCCACTTTTATTCACTTGTTATACACTCTGGTCAAAGCACAGCAGATGCAAACTTACATTTTACGCTGATGACTCAGTCATGTGACGCTCCAACAGGCACAGAGTACAAAAAGCTTTTTATCATTTAGCTAAATACTAAATACAGTGTTCTCTTAAGGTTCAATATAAAGTGAAACCACTTAATAGGAGTGCATATATATGTCAGATCAGTGAAGGGAATAAATAATAAGAATACAAACAACCAATAAAGTTGTCTTTCGAGTAATTAACAAAGCTGCAGATTCTGTCACAGCGTTATGTGATTCCCCATCACATATAGAGAATAAGAACAAGCACAGCTGCAATAAGCTAACAAGAGAGTAAACATATTAGAGAACATAAGAGTCAGAAGTGTTTAGTTAATATTTTTTAATATAAAATATTAATATAAATGTATCACTGCACTTCAGCCTTTCTTACCCTCAGGTGTGCAGGAACTACACATTTTAAAATACAAAAAATGTAAAAGAAAATATATGAGTCATTTTATTAATATCAGCCAACAGAAGCATATTATTTTCAATTATCACTACCGGCTCAAAAATGTTTTTGTTTTGTACGTCCTCACCACTTACCACTGTTGATTAAAGTATCAGTGGAGTGGCTTTGGTCATGTTGACAGTTTAAATAAAAGTTCCCTGTTCAACTCTGAGGGTTCTCAGAACTCTCTGTCCCAATGTCCACACAGAGATTTTTTTTAAAGTATGTTTTCTTTTTTTTCTTATTAACCCATTAATCATCTGAAAAACAAGAGGCTGATGTATCATAATGCTGTGTTTTTAATTTACCTTGTTCAACATCTGACTCCAAAAACATGTCTTGTTTTACTAAGTTCCTTGATATTCTTCTGTAAATGATCTTCTTACTCTTAGCAGATACATGAATGTTTTAATTAAAATCTTAAAGTATAAAAAGAAGAATGCTTTCATCATCAGAAGTTTAAAAAACAAGTTATCACCGACAGGCAACAAACAAGTAAGATTCTGTTCCTCTGATGACATTCTGACTTTCAACATTCTTCACCTATTTCTTTAAATTACAATTTAACCTAAAAAACAGACATCCATGAGCAAAGTGATGCAGCACAAAAATATTAAATGAAGAGAGGACATTAAAGCAGATCTTTTCTTTTCAGGACACAGTCCTGTAATGGCTCCTGCAGTTATCAGGTAAGGAATCCCTGCTGGTTCCAAGAATTACTGTTTTTTATTAAGGAGCATCATTAGACACACAGTCTGTCCTCCTGACTCCAGCTCTGTGTTGGACATGGGCTAATCAGGGCCAAGGAAGAGAGCTGCGAATCTCTTCCCCCTTTACATCTCCCCACAAATGTCTTCTCCACCGGACTCCAATCAAAGGGAGCAGAGGCCATTAGGCGGCTCTGGACCTCCTTTTCTTTATAATTACACCCTCCTGGACTGACCGAGCACCAGCTAGCCCTCTGCTATTTGCGGTAATTAGTCCAGAATGTGAGCTGTCAACATGCAAAAAAAATTGTGCCAGTAGGCCCACAATGCCACAGCCACCCCCACTGTGTTCAACGACAAGCACCTAGCCTCGGCCACTAGAATGCATTAACTTTCCCCTCTCTTTTTTTCCCTCGGCGACTCATGTCAAATCCAGGTCCCTCAGAACAAAATCTTAATAATTAACTGGCAAATTTTAACATGATTGCTTGTGACACACCTACTCTGGTAATTATTGCTTTGAGGCCATGTGCTAATGAAATTAATGCATTCATTGCCCTAACAAATTAGCATAACTCATACAAATGGCCCACATTTGAAACCCCGGTGCAAGGAGAAGACAACACACAGGAAAAGATGCATCATCAAGAAAAACTAAAAAGAAAATGGCTGGCATTGAACTGTGGACGGTATGATGAGCACTTCTTCTCAGAGTCTAAATGGCTAAATCCTCTTAATGCTAACCACGGGTGATTGCAGTCCTGCATTAAAGAGTGATAGCAGCACAGGACCAAATGATTATCATTATCATCATTACAGTCATTGCTGATCTACATATACATCTCTCTGTGGAAAATATTAAATGGCTGTGCCACTGCAGACATTAAAATGTTATTATACTGATGCATTAACTTACTGCAGCAAAGTTCATATCAATACATAGCAAAAGCTTCTCAACAATCATTCTCTAAATGGCACAGCTGCCACTCGCAGCATCCACCAGTCCTGCCACTAACCCTGTTCATGGCTGCTTGGTCACTCAGTGGGATGTCTCTCAGACATTTACTGCTCCGCATTAATAATTGATGCCAATGCCATCGGTACAATGGACCAAGACAAGTGCAATAGTCGGTTAGAGATAGTAAGGAAGTGCAAGAAATGTCCCCTGTTAGGTAAAAGAAGGGCAGAGATGGTTTTAACACCAAAAAATGTGTTTGCCTGAAGCCAAATACTGTCAGGGAAACAGAAGAAAATGACCTCCAATGAAACAACACGGAGTTACATTATTACAATCAGCTGAGAGGCCTCAACCCGGCATGACAGCTCATGCTGTTTTTCAACTGACTATTGGGAATGTGCACGTTTAGTCGACTAGGCGATTAAATGTCATCATCCTTAGAGCTGGCACCATAATTAATAGCCAGTTAAACCAACTATGGATATTTGTATTAATATAATTTTATTATCTCAGCACTGAGAATATTTTGATCTAGAAAATGGTGATAAAGTTGTTTGTGGACTGTGTCTGGTTAAACTATCATTAAACCCCTTGACCAGAAATCAATGGCAAAGTGCAGCCAGCACAGACATGTGGATGTTAAACTGCAACGAGGACTGAGGCCTTTTTGTGCTAGCTCTACTAATATTAGCCGCACTACCCAAACCAGTTTAACATTGTTTACATATTGACTCTGTTATCCTGTGTTGAATAAACTGCTAAATTTTGACTTTTTTCAGTGTTTTCTTACCTTCAGACTTGACATTTCTGTTTAAACTACTGGGAAATGAGTCACTCCAGAACCTCTTTAGTGGTCACAGGCATTCTTAAAGGTGTCTTGGACTAATTCTGTGAATCTCCTATTTTGAATTTCAATTCAAATAGTAATAGTTAAAAACCAACAGTGCAAGGATTTTTAACAATGCTTGAAGCATGTACAATTATGAAGTCCTGTACTCTGTAGCAAACAAGAACCTGAAACTGCACACCTTTTAGCCACCATGGGTGAGGTCTAAATGCCAATCACTGTAAAGATATTGTAGCCACAATAGTGCTTTGAAAAAATTGTACGTCTTTAAATGATTTTTTTTCGTTTTACCAATTTTCACGATTCTGACTTTACTCGTCTTGTCAGAATCGTGAATATTGGCGACTTCAAAACCTGTGTCTAAAAATAGAACAATCACTCAAATGTAACCATGTTACCTTGTATGAGAAGGAACCACACCCCACAGTGGCTCTGAATGGAAACAAACGTGTTTTGCCTGGATGTCAGTGGAGACTTCCCCTCAGACTAAATGTTTCATTCAACTGTCATCAGTGTGTGACTGTGTGTGTATATGTGTATATGTGTGTGTGAGCCTGTGTGCTTTCATGTTTAAAATATCTTAAAATCCTCAAAGGTCGTTGTTAGAGTTACTGTGACATTTCCTTCCACAGACTGGATTCCCCCTCATACATACACACAAGCACAGACAGCAAAGATCACATTTTCAACCCACTGCTGTAGAGCAAACGATGAATAAAACACTCTGTCTCCAGCTTGTGATGCTTTGACCCACAGCACAAGCATGAATACATACAACACATCAACAGCATAGTCTCTAATCTCAGATGGTTAGTAATGTGGCCACCTTGTCCAGCTTGCAACCCCATCTGTGATGACACATCAGCCCCACCGTTTCATAGGAATAAAGCCACAAACACAAGACACAATGTGTTGATGGAAAATTTGCATTAGGCATGTACCACAGGAAAGCGTGATTAATTTCTGCTCATGAAATGAATACAGATTTTGTCATTACATGGCTTATATCCTTTGCCAAATATTGTAATGTTTCTCCCTTCTTCTGCGCAGCGAGTGTTCTGCTGCAATAATAAGGAATAAAAGACAGCTTAGAGCTCATAAGCAACACAACTGCTAGCAAATCAACTAAATCACAGAGCAAAACAAAGACCTGATTGCTCATTAGTATTATGGATCTGCTCTGCTTTAATCTATTTTCTGAGATGCAGCCACTGTTTAATGACTTAAATGGTGTTTGTTTAAATGCGTTATGTACATTTCACAAAGGCAGATTAAAAGAATGAGACATCATCAGATGTCTCGCTCAATCTTTATAAAGCCGCAAGGAGGTTTCTTACTTTTCTCCTTCTGATCATTATTTAAATATTCATTTTGTGAGCGTGAATCAAGAGTTTATAAGTAAAAGGTGATGTAGACTCTGCAAAAGAACAAATTACTGTTTGTAACTTTCAGTGATAGAAATAAAATCAGACTTGACAGATTCACTTACCTTGGCTTTGCAGATGATGCATCGCAGCCTGTCTTCACTCCCACAACCCTATTAAGGAAACATTATGTTAAAGTATTTAGTGACAGTGAACCATCAGTTCAACAATCCCACAAAAAAAACCATTACAAGTTTCACAAAGAAACACAACAAGTATGAAGAAAACATGAAAATCTATTTATAAAAATTAGAGAGAGAACTATGAAATATTTCACTATGTATAACAAAGAAATAGAAGGAAAACACAACAAGCTAAGAGGAGATACAACTACAGCCTGCTTCATACTCCTGCGTTGGCTCTACGTGGTAATCTATGCCGTAGGTCTGCAGAGCCCCGTGCCCCTTCATGAAGCCGGACGTGTTACTCCTTAAAAATGTAACTTTGCGTTGAACTTAGCAGACTGTTAACCATGTGATTGGTCCACTGGGTAGCCTGTTGGTTGTTCTTTTAGCTGTTTTCATTAACTGTTGTAACTTTACTGTCAAAATAAAAGCGCTTCTGTTACCAAAACGGGAAGTAAAGAAAAACTGTCTCAGGAAGTAAAAACAGGAAAACGAGAGTGTCAAAAGAAATACCTTCAAGGTAATCTCATCTCTAAATCGCAAACATAAACTAGATTATCTACTCCATCACAAATTTGTTGAACAAATAATAAATTGAATCGCAAGCCGAGCATTGTGGATTGTGTTACAATGTGAGTTGAGTGAATAATTACATCCTTCGCCAAATCATTCTAATAGGAGAAAAAAATCTCAACTATTTTACAAAACTCAGGTACTAAATATTAATTACATTTACAAAACACAACACCCAAAAAAAAAAAATTATAACAATAGCAAAAAAAACATCAAAAAATGTAACATCTCACAAAGAAACACAAACAAGAGTAAAATAAACACAATTTCTCAAAACAACAACCTCTTACAACATTAACATACAACACAAACAATGTGATAATTAAAACCTCACTTCATTAAATCTCACCATGTTGTGTATTCTTAATTGTTGTTTTTCTTTTTTTCATTGTTGCTGTGTTTTCACCTCTTCAGTTATCAAGAGTTCGACGTTTTCTGCACCAGTTGACATTGTTTTAATGTATGCACTTCATCTTCCACTTCACAAACCAGAACTCCACATGACACAAAAATAACATGTTGACAATAATCTTTAAGCAGGTGCTAACTATCTGAAGATACCATTAACAAGAAAAAGCATTTGTACAAACACAAACTGCCAAAGCCACTGCTAATATGCATGGCATGTAGGAGCCCACTTTGATAGATGTTAATGGCATATAATTATAGAACACTGCTATTAGGCAATGTGATTTTATAAAGAGGACCATTGCCCCTGGCACTGTGGCCTGATTGCTGTGAGTGTTGGGCTAATGAATGTAAACCAAGTCTGTTTGCAGTGATGAGAATTATCAAGCCATGAGAGAGAGACAGAGCGAGAGGGGATGAGAGTGGTGGGGGTGTGGGTGGGGGGGGGGTGCTTAACTCACTTTTCACACCACTTGCAATTAAACAGAAATATAAGCATGCACACTCACAGTCAAGGGCATACTTGTTGACACACATGCACGCACAAAAACACTAACATCAAATGTGAAAAACATATCAACAAAATGCAGCATGTCATCTTCTCAGCATGTTTTTCATCTGTTCACACGTTATCAACTCTTAAACCAATGCTATATTTAGCTGCTATGTTGCTAGCATTTTCACAAGCCTTCTTGTCACTCCCTTCCGCCTACTACTGTGTTTTATTTCAGATGGGTGGGATTACAACAATTCTTCTGCAGAACACTATTACTATTAACTAGACGAGACAGAAACCAGATGTATTCAAATGGAAAACCTATTTATCTGTTGTGATAGCAAGTGTACAGCATTACTCTCCAAAAAAACGCCTGTTCTTGCTCTGTATTTTCTCAAGCCGTCGTTGGGTTGGGCAGTGAGACACACCAGGCCACACTCGACTGGTGCGGTACGAGCAATACAGTCCTCCCATGCCCTTGTACTTTGTGCTGCGAGGGGTTTCACCCCTCTAGGAATGCACTCCCTATAATGAGGGTCAGGGGTCAAAGTGCTGCCTCGCCTGGAGGCCGGGATCTCCTAGGCGCACTCAGTCACTGACTCTGTCCCTATATTTAAATCCTGCCTCAGGACATGTTTTTCAAAGGGCATCTCCTAACTAGTTCCTGGTTACTAATTAGTTTTGTGCCATGCTATTTGTCTTTGGGAACCTGGGAAGGAGAGGGCGGGGGTACAAATGAGGCAGTCTAAAAAAAGATAGCGTATGGTTAGCCTCAGTGCAGATGATAATCGCTGAGATAGTCCTCTGCTGCGAACACGCTTAAATACATTTCAACAGTTGTGGGAATGAATGCCAGCACAGTTTTGTCGTGTTTGACTCAGCGTGCCCGCTGTTTAGTGACAACATCTGTGTGATACTGGTGTGGGTGAAATTAAATAAAGACGAGGAATTTGGCCTTTTGTGTTCAAGCTGCTTTTAGGAGTGCTAACGGTGCATGCTATCACTCCCAGCTGGCTAACTCTCTCTCTTTCTCTCTCACAAGTCAAATCATTATTGGATTACATTTTCTGGCTTCATAAAATGCGGTTAAGAGCCACTTTAGACATATGTGCATGACCTGCTTTCTAGAGATGGCTATCAGAGCAAAAGTGACAGGTCAATTGCTGATTTCTGTTCTGTAAAAGGGAGAAGGGCTCCCTACCCTGAGCACTCTAAAAGGTCGCACACTCTCTCTCCCTCTCTCTTTCACTCTGTCTGCTTCCCTCACACACAAAAAACTAAAGTAGTCTTGTAGCAGCGGCGCACACTCCCAACAGAGAGTGGGCTCCATGTGTGTGTGTGAGTGTGTCTCTTCATGAGTGCAGGCTTGTGTGTCTGTATATAATTGTATAGTGGGAAGACACACACTTAATGGAAGTGGCTCTTCACTCTGACAGCTGGGTGGTGCAGATGAAAGGTCTGCTGTAGCATGTTGTCTACCACTTGTGGAGTATCAAAAGAGACCCAAAGCTCACAGGAGGGAGCTGCACCACAGAAAGCATTTCAGAGTCTGAAGCACTTTTATCTTTGAACAATATATAACGATATCATGTGATAATTAACCAAATTAATTATGAAAGTAATTAAAGTGAACTACTGATACCATTTGTTTTGATACTAAGGATGTAAGGATATATCGCAAGACGGTAAAAAATCGATACAAATAAGGGCGGATTAAAATCGATTCAACAACATTTGTATCTGGATATTATTTTTAAACAGTAGAAGGCTCTATCTGCATTATACTCCTCTTGTTCAACATCATTAAGTCTCTTGCGCTGCTCTCTCATCACTCACTGAGTGGAGGTGTTTTAAGTTTAAAGCATGTTTCAGAATCAGCTGACTGAAGGTGTTGCTCACAGCGGAGACGCTCAGCTGGGGGCTGCAGCTGAGTGACAGGTCTCCACGAGCGCTTTTTTTCTCCGCTGCCGGACTGATTGTGACCCGGTTGCGCTCCAGACTGACACATGATCACATTTAAATGCTTATTTTCCTCAATAAGAACGAGAAAACTGGACACTGAGTCCAAAATCTGATCTTGTTCAGTTGTTCTGTTGCAGTAAATCCACATGTTGTAGTCTGAGTCTTCACTCCAGCACCATGCGTCCACAGAGACGCATGGTCATAGAGATTTTTATAAGCCTGCTCCTCACGTTGATATTCAGCGTGTTAACATTTTGAACACCTCAGTATGTTCTAGCTGTTTAACACCATCAGTAATATACATTGTGTTATGAAGGAAAATTTGATTTAGGGGAAAAAAAACGCATTTGGCATTATTTTTGACATGGAACACTTTTACGTTTTTTAATGAATAAACGATAATTTATCGTTACATTTTCAAAGATCGATAACCGAAAATACTTGAAATTGACATTCCTAAGTTAAAGAGATTTACCTTATTTGTTTAAATATTTAATACTTTCATTTGAGAATTGTTCACTTTCCATTTCTCTATAACTGTTCTGAAATTTTCCAACAAGGTACTTTTGAACGGTGATTTGAGTTTTTTTGCAAGGTGCTGAAAAAAAGTCTGCAGTGATTTTATTTGAGTTACAACACACCTTAAAAATGAAAAAGGATTACTTTGTTTACAAAGAAATATAAGAGAACAAATATATATTGAACTGTCCATATCTGAGAATTGATATAAAACAATAGTTATTTAAATTTCGAGTTCAATCCAGGTTTCTTGAAAATCGTTAGAGTTAGACCTCCTGAAGAGCCAAACAGATATTGTCCACAAGTACATAAATGACAGATTGATTTCATTTAGTTTGTCTGCTCTTGAGTCCTCCAGTCAAAGCTGTTTTTGGCTGATTAAATATTGCCCTTCACTAGAGCTTGGGGCCTTGCAAGATACAGATTTAAAACATGAAGGCAGGAGCTCTTCCTTGTCCAACCAACTTTAAAGTGTCTCTTCACTAGACCCTCAATGTTTGATGAATAACAACACTACACTAGAAATCAAGCAATATGCATGTTAGTTTGTCATGTGCTCAGTGAACTTCAAAGCACTAGACTTAAATAAGTATCCCTATTGATACATGCAGCTGGTCAGCACTAAGCTCACAGACAAACGCTGCTCCTGTCGATATTCAACTTGTGTGATCTCATGCTGGGAACAATTGCGTAGGATTACATGGCGGGGAAAGCAAAGTGTTCAAATACTTGGGCTCACGTTACCAAACCAAGGTGCTTTCATGCTAACAGATGAATGTTTGTGTGGGGCATCAGTTTATCTTAGCTGATGGAACACGCGGGCCATGTACAGAGGCTACAGTCCCAGTCATAAGATCAATCGCCAGTCACAACATGCTGTAGATGCATGTCATCCTCTCACTCTCTCCCCACAGTTCCCCTCTCTCTCAAGCTGTCCTATATAGTAAAAGAAAAAATCTATAAATAAACAAACAAATCAATAAATATGTTTGTGTATCTGGCGGGCACAAGTTTCTGGAAACAGACAAAATCTATCAGAATCTCTCCTTCTCTTTTATACAATTACTGATCCTCTTTTTGCTCCTTTTTAGTCACCACCAACTTCTATAAAACACACTTGGCACCTCACAGCTAAATGCTCCGTTGTGTTCACAATCTAGTCCCTTATGTTATCGGTTCTCTTCATCATTTAAAGTGGGTTTACTTGAGTTGTTTTATTATGGATCAAAGTTACTCATTGCTGAAGACACATTTAATGAGAAAGCCAAAAGAACACGATGAGCTAGCAACTAGCTAGCTAACTTATTAGGTTTGTCATTTGGTCTTCATAGTCTGTGTTATTTTTCTCCATGCTTTTATGATCACATTAGTCTGCTGCTCCAATAACAGCATTGTTGCAGCTAAAATAACATTGTGGTGATGTAACACAACAGTGACTGAACTTTAACCCCATTCTGATTTTAACTGTATCAGTTAGCCGGGCGGTTAGCCAGTTTTCAGAGGGTTTATTTGAGCTACTAAGATTTTTGTTTTTATTTATTTATTTAATTTTTTTAAAGTTATATTCTTTGGGCTTTTACACCTTTATTTCTATAGAGTAGAGGACAGTGGATAGTGTAGGGCACTGAGAGAGTGGGGGAATGACATGCAGGAAGGAGGCCACAGGCTGGAATAGAACCTGGGCCACCCGCTACATGGGCGCACAATTTAAAGCTAGGGTTGGTAGTCTCGGAAAACCAGCATGAATTTGAATGTAGCATTTCCTCATGACTCCGTCTAACCCCTCCCCTCCTCCCTGGGAGCTCCTCCAAAACGACGCCCCCCCGCTCACATGCATGAGCGCCACTGATTCTCGACCATATGATGGTGACTGATTCAAAACTGGTCCTCACCAAAACATTATCATAGTGAAAGTTAAAAACACAAACAAACATGACTGCTGTTAGTACTCACAACTATCATGCTAGCATTATCCAGTTGTACCGGTGACACGATATCAGGAGAAAAGTTATAATACATATATAATACTGTAACAACTCTCCTATTTGTTAAACGTGTTCAGTGTAGATTTTCTTAATTCCTACAGTGTTGACGGTCAGTGAAGGCATCAGGAGAGGTGTAGAGTGTGCGAGTGGGAGAGAGGAGAGGAGAAGTTTTTCATTCATTCAAACATTGATTGTTGTTTTGTTGGTTGGCGTGATCACGGCCGACAGTGACCGGTTATTAAAGCTTAACGTGTTCATGAATCGGCTTGTCATCACTACAGCGTCCGGACGGACGCTACTATAAATATATATTTTCTGTAGGACTTACTGAACGTCATTAATTATTCTGCTTGTTGGTGAGAGCTTCTTAGACTCTGATCCGGACTACAGTCCTGAGCAAAGCACCTCATCGGGTCAGAGGGGACAGGCCCGAGGACGAGCGAGAGGGGCAGTAAATAGAGTCAGGGGAAGTAGAGGCAGGAGACGGGGACTCGGAGGAGTGCACGCCGGGGAAATGTACGCGCAGGAGGAGGGCAGGACGGCTGGACGGGATATGATTGGTTTAAAATTTGGGGAGCCAAAAAACGGTGATTGGTTGGTGTTTTCCCAGGTTTACTCCGGCTGTAAATAGCAGTTTTTTTTCACTCTTTTTTAGGAACACATCATGTAATGATTGCCATCAGGACATAAAGATCATTTTAGCCAGTATAACAAAAAGTGGATCTAAATCTGATTACCAACCCCAGCTTTAAACATAAGGCCAATTCCGCGCCCCAGATTTTTTCTTTAAAGGCACTGAAACCAAATCATTGAAGAAGTCTGACATAAAAGGAAATCAAAGTTTCATGAGAGGTGTCTGCAGGTTTATGACTTATCTTCATGTAACGCCACATTTGTTCCACTGATCATATAAAAATAATAAGTCATTTTAACAGGCAGAATATTGTATTTTTAATGGTTTGCATCTGTCATTGCAAAACTCCTCATGTGAATTGAAAATGTCATGTGAAATAAACAAAAATTTGCAGGAGGAAAGCTTGTATTATAAAAAAGCAGCAGCTTGTGTGTAAAATTTTGTTTGTTTCTTAAACTTTCTCTGTCAACACAACTCTTCACTGCCTTCTCAGATTTTATGTTTTACTTGTCGAAGAATACTTATACAATGGCAATTATACATGTTCTGTGCAAATCTGCGTGCAGCAGCAGCAGTTGGTTGGAAATTAACAGAGTTAGAGTAATTAGCATGAGCAACAACGAGTATCATAACTGAACAGAAGACAAATGTATGCCACCCACATAAAACTTACACTTCATTAACCAAGAAGAGCGTAAAGTGCTTCTCTGCAGAGTGCAAAAACATCTTATCAGTGACCGCAGTATCAATACAACCGCTGATTCAAAGAGTGCTACAGATGTTAATGAGCTGTTTTACGTTTGGTGGCAGGTGTCTGGTGAACAATTGCTTTCTGGGTTTCTTCCCGTCCATTATGAAGTGCTGCTCAATGTTTCAGCCTCAGTGTTTCAACTGCTTTACATGACGTGTTATCATTGTTAGCAACCCTCATTAAAATTAATTGGTATTGCTATTTGAAAGAAAGCTCATTACCTTAAGGCAAACAGCATTGTTTTGTCTCAATGAGGAATGCTTACATTGCACACACATTTATTCACAGTTAGAAATCCAACACAGACATCTTTCCTCCTTTACTTCCTGACAAATGGCTGAGGAGAAAAAGAAGCCACACTGAAATTCAAAATATCAAGATTTCCCCACACAGAAAGTCTTTCTTACCCTCTGGATCCAAGTGGACAGACACACGTGATGGGCAAGTAAATTCTTGCAGTCACAGAAATTCCTCAGTGGGTCACTGGCTTTAAGTTCAACATCCCTGCATATGAAGCACTCTGACGTCTCTGCAGGAGAAGAGGGGATGATAGAGGTTATAAAATTATTAAGATCTGATGTTACATTGCATCAAATGCTGATCGCAGACATGCACTCAGATTCAACGCTATTGATGAAATTGTTAATTGACTCACAATTGCCACTTAGACTGCAGTTTATAACCTTTCTCAGCGTTCACTACACACACACAAACACACACACACACACACACACACACACACACACACACGCGCGCGCACACACACACACACACACACACACACACACAGTAGGGCCCCTTATGTTTTATACTTGTGTTTTGTTTCCAGGAAACACAGCAGGGCGAATCCAGCATTTAAAGACAACTGTGACAAGTTGACATTCTTGACAAGACAAACACTAATGCAAAGGTGAGATTGACAATAGGAAATAACAGCCAGCTTATATGTTGTTGTTTTCCACAGTTTCTGATGTTTGGTGTGGTTGTCAGATTTTTTTTTCCACTTTGTTTCAAGGTGAAAAGTTTTTTAATTTTACTTTTATTCCAAGGAGACTGATGCCAAATTTGCCCACTTTGCCAACAGTTTTTGTTTACCATTACTGCTTTTTACTTCATAACAAAGTCTGAATGTCTGGACTTTTTTCATGGGACTTCAATCTTAGATATTTACCAATCAGAGTTTGACATGAAGAATAAAAAATGGCAGCAGTTGTTGCTGATGTTGAGGGTGTTTCTGGGCCGTAGCTGCAAAATCTGTAATCCTGTCAGCACCGGCAGCATTATTTGACCAAGCTGGTGGTCCAGAGCAACTACAGGCAATTTCAGTTTGGACGTCTGGTATCCGCCTATAATGTCACTACCAGTCAAAAGTTTGGAAACACCTTCTCATTCAATGTTTTTTATTTGTTTTAACTATTTTAAACACTTTAGATTAATACTGAAGGCATCAAAACTATGAACATATATGGAATTATTTCATTCACAAAAAAGTGTTAAACAAAGCAGAATATGTTTTAGATTTTAAATACTTCAAAGTAGCCTTCTTTGCCCACTCTTGGTATTCTCTCAGTCTGCTTCATGAAGTGGTCTCATGGAATGGTTTCTAATTAACATGAGCCTTGTCAAGAGTTCATTTGTAGAATGACTTGCCTTCTTAATGTGTTTGAGACCATCAGTTGTGTTGTTCAGAGGTAGGGTTAGTACACAATGGATAGCCCTATTTGACTACTGTTGTCATCCAGATTATGGCAAAACCAGATTATTTCATAGTTTTGATGTCTTCAGTATTAATCTACAATGTTGGAAATTATTAAAATAAATAAAAACCATTGAATGAGAAGGTGTGTCCAAACTTTTGACTGGTGGTGTATATTAAACAGCTTACGAACCAACAGCAGAAATGGTATAACAACAGAATGAGTGCAGGGGATGATATGAAGGAGGATACATTTGGCTTTCTTGGGTATTCAGCTGTTTATTCAAGTCCAGTATACAGCCAAAGACATACTGAGGCCAAGGTTGCTCTGCTTCTGGTTCATGTCTGCACTGCTTTGTAATCAGAAAAGAGTTGCTTTCTTTACCAATATGGTGAAGAAATGTATTGTTTGAACTAAACCAGAAGGAACATCCACATAAAGCTTCATTATGAGGTGCTACTGCTTTGTTGTTTGGAGATTACAGCGACAAGCCTGGATCAGCTGACTTCATAGCTTGCATTGGAGCACTTGTTGTAAGCGGCAGGCAATGTAGATATAGCACACAAATTTACATATGACCTAACTGTGGGGATGACATTTAAAACTAAGTGCTGTGTTATACTGACATCAGTAATGGGCCAATCTGTCTCATGGTTTCAACAATGGACTTTTTGCTCTTAAATAAGTCCAGAACAATCAACAAATTATCCCAATTATGACCCGGCTTTCTTATCAATTCACTAGGAGTGTTAAATACATGATTCTGATTGGCCAAAACCTGGAAACAACAGTAATTAATTCTGAACAAGTGGAAACCTACGGTCGCGAGAATTGAAGCCAATGCAGAAGTGTTAAAAACTGCAGTTCATAAAGTGTCCACTTGAGGCCGGCTCTGGAAATACCGGAAACCACATACACACAAATTGGAAAAAAACCTGATCTTTACATCAGAAATAAACATGTTTACAGCCTGGTACAAAAAACGAGTGTAGTCTGGATAGCTAATTTTTCAATCGGCACACATTACTGAAGTGAATTTTTTTATAACGTGGCAATTGCAAATATATTAAAATTATGAGTTTTCCATTATGAGAGGCACAGCTGACTTGATTGACAGGCGGGAACACTGTAGCTGTTGGCTAGGAGCCAACATAGCCCTCCTCTTTACGTCACCATCGCTCGATAGAAGTTAATTTGAGTTCAACATTTCTAATATGGCTCCCACCGACGATTGGCTTCAAAACGGCGCTTCAGAAACAGAGTGGGTGAAGTCAAGGATACTACGTCCATATTTTATACAGCCTATGGTCTTATCAAATCTATCCACGGGAGGAGTCTGACACATTCATTAAGTTTACAATTTCACATTTCTTGTTGACAATGTGGCAAAAACATTGGTTTCAAATAGCATAGGATATTTCTGTATAACTCTCAGTTTGTTAAGAGAGCACAAAACTTTGAATGTTTGGTTAATAGCTGAACAGTCACCAGCAGAGAAAAGAAGACGTGATGATGACAATGAGGAATAATGAAAAACTATTGAGGGATGTCAAAACACCAAAAGAGCTGAGTGAAAGAGACGTTGACCAAACTTAAGGAAAAGCAGACTCAAATGAATGTAATCAATTTACCGTGATTTGTAACCGTAAAGCAGGTTAACGTTTAGACCTCAATGTGAGGACAAAATCCTTCCAGTTAATGGCTGGGTCCTGCTCACCCTGTCAGTATTCTATATGGCATAATCACCTGCTCACTTTACATTATCCCCTACACAGAAGAGATACAACACTGTGTCCCTAACAGCACAATAAAAGCTGTTTTACAATCATTTTCAGTGATTCTCATTGGCATCAAAAGTTGAAGAAATATGTTTCTGACTCCTAGAGTTTTATACTTTATATCAGAAGAAATAACGCTCACAGTTCTTAGAGCCAAACTCACCACACAGGCCTTAAAGCTACATTCAGCTGCACCAAATACAGCTGTTGATAACTTATTTGTCTTTCATTTGGTGCTGAGCCAGTCGGGTACAGTCAGTTGATAAAAGACTATTTACTAGAAAAGCGGCCTGCTGTGGCTGCAAAATGACTCGATTGAGAAGTGAGCATGAAACTAAAATAGAGAAGTTTGGGGTTGTTATACCAAACAATGAACCGAAAAATGCAATTAGCATCTGATTCTGCAGAACTACAGAATCAGGTAGTGTGGGGTTTTATGTGGATTTGTCACAATGAGCAACCTTTTTGGCAATATGGGGAGTCATGCGACCCCGTGATGAGATAAAAATACTGATAATAGCAACTATAAGTGTCTCATACTCTGCTCAATTTAATTAATGTAAGGTTGGGTTATCCTTAGTTTCTTAATTAAGTTATCATTAGGAGTGAAGAAGAAGAAGAAGAAGAAGAAGAAGAAGAAGAAGAAGAAGAAGAAGAAGAAGAAGAAGAAGAAGAAGAAGAAGAAGAAGAAGAAGAAGAAGAAGAAGAAGAAGAAGAAGAAGAAGAAGAAGAAGAAGAAGAAGAAGAAGAAGGAGAACGCAACGTTAATAAGACTGAACACTATCATGACTAACTAAATGAGCTCCTAAAATGTAAACCGATGAATCATAACGTGTCTCAGCTTGTCCTGATGATAAAGATTTTGATTGGAACCAGGGTATAAAGATGAACCATTTCAGCACACAGTTTTCTGTCTTTCCAGGGTTCACATCTGCTTTAAACTCACAGCTGAAAAGATGACTAATAACAACAAAATTACCTGTTTTTGTTCAATTATACATGGAAATAAAAGAGAGGAGAGTTGGCTACATCATGCACTATCTACTGGGCATGAGGTCACTGCCCAGGGGCTGAGGTTCACCACGAGATCCATTCACAACCTCCGGTCTAAAAATATGAGTCCAATGCGGAAGTGCTAAAAACTGCAGTTCATCAATGATCTGCTTGAGGCTGGCTCCGGAAGTACCGGAAACCACATAGACATCAATTCAAAAAAGCCGATCTTTACAGCAGAAATAAACATGTTTACAGCCTGGTACAAAAGACGAGTGTAGTCAACACACATAATACAGAGGGTGAATTTTTTCATAACGCGGTAATTTCAAAGATATTGAGATTACGAGTCTTCCAATGAGAGGCACAGCTGACTTGATTGACAGGCGGGAACACATAGCTGTTGGCTAGGAGACTCAAACCCCGCCTCTTTACATCACACTAAGTTTGGTTGAGTTCAGCATTTCCAATATAGCTCCCGCTGACAATTGGCTTCAAAACAGCGCTGAGGAACAGATGGGTGACGTCACTGATACTACGTCCATTATTCATACAGACCTGTTGTGGCTTAATGATACTTAGACATAATAGAGAGGAAAGGAGTTAGCTACATCATGCACTATCTACTGGGCATGAGGTCACAGCCCGGGGCAGAGGTTCACCACAAGATCCATTCACAACCAGCATTTCTGATTCCAACCAACGAACTTCAACACTTTCTCTGTCTGTGATGATTTCTGATGCTAATTACTGGACCATAGCTGGAAGCCAGATATGTTGGTCTCATCCCATAAAAACATTTTGGAGGCAGCAGTGAGGGCCTGCTGTCATCTGCTCATTCGCCTGACTGTGGGATAAACTGCTGCCTCAGAAGCTCCTGTCTCTTTTGGGCTTCTTGTTGAACCAGATCGCCTCAGGTGAAGATCTATCTCCAGATGAAAAATCTTTTAATCACAAGCTGTTTTTTAATGTAACCCATCAGGTTCTGTGTAAGCAGATTTTATTACTGACCAGGCATATATCTCATCTTTCATTAATATCTCTTAGACAAGCCTTCAAACAGGGAAGCCAGCAAACTTTTCTCTCCTCAGCACTCAGTTTTTCAGGCATTTTCAGCTGAATGTGTGGTGTCTTGCTGCCACTACCTTTACCTGCCTGTTCCTTACACCAACCACCACACTTACAAATGGAAATCAGACTGGTGAGGTGCTTTCCAACATCCCGAGTGTGTCAGAATTAATATGTTTGCATCCTTTCAGTCTGCTTGTCAGACAAAATATCAGGTGTAGTCGGTTCTCACTCATTGCCAAAATAACTTTGTATGTGCAGAGGAGCTTGTAGAAAATAATGTAGCCATGCAGAGACAAAAACATATAGAGTGTGACAGTGTAGCTAAGAGGCAGTGTGCATGCTTCAACAGCCTGACAGAAAATATTTCCAAACTTACTGTGATGGCAGGTTCACCAATTATACCAACAAGTCCTTTTCAACATTTCATTCCCACAAATCTGTACCGCTTTTACCATCATTATGGCAAGCCCTGAGGCACTTCTAGAGCTAAATAACAGATGTGCTGCTGCTGTCAGGAGGAAAATAACTAGAAAACAACATTACAACTGAGATGTAAACATGCAGCAGCGTCAATTGTGGCTGAGCTGACATGTCTGCGTGATCTGTGACTGCCATAATTAACTGTCAATAGTGACGGTGTGTTCAGGAGCGTTTCACATGGAGGTGAGCGCTCATCTAACAGACTGGAGTCAACCCCTCTACATGTTTTAGCAGCTAACACAACTTCCCCATGCAGTGGCAGCTTCAGTTCGTGATGATTCCACGCAGAGAGGTGTTGAAAAGAAAAGTTCATCATTTGAATCGCTGATCTCTCAGTCACGGAGGAGAATGAACAAACAAGATCTCTGTCACAAGCTCTGTTTATTCTACTCCTTCTGTCTGAAAACAGCTTTAGTGGTGGGTGTCAGTGATGTTTTAATTCCCTGCTGCATAGAATCAGGCAGATGAATCATACAGAAAAACAGAAGGATAGAAGCCCTGATCTGAACAGAAGCAGAGTGATTTGATGAGTTTGAGACAGTGTACAGTAGCATACAGTAAACAACTGAGGGAAATGCCAGATTGAGATAATTTAATTGTCCGTTGCATTGCTAACGACCTCATTAACTAAAGAATGATGGGAAATCAGCATGGTCCAGGCGAGGAACCGCCTGTGTGACAGCCATCTGGATACAATGGGGGGTGGGGTTGAGTGGGGGTTGGGGGATTGGTAAGCTAACACCACAGCCATCATGAATTCCAAGCACAGGCCAAGAGCACCTCTGATGGAAGAAGGGGAAGGTGTTGTACTAACAGGTATGACTTTCAGTTTAGTCTGACTGAAACTTGTCTCTGGTTTTTAGACTTTGAGCAATGAAAGATACTGAACTGACAGTTTATAGGAAGTACAAAAATCCAAGAAAACAGGGTGCAACTTTACAGTAATCTAAAGATCTGTCAGCTTCTTTTTTCTCTGCTGTCCCATGATATTTAAAGGGATGGTTTGAGTTTTTTTAAGTGGGTTTTTTATAGGTACTAGTCTACAAAGTGTATTACCCATGGGAGTGCCGATCAGCTTGGCCCCTGTATCGGGAAACCAGGGAACTGGGACAAAAACGAGGCTCTGCAGCAATACAGACGGGGCCAATATTGCCATGTAATTTAGCTTATTTTAAGAGACTCTGACCCCAACACACTGCGTTATGTTCAGAAATAATCCAGCCACTTTGTTTTGACACTGTTTCACAGACGCAATACATACATGTTCCTCCGACTGCAGCCCACTGAGAAATTTGCTATCGAGTACAAGTCAGTTTGAATTTCTCTTCGTACACTGATAGTCATAGTCCAGTAAGTTTAGATATTAGCTTAAAGCTGGGGTTGGTAGTCTCAGAAAACCAGCATGAATTTGACTGTAGCTTTTCCTCATGACTCAGTCTAACCCCTCCCCTCCTCCCTCGGAGCTCCTCCAAAACGACGCCCCCCCGCTCACATGCATGAGCGCCGCTGATTCTCGACCATATGATCGTGACTGATTCAAAACCGGTCCTCACCAAAACATTCTCATAGTGAAAATTAAAAACACAAACAAACATGGCTGCTGTTAGTACTCACAACTGTCATGCTAGCATTATCCAGTTGTACCCGTGACACGATATCAGGAGAAAAGTTATAACACATATATAATACTGTAACAGCTCTACTGTTTGATAAATGTGTTCAGTGTAGATGTTCTTAATTCCTACAGTGTTGACGGTCAGTGAAGGCATCAGGAGAGTTGTAGAGTGTGTGAGTGGGAGAGAGGAGAGACAAGAGGAGAAGTTCTTCATTCATTCAAACATTGATTGTTGTTTTGTTGGTTGGCGTGATCACGGCCGACAGTGACCGGTTATTAAAGCTCAGCGTGTTCACGAATTGGCTCGTCATCCCTACAGCTTCCGGACGGACGCTACAATAAATATATATTTTCTGTAGGACTTACTGAACGTCATTAATTATTCTGCTTGTTGGTAAGAGCTTTTTAGACTCTGATCTGGACTACAGTCCTGAGCAAAGCACCTCATCAGGTCAGAGGGGACAGGCCCGAGGACGAGCGAGAGGGGCAGTAAATAGAGTCAGGGGAAGCAGAGGCAGGAGACGGGGACTCGGAGGAGTGCACGCCGGGGAAATGTACGCGCAGGAGGAGGGCAGAACGGCTGGACGGGATTTGAATGGTTTAAAATTTGAGGAGCCAAAAAACGGTGATTGGTTGGTGTTTTCCCAGGTTTACTCCGGCTGTAGATAGCATTATTTTTTCACTCTTTTTTAGGAACACATCATGTATTGATTGCCATCAGGACATAAAGATCATTTTAACCAGTATAACAAAAAGTGTATCTAAATCTGATTACCAACCCCAGCTTTAAACAAAGTGGCTTTTTGACGCCAAAGTAAAACTCATAGATATAGCATACAATCATCCTGACAATGGCATGTTGATCTGAAATTTTTTGTTTGAGCTAAATTACAAGATGAATTTGATGCAGCCTGCAGCCGCTGATCGTGTTGGTTTACTGCCCTGCCTCTCAATACTGGGGTAGAGCTGAACAGCATCTCCTGTTGGTTATACACTTAATGTTGACTAACACCTCAAACAACCCCAATTCACAAAATAAATCAATAAAAAAAAAAAACTAACCCTTTAAACGGATATGGAAGGAAAAAAAAGGTTAGATTTGAGGCAACTTACTTTAAATGCTTACTTACTTAAATGCATACTTAAAGCTGGGGTTGGTAGTCAGATTTAGATCCACTTTTTGTTATACTGGCTAAAATGATCTTTATGTCCCGATGGCAATCAATACATAATGTGTTCTTAAAAAAGAGGTAAAAAAAAGCTGCTATCTACAGCCGGAGCAAACCTAAGAAAACACCAACCAATCCCTGCCATCAGGAGCCAAATTATAAAACCAATCAAATCCCGTCCTGACGTTCTGCCCGCCTCCTGCAAAGCGTACATTTCATGCTTGTTTGTGTTTTTAACTTTCACTATGAGAATGTTTTGGTGTTTTCTTACTGCTGAGTGAGACATGAGTTGACGTAGTGCAAAACACAAACGATGTGTTGAGGACCGGTTTTGAATCAGTCACCATCATATGTTCGCCAATCAGCGGCGCTCGTGCATGTGAGAGGGGGCGTCATTTTGGAGGAGCTCCGAGGGGAGGAAATGCTACATTCAAATTCATGCTAGTTTTCCATGACTACCATCCCTAGCTTTAATATATACTTAGATTTAATGTATAAAGAAGCAGTTCTTAATTGTCCTGGGTACTTATTTAAACATTTTAGGGTCTAACTACAAACAGTCAGGGTTTATTTAAATAGAAAGAAATAGTATTTCTGGTGATTTAACTTGAGCAGTGCAACACAAAGGAGACATTAACTGTAAAACACGATGTCCTAAAACCTTTATATTATTATCAAAATGCACAATGAATGGTTTAGGTTTGAAACAACCACAATTTCAGCTGCAGCCAATAGAAGAAATGTATCACATAGATTTCAAACAGTTTGCAGATTCATTAAATCAAAGAGATTTTCATGTGAATTATGTCATTATTAATTGTGTTTTGTGAGATATACAGCATATTTATACCGTTAATGTTTTTTATGATTAAAAGAATATATATCTACATTTAAGGGCAGGGAAGTCAGAGCAGCACTCAAGAAATCAAGTCCTGCACTTTTATTTACTTTAGATGGGAGATGTAAAACCAAAGCAGAGTCCTGGATATTTTCTCAATGCAATTCAATATCATCTGTAACTCGATCATGCACAGTTTGTTGAGCAGACTTCATGCTTTAATTTTGTGGACTCGAAGTCCAGGCTGATACAGCACAGTTGACATAAGTTCTCAGATCTTAGGAAGCTCTTCCTGCACACATAGAAAACATTGCTGTTTAACTGTTCCACTGACTGATAGCTCATTTTCTTTGCAGGAACAACAAGACTTGATGTTCAAAAGCATTGGGTGCTACTTTTATTGTGTGAAAGGCAACATTTCTGAGGGTAGTTTCTGTTAAACATGGAATAACAAGTATCACTTCTGTACATACATACCGATGAGTAAACTTCTGCATGACTCAGCTGGAGACAGTGATCTGTACTCACTGCCCATGTTTCAGTCTCTGTTGTGGCTGAGACGACTTTTTCCACTCACCCCTGAGAAGCTCCAGATTCCAGCAGTTTGCTCTACTTCCTGTTAGCATTCCTTTGTGTTCTCCCGCTGAGGTTATATGAGCACTCAGAGACCAATCAATATGTCAATGAAGAAGTTTAGCACACTATCTGTATTTTCTATTCCTGCACTCCTTCTGCTTAACGGTCTGTGTTTTTGTTTTTGAGGAAGTGTTAACAAATGAACAGCCAATGACAGCAGGGCAGGGCGGGCACGTCAGAACAGGAAGCCACATGGAGGAGAAAAAAAATAAAAACGAGCTGCACTCTCTAACAAGACTGTTCAGAAATAGATGCAATGACTCATCTGGAAATAGATGATTTCAGTACACAAAGGAACATTGTATTTAGTTAGGAAGGATGTATTCTTTATTTATGGGAAAACAGGCTGAGCTTGAGAAGATTTCAAAATACAGAGGAGCATGTAAGAGCAGAGATTGCTCCACTTAAAACAACTCTGTGTTGCAATGAGCCATCATGTACGCTCATTGCTGGGAAATGACTAACAGATTGAGGAATTTCCCAATCCTTCTACATATTGACTGAATACAATCACCAAAGCAAGTTTCCCCATTAACAGCTGTGGTTTCTTTGTGTCATTCCTTCTCCTGCTTTCAAGTCACGACTGCTTCCTGCCTTTCACTAGGTTTTAAAAAATGAACCATCAAATAGAAGTCATTCTATGTTGTGAGTTTAAATCAGATAACAGAAGCAATCACTGGTATGAAGGATGGATATTTTAAGTATTTTCCGTGATTGATTTTTGGAAATTGATTTTTAATCAATTAAAAAAAACATTATTATTCTTACATCAAAAACAATGCCAAATACGTTTTTTTCCCCTAAATTATATTTTCTACAGCAACAAAATGCATGACGGTATTGAATACTTATACATGTTTAATGCTGAATATCAAAGATGAAGCTCCTAAAAATATTCTCCATGGAAATAGTCTTATAATGTGAAGGCTCAAAATACTAACAGAAAAGTACTTCAGACTCATAGTGTCCAGTTTAAATAAATAAACATGTGCACACTGTCAGGCGTCAGGCGGGAGCACAACCAGGTCATAATCAGTCCAGCTGCAGAAAAGCCTAGAAGGCTCTGATGTTACTGGTCTGCAAACACAGCGTACTAGCAATTCCCACCAGTCTGTTGGCCTTGGGAAATGTCCTGTTTAAAGTACTCAGCCTTCATGTCCATGTCATTGTTGGCAGCAGTTGCGTATTGATCCTCTTTAAAAAAGCACTTGTGGAGACCTGACGCACAGCCACCAGCTGAGCGTCTCCGCCGTGCGCAACACCTTTAAACTTTAGTTTCTTCAAACACCTCCCTGATAGCTGAATGAAATATGAGACCACATGATGTTTGTTCCATGTGATGGAAAATTGAAAACAAAATTGAATGTTTTGAGTTATTTCTTAACAATCAATGAATCGATAATTGATTAATTGTGTCCATCCCTACTGGTATGTCATCACAGAAGCAGGCAGGAGAAGCTTTACTCAAGCAGACTATGCAATGAGTTAGCAGAAGAAGATAGCATAAGATGACATTGTTGCATATGATGCTTAAAAACATTATAGACATCGGAGCATGCTTACCCCCAATTTACACAGGGTGCGCAGCGTCGCGTTACGGCTACGTCCTGTGTAAATTGGGGGTTAGAACTAATGTGGTTCCAAGTTATAATTTAGGATGTTTAATTTTGGGTAGATGAGGGAGCATATTGTTGTGTTGTTGTGGCAGCTAACAGGTTAGCTTGTAAAGACTTTATTTGACCTTGAAATGCAGGACTTCTTTGTACGCAGAGCATGCTCTACATTAATGGTGCTTAACCTCTTTATGTGTTTGACCCCTCTAATCTACAGAAATGTTTATGGACGAGCTACACTTTGCAAGTTAGTTCTTGCTCACTGTTTATGCTGTCCTCTGTCTGCAAATAAGACTTCCAAAAACAAAAAATCCTTGATGTGTCTGGGAAAGCGTAGGTCTATACTCTGCCTAATTAAATGGCACATCTCCCTCTATTCATGAAGAGCACTTATTAAAACAAGCATTCACATCCAATCCACTAGATAAATGACTTTACACCAAGTGCCATGAAGCCCATTAAATTGCTTCTTTAGAGATGGATCAGGTCCAAACACACAATCAAAGGATTTGACTGGGATTATCTCAGATTAGAAACACTCAGGGACAAATGAGGAGATGACAGGATATCATACATTGAAAGGATAAATTAGCAGGCACATACCAGACCAAATTTGTGATGGGTGTTAGGGAATAAAGAGCGGAGGAGAAAGATTGAGTGCTAAAAAGCAAGGAACAGCTCTTTAGTTTTCAGTAAACCCAGTGATACACGGCCAAAGTGAACCACAGTAAAAGCCTCTGAAGCTCTCTGCCATGTAAATAAAGCCCACATCAGGGGAAGAATCAACCACTGAAACCCAAGAATTACACACAAAGTAGCATGTGACAGATTTATCTTGAAGTTTGTGATCTAATGGTGTTTCTGTAAAAAGTATATTTTGTTTGAGAGGCTTTTTCACACATGATTACACGGTGCCATGAGAGCATTTTTAAGCTCAATCTCACATCTTGAAAACATTTTAAAGTGGATTTGAAGTCATTATTCAAAGTGGAATGAATTTGATTAAATGCAGTCCTCGCACACATAGTATTACGAGATGTACTTACACGAACACAAGTATGGAGCTGACCAATTACTGCTCTTTAAATACGCAATAAATGATGATGCTTAAAACAAACATTCATGGTGTTTTCTTTTCATCAGAAAGTCCAAACTGACTGTCTCTTCTAGAAGTTAAAACATTCATCAGCTCTCGACTCTTTTGCAGCTACATATAAAAAAAATATTGATCATTACGGGTGGTTGGGCCTTAAGCAATTCCTTAAAAAAAAGGCCACTCCACAGAATTTGCAATGCACCGAACGTTTTTTAGCCAAACATATTAAAAATGTGAGCTTAATTTTGCAATCAAAAGTAAAAGTGCCCTTTTTTGGATAGTATATAATTTAGTTCCTCTCTAATTTGAATACTTAAAAGTAAAGTCAAGCAGGCCTAGTGCTGATAAAACACTTTCAGATGGATAAATAATGTAGGCAGTGGTTAATGTTGGCATGTACTTCTTTGCATATTTTAAAACCAATGAGGACCTTCATTCTATCGCATTAAACTTAGGCTTTCGCCGTCTCTCAGACAGCAATAAAGGGAATTTTAGAGGGTTTGCACATTAAAGAAAAGTGACCTATGAACTCAAAGTAATCTTCTCTGTCATGTGCTCACTTGTCAGGATATTTTCCCTTTGTGCTATGACTAGGTGGCGTGGACAGTGGGGAGCACGACTGTACCTGCAGCGCCTGTTGAAAGCCGGAAAGCTCCGCTCTTTGATCTGATTCTTCGTCTTTAATGATGAAGGATGTGACTTACAGGTTGTCTTTGTGTAGGATTTACTTTGGGTTTCTTTGGACTAAAGTTCTCAGGTTCACTGACTATCTGTTGAAACTGTAGCTCTTTGTTTGGATATTATAACTTTCATGAACAATGACAGGAGTGTAGAGGATCATTGATTGAGCTGATATAGAGTAATATACTTTAGGGCTGAATAATTAACATTTCCATGGGCAAAGGCCTAGAGATATTTGGGGCCATCCTTGCTAGCATGTTTTACATAAGCATGTCTTACTGTTTATCACATAACACTGGTGTTATGCTATTGCTGAGTCTGTTACATAAACTAGGTTAGCACCAAAAGTTCACAACAAGTGGTGCACTACCTCCTCCTTCATAATACAAATGTTTACCACTTCATTTGAGGTGCCATTAACCACAGCTCATCTTGTCCTTAAAGGATAGTGTCCAGCCACTGTGTCACATTCAGTCGGAACCATAGACTGTATAAACAATGGACGTAGTATCCATGACATCAGCCAACTGTTCCTGAAAGCTGTTTTGAAGCCAATCATCGGTGGGAGCCATATTGGTAACGCTGAACTCAAACAAACTCAGTGTGAAGTAAAGAGGCGGGGTTTGAGCCTCCTAGCCAACAGCTACAGTGTTCCCGCCTGTGAGTCAGGTCAGTCATGTCCTTAAATGTGCAAAACTCGTAATCTTAATATCTTCTGAACCGTCACGTAAAGTGTGAGTTGATAGAGAAATTAGCTACTTAGACCCAAGATTGTTTTTTGAACCAGGCTGTAAACATGTTTATTTCTGCTGTACAGATCATTTTTTTTGAATTGGTGTGTATGTGGTTTCCGGTGTTTCTGCAGCCAGCCTCAAGCCGACGCTTGATGGATTGCAGTTCATGACAGTTCCCCATGGGCTTCATATTTTGAGACCGAAGATTGCCACTTGGTCGGAACACATGGTCAGCTCACCTACTGTGGCTTGGACCCCTGCCCACTATGTTAACGCAGCAGCATGTGGGAGGCCAGGAGCCACAAATGGGACTAAGGAACACCAGCTTCAAGCAACTAACTCGGTATGAAAACTGAAGACGATGCAAAATGAAAAAAAAAAAATTGCAGTACTTCAAATGTCAACTTGAGGCTGACTCCAACAGCCAACGAGAGCCCATTAGAATCCATATTAAATGCCAAGTTTTAGGGGTGCCAAGGGGTGATTTAAATAAAAATATCTCATCCATTTTGACAATAATAAGGCTAAGAATTATACTTAACAAGTCATCATTGGGGGCATGGCCTATTTGACTGGTGGGTGTGTTGCAGCTGAACGTAAGGCAACAAGGCTATGACCTCGACTCCACCTCTTTGTCAGTTTCCAGATTAGCTGTAGTCAACACTTCAATATGGTAACAGCCATTTTTGGGCTTCATTACTGCACCCTCTCCATATACACTTCCACTTTGTTAGCCTGCTTGCATGGAGTGTCTGCCATATTGCGTGCTATCAAACCCCTAGAGTGTTGAGTGGGAGTGGGTTGTTAAACCCTCCAACAGTCTGCACCGATGCTGAATTACTTACCATACGTGAAGTCATTTATTGTTTATCATGGATGATGCCCGTAAATAAAGCTTCCATATTATCATCTGTTTAGACGTTAGCTGCTTTAAAAATGATAAAAAAATTATATTACAGAGAATACTAGAATCACCCCCTGACACCTTCCTCAACATACACACACACACAACCACACAGAACTTGCCAATGGAGAACGTAATGCCTTTGATCGTCTCACCGAGTCACAGCTTTAGTTGTCAGCTGGCTGCGTTTGAGATAGGGAGAATTTGTCATTGGCTGCTGCCTCCTTTCTCTCTGTCATCTCATTTTACTGCCGTGATTTACAGTAGAAGCCCACAATTTGAGTGTGAGCGAGGGTGTTTCACAGACACACAACTCCATATCTGATACGTTCTCGTAAACAATAAACTGCTGAAGTTATTTTGTTCTTGTCTCATCCGTCACCATTAACAGCACTCCATTAACAAGCACTGCCGGGGACAAGCTCTGATCTTTCAGATTTTTTCACTTTAGCTGTGTTTGCTACCAAAAAAATCAACAACTAGTTAATATCACAAAGTTTTAAGGCAAGGTCAGATGTTCAAGGTTGCAACACAGTTAAAATATTCAGACTTGACCATGTAAAGCTTCAGGAGGTAGAGAATTTTCACTCCATTAGAGAGGGGGACAAGCATAATTATGAAAATGAGATAAGGGAGAATCAAAATGACCTGATCGAAAAAAGAGAAAAAGTCCTCCAGTGCAGAACTTAGTTTGATTGATTCAGAGCAGATGAGCCCAGGGCTCCACTGTTGGCAGCCCAGGGTTCATGCTGTAATGATAGCTTTATAATTAAGATTAAAGACCAGGGAGCACAGACAAGACACCCGAGTGGTGTTGGGGGCTTCTCCGATGACACTGGGAATAATTGAGGAGAAGTATCTACAATCCCTACCTCCCCAAAGAGTCGATGGCTGTGGGTATCACTGCGTGCAAACGCAGGACGGGACTGACATTAGACTGAGGTTCAGCTATCAAGAATTCTGTCAAAATACAAGATTACTAACAATCTAACCATCACTTGTAGATCTACAATAGGATAAGAACTCATTTATGTGAAACTGTAGAGTATGATTTTAAAAAATGAAGCAAAAGGCATGTGTTAAAAAGCAGATTATGTGTGATTATGATGATTCACTCCTTACACGGGGCAGATTGGGGAGCCATCTGGGCCGCAGTGATGACTGAGACAGACTGACTTCTGTTACTAATGAGTTGGACAGCATGAAAAGAACAGCCACGTATCCACCAACTTTCTTCTTTTCTTCTTCTTTTACTTTTTGTCCGCCGGTTTTAACATTCACTGAGGAAATCAGGTAAGTACCACAGAAAAATCTCTGCACGTACACATCCTTTGTTAAATAACATTTTCAGTCAGTCGTCTGCTTTTCAGTGTTTCGCCGCAGCTTGTCAAGGTTCATGTTCAAAGTGGCCATCATTTCTCACCTTGGCTGACATCTCCTATCTGATGAGGGTGAAGTCAAGTCGCTTAGATGACTAATAATCATATCAAAGGTGCCATGTCATGCAGCAGATTTAAATAAGAGGGTTTGGGGGAGCATTTGCATGCATCTGTATGCCTGGGCTAAGAGGCTAATGTCATAAAGTACGGCGCAGACATGATTTAATGTAATCTGTCATGTCATATGCTAATCTTCAGGCTGCTCAGTAACACACAGCATGTTAGCACCGGGGAGATTTCAAGGAGCACTACAGTAAGTCAGAGGTGTGGAGCTGCACAGAACACGATTACCTATATAGCACGGCACAGTATGTTCTTAACTTATCGGTGTGCTGATACTGTTTGGGACATACAGTATGTTTACTCTTCTGCTACTGCTATTTCAAAATGGATAGAGGGTGAAGTGACTTAATTCAGTGGTAACTTCTACTTCATTTTGCATGTATGCATGGCAGAATTATTATTCCAAGCTTGCTAAGAGGAGTAGTTGTCAACTAAAACCTCTCAATCCTGCAAGAAGCTGCACATAGGCCCTTTGTTCTGGAAAAACATCCTCATTAAAGCCTTTAGGTAAGGACTGAAAGATCTGATACTGCCATCAGATGTCAGACTGTGCAACACAGCTACATTTTGGGTGAAGATCTGATTAGATGAATCCAAGTCAAAGACATTACAAGTTTTTTGGGGGGGGTAAAATGTGGTTAAACCAAAAACAGTGAGTTGTTGCATCAGTTCTTCTGTGGCCTGTGCCTCAGAAAAACTGATTATGCATTATGATTGTTGCGCTCGGGACCTCTGTTGCGGTCAAGGCCCTGCATGATATAATTGGGTCATACTTCATGCAATTTGATTGAAATTAAATGAGCATCTGCAGCAGCAACTTTTACGGTAAAATGTCACATTTATTTGGTGATCAGAAAAAAATGGCTTCCTGGAAAGTTTTGATCCTGAAGATGGATCACTGATAATGTGTTTTCTGGTTCATACTGAAATTTGAGGCAATTTCTATTTTTGCAAAATGTTTTACAGCGAGGAAAACAATGAATAACAAACTGTTGCATGTGCCCGTTCATCATTTGCTTGATGTGACCTTTTCTTGATGGAGGGGGGTATGCATTGTCTTTTCAGAAAAAGTGCAATTTGCACACACTTTTATCACCGTCTCACAGCACATATGGAAGGAGAAAAGAGCTAAATTTGGTCACAAGTGGCCTCGCTGCCAAAACACCAAAGAATGAAAAATAAATTCATTGGAGGAAAATGTCAGGTACGAAGCTGTGAGAGGGACTTTGGAGGTCTGACAAGACACAATTACAGACCGACCCCCCACCGAGGAGCGGGATGTGGTATTTCCATGTTGCTAGTCTCTCAAGAAAACCCACAGCAGCGTGGCACACCCGACTTTGATCTATGTGGAGGGTGTGTGTGATGCATCCCTCTCTCACTGCTGATATAGTGTGGGAATGAATGTCAGGACAAAGTCAGCAAAGGGCCAGAACTCAGCCAAACACACTCCTGATACACACACGCTTCAAAACGTGTAAACCTGGGAAACACTGAGCCCTCTGTGATACCAATCATCTGGAAATGAGAGGACAAACTGAATAACTGCATCGTTCATGTGTAAATATGAAGTTATTTGCTAAATTATGATTGTGTGTAATGTAAAATGTAGAAAATAGTATGTATCACAGTTCCTTCAGCCTCCTCAGTGTATACCTTATATTTTTCTTCAGTTCTGTGTATCCTGATATATACAGCTTATACTCTCATCTAATAATCTCTCTAATTATTCATAGCCTGCAGACAGCCTGATAAATTGCCTCTGGTAATTAAGATGACTAAGTGAGAAGTGCAAAATGGTAATTTATCCTGGCGTGACAGAGTTAAGTAAACCTAGTTATACAACTTGCCTAATTAGCTGTCTGGAAATAGAGCAGGACGGTAAACCAGTGAACAGGTAGTTAGAGAGGATGAAGTATTACGGACTCGCCAGGTGGTCATTCTGTTTGTTCCTCACCTTTATCAACTGAATCTCTTTTTCATATCAATGAAATTCACTGTAACTTTAAACACCAGCAAAAACATGCGATGTGTGTATTAGTCCAGCTCAAGAGTAATGAAGGTAAATAATGGCCGTAAAGATTCTAATCTGTCAAACTACTGCCTGCCTAAACGTGGACTTTAATGACTCTGGCATATTTTATATGAAGTTGAAAGTTGCTCAATTTATTACACCGAAATGTTTACCTTTACACCTTCCATTCAAAATCACATGCAAAATGCTCTAATAAAATAAAGTTCTGTATTCCAAAGACAAGCAACACCTCTTCAGCTAACTTAGAACCCAGGAAGAGAAAAATGCAGTTCTATCATTTAGTCAGTATGTTGAATTTTGTAGCTTTAGCAGAAACAAATTACACTGTGTATTGTGTTCAAATGTTCCTATTTTATGGTCACTTTTGATTTTGAATACACTAGTAGTCTAAAATATTACATGTTCGTTGGATAGCTTCCCTTCAGTATCAGAAGTTCCCATTACCATTTCACATTACTCTGTTTTGTTTATACAGTGCACACAGCTGTTTTTAGCATCTGGATGTTTTAGCTTTAATTTCCAGATTTGAGTTAAATGGGAAGCCATTGTGAATTCAGACATTATGAAAACACTATTACTGTTTCAGTAGTATTCAAAATAATGTTTAACAAATATGTTTCCAAATAGTGATAATGTTTTACAAACTAGTAACATAAAATATGGAATTTAATTTGGACTTGTATAAAATTTGGTGGGACCCAATGGGGATTCTTCAGAAATAATGTCAAATTTTGATTTGTCAGAGCACGGGACAGTTTCCACTCTGCCTCAGAGAAGTTGTTGGAAATTCTGGATCATGTGAATATGTTTTCCTCTTATCATGGCAGAGTTTTAACCCAATTTTTGGATGCAGTGAAAAACTGTATTCCCAGATAATGATTTGTGGAGTCAATGTAGCTCATGCAGTGATTTCCACTACAGTGACATTTGCTTCGAATGCAGTGCCTCCTGAAGATCGTGACCATCAAACCCAGAATTGTTTTTCATCCTTGTCTCTTTTGTACAGAGATTTATCCAGATTCTTTGAATCCTTGCATGATATTATTTTCTGTAGATGATATAATCCGCCTTTTCTTTACAATTTTACAGTCTGGAAAATGATTCTACAATTATTGAACTATTTCCTCATGCAGTCTCTCAAAGAATGGTGAGCCTCCTCCCTTCTTTACTTCTAAGGTACTCATCCTATCTGGAATGCCTTTTTATGCCCGGCCCTGTTACTTATTCAGTGCAAATAAACCTACTTACTAGGGAATTGTTCTTCCAAGTGTTTTTATGTGTGTGTGTTTTTATCATTAAACAGCTTTTTAGTATTTTTTTTCTGTCCCACCTTCTTATAAATGTGTTGCTGGCATCAAATTTAAGATAAGTATTCATATTTCATACTACAATCCAATTTGTCATTATCAATCTGTGATATATTGTCTTTGTTGTATTTTCAAACAAATGTAGGCTTTAATTGATTTGCAAACCATCTAAATCTGTTTTAGCACCATTTTACACAGTGCCCCAGCTTTTTGGGAATTCGGGTTGAGTTGTAGCACACTTGGAACCAATAAATATCTAAACAAAACCCTTATCCCTCCAAAAAAGGCAGTGTTTTATAATCTGATGTAGCCTATAGCCCATATTTCATAACACATTACTTGTAAATTTGATAACTGATCACAAGGTCTAAGCAGTCTTTCCTCGCCTAAGGAAAAACACCTGTCATATTTGATCCCAATGTTTGGAGACAAAGTTTAATAAATTCAGCAGTCCACACATTTATGTTTTATATTCCTCATTTGATAAAGTCTGTCTCCATTTCAAAGCAGGCCTGTCTTCGGTTAGGGTTAGTCTTATCTTGTCCTGTCTTTGATATGAAGTTGCATCGAAACACCGAAAAACAACATGTCACTGCCAATACACAACTCTCAGAGACACGCACAATAACCTTTCCCAACATGGCCCATCTCAGCGAGGGTCTGTCACATGCTCAGTTGCATTGCATGTGACACTAGACTCGGGGGCAGATTTTTCCCAAATATGATTTGAGATGATTGAAAGCTTTTTGATTTAAAAGTGTATTCTCTTAAGCTAAGTGCTCTCAGAGACCATCAAGGAAATTTAATTGCCTCACTTAAAGAAAAAAAGCAGGTTTTCTGACCCAAATCATATCAGATCTTAACATCTCAATAGAAACACATGGAATTGGATGGTCAACTGGGCGCCTAATGTCATTGGGAAATGCAATTTTCTGATGGCATTTCCTACGTCTGTCTCACCGAAAGCACAAGATTGATCAAAATCTTAATGAGCCATTTTCAGAAGTGGACTTTGGCTTTGGCTTTATGGTAGATTATGGAGCCAAACAACCGTGGATGTTGACATTATAAAAGGAAATTTTCTTTTTGAGGGGGTGGGGTGGGGGAGTCTGCCAGACAGTCCCACTCAGTCACTGTGCACTAAAACAAAAGCAAGGGATTAAAACAATCCAAACTGCATAAAATGTGCACTGGACATGCACGCACCTTTTTAAAATGAAACACTCTTTGTTGTTATAAGCATCGACACTCATCCTACTTCATTTATCTTTTTATCCCTCACATCAAGCTCAATTACATCCATCTGAATATAGCACTTCAATTTCCCACATGCTAAACAGCATGGTATGAAGTCCAGACTGGCCAACAACCTGCTGTTGGATAGGAACAGCTGTAGGTAATGCCAAGCTCAGGCGGATCATCCTAACCTCTTCAAACAGGATGGAAATGTTATCAGAGTGAGAGTTGAACACACAATAAACCAGACAGACCTAGAAGAAAACAGAAGGGCATAAAAGAATCATACAATTACAAGGACACATACGTTCAAGTATGTGACACTCATTTGCTGAATATGGGTCGAGGGCTCAGTTTTCTTCATCATTCCTTACATCACTGTAGCAAAGATCCAACAACAAAAAGGGATATTTCACTTTCATCAATTCAAAAACCCCAAAAGCAAAAAATACCTGCATTGCAATGTAAGCTAATGCTCTTGTTAAACATGCTGTGGCCAATCACAAAGCCTCTTCTGCATTTTTTAATGACAGTAATTCATTATTATCTGCCTGTTGAAAAGGTGAATTTAATTGGGCTTTATTGCATCAGTGTTTGTCCCCTTGATTTTATACATACTGTGAAATGGGAATTATGATGCTGTTATATCTACAAGCCAGGCTGGCCAATGTTATCAGCTCAATATGTCACAAAATTGGTTCCAATTTGTGCAGAAATGTGAACAGTATTCTTACTGAACATTTAATATTGAAATGTTTTGGTGGTTTTATCACATATTTTGTCAAGAATAATGTACAATGACTATAGTCTGTAATAAGCTCAGCACTGTCTGTAGCAAATATAGCAAGGGCATCCAAACTGAGCATACAATAGAGGCACTACAAAGGGTTGAAAAATAAAGTAAAGTTTTATATTCTCTGATCAAGTTATTCGTGTAGAAAGCAGCCTTCTGAATACCTTTAAACAAACAGGAAAAGTGTTGCACAATCTTTGTCTGAAGAGTATATTTTCATTTCAACTTCAAAACTTGACTGGTAACCAATGGCTTCAAAATGTATTCAAGTACTGGTATTGGCTATACATTTCATATCTCTGTCAGGCTCTTTTATTGTGGGAGGTATGCTATTTATTTTGTCTATTCCATTTTCTTTACATGGTCGTATTACACAGACTACCATAAATCTGGCCACTAAGCTAAAGCCATTACCTTTTTATTCAGTGTATTAGTATTTCTCATGGTCTAAAAAAGTAATGCTTCTGATAGTCTAAGTCATTGGTTCCCAAACTTTTCTGCAAGGCCCCCATTTGGTAAATAGAAATATTTCAAGCCCCCCAGCCTTCAAAAAACACACTACCACCACACATCCTGCAAATTTATTTGAAACAGTGAGTACAAAAAATAAAGAACTGCAACCTGAACAAATAATTAAAAAACAAAAATACAAATAATGAGCTATGTCTACAAAGGAAGGTATTAAAGTGATTCTGCAATATGCAAACTCCAAATAGCTGGTCCTCTGTTGGTGGAGGTGAAGCTAAAATTTGACTCGTTATCATTCCATGTCTTTATTTTGGTAGTTGTGATATTTGGTATCGATTTATCATCAGCCTTTCATTAACCTGGCAGTACTTTGCAAAGTTGGCCGAGCTTTTAGAGCAGTGTTAACTGTGTGCAATGATTTTATTCTGTCTCGCCTGCCCCCTCATCATAACCCTGAGCCTCCTTGAGGGTACCAACCCTCAGTTTGGGAATCACTGGTCAAAGTTATGGGAACAGATAAATAGCCTTCTCATGTAAGAGCTGTAAATCAAAGACAAAGCACAAACATTGGGACTGTGGAGGAAAGAGCAAAGGCTTAATGTTGCAAAGGGTAGTCACAGAAGCATTACATGCAACATTGTTACTGCTAATTGTACAGTCACTAAAAGTAGGAAGTGAAAGAGGAAGGACCAGGCTTTTAGCTTGGTGTTACGAGAATCTGTAGGAGTGCTTATCCACTCTGCACTCGGAGTCCAGTGGCTCTCCATTGCAATGCCTGGAATTAGGGGGACGTTGTTAAATAAGGACAATGAGCCTGGCCAATGTAAACAACATATTGGCATGCGTGTTCATCAGTACAGACTCCACCCCAGCCAATATACTGTAAGATCCAGCAAGCTCAAAATAACAACACTTCAAACACTGTCAATGATAGGCTCTTCAGACAGTCACAGTCGGTTTAAAGCTATGGCACATTTTGGTCCCACTTTGTAGAACTGAACAGTAACATCAGTGTGCTGCATCATGTTATGTTATTGACTTTAATCTCATTTCTAAATTGAACAGGACTGTGACCCTGATGATTACTATATATTTCTTGTTTTAAGCCCATGGTATTATTCAGCTCAAAACAAATATTAAGAAATAATAATTGACTTTCTAGTGATTATTTAACAGACATATGTTCTCACCAACTCTGGCTCATTCAAAACACCAAATGTCCCACAACACTGCAACCAGCTGTAACAGGTCTGCCCCCAAAATGTCAAAATGTCCACGATCCATGCAAAAAGCAAACTGTCCATTTTTAAATTTGGCATCTGCATCGTTTGATCTTCAAAGAAAGCCATCAAAAAATTAAATAATACATTTTTGGTCATTATCTATCTATATAAATATATGAATCAAGTGTCTGTATGCTCAGTTAAACTTACATTAAATCAACATTGTCTGGTGTTTAGACATCTGAAAAGTTTTCTTGGTAACTTTTAAAAACTCAATCAGAGGTTGACATGATAGAAAACAAAGACAAAATCCCAAAGTTATCCTAAACATTAAAATTTGACTCACTTCAGTCAGGTTCAGAGCATTCAAAGCTAAGCGTTTACCTAATCCCAATGTTGTATTAACATGTGTTCATTTTAAGCAAATAAGGAAATTTGGTTCGCTTAGTGTTTAAAAATCTACCTTATAACGAAAAAGATGATGGATCCAATAGATCAATAATACCCTCATTTCAATTCTGCTTTGTGGAATAAAAAAATAGTGGAAATATTTGTACAAGTGTAAGTGAAAACCTAAATCCAATGAAAGTACATTTAAATTAACAAATCTGTAAATAAAGAGCATTTAAATGTTGTAAATTATGGTCTCAATTTCTCCTTCTCTTCCTGAGCGATGGGGTTAAATAATGGACGGAAAGTATTTCTTTAAAAAAAAAAATTTAAACTTTAAAGTTTACGTCATGAATTTATAGATTTGTCCTTCAGTCCATCTTATTCTGCGCCAAATTTGACATTGATTTTGTGCTTTCCTGACATAATGCAATGATTAAAAAAATTGATGTTCTTAATGCAAGTGATTTTCTAGATATCTTAGAGTATACAAAAGATTAGAGAACTGCATAGCCCACATTATGAAATAATGTGTTCCTTATTGTAGTGCATGCTTTCATATATTTAAGATTTATAGAATAATCAATCCAGATACAATCATGATTGAGGAATTGAGTAACTGCAGCAAGTCTGCTGTACTGTTTTTTGTCAACTGAAATGGATCAGCGCACCAATAAAGAGGCTACAATGATCAAATAATAGATTTAAGAACTGAGTGGTTTTAAAGTGAACTGTAATATCTTCAACTTCATGTCTACATGCATAATATGGAGAAATTACTTTGGCATCAACAACTGCAACTTTTAACTGTAACCCATCCAACATTATTTGGATGTGTGCATTATGATGTTTACAGACATCTCTGTAGATGGAGATAAGCAGCAAAGTGCAGTCTAGTCAAGCTCATCACAGATTGTCCTTGAGGCTTTGAAACAAGATCCATTTAGATTGTATGGCAGAGTAAAGGAATATGGCCTATTATATCTACAACAGCTTTGTAGATAACAATCAAATGAAGAGGTCTTAGGAAAATAGCTTGAACCCCATGCTGATTAGGATCCAATTATAGGGTGAGAAAAAACTATAATTAACTTTAGGGTGGTGTGGTTGAGACTATAAAAAAAAAAAAATTCATTTGATTCTGACAGGAAATGATGATGGTTCATTGATGACGCTCCAACAAAACATACATGATGACGTGACCATGTTACACGTATAACCCACTATACCACTGTGCCGTTATCAAGCGGCAACCTCTGGTCTCAAAATATGCAGCTTATGTGGAAGTGTTACAAACTGCAATTCCTCAAGTACCCGCTTGAGGCTGGCTGCAGAAACACCAGAAACCACATACACACCAATTCAAAAAAGACGATCTTTGCAGCAGAAATAAACATGTTTACAGCCTGGTTAAAAAAAAAAGCCTCGGTCAGAATAGCTAATTTCTTGATCGGCTCACACTGTGCGGGGGTGAATTTTTTTCTAACGCGCTAGTTCAGAAGAACTGTAGCTGATGGCTAGGAGGCTAAACCCCGCCTCTTGAGTTCAGCATTTCCAATATTGCTGCCGCTGACAATTGGCTTCAAAACAGCGCTCAGGAACAGATTGGTGACGTCACGGATACTACGTCCATTATTTAAACAGTCTATGGCCATTACACACACTGTTATTGTTCATTTCAGTTTATTTATTCATGCATAATTCCACATTTTATAATCATATCCTCATAAGCTAGCATGTATTTGCAACATTTTGGAAGTTTTCTTTTTATTATTTTAGCAGTGCAAATTTCTTCATAAACACCATAGACTGTATAAATAATGGACGTAGTATCCGTGACGTCACCCATCGGTACCTGAATGCTGTATTGAAGCCAATCAGTGGCGGGAGTCATATTAGAAATGCGGAACTCAACCAGGCATAGTGTGACGTAAAGAGGCGGAGTTTGAGCCTCCTAGTCAAAAAGAGTCAAGTCAGTCATGTCCTTATTTGGACAAAAACTCATAATCTTAATATATTCTGAACTTTCACATAAGAAAAAATTCATCCCCATACAGTGTGTGCCAATAGAGAAATTAGCTATTCTGACCCAAGCTGTTTTTTGAACCAGGCTGTAAACATGTTTATTTCTGCTGTAAAGATTGTCTTCTTTGAATGGGTGTGTATGTGGTTTCTGGTGTTTCTGCAGCCAGCCTCAAGTGGATTCTCCATGAACTGCAGTTTATAACACTTCCGGATGGGCTTCATATTTTGAAACTGGAGGTTACCATTTGATAAACACACATCACTTATCTGCTATCAAGAAAAGAAAAAGTTCAGTGAATCACTTATCAACATTGTAACAAAGAAGTAATTATTTCATATTTTTAGAGTTGTTGTTGAATAACACCATTGTTTGTTTCAAAATGTCTTTTTAATGTATCTTATCTTATTGAATCACTTTAAGTTTCTATACTGACGAGCTGACACATGAAACAGAAACAGAGCGGCTGTAAGCCTTATACTTGTTTTTTCTTTTCATCTTGTTGTCAGCATCTAGCTGTCATGTAGACTGAAATGTCATCAACAGAGTTATAGAATTAACACTCACTGTAATAATACTTTATATTAAGTGTCTAGACGGCTACGAAGTGACAGCCTCATCATGTTTCACAATTTAAAAAAATGTCAAGAGCATCTGCAACCATGGAAACAGCAGTTTCAGGATGACCTCACTGTAAACTGTAGATTAAAAAGTCTGGGCGGTATTACATTCAATGTTCCTGAACATTTTACTGTTCAAATACTGTTGATCCTAAAAAAGTGTTTACGTGTATGTTCCAGTGTGGCTACGTTTAGTGTTTTGTTGAATGTTTCTTTCTTGGTTATGTCCTCGCTTTCTTACTTTCTCAATCTGCTGTGTTTAATACCTGATTCTGATTGGTCGAAACACCTTGATAGCAGTTGTTAATTCTTAAAGGTGACATATCATGCAAAATCGACTTTTTAATGGTTCTTTACCTGAAATATGTGTCCCTGGCATGTCTACAAACCCCCCAAGAATGAAAAAAATCCATTCTGCCCCTGTTTTGATTTCTCCACCTTTCTGTAAATGTGTGTGAAACGAGCCATTTCAGACTTCCGTGTTTTTGTTACGTCACAACAATATCCGGTCTGTCACGGAGTCAGAGCTCGGAGCTTGTTCAGCCCATAGACTGTATAAAATAATACTGAATCCCTCCCCCGTTTTTCATTACCTGCACACATGTGTGCTAACAAGGAGCTTAGGAGGGAGGCATGCTAGTTGTAGGCTGTCTTAATAAACACAAAGGTCGGTTTTACTCCCCACGTCTGCAGATCTGAAGATATAGTGGATGATTTTTATTTGTCATGGATAAGTGCTAGCGCTAATTAGCATTGCCACATAGCTATATGTTCATAGCTGTAGCTGTAGCTGTAGCTGTAGCTGTAGCTGTAGCTGTAGCTGTAGCTGTAGCTGTGTACCAAGACACACGTCGACATACTGACAAATAAAACAACAAGAAACACTAAATCTGTGACCAATCCTTCATAAAAGGTCCTGCTGCCTTTCTGGCAGAGGTCGGTTTTACTCCCCACGTCTGCAGATTTGAAGATCTAGTGGATGATTTTTATTTATCATGGATAAGTGCTAGCGCTAGTTAGCATAGCCACATAGCTACATGTTCGTAGCTGTGTACCAAGACACACGTCGACATACTGATAAATAAAACAACAAGAAACACTAAATCTATGACCAATCCTTCAGAAAGGTCCTGCTACAGGCGCCTCTCCGTCAGGATCAGATTCAGAGGGTTGAAGTGACGCGATCTCTGAGCAGCCGTGTATATTCAGCCAACATGTTAGATTAGATCAACGTGCTGGAGAGCCGAGGCACATCCACTTCCGGAGGGGGCGTGGTCAGAGAGAAAACAGAGTGTTCTGATGAGGAATGAAGAAGAGGACTTTTCAGGCATGCCAAAATCTGATTACAAAGTGTTTTTTTGAGCATAAACTTTAAATACATGTTTTTGGGACCTCTTAGACCAATATATATTGATGAAAAAAGCGTGATATGTCCCCTTTAAAAGCAAGAGCAACACCAGGGACAACCTGATCATACAGATCGTATCAAATCAATCCACAGAAGCAGACCGGCACATTTCACCTCTGCCTGTTGACACTGTGGCAAAAACGCTAGCTTCCTTTAACATTCTAAATTGGTAAACATTGTGCTAAAACCATCAGTCCTGAGCATAGAGTGTATAAATAATGAACGTAATATCCGTGACGTCACCCATCGGTTTCTGGAGCGCTGTTTTGAGGCCATTCGCGAGCGGCAGCCATATTGGAAATGTTGAACTCTACATTGCTGCTGTCGAGCAATTGTGACGTAAAGAGGCGGGCTTTGAATCTTCGGCCAACAGCTACATTGTTCCCCCCTGTTAATCAAGTCAGCTGTACCTCTCATAATAGAAGACTGGAAATCCGATCGAGAAATGAGCTATCCAGACTACACTTGTTTTTTGTACCAGGCTATGAACATGTTTATTTCTGCTGTAAAGATCTGCTTTTTGAATTGGTGTGCATGTGTTTTCCGGAATTTCCAGAGCCAGCCTCAAGGGGATCATCGATGAACTGCAGTTTTTAACACTTCTGCATTGGCTTCAATTCTCCTGGCCTGAGGTTGCCGCTTGGTCCTGAAGGGGGTGTATGACAGGGAAAAAGTGAAGGAACTTCCTGTCCTGCAATCCAAGCAATGGTTACAGAGCTGGTGAAAGTTGCCAATCACTACTAAGTAACATAAACTATGAACAGACTTGATAATAACAACAATGTTGAAATGTGACTTTTGTCTAATTTATGTTCAAAGGTGTGTCAATGCCCGGAGAAGAAGGAGAGCTGAGTGATGACAGAAATGTTATATATCCATGCAGAAGCTACATTCACCTTATTTACTTTTCTGTTAATGGAAATGTTCAGTTTAATGCTAGCAGGCTATCGTTTCAGCGTGACTTCACTATGTACTGACATTTTAAGTTGAATGTTAATGCCTCCTAAAAATCCACTGTCATGGCAGCATTACCGACCAGAAGAACTATTAGCTGTATACATAAATCATTTTATCATTTTAAATCAACAGAATCATCCTTAAATCAATATTTTGTGTCAGTGTGTTTACGTCTTTAGTTGGTTGCCAGGTAATACCCTGGGTAATGTACAGTGAGCAGGTGGTGATGTGAATTAGAATCTCTTTGGGGTGTCTTGTCTCACCCTGGAGGGATTCTAATATTTAGGTTATGTCCAGCCATTCCTCAGAATCTACCCACTGCACTGTACAGTCTATGTTTTCATGACAGACATCAAGAAGAAATAAGACTATACTTTCACAGTTTTCTTCAAAGATGTAGAACAAAAATCTGATAAACCTCCTTCAACAGCTGGATTTGGGAAATGCTCTCCATGCTGCAACTAGAAAAACTAAAAAAAAACTACTGTCCTGAAAAATATAATGCCATTTGGTCACCTTTCATTGAATATGTAAAGAACCTGAGTCTAAGGATGCACCGATCCAACTTTTTGAGGTCCGATACCAATACTTGTGAATTGGTTCAATACCAATCCTATCCAATATAAGTATTAAATTAACAACTTGTATTCCTCAATATGAAGATAAGTCTAGGATTTATGATGTGGCAACATCTGGGTTTCTGAAGTTTGTAAATCAAAATGTAATAAACACATACATCTAAACTGATTTTCATTATTTATTAATGAATTCATAACTATAGACAGCTCCAACATGTTTACCTGCAGTTTGGTAAGAAAATATTCAAACCAACAGGAAATACAATTCCACTTTTAACTTTTAAAAGCAGCATTAGATTAGTCAACAATTAAAACCTGGAAAAGAAAAAAGAAAAGCTGCATTAAAAGACAATATAAAGACTTTTAAACATTAAATCAAAATTAGGTCACCTAATAGTGCAACAAATTTGATTAATTCAATTATGTAAACTTGCTGTTTGGTAGGTCATTATTCTGAGTCCATCATGAAACTCTCTTTTTGTTTTTGGTAATGTAAATATTCATGTTTCATTGTCATGTATATGAATGCAAAGGAGAATTTGCTATTCTTTTTATTTATTTATTTTTGTTTACAATGTTTATTATGTAAGTATCTGCTTGTTAATCTACAGATGTATTTTCTTTTAATTAGCTATTATTGTTACTGCCTTTACCTTTCTTATAATTGTTTTATTGTAATGTTGTTTATTTATTTTTCATTCTTGTCACAGTTGTCTTTAAGTTTAGGGTAGGTGGGTAATATGGATGGTTGGGTGGATGTAGGGAATAAATGTTCTTGTCTGTAAAATGAGAAACTATAAATACAGCATTAGAATTGCTTGTTGCTTGTTCACTTTTGTTCTTTTTTATGTTTATATGTCTATTTGTGTGTATGTGTTCCTGTTGGCGCCTCTAAGCCAGGTCATGTTTGTAAATGAGAACTGGTTCTCAAACATTTTTTACCTGGTAGAATAAAGGTCAAATAAATAAAGTATGATAAATCATTATATCTAGTATCCTTTATTTTGTTCTCCTTAGCTTTGTATTTCCTTGTACGGGTAAGACCCCACATTAAGTAAAAAAAAAAAGAACTTGTATGGATTCTGTGCAGTTCTGTTAATGTACTGAATCAAAATAAACAACACAAATTCAGCTACAAAATAATCTGTCTTTACATTCCTGATAAAGAAACTTGCTCCTTATTCAGACAAGCATATCATTGCTTATTTGTAATGATATGTATCTATGCCTTTGCAAAAAAAAAAGCAAATAACAGGAGAAATAAATGAATCAAAAATATTTCACAATGCTCTCTTTTTTGTTGTTTGCATAATTCTCCAGATTAAGAGGTTGCCAAAACTAAACTCCATACCTCCTCATCCTGTCAGAGCCCAGGTTATCCAAAGACACTATTGTTGCACATGAAATGAGATATTTAAACAGTTGACACATATGAAGCGTCTCTGAAACCCAGTCTGCAAGTTCCAACCGCCTCAGAATTCAATCTAAAAACCACACAGAAACTGATTCCACACGGATAATATCAGATCGAGGTGTAACAAATAGGACCGAGTTAACACCAGCATGTTCTGTTAGAGTCATCCCGGGACTGTAAGGCCTACTATGGTGTTTGTTTGCCATGTTGTAATGAACTAGCTTGATTCACTAAAACCAAGCTGCTGCCTTCAAACTGTGACAGCAGAGCTCACAGCTGCCTGGGAAATAAGATAAACTATTAGGAGATGAAACAGAGCTATCGGTTCCATCTCACTTGAATCAGGAACTTGTTTGCCTCAGCACAACCTTCAGGAAATACACAGGGCCTCGGCTGGTACCACGAAATGACGCCCAGACACCGAGCGCAATTAAGCCCTGCGTGGCATGGGCAGCCATTATGTATGAAATCAAATTACCTTCATTAACCTGCCAAGTTGGCTGAAGGCGTCACTACCCACTGGTTCTTTCTCCGCCCTTGCCGAGGAAGATAAATGACAAACCAAAAGAGGTGTAGCATGCTGATATCCCTGTGGAGTTCTAATACAACATCCCCTCCCAAAATTTTCTAATGCATTCATGCTCATGGAAACCATTTCTGCAGCCTGCACCACGTATGTTCTAATGTTTCAAAATGAAATGCGTGGCTTGAAAACAATATCGCACGGTATGAGATAATTAGCTCTCCTGGCTTGACAAATGGGCCAATACCTATGTGCATACATGCTTTTGAGCACTGCATATGTTGCCTTCATGAATAGGCATTGTGCTGCATCCCCCTGTTGTAACACATATTTATTGTCTTAATGCCGGAACAATGGCTGCGCAGAAAAAAGCAGCTAAATTGCCCCATACTGACAAATACGATACAGAGAAAAAAGGGATCATGGAGGACGTTCATGGCCACATCACTGTCAAGGAAATACAAGGAGGCATTTTTCTTTTAGTGTTTTTAAAAGGTGCACAGACTTTCTACCACTGACCCCATTTTCCACCATGGAGGATGTCAAACAGCGTTCTTTTTACGCCCTTTAAGGCAGACAAATCTCCCCCACAAATACTTATTTCTCACAGGAAAACAGGAATCAAGTTAACAACAAAATGCAATCCTGTCTGGTTGTGCGCATAATCATTGAGCCTTATGTAAAATTGCCAGCAGAGGCACTGAGGGAGCTGATATTTGTGGTGACTGGCTATCAGAGGCAGCATCAGAGGTAAGTGATTCTATTTAGATAGATAATAAATATGCGGTCATGGGGAACCTATATCCAAAACCCACATAATGACTTTCTGCTGTGGCTGGAGGAGAGGAGGTTTGCCGATCAGTCTTTACAATATTTACAACAGTTTCCCCACTTCATCCTTCTCAGTGCTAATTCTATTTCCTCTTCATTACGAACACCATATTTTTAATGAGAGGCCTTTCTCCAGTCTAAATGTCTCCCCAATTCTCCTATTTATCAATCACACAGAGGCTTTTAGGCTGCAGGCACACGGGTATCACATGGTGAAATCAGTCTTGAATTCCACTTAGCCGATGCACTGACTGATTGGGGAATTAGCCTGAATGCTATTTTGAATGATGTTCTTGTAGCTGCTCAGAGACAACAAAAGAACAAAGCATTAGATGTCTTCAAATCGGAGTGTTTTATATCTTTCAAACAGGAAGGGTCATAATGTGAGATAAAGACTGAAGTAATTCTCATGAAATCTCAACATCGATGCTTTATTGTTGAAAATCCCACAAATATTATACGCCCTTGATGACAGTGCGATGCTTTATCTAAAGTGATTGTATGTATCTTGGACATTTCATGCTCCTGCTATTTGAAGCTGGCCTATATACCAAGATAAAACAGTGTTCTAAAATAAGAGATTATCTGGGATGGTAATGTCATGGTGTAACCTAAATGTTTTGTTGTCCTGTTTATTAGACTCATCTGGCGGACTGCAATGAAACAACATCTCCTTACCTGCCCGGTCCTCATTTTCAACTTTTCCAACCATTTCTAACACCTTTCATATCTCCCAAAAGCCCAATTTGTGATATTGAGATAGTATGTTTTTTCCAATATGGCGCCTTAGTAATGCTAAAAAAAACACAACAGAAAGCCTCTTTCTGAGTTTTTTAGAGTTATAATTTTGGGGACTTTTGCCCTTTACTAGATAGGACAGCTGAAGAGAGACAGGGAACATGGGGAGTAGAGAGAGGGGGAAGACATGCAGGAAATGTTCACGTCCGGGAGCCGAACCGGCAAATCTGCGACTAGGACTACAGCCTCTGTATATGGGGCGCTTAGACCACTAGGGCCCTCTTTCTGAATTTTTTGATGTATAAAAAAAAAGCCATATCAGTACATTATTATTTAGTATTTCATAATAATAAATATGTGTTTAATATTATGAGGAATGACAGTGTTGCTACTGTTCTTACCTTCTGTTGAATTAAGTATATTTCAGTAACTTAAAGAAACATGTTTTTAGGCATAGAAGACGACTAAAATCTTTAGATTGACGATCAACATGTTACCACGGGGCAGCTTTGAGAAACAGTTAGAAACAGAAATAATACTAACAAACATGTATCTGTATGACCAGCAATAGGAGACCTCCAGGGACATGACTGCTGATTTCTTTTTAGTGGTTGTTAATGCTTATAACAACAGATGCAGGATGAGTGTCAGCAACAGAAACAGTCTTTGTCTACATTTTCCTCAGTGAAGACTAACAGTCAGTGATACTCTTCAAATGAAAAAATAGAAAAAAAGAGGACATAATGGGGCGTCCACAGGGAGCGCACAAATGTCAAAATGTCTGGTCTAAGAAAAAAGAGACTTGGAAAAAAGAGAAGATACTAAAGAGGACTGAAAATCATATCACACATACAAGATGTTTACGTTCTGTACGTTATTGCATGATTCATGTCCTTTGATCACCAGGTGTGAATGGAGAATTCTTCAAACTGGTACATACATACAGGTGACAGAAACTGACGACGAGTGCCACTTCAAATATTCATTTATATAATACATTTATTTGTTTTTCTCTCTCGTTTTGCTGACCACGCCTGAACTGTTGGCCACACAGCACCACACTGCCCCTATGATTTCTGACAGTTGGTAGCTGTACGTAGAGTACAAGTAGAGGACTTCGGCTGTGTCCGATGCACATTATAAATAAAGCATTAAGCATGTTGTAAGCTGCTGTAACAAAAGAATTTCCCCAAATGGGGGACCAATAAAGTATCTTATCCTACCTTATCTTATCTTAATAAGTATTAAGAAGTGTTTGTAAGGACACCAGCAGCAGGCGTCCCATGTATGGAGCCTGAACTGGCAGCTGGATCGATTCTCTATCCTGACATGATTTGGTGCATGTCATCTCCCACTCCCACCCCACATATCCTGCCTCTCTCTAGCTGTCCTGTCTAATGAAGGAAAAAAGTACAAAAAATAACACATTAAATTAGACAAATAAATGAATAAAGTGTTTGTAAAAGCAGGTCAAACCTGTTCTCTACATATTTCCTGTCACTTTTAAAAAATGATGTATTCACTATATTCCTTGAGTATTTATGTGTTGAAAGATGTTTGTGAGAAAACACAATACACTCCAATCTCTTCACATCTCATTTCCCTTCTCAAACGGACGTCTTCACAATCACGACTGACATGCTGCATTACAGTAACTAAAGGAATCCTGGGTACTATGTCATTGATTGACTCTAATAGGTTACGGTAAATCACATTTTTTCCCCTCATCAATTACTCTCATTTATTTAGTGGACCATAACTCTATTTGTGAATGAAAACCTTTTTCAGAAGACAAGAAAAATTAGCTTGTGGGTGCAGGGTTGTTGGAAAAGGAAGAAAATGAGGTGTCTAACCCAAAGTGACATTTACAAATTACCTGTTAATTTCAACTGGGTTGAGGGATGATAGGACTGAATTACACTGACAGGAGGGTAACCGGGTAATGAAAGCCGAGTCTGTAGTGGCCAAATGGGTAACCTGCACTTAGAGACAAAGTGGGTTTATTCCATGTGAGTATTTTCTTATCTGAACTGTATTCTGTCCACAGCAACCTGAGGGGCTAGTGCCAGCCTACAATCTACTTTTAGACCAATTAAGCGGAGGCCGGATGATGAATAGTTACAATCAGGCTTGTTTCAGAGGCCTGTGCTCAGGAGGATACTAACCATGCAGAGAGAGTGGGAGAGAACATCCAGGTGTCAGAGTGCAAGGTGAAGTGGCGAGACTTACAACGGTGTCACCTTGAATCTGTCTCTGCTAATGTCTGCTGAGAGAAAAAAGTCCTCCTCAGCGCTGAGACAACAAGGCACAAAAACTGGTGTCCTACCCCCCTCCCACCCCCCCACGCCCAGAGCAAACATTAGGGAAGAGAAAACAGTGCCAAGTGGAAACGGGTGACATTTGAATTGAATACCTCAATAATGGATGCAATCTCTCTGTAACCTCCATTTAGCTGGCAGAGCCGTAGCTGCACAAAATCAAGACAGGATCCCTCAGGTCAATGGAAACAGAGGACGTTGGTTAATGATGCCTGTACTCCTCTGAAAGCATCATGCTAGATGCGAGAGGGAAGATAAAAGCCCCTGTGCCTATTAGTAGCAGAGTGAATGTACATCTCTGATAGTTTTCCTGGAATCTGGATTTAAAAGTGATCTTTTAAGCTAATTTGCAGCTCTTTTTCTTTTAGAATAGAAAGATACACAGGTTAGAAAAATTCTTATTTTATTCCAGCTCATAATGCAGCCGCTTAGTCCAGCCTGACCGGGACACGCCGGTTTGACGTCTGTCTCATTCAGGCCCACCCCCTCAAAAGATATATCTCCTGATTTGTCAGCTTTCCTAAAACCTGTATGACTGCATAGTCCTCTTGTGGAGTTATAACTGTAAACCTGCTAGGTGACATGGTTTCTATTTCTTGACCGGCAACTTTTCAAATCTATTTGTGCATATTCAGGCAAGGTGCTATTAAGCTCAGTACCTGCTTATACTTTAACCTAACAGTGGCTTCAGTCTTTGAAGCACCAGCCAGATTTAAAAGATAAATAATTATATACATGCCTTTGTTAATACTAGTTCATCTAAATATCATGCTGAAATGCTAGATAGATGGTAAAAACATAAGTAGTTGGGTGAATCTCAATGTTTGAGTACTGATGCCTAAGGATTTAGTTGGCAGAATAATTAAATAGTTCTATTTTTTTTAAATTTTGGCCCAGTCACCTGCCACTAGCAAGGGCTGTAGCTTGGGTTACTGGCTTCAGTCATAACGCTATAAAGCACTGCTACCTGAAGGTAAACAAGCACACATAACATATGTTATCTTGTAGCACGGTACAGTTTGCCAGTATTATGATCTAGAAAGTGGAGATAAGGTTGTTTGTAGGCTGTGTCTGGTTAAGCTGGCATATAACCACTTATAGCCTCACTAAAGCGTCAGCTCTGCAGCCTGCCTTTTTCTTCCCATCCCTACATTGTCTCCGTCTCCTGCCCACAGGGATGGTAATCCACGGAGAGCCCGGCGAATCGACGACGCCAGAGGTACACGTAGCTCCCGTACCTATGTAGAGGCCTACACACGTAGCTGATGTGCACCCCCTCCAAAATGTAACTACCCGTAGAATCGAATCAGACCACAAGCCCTGTGATTGGTCCGCTCGGAGGCATTGTATTTCCCGCATTTACAGCACTTCCCCAGCTCATCGGCCACACATCGGCCGTGTATTTCATCTCCTCCTCTCTATTCTTCATGTAATCATGTCTGTATGATAAACAGCAACATGTATCAGCTGTAGATTAACATAACACGCTCTGATTTTCTGTGGAAAAGTAAACAAAGATCGTAGCGGGACCGGAAACAGGCGACCAGCTATCAGAGAGACCACACTGCCCTCGGCTAAAACTGCCCATCAGTATTGGTTAACCCTTAAAGACCTAGACCATTTTTGGGGGCGCCAGACTCTCCTGTATTTATTTAGTTTTCCTAACCTATTGAAGCACTCAGCATCAAGTGCCATACATCATTTTATTCAGGAGAACCTTATCTTTTACTGGGCTGCATTTAAAGTACCAGTTTTACATTTGTTTTGTCTGATAATGGATGAAAATACTGAAGTTTTTTAAAAAACACCTGGGTATTTAGGTCATTTTTTTTACTGTGAACTGTGAAAGCATCAGGAAGTTTTGTTTTGTTTCATTAGAAAGTTGTACTTCGGTATTTTAGACTTCCAAATGAATTATTGTCACTATCAATCCTTTACTAAGCAAGTTACAGTCATGTATTATAGTATTTTCGAAGGCATTTCTTTAGTAGAAAAAGCATTAGTATTTAAGAACAAAAGCTATTTGTGGCCGCCGGCGGCCGTCTAGGTCTTTGAGGGTTAAGCTTTGATGTGTACGTCACTTACCAGAACTACTGTGGAGTAACAGCCCTTTTGGCTTGGACTGAACTCATAAAGAAGAACAATGTTAGAATCCAATCCATTTTTTCAACTTTGGCACCTCATATGAACATTTGACATTGTTGAATTAACTGATAGAAAAAGACAGAGAGCATCAGACACCCACTTTGAACATTACTTTTTAGATTATTTTGTTCTGTCATGTTTACCAGCTTCCATCACTGGATAGTAGTTTCCTACATTTGTGAGAGAAAGGAAGAAAGAAAGACCAAGAGTGGGAAAAAGAGAGATAAGGTCAATTAGGCCTGTGTTCTGATTTGCTACAAAAAGGTCACCCAAGTCTTCAAAGCAATCTTACTGTTGTAGGATACTTGCTGGAAACTCCTTAACAATCTCTGCTGTGACTAGACTCCACCCTGACCTCTTTAGAGAGGCCGGCCCAGCTTCTCCCTCACTCTCGTCTGACCGGAGAAAACTAATGAGTGTGAGGCTGTGGGTAAAACCTAATGGGGCTCAGTAGTTTTTGCTCCGGGCTGACTGCTGAAAATGAACATTTAACCACAGCTCGAGTAATTGAAAAAATGACAAGCAGTACATACAGGCCATTGCCCCACACAAGCACACTCACACTCACACATAGCGGCCAAATTATTCTGATTATTTGCCACCTCTGGATTAGAAGCGCCTCTCCACTCTGTCACTTACATCAACAACCAGGAGGAGCATCAGAATACACAGGAAGAAAGCAGAGATGTGGAAGTAACATCAATTAAAATGAGAGTGTTAGCCTCTAGTTATGCCTGATATGGAGTAAGTGCAGAGAGGCAAGGTCTTGATGTTACATAGACCTAACTGTGTGGAGGCAGGCTGCACAGTGATAATAAGCTCCATCTATGAGGAAGAAGCTTCACAGGAATAAAAGCATGAACACATCTCTCTCCCTCTCTCACTCTCTCGCTCCCTCTCTCTAAAAAAAATGAAATGTTACCAGGAGTTTGTCTGAGATTTACTTTGCTCACAGCTCCACCTGCTTGTCATGAATTGACACTGACACATGTGTCTATTGAAAGTAAGAAAAAACAGATACTACATAAATGATGACACATTTGACCCTTTCATTTACAGACACAGGAGGAATCTGTTTTGGTGTGATAGCATTAGCCTTCATGTCTCATTAGAGCGTATGTTCATTTGCTGAAGTTAAATATTTACATATAAATCAACACAAAATAAAATGACCAACGGGAAACCTGCAGACCTCAGTACTCTATCTTTTTTCATGTCTTTCCTGCACATATTTTTATGGTGTGTAATTAATTTGCTTATTATGTCTTAATCACTGTTTTTGATTCTGTCTGATTTGTGCTTTCTAAAACAACAAAGCATTGATGTCTTGGGAGACCTAAGTCTAAAGCACCCTTACCCCTGATTCAGTTTTAAAACCCTGAATCTACTATTGAGTTTATGTTGAGTCCCAATTCAGGAGGGTGACAGCAACTCTCTGACTCCTTCGAACAGATCTCAGAAGCTTATGTTTGTTGTTTTTCTCATGTATAACAAGCTAATTGTAACTTTCCTAAGCAATAAATCCTCAATCAGATGTGAGAAAAATGGCTGGGAAAAAGGATGGATGGATGGATGGATGGATGGATGGATGGATGGATGGATGGATGGATGGATGGATGGATGGATGGATGGATGGATGGATGGATGGATGGATGGATGGATGGATGAATGGATGGATGGATGGATGAATGGATGGATGGATGGGAAAAAGGATGGATAGCTGCATGACTTATAACACCTGAAGTTTAATGTGATGGTTGTTACTTTCTGTAGTATACTCTTGGGGTCCCACAGATATGTTAAATATCTTGGTAGAATGAAGGAAGCATGTCTTCAACAATCGGTCTTTTTAGTCTTTCCTGTCTTACAGACGATCAGCTGACGTTGATTTGATGGAGTGAATGGTAAATGGACGGTTATGTAATAATAATAATAATAGTAATAATAATAATAATAATAATAATAATAATACATTTTATTTATAAAAGCGCTTTAAAAGTTTCTCCAAGGCACTTTACAGGAAAATAAATTGTACAATAGAAAAGCAAAGGAAAACAGTGCAAAAAAGCAAAGGAAAGCAAAGCAGCAAAATAAAACAAAACAAAACAAAACAAACAAAAATCAATCAATCAATTATAGGTTAAAAGCCTTTGTAAATAGGTGGGTTTTGAGTCCAGATTTGAATTTGGTGAGTGAGGGAGAGAATCTGAGGTGTCGGGGGAAAGAGTTCCAGAGGGTGGGGGCAGCGACAGAGAAGGCCCTGTCCCCCCAGGTATGTAGCATTCTCTTTGGTCCTCTGACCACTCAAAGCGTTTTTATATTACGTCACATTTTCCTATACCCACCACATTCATACACTGACGTCAGAGACTGTTTTTGTAAAGTGCATATCAGTATTAACTAATGAACTAATCCAGCAGGCGAAGCCATCAGGGGCAGTTTGGGGTTAAGTGTCCAAGAGACTGCTGGTCTGGGATCCAACCACAGACCTTCCAATTGAGAGACAACCGTCTCTACAACTGGGCCATAGCTGCCCCTTGGTCTGCTGAGCCAATGTGAGCAAGCGGCAACCTCGAGAATTGAAGCCAATGCGAAAGTGTTAAAAACTGCAGTTCATTGAGTGTCTGCTTGAGGCTGGCTCTGGAAGTACTGGAAACCACATACAAACCAGTTCCAAAAAGCTGATCTTTGCAGCAGAAATAAACATGTTTACAGCCTGGTACAACAATGAGTGTAGCCTAGATAGCTCATCTCTGTATCGGCACACACTATATGGGGGGTGATTTTTTTCATAACACTGCAGTTTTGAAGATATTAGGATTACAAGTTTTCCATTACAAGAGGCACAGCTGACTTGACTGACAGGTGGGAGCACTGTAGCTGTAGGCTAGGAGGCTCAAAGTCTGCCTCTTTGCGTCACACTCGCTCAACAGTAGTTATGTTGAGTTCAGCATTTCCAATATGGCTTCCGCTGACGATTGGCATCAAAACAGCGCTTCAGAAACAGATGGGTGACGTCACGGATACTACGTCCACTATTTATACAGTCTATCAATGTGAGCTGCACCGGGGTCACTGGTGTTTGCAGCGCCAGGATCTTTGGGAACTAGCTTAGCAGAAGCATGTTGTTTGGTTAGGTGCTTCATGAGATTAGCATTACTAGTCTTGTTGTTAGACAAAGTTTACCATCATGCACATTGACTACAACTCACCACAATATTCTTGTCCTTTACTTCCAGGAGGGGACAAATCATGCTGGTATTTCCACGACTGAAAGCTGACGCCTGTCTGATAATTAGCCATTGTGTGTTTAGAGATGTATTTTGTCCCAGGATGCTACTGTGCTAGCGTAGCAGTAACCTCACCCTTTGACTTGATTGATTCATTTGAAGTAGTCGTCAGTTATTTGATGTAATGTAACGTATAAAGACTCTTTTTAAATGTCTGTCATTTTAACTGTTATGGAATCTGAAAAGTAACAACATACACTACATGTTACCATAAATAGACATTGTTAACACTGATCAGAGATGTATATTTCTTTTTATTTGATTGCTAGATACAAAAACTACATGACAGCTAACTAAGCTTGTCTCAACTTGTGACGGCCTTATGTGCAATATAAATACACCTCTTTCAAACTAACCATTAAATACTGCTCCCTGATAAAGCTATGTGTTATTGTCAGGACAAATGACTGACTCCAGGGAATGTATTTCAGTTGTTAAATGACTTGGCTTTGAATAGTTGCTTTATTAGTTGTGGGCCACAGAAACCCCTTTTTCGCCTGAGGAGGTTGTGGTGATTTCAAATATACAATATAAGACTGATTAGAGCTAAATTATTATCTCAGACATTAACCAGATTGAACACGAGCTCTGAAACCACGATCCATCATAATAGTTGAGCATTATCTTAAATGTCCAATGGCTATCCCATTTATGAATGTTATGCTTGATGGATGATGGCAATTAACAAAATGTGATCTCTAAAGAGTTCTCAGAAACCCCCTCCACACTGACACACATGCCTATAGTGAAGGTAAAACCTTGTTTGGCATCCTTTAGTAGTTCTACTTTATCATCTGAATCTTCAGTCACAGTAGAAAAGGAAACGATCTTGCTTTCAGTATCATTTTTAACCATTATCTGAAACAGATTTGATTGCTTAACTGAGATATCACTCACCCTGAGGGTTTTTTAAAGATGTTTGTACAGACCTGCTTTTGCAATTACCAGCAGTTAATCAGGCAGACTCATATTTTGCACCTTGTTCCAATGAAAACAGCATTTCTGCTGATCATTGTTTCAACTTGAAACAAAAGGACCTTGTTTCTGAAGCCTCAGATTGCAGATGGTGTGTGCAGCCTGGGTATGTCACTGTCCAGAGACAACAGAGATCCAGTTTTCATCCACACTCATCTTAGGATAACATTTCATTATGTCCAGTATTCAGGTTTCAGGCATGGTTCTAATAAAGACTTCTTCATTCCAGTGAAGGTTAAATAATTATCATTTTTAAGTTTAGGATGGTAAACACCCTTCAAATATTGTCCTGTTTTGTGTTGATTGGGTGTTTTTTGTTTTGTTTTGTTTTGCTGGTTATATAAATCATCCTCTTCAGGCAACATTGAAGGCAGGAATTTTAAAAAGGGAGGTCGTCTGTCTACATAACAGCAGCTAAGCTCTTCAGTGTTAAATAGATAAACAAGAAATCAAAGTAGTTGCAGATATTTGAATCATTAATCATTATTATCATTATCATTTTGAAATTACCTCAAATGGAAAAAGATGTCACTCACAACTATTTGGTTAAAAAACACTTCTTTATCCCTCCTAACCCAACTAACCAACATACACAAAAGATCAGGCTGGATGAATTAAATGTAATGTCAATGCTGTATGATCGTCTGAGAAAAAAGAATGGCCAAATTAAAGCAATTTAACCTTCTCTATTTTTTTTATCTAAGATTTATTCACAGCCAAACTCCATGGCAATAAGTCTGTTCATTGGGAACCGAGCATTTGTTGATTTTAATACATTTGAAAGCCTAAAGACAACAGAATCTGCCATTTAAAATACAACTGAATTGAAAATGAGAATGACAAGCCACAGGACATAAAATAGAGCTTGCTTCACAAAGCTACATATTTCTGTAGAAAATGGAGAAGGCCTACCATCATGCCCCCCAAAGAGTGCTGTGTCAAATACTGTAAGACACTGGTGTTTCATATGTACATGCTACCAGCCATCCTGTCCTTTTATTTGACCTTCCATGGTTTCTACGTAGTGAGTGTTAGCCTCAGCAGGGTTGGTCCTGATCATTGGCTCTGTCTGTGTTTTGTGGACAGGAGCTCAAGACTCAGTCAGGAGAAGAGAAGGTCTAGTCTAGACTTCTTATTGCAGCTCTGAGTTTAGCAGATGATGTGGTTGTGACGGCCTCATCAATCTCTGAACCCCAGTAGACAATGAAGACTACAGCTGAGTGTGAAGCAGGTGAGAGTCAGTACCTCAAAATCTGAGACCATGTTTCTCAGCTAGGCAATAGTAGAATACACCCTCTGGAGTTTCAGTATTTCTGTCTTCAGTATTAAAATCATCACCAGATCGCCTTTGAAGAGCTCAAAACCCCTGCATACAGGAGGAAAGCTTGGGAGAGTTTACCTGACCTACTGCCAACATAGCCTGACTCTGGATGAAAGGAAGATAATGAAGAAATGGATGAAGATGAAGAAACAGATTGTTGGAAAAATTGGATGGATGGATGGACGGATGGATGGAACAATAAATGAAAAAATGGATGGATGGAAAATGGATGGATGGATGGATAGAAAAATGTATAAAAACTGGATGGAGGGAAAATGGATGAAAAAAAAGATGAAAAGACAGATGAATTAATCATTTGATGGATAGAAAAATGGATTGATGGAAAATGGATGGATGTCTTGATGGAAGAATTGGATGGGTGAGTGGATCTATGGAAAAATTGGATGGAAGAAAGGATGAAAAAATGGATGGATGGATGGATGGATGGATGGATGGAAAAACTAGATGGAAGAAAGGATGAAAAAATGGATGGATGGATGGATGGATGGATGGAAGGATGGATGGATGGATGGATGGATGGATGGATGGATGGATGGATGGATGGATGGATGGATGGATGAAAAAATTGATGGATGGATGGATGGATGGATGGATGGATGGATGGATGGATGGATGGATGGATGGATGGATGGATGGATGGATGGATGGATGGATGAAAAAATGGATGGAAGAATGGATGGATGGGTGGATGGATGGAAGAATGGATGGATGGATGGATGGATGGATGGATGGATGGATGGATGGATGGATGGATGGATGGGTGGATGGATGGATGGATGGATGGATGGATGGATGGATGGATGGATGGATGCATGGATGGATGGATGGATGGATGGATGGATGGATGGATGGATGGATGGATGGAAGAATGGATGAAGAAATGGATGGATGGAAAAATGTATGGTTCGCAAAATGTATTCATGGAAAATGTATGGATGAATGTTAAAATGGATGAAAAAATGTATGGACGGAAAATTGATCGAAAACTGGATTGATGGATGGGGAAAATGTTGAATGGATTGATTGATGAAAAAATTGGATGGATGGATGGATGGATGGATGGACGGACGGACGGACGGACGTCACACCAATTCAAAGATCACTTCTTATTCTTGATTAAATACTATTATCTCTCAAATTTTAATTTTTAGTTCTTACTTTTCAGTTTTGAAGATTTGCTGCTTCTCAGTTAATTATGTGATTACCAACAAAACATCACTGTTGGTGAAATGAAATAACTTTTAAGAACATCAAGTCCTGTATTCTTTTTGATTAATGGATAAATAAGCCAAAGTAAAATCAGTAATTGTAGTTAATTGTTGGGTGTGACACTGCTTTATTTATTCATCCATTATAAATGCCACTTTCATTGAGTTAATATTTTTCTGCTCCATAACAAACATATGTTTAATAGCTTTTAAAAAAATGTTGTTACTGACTAAATGAAGTAAATTAATATTCAAAGTAAATTACATTAAAACAAACCACACAGCTATACAGCAGAATAATTAAAGCAATAACACCATCACCTGCCACCAGACTGATCTTATCCTTCACTCAGCAGTAAACTTGATCTAAGGTTTAGTTTTCAGATTAATGTATTGGCACAAATATAAGATGACCCTGCTAATAAAAGGACCCCCCGATTTTCAAAATTATCTTTAAAAAAAAAACTCTCTAAGTTTGTTTTTATGAAAAAAAAACAACTGTAACTGTGACCTTCTGCAGCCATATAATCCCTCCCGCAACCTCTGCTCCACCAATGCCAACCTCCACACCCCTCTCACCAAACCCAAGCACCGAACCTGGGGGGACAGGGCCTTCTCTGTCGCTGCCCCCACCCTCTGGAACTCTCTCCCCCAACACCTCAGATTCTCTCCCTCACTCACCAAATTCAAATCTGGACTCAAAACACACCTTTTTACAAAGGCTTTTAAACTATAATTGATTGATTTTGTTTGTTTTGTTTTGTTTTATTGTTTTTTTGTTTTGTTTCATTTTGCTGCCTTGCTTTTCTTTGCTTTTTTTTTTTTTTTTGCACTGTTTTCCTTTGCTTTTCTATTGTATAATTTTATTTTCCTGTAAAGCGCTTGGAGAATCTTTTAAAGTGCTTTTATAAATAAAATGTATTATTATTATTATTATTGTAATTGAACATTATGACGAAAACTCAAATTAAAGAAAACCAGGCAGGCTGTTTTAAACACCTATCAAATGTTTTCAATATTTTTTTAAATCAAATTGTCACATTTACATGGAATTCAATATGGCCACATGTCCAAACAAGACACTTCTGGTATTGATATTCAATCACCGTAAAAACTGAAATGACTTGCAGTCTGTTGGATGCATGAAGAGTCCTGTGATATGCATTACTTTGATCCATGTCTCAGTAACATACCCACACACACATTTTAAGACCATCTCCTTGTTGGCTGTGTGACAGTTGTTTAATGACTCTGCTGCATTCGTATCCGCTTCCTTAAAAAAGTCATCATCACTCCACCTTAGTTGTTGAGTAACTTGTCCTACTTCTGTACTTTGATGCAATCAACATGTCTATTCATCTTTCATCTGTTTGGTTTCAGTCATGAGACACACTGGCTTTACAGATAAGTGGCGCTGTCCACAGTTATAACAAATATTGGCATTGAATTGCTGAACTCTGAATATAACATGATCTCACTTTGTTAGCTGTATTTTGATGAAACAATTTTCTACTCAGGTCAACAGGGTAGTCATATGTTATGTTATGTTATGTTATGTTATGTTATGTTATGTTATGTTATGTTATGTTATGTTATGTTATGTTATGTTATGTTATGTTATGTTATGTTATGTTATGTTATGTTATACTAATGATACCAATACTTGTGATTTTATTGGGCCGATGCATAGTGTCTTTTTCAAAACAGGCCTAGACACACGAACATGCTAATGTTATTACACTTAGAATGGTCCTAAAACACATCAACATAGTGTTTTTCTGAAAATTGGGAGTCATGCATTTGAAACTGTTCAGCAGATGTTTTTCTAAATAACTACCCAGACATTATTTCGTTTCATTATTCCACTTCCAGCTCTGACCTTCTTTCCCAAGCCCTCCACCTGTTTTTCCTCTCCTCCCACTCTATTGGAGCCTTTTCCCCCGGCCTCTGTGGTGTCTTCATTATCACAGCATATAGATGCTGCTGCTGCCCTGACTGCCTTCTGTAATGAGGGAGAGCCTTTGCATATGGACACCCGTTCAATGCAGACTGGTAATTTCTAAAGGAATGCTACCGAGGTCAGAAGAGGTCAAGTAACTGGGAGTTGGAACCACAACACAGCTGATGATGATTCATTTAAATGTTTTCACTAACTCTTCCCTCTGTCTGTGGCTTCATGAATTGTGATCCTCATTCATAACTGTCAAGAGCCTACTCATCTGTAGCTCCAACTTATTTGGGCGGATTTCACACATAAAATGTATTTTCTATCGCAGAGAGGAAAGAAGAGAGAACTAATCTCATTTCTTTTGACACTTCCCTATAATGATTTTTTTGGAAGGGAGACTGTGGGGGATAATCCTTCGATGGATATGAGCCGATCCCATGTCTGCAAGTCTGGTTAAAGCAGGAGACGCAAGCTGACTTTCAGATGTACCCTCCAGCTTCTCCAGCAGTTGTGGTTGGGGGAGTGGGCTGTGCGGAGTGGAGAGGTAAAGAAGAGGTAAGACACTAACAAGATCATGCATTATTAATGAGGTGTTGAGATGTGGGACATGCAAAGCAAATCAGCCACTGTATATGCAAAATATAATCCTCAACAAGCATTAGGACATTGATTTGTAAAACTGGATAATTAGTGTTTACAAAAAGTAAAGAGACACCAAAGGTGTAAAACTCTATAACCTGATAATATCTACTTTTTATTCTCATTTATATCACAACTAAAGATCATCAGATCCAGTGTTGTACCTGGACCTGGGAAAACTAGACTATCAACAATAATAACTGATGAAGAATATAGAGCTTGACCCAAGAACTTGATTATCCACATTTAGCCAATTATTGACTATGCTAATGTTAAGGCCCGGCAGGTCCCATCAGATGTGATGAGGACTTTATTTTATCTTATTGTGTGGTTTAAATTGTGGTTTACTTTTGTATTTTTAATTGCATAAGATGTCAACATTATGATTTGCGGAATACTCTCTATGTACCTCATTCAATCAAGGACAGTTGTCACTTCAAATTCTGAATGCTGAGCTCAGTTATCAGCCACTACAGAGTACCAATCTAATTCTAGTGTAATATAAACACGTACATTACATACTCATTCAATGGTTTTCATTTATTTTAATTATTTTCAACATTGTAGATTAATACTGAAGACATCAAAACTATGAAATAATCTAGTTCTGCCTTAATCTGGATTACAACAGTAGTCAAATAGGGCTATCCATTGTGTACTAACCCTACCTCTGAACAACAGAACTGATGTTCTCAAACACATTAAGAAGGCAAGTCATTCTACAAATGATCTCTTGACAAGGCTCATGTTAATTAGAAACCATTCCAGGAGACCGCTTCATGAAGCAGACTGAGAGAATACCAAGAGTGTGCAAAGCTGTCATGAAGGAAAAAGGGGGCTACTTTACAGAATCTAAAATATAAAACAGATTCTGCTTTAACACTTTTTTGTTCATTCAATAATTCCATATATTTTCTTTCATAGTTTTGATGTCTTCAGTATTAATCTACAGTGTTTACAATCATTACAATAAATACAAACCCTTGAATGAGAAGGTGTTTCTAAACTTTTGACTGGTAGTTTACATTTTAATATTGAAAAGTTAAAGGTGTGTACTTCAACATTTTTACTGCAGCCTATGGAAACTGAAGCTTTGCCAGTTGCACACCTTTTTGTTTCTGGGTGTGATTGTCTTCTGTTAAATACAGCTTGAATGTTATGATTTAGCCCACTCGTACTAATGTTACATTTTCTGCTAATATTATGCCGCTGTTGTGATGAATAACCTTTAAGTAGGTTATTTGATAGATTATAGTAATAAAAAGTTACTATGGGATGTAAGGATACACTCTACCCACGATACGATTCACTCACGATTCTGTAATTTTTTCAAGAAAACTGGAGTGAACTCAAAATTTAAATGGCAATTATTTTATTTTAATTCTCAGATATGGACAGTTGTAATATATAAGTTGGTACTCTTATATTTATTTGTAAACAAAATAATCCTTTTCATTTTTAACTCAAAAAGTGAAACGCAGAGAGAGGGCCTTCTACTGTTTAAAATAATATTGCAATGCAAATTTTGTTGAATCGATTTTAATCCACCCTTATTTGTATACATTTTTAACCGTCTTGTGATATATCCTTACATCCCTAACAGTTACCAATCTAACAAGTTGAAATTTGTAAACCTTATTATTAGAGTACAGACTGGAACATATTGTGCTTTCAGATACTGATGCCAGTATTGGAGGTATTTGCCATACTGCTATTGAAACAACTCAATAAATAAGAGTAGCTTTCTTGATTTTTTTCTGTGTTATAAAATTAACTTCATTAAAATGAAATGTTCCTTAAGAGGCAATTGCTAATCATCTGACAACTCTGGTCGTCCTTTGGGATATAAATCATAATTTAAACATGGTCAATTATTTCCCAAAATATTACTATTTTTTAAATACAGGTAAAACATAATCAAAAGCAGGAAGTTAAAAGTCATAATGTCACAGCAGAGCACTTCCTTGTTGAGAGACATAAACTTGATACATTTGGGATTACAAGGTGAGGTCTATCTGGGCATGAAGGTGTAAAAGCAGCGCTTGCAAATTGTATTGTTCTCTTACAATAACAGATGGGACACGTACAACAGAAGCCGACTTGTCCAACAACCCAGTTTTCACGTTTGCCAAAGTAGGTCAGCAATCAAACGAACTCTTCTGACTCCTAATTCAGATTTATTAAAACGTGAATACCGTAAAGATATATATATTCACACACATTCAATGCAAACTTTGAGTAAAATGCTAATTAAACAAGAATAACAAGGCACTAAGAATAATTCACGGAAAGATGTTACAACAAATAGCACTGCAACACTGCTGCATGTGAGAGAGACATTCCCAGTGGGAGAAAAGAGACCATCTGCCCCTCTGCAGGTGACTGTCCCCGGATAGAGGATGGAGTTAAGCTGAGACAGCAAAGAGAGCAGCGGGGTAAACTTTCCTGCTATGAAGCTACTGTAGCAGGCAAAGCACTCTAATAGGCCCTGTAATGTTTCTAGAGAGTTAGAATGATCAATTTCATTTATACCTGACCATGAGCTGCACAAGCCACGGGAGCACTGTATCCTGTGTTGAATGACAACATCCTGGGTGTCTCACTGTCACGAGCTGAGGAAGGCTAACAGTGCTACATGGTGAGACTGCATTACAAAGAGGAATCATGTTCAAGGATGAGGTAATGTAAGCGCAATTAGACAGCAAACAAAAGGCAAAAGGAATTTTAGATGGATAAAACACATTTATGATTTGTGAGAAGTAGCTGTATGAGCATCTGATTTCAGTGAGGCACACTGCAGTCAGTTTTATACAGCTACAGTATATCTATTTTTATTTTTTTATTTATCCTTTATTTAACCAGATAAGTCCCATTGAGATCAAGACCTCATTTTCAAGGGCCACCTGGCCAAGAGGTCAGCAGCACACGTCAGAATAAATGGCACAACTCAACAACATGGAACATATATGCAGACAGTAATAATTTAAAAGTGCAACTTATTTTCAAGTAAAGTGCAGTTTGTGATTACAAAACAGCATTTAAAAACACAGGCACTGTTCTGTGGTCTGTCTTTCATTTAAGATAGATTTAAAGGTGTCCAGAGAGATGAGATCCGACAGATTCAAGTCCTTCTGGAGTTTATTCCAAGCAGTAGGAGCAGCAAAACTGAACGCTCTCTTACCAAACTCTGTCCGAACACGGGGAACACACATCCGCAAAGTGTCGCAGGAGCGCAAGGCATAGTGACTTCCTGATCTCTGAAGATAAACACATAAATACATTGGGACCAAGCCAAGTAGACATTTGTGACATAATTAGTAAATATGAAGGTAATACAGCTTCATTTGGGTCCTACTCACCCAAATATGTTGGTACTTTCTTTTCCCAAGCAATAAGTTTGCAATTCCTACAAAAGTATTAAGCTTTAATACTTAGATGTAAATATTAAAATCAGAATCCTGGGTACAAAGTGGCCTGGGTACAAAGTGGGTATTGGGTGTGTATGCTGGACAATGTCAAAAGTCCTGCAGTAAATTGTAGGACATGAAAATGCTGACTGTGTTAAAAAAGAATAACGCTAATGTTAAAAAAAATTTAAGTACACTTTGAGTCAAATCCCTGTGTATTGAAAGCCTCATACCTGACATCGTTTACCAAAAGCATAACAACTCTGTTTAATGAAACAGTTTACCATATATCATATATCATACACTGAGCTCTCAATTACATGTGGATCAACTTTACATGAGGATTTTGTTACAAATGGTCCAAACTAGGGATGTCAATTGTAAGTATTCTCTGTGATTGATTTTTGTAAATGTTAACTATCAATAATGGATTCATCAATAAAAAAACATAGTTTTGTCACGTCAAAAACAATGCCAATGTTTTTCCCTCAGCAACAAAATGCATATAACTGATGGTGTTAAATACAGGTAACATGTTTAACTTGCTTAATATCAACAATCAGGCTCATAAAAATAATCTCTGAGGACATAGTCTAATAATATGAAGGCTCATAATACTAACAGAAAAGTACTTCAGACTCACAGTGTCTAGTTTTCTGCCTACTCGTTCTTGTGGCTTTATACAGGACCTGAGAAATGAAATTTCATCCCATATCATACAACGGCTTGTGTTGGTATGATAATAGAAAACCTTGAATCCTTATTGAACGTGTAGACAGCGGCAGAATAACTCAGACGTCTCTGAAGCTTCTGGTCTGCAAACATAGCATACTATCAATTCCCACCAGTCTGTTTGCTTTGTGTCCAAAGGTGGAAATGTCCTGTTTAAAGTTGTCAACCTTCGTGTTCGTGTCGTTGTAGGCAGCAGTTGCACATTGATCCTGTTTAAAGGTGACATATCATGCAAAATCGACTTTTTAATGGTTCTCTACCTGAAATATGTGTCCCTGGCATGTCTACAAACCCCCCGAGAATGAAAAAAATCCATTCTGCCCCTGTTCTGATTTCTCCACCTTTCTGTAAATGTGTGTGAAACGAGCCGTTTCAGACTTCCGTGTTTTTGTTACGTAACAACAATATCCGGTCTGTCACGGAGTCAGAGCTCGGAGCCTGTTCAGCCTATAGACTGTATAAAATAATACTGAATCCCCCCTCCGTTTTTCATTACCTGCACAAATGTGTGCTAACAAGGAGTTTAGGAGGGAGGCATGCTAGTTGTAGGCTGTCTTAATAAACACAAAGTTCGGTTTTACTCCCGAAGTTTGCAGATTTGAAGATCTAGTGGATGATTTTTATTTATCATGGATAAGTGCTAGCACTAGTTAGCATAGCTACATAGCTACATGTCGTAGCTGTAGCTGTGTACCAAGACACACGTCGACATACTGACAAATAAAACAACAAGAAACACAGAATCTGTGACCAATCCTTCAGAAAAGGTCCCGCTGCCTCTCTGGCAAAGGTCGGTTTTACTCCCCAGGCCTGCAGATTTGAAGATCTAGTGGATGATTTTTATTTATCAGGGATAAGTGCTAGCGCTAGTTAGCATAGCCACATAGCTACATGTTCGTAGCTGTGTACCAAGACACACGTCGACATACTGATAAATAAAACAACAAGAAACACTAAATCTGTGACCAATCCTTCAGAAAGGTCCTGCTGCAGGCGCCTCTCCGTCAGGATCAGATTCTGGATCAGATTCAGAGGGTTGAAGTAACGTGATCTCTGAGCAGCCGTGTATATTCAGCCAACATGTAAACATTAGATCAACGTGCCGGAGAGCCGAGGCACATCCACTTCCTGAGGGGGCGTGGTCAGAGAGAAAACAGAGTGTTCTGAGAAGGACTGAAGAAGAGGGATTTTCAGGCATGCCAAAATCTGATTTCAAAGTGTTCTTTTGAGCATAAACTTTAAAGACATGTTTTGGGGACCTCTTAGACCAATATATATTGATGAAAAAAGTGTGATATGTCACCTTTAAAAAACGCACGTGGAGACGCAGCCGCCAGCTGAGCGTCTCCGCTGTGCACAACACCTTTAACAGCTGATTCAGATTGGAACATGCTTTAAACCTAAAACACTTCCCAGGTAGCTGAATGTAATATGAAACCACATGTTGAAAACACAAATGTGTGTTTCCAGTAGTTTCTTAACAATCAATGAACCGATACTTGATTTATTGCTAACATCTCTAGTCCAAACGTTGGAGATGCAGACTACCATGTAGCAAAAACCAGCGCGAACGAACTTGCTTGCAATGTGTCAAGATAGCATGTAAGTAAAAAATACATGTGTGCATGTTTTAGAGAAAAAAAACATGTGATGACAATGATATTGATTAATATTTCTCCAAGTAATAAACCTACTCACTTGTGTTTCGTCTCTAAAAGGTATCATTTCTAAAATATTATCCAGGATTAACATTTGGCTGTTTCACAAAGTCAGTAGATGCAGGGGGTAAAAAGAGTATTTTGGGCCATTGTGTGTAATTTCACATTTTATTACACAGCTTGGCACCAACAACACCCCCCATGCCCGTTCCATGGCTTCATCAGGTCTGTGTATCTGAACCAAAGAAGATCAGATAGGCTTCAAAGCTTTGCACACTTCCTGAGGGTTTGATGCTACACCATTACCTGAGTAGACCAACACCCTCACTTCAAGAATCTTAGATGCAGTTTAAAGACTTTCCCTTTGTTCTAAATGCCTTGCAAACATTGCACTTTTCTTTAAAAATAGAGTGCCTGAAAAAAAGCGCTCTCCAAACCAATTTCAAGAAGCCACCTCAGCCTCACCCCTGTGCACTGGCTCGACTATAAACCGCTCCAACTCCAAATGCTCATTATGCAAATACATAGCCTGAGGTAATGCAAACCTAAACAGCCAAAGCAAATTAGACGAAACAATTCTGTGGAGTAAAGACACTACAATTAACATCTCACTTAAGGATGTTACTGTATCTTGGATCAAAGCAGTGAAGGCTGTGAGATAACCTTGTTTTGCTTTCATGTTTAGATATGCTAGTTGGACACATAATATACTATTTGCCCTGAAGGAAATATCTTACCTAGCATCAGGAGAATGTTGCTGATAAGAAGACTTATGGCAATTTGACATGCTTCTGTTGTATCCAAAGAAATAAAGAAGATAATCGGCTATATAAACTAGGACAAACCTGGACTACTTAAAGAATATAAGAGAAAAAGAACTGCCCAAGAAGCTGGGTAAATACATTAAAGAAAACAACAGAATTAATTAGGCCAGGATTATCTTAGGGAGGATAATTAAAGCTACCCTGTGGAGTCTCCTTAGAAAACAAACATTTGTATTGTTTGCATTCAGCGGTGTTTACCAAATGGCTGGTCTATCCTGAAGGCCTTACAAACACTTTAAATGTGTTCCATATTAGACAAAACATCTGCAAAGTCTTTAAAACTGCAGAGCTACAGTAACATGCAGTCTTCTCCTCTAATGGTGCAGCATGCGTGTGAAGTGCCATCAGTGTGCTGACAGAGCACTTTAGAGAGTTTACAAGAACAATTTATACTTTTGATTCCACACAGCTGCCGGCCAAAAGGCTTCAACAGAAACAAAGACAACCTATTTTGCAGATGAAGTGTAAAGCAGCGAGCGTGTATGCAAAAGAAAAAAGATTTTAAAAAATGAAATGATATCTCAATCTGTCTAATCTGAATATCACATTATCATGGTTTAATGTTGACCTCGTGTACTCAAATACTTTGAAATAGGGATGGGCAATGATTTTTCGGATATTTGAATATTCGTTCAATTTGTAAAAATGAGCGTTACTTTTAATATTTTCTCATGTTAACAGTAAAATTTTTCATCGTTTTTACTGGTGCCTGGTTGTAATACGATATTCCCTACAGACGGTGGCTACAGAGCGTCTTAAAGCTGTTTGCTAACTGCATTAACAAACAGAAGAAGAAGAATGCTAACTGCATTAAACAGAAAAAGAAGACGAAAACATTTGCGACAGTCACAGCCATTTTCTCTGTTTCTGAATCTCACACTACTACACATGTATTTCCAGAAACTGAGCATGGCTGTAAACTGTAAACACACATGCCACGCCACACTGCGTCACAGAAACACCAACGTAAAGATCAAGACAGACGCTGCCAGTGGCCGCTACAAGCTGCTGGTTAACGCGACTGCCACACAAACGGGCTCTTAATGGGACAGGTGTTTTGTGTTGGGGTGATTATTTGAATCATCAAATAGAGGCCAATGATTATCGAACAGTATTTTTGGTTGAATTGCCCACCCCTATTTTTGAAGGTTAAGAATTGTTCATATGTTTTTTCCTAGGAACTAAACTATCTGCAGAGGTCTCACTTTTTACAGATGAATTAATAAAAACAACCCAGTACTGGGACGGTTTGCAGCTGAGTGTGAAGCAGCGGGGATGGGGATCAGCACCTCCAAGTCTGAGGCCATGGTGCTCAGTCAGAAAGGGTGGCTTGCCCTCTCCGGGTCGGAGGGGAGTCTTTGCCCCAGGCGGAGGAGTTTAAGTATCTCGGGGTCTTGTTCAAGAGTGAGGGGAAAAGGGAGCGGGAGATTGACAGACGGATCGGGGCGGCGTCTGCGGTGATGCGGGCGCTGTACCGGTCTGTCGTGGTGAAGAGAGAGCTGAGCCAGAAGGCAAAGCTCTCAATTTACCGGTCAATCTACGTTCCGAACCTCACCTATGGTCACGAGCTGTGGGTAGTGACCGAAAGAACAAGATCGCGAATACAGGCGGCCGAAATAAGCTTTCTCCGCAGGGTGTCTGGGCTCAGCCTTAGAGATAGGGTCAGGAGCTCAGACATCCGGGAGAGGCACAAAGTAGAGCCGCTGCTCCTCCGGACCGAGATGAGCCAGATGAGGTGGTTCGGGCATCTGGTTAGGATGCCTCCCGGACGTCTCCCTGGGGAGGTGTTTCGGGCATGTCCGACTGGGAGGAGGCCACGGGGAAGGCCCAGGACACGCTGGCGAGATTATGTCTCTCAGCTGGCCTGGGAGCGCCTCAGTATCCTCCCAGAAGAGCTGGTGTAAGTGGCCGGGGAGAGGAGTGTCTGGGCTTCCCTGCTGAGGCTGCTGCCCCCGCGACCCGGACCCGGATAAGCGGAAGAAGATGGATGGATGGATGGAACCCAGTATTGCCAGTTTAATCAAAATATGTATAACTTCTGGTGCCCCAGTTTGTCTAAGTGGCTAAAGCTGAACAAGAATAGTTGTTACTGAGGTAGTGACTGATGGGAATCCTGTCTAGATTCATAAATAAATCACTATTTAATCTGTACTATAAATTGTACTTGTATATAAGACGGCTTTCTAGCACCATCTGTGTTTGCTATCCAGCTACTTGCGGTAGAGTAGGTCAGCTAAGCTTATGGTAGCGCTGTTAGTTACAGACCATAGACTGTATAAATAATGGACGGAGTATCCGTGATGTCACCCATCTGTTCCTGAGTGCTGCTTTCAAGCCAATCATCGTCGGGAGTCAAATTGGTAATACTGAACTCAACCAAGCTTAGTGTGAGGTAAAGAGGCGGGGTTTGAGCCTCCTAGCCAACAGCTATGTGTTCCTGCCTGTCAGTCAAGTCAGTCATGTCCTTATTTAGGCAAAACTCGTATTCTGAACTGTCACGTTAGAAAAAAATTGACCCCCGTACAGTGTGTGCTGATAGAGAAATGAGCTTCGTAGACCCAAGCCGTTTTTTGAACCAGGCTGTAAACATGTTTATTTCTGCTGTAAAGATCGTCTTTTCTAAATGGGTGTGTATGTGGTTTCTGGTGTTTCTGCAGCCAGCCTCAAGCAGATTCTCGATGAATTGCAGTTTATAACACTTCCATATGGGCTTCATATTTTGAGACCGGAGGTTGCCACTCTGTACAGACCACCACCCTCCAATGATCCCTTGTTGTCATAAGTTGGGGAGTGTTTTTAAATCAAACCATAACTCTACAATGTTTAATAACTTAACAGCATGTCAGCCTTTTCTTGAAATGCTTGATTATGACGTTATAACGTGTTCAAATGTTAAGTTATGTTTTGTTATGTATTCAGCATGCTTTGCTCATTGAAGTGGCTGCTTGCTTTGAAGAGCCATCTTTTGAGTTAAATAGCACAACACAATAAAACACCTCTCTTTTAGTATTCTTTGCTGGTGTATTGGGTGGATGCATATACCATGCAGCTCACCTTTTAGATGACAAGAAGGTTGTAGATGTGCGTCTCATGTGCTGTATTTTGCAGTAATCATGTGTCCCATGCACAGAGGCTAAAGTCCTCAACCTAGCAGTTCTAAGTTCAACTCTGACCCTCTACCTGCAGTGCATGCCACTGTCTTTCCCCTGTAGTTCCTGTTCCTCATCAGCTTTCCCTCCAATGAGGACGGATCTGCTATTTACATTATATTAGCCAACTTACCAGGTAAAATCCCTCATCAAATCAAATGCTCTATTTTAAAAGAACATGGAGGTTACTTAAAGATAATAAGGAAGTCAACTGGAAATGTTTAGATAAAATTACGAGTTTTTTACATTAGACTAATGGTGGATGATGAAAGAGTTTTGTGTGACATTTCATTGAAAGTAAAGCAGGAACTCATCAAATAATCAAAGCTTGGTGAAACTGAATTAAAACTGAGCGGGCTACAGCCCCTAATTATCAAATTAGTTATCAAATGGTACCAAATTTTTACTTCCTTAATCAATAATCATAGAAGTATAACACTAGCAATATGATGTAAGATATTAAAAGGTAGATAATGGCTTAAATAAATGGATGGGTTCTCTCATAAAACATTCCTCTTTTAGAGGTGAGATCATCAAAGTACGTCCTTTCTAAAGTGAGTGTCTTTCTGAGGAGCTGGTGCATAATTGTGGAACTAGGTTGTGATCAAAGTGAGTAAATAATCATGTTTCATTTCGCTAATTTCAATTAAGCATGCAGAAACACTTAAACTGTCAGTGAAACACGGGCTGATGACAGGGCAACAGGAGTCCTACCTTTCCTTTGACCACCCGGGGTAAACAATTTGCTAATTTCTTTATTAGTGAGGCTCTCATCTCTATTAGCAAACTGTGAATCTGACAATGGCTCGTCTTTTCATTTCTCAGTGATCTGATTTTAATATCTCCATCAAAAAAGACGAACTCCATTAGCTAAAAGCATGTTTTCTTCTGCACTCGTTTTTATCTACTGTTCCCCATTTGATTATATTTAATATTTTAACTGTTACATTACTCTAATGTCATGTCTTTTAAAAATGTCACCCCAGTCATCTCTGATAAAAAACAACCCATTTCTCAAAACAGAAATCACCAAATAATGTTTTGATTGAATCATACTGCAGTGAGGGGATGAGCATGTATTTGGTAAATGGAACATGAATCCACAAAACAACACACTAAATGCACATCACCCTTTGATGGAAACATCTGTGAATCATGATGCAAACTTAGGTTAATTCTTTAGAGTTCCATTCATTAAGGAGTATTGTTAGTTCCAGTGGCTAAGCCCTTATTATCATGCATTTAGGAAATGAGGCAAATAGAAAAGGCATAAGAGCCCAATCAATAGCTCTTTTCATTTTGTCTTAATGGCCACGTCCTTTTTTCCCTCATGGACTCAAAGGAACACAGGGGAGGTTGGTGTTACAACCATAAAATGTAATTTCTCTGCAGAAAAAAAAACATCATAATGCCTCCTATCCCCTTTCTGCATATTCCTATAACATTCTGCCAAATTGAGTATGGATTTAACATCAAAAGGTTACATGAATTTTTCAAATGAGATATTAAAGTCAATATTTCAAGCAGAGGATATTTCAATTCAGGGGCTTATATGATATGGGCAGTGTGCTAAGATGAGCTGGCTTGCAGGCATGGCTGCTGTTTGCAACTAAATTTACTTGCTATGAGAGTTAAACCCAGGGATTCAGATGTCAAACATTGCAGGCAACATAAAATTGCTCAAACTCATTTCCCTTTAGAAGAAAAAGTGAAAATAAATGTGTATGTTAACAAACTACAGCACAGTGTCAGCCATCACCACGGGGAAGGAGGCATGTAAGGACTTGAAGATGTCTGTGTACCTTGTGGAAAAGAATCCTTAAGAATACAGACCTATTGTCAAATTCAGTGGATCAGACACACTTTAGTTTGTCATCCTTCACACTGCTGCTTGCAATATACTAGTACAAAGTGCAGAGAACTGGTGTTAAATTATTTCACCCAAAAGATATTTCTCAAAGAAGCAAACGATGGCTCCAACTAGCAAAGCATGCTGGGTATACAGCACAGTGGACCAAGCAGTGCAACTTTTTTTCCTTTTCTCCCTCATTAAGTTTTAATCATCCAACTTAAAGCTGGGGTTGGTAGTCAGATTTAGATCCACTTTTTGTTATACTGGTTAAAATGATCTTTATGTCCCGATAGCAATCAATACATAATGTGTTCTTAAAAAAGAGGTAAAAAAAAGCCGCTATCTACAGCTGGAGTAAACCTGGGAAAACACCAACCAATCGTTGCCATCAGGAGCCAAATGATGAAACCAATCAAATCCCGTCCTGCCGTTCTGCCCGCCTCCTGCAAAGCGTACATTTCATGTTTGTTTGTGTTTTTAACTTTCACTATGAGAATGTTTTGGTGTTTTCTTACCTCTGAGTGAGACATGAGTTGACGTAGTGCAAAACACAAACGATGTCCTGAGGACTTGAATCAGTCACCATCATATGATCGTGATTCAGCAGCGCTCATGCATGTGAGCGGGGGCGTCGTTTTGGAGGAGCTCCGTGGGGAGGGGGGGAGGGGTTAGACGGAGTCCTGAGGAAATGCTACATTCAAATTCATGCTAGTTTTCCGTGGCTACTAGTAAATAAAACTTATGGAGCGCTGGTGTGATTGAAAGACTCTTCAATTTAAAACAAGTGACCAGAAGAGGATGGTGGCGCAAATCACAGAGAACTGGTCGCAACCAGTGGGGGTCTGTCTGTACCGAGCGGTAACCTCCAGTCTCAAAATATGAAGCCAATGTGGAAGTGTTATAAACTGCAGAAACACCAGAAACCACATACACACCTATTCAAAAAAGACGATCTTTACAGCAGAAATAAACATGTTTACAGCCTGGTTCAAAAAACAGCTTTGGTCTAAATAGCTAATTACTCTATCGGCACACACTGCACGGGGGGTGAATTGTTTAATAATGCAACAGTTCAGAAGATATTAAGATTATGTGTTTTGCCCAACTAAGGACATGACGGGACCGCCTGTCAATCAAGTCAGCTGTGCCTCTCGTAATGGAAAACTTGTAATCTTTATATCTTCAGAATTACTGCATGACAAAGAAATTCACCCCAGTACAGTGTGTGCTGATCCAGAAATGAGCTATCCAGACTACACTTGTTTTTTGTACCAGGCTGTAAACATGTTTATTTCTGCTGTAAAGATCAGCTTTTTTGAATGGGTGTGTAGGTGGGTTCCGGTACTTCCGGAGCCAGCCTCAAGAGGACACTCGATGAACTGCAGTTTTTAACACTTCTGCATTGGCTTCGGAGGTTGTCGCTTGATCCTCATACAAGAACGCAGTTTAAATAGCTTTCTAGTTTTCCCAAAACTGCAACTTATTTTGCAGATTTGAGGTATATTGAACTGGGGAGTGACAATAAATCCAAATGATGTGATTAAAATATTATTTGTCAGTGTTTGTATTTAGAATTTAGAATCTAGACTGTTTTTTTTTTGTGTCTTCATGATTTGTCTCCCACCAGCAGCTTCTTTACTAGAACAAGGATTTTCTAAAATTGCGATATAAAATGATCTGTAAAATACTTCACTTTGCTGTTATTACAACTTTCACAAAGATCTAATAGAAGATCTTTGCTCCTGTACCTTTATCACTATCCTATACAATATTAGAGAGCCTAATAGAGAAAAGATTGGCATGATTCTGCTGTTTTGTGCCAAACCCAAAAATTAAAAATGAGGTTAAAATTGTAAATATTAAGAAAGAGGAACAGCTGCTTTGTTGAAAGAAAAGAAACAAGGTTTTAAAAAGACACTCATGTACATCTATGAATCAGAGAGGACTGAGTCAGTGTAATGGTTTTCCTTATTAACACACAACAAAGAAGATCACCGTGCGAGAGAGAGGTCCATTATGGTGTTTGTAATCAAGTCCCTAATCACGGAGATGATACTCATGAAACCTCGAACACAACAGCTTTTAGGCCAACATTGTTCCCTAATAATATCCCTGCAGCCTTTTAATGGACTTGTTATAGACCCGACCACTATTGTCCGAGGAGGCATGAATTAATCTTGTTGAGCAAAGCAGAATCACTTCCCTATTCTCCCAGATTAACAGCTGTATTTCCAATATGGCTTTCACCGGCTAATTAGGATCCAGGAGCTGATTCTAGCAATAAGTGATTCAAAAGAAAGTTTTACCTCCGCTCCATCAGTGGGGGTATTCTTGAGGGAGCAGGTCGTGGGGTGCCCCTCTTCCCAAAATCCTCCACGCCTCATCCTTCATCTGCGGCTGCTCGTCATGTCCCGTCACCGGCACAGTTACACCTGAACACTCTGCTGCTGCCAAACACCTGGCTCCATCTCCCACTGTCCGAATGAAAAATAAGCATAATCTGCCTTTCTGAGTATCCAGCAAATGAGGGATTTCATGACAAATTGGGTGGAGGTTTATTATGCAAAGAGGGAAGACAGACGAGAGACAGAGAGGAGCTAAAATAAAGAGGCTGTTGTTAGGAAGGAAAGAAGGAAGCTGAAGGAATGAAGGATGACTTGTACAATTTTGGTTTGATTGTAACGACTGTGGCTAAATATTAAGCACATGATATGTTTTGGGGCATGAAAAAATAAAGTAAATTATTATTTTTATAAGGATCTTAACTTTAAGTAGCTCAAAAATAAAAAGATTTAGTTTATTGTTGGTGCACGCTATTTTATCTGTATTTCACTGACATTCTTTGAGCCCAGCACAAAGTGTTGAGAAATATGTGCATTTTCCTGAGGAGAAGCTCACATTCACACTGAAATAGGACATTAACTGCCTCAATAGCTTGATGGATGTGTTTCTTAAAACTTAATTAGTGTGAGGATAAGTGGGCGTTCAATAAATGTCTGGCAGCTGAATACAAGTGGCGTTGGAAAACATTTCAAATCACATAAAACCGAGAGAGCAGAGTAGGAAAAGAGAGAATACAAAAGCCGCTGGATTGCAAAACTTTCAATAAACCAGAGAGCACAGACAGGTTGATTGTTCAGTGAAGGCCTCAAATTCAGCCTCAATCAGGATAAATTCCTCACAACTTTAAATGTTTGTTTCATTCAGAAAGAGGCTTTTACATGAGACTTAGAGAGACTATCACAACCTGTTTGTAGTCTTAATTTGTGCTCAACAGAAATGTCTCCTTTGACTTTCAGCTAAATCAATCAATGCTTAGATACTTAAAGTTCACTTCAAATGCTTTACAGAGACCTATTACAGTCCCAATGTTTACATACATCTTGTAAAAACAGAACCATCAGAAGAAATATTCAGATATGGATTATTTGTACAGAAGCAAGTAATGTGTTAAAGTGTGTTCGAATATATGTTTTAAGTACAGAGTTTAGGAAAGTCATGAAGAACCTGGTGATAATTATTCTAAAAACAAAAGAAGGAGGGCATGTTTCAATCTTCATCTTGGGGGAAATGCAGGGAATTGAAATCCGGAAAAGCACAGCAGGAAAAAGGAACAGGACAATCAAAAGGGCTGGTGAGAAAGAGATGCAAACTAGCCAGCTGGTATGTCCTAAGCTCTGGATGGTATGACCTTAGACTGTGTAAATAATTGACGCAGTATCCGTGACGTCACCCATCTGTTCCTGAGCACTGTTTTGAAGCCAATCGTCAGCGGGAGCCATATTAGAAATGCTGAACTCAACTTAAAGGGACATTTCAGTTTTCTTGAAGTGGGGTGGTATGAGTTACAGTACACTATTGCTCCTGTTAGCCACAATGCGTGCCAGTGAGCTCTTCCCCTTTAATGAGAAAATTATCAGAGGACCGGCCGGCAAGCTAGGCTATTTTCTCTGCAGATGGGGCTGCCTATTTCGCATAATTTTGCTAAAGTTGAGAAAATATGGTCAAGGAACTCATCACAGTGCAAATGCATGCACCAGTAGAAAAAATTTGAGCTATTCAGTTTGCCGTAAGAAACCCCCTTTGTTTTGGTACTATTTTCTGAGGCACCTCGCAGACCGGTGTTCTTCTGCTGCATGAGCATGGATACACGCCGATCAGCTGTTTGGATCAACAAGCACGTAGCATTTTTAGCAGACACTTTTAGGAAAAAAAACGACAAACTGCAAAAATGAGTGATTGTGACAGCGACGATGACATGCCGTTTACTGTGGACACGAGGATTTCTCTATGAACCAGAGTTTACAGAGGAAGAACTCCAGATGCAGACCCAACGTACTGAAGAAAAGAGGGGAGAAAGTTCTGTGCTAACCAGTGAGCAGGAGAGATCCCACGTTACCTGGTGGTGCCGATGTGTAAACTGTGAGCCCATGCCAACAAACCCAGAGAGCTTCTGCTGTCAGGAGAGGGACTTATTGACAACAATACTTCAGGACCTTTCTGAATCAAAGGATACCAGCGCCTCACATACGGCTCCAGTCTGCATTACTCATCATCCAGAGTTCCCTGCCTTACAGGAGGTTTGTTTGTTTGAACAGCCGGGATAAAGACAGGTACGTCCCATCATTTAAATTTGCAGAAAAGTGAGTTTAATTCACTCTGAAGACCGATACTGCTACTTGATCCTGCTTCGTGCTTGTTGATCCAAACAGCTGATCGGTGTGTATCCGTTCTAATGCAGCAGAAGAACACCGGTCTGCGAGGTGTGTCTGAAAATAGTGCCAAAACAAAGGGGGTTTTCTGGCGGCAAACTGAAGAACCCCAGTTTTTTTCTACTGGTGCATGCATTTGCACCGTGATGAGTGCCTGGACCATATTTTCTCAACTTTAGCAAAATTACTTGAAATAGGCCCCGTCTGCAGAGAAATAACCTAGCTTGCCGGCCAGTCCTCTGGGAATTTTCTCATTAAAGGGGAAGAGCTTACCGGCATGCATTGTGGCTTGCAGGAACAATAGTGTACTGTAACTCATACGACCCCACTTCAAAAAAACTGAAATGTCCCTTTAACTGCTGTCGAGCTAGTGTGAGGTAAAGGGGCTGGCTTTGAGCCTCCTAGCCAACAGCTACAGTGTTCCCGCCTGTCAGTCAAGTCAGTCATGTCCTTAAATGGGCAAAATTCGCAATCGTGTTATCTTCGGAACTGTCTGTGTTAAAAAACTCAACCCCCGTACAGTGTGTGCCGATACAGAAATTAGCGATTTAGACCTAAATCGTTTTTTGAACCAGGCTGTAAACATGTTTATTTCTGCTGTAAAGATCGTCTTCTTTGAATGGGTGTGTATGTGGTTTGTGGGGCTTCTGCAGGCAGCCTCAAGTGGACACTTAATGAACTGCAGTTTATAGGGAGGAACTTGCTTGTGTTGCTTTTCAAAGATGATGATCAGTACAAAAAATAAGAAGCTAACATTTTGATTCATGCTAACATTGATTTAAAGAGCACCACACTTTAACCTTTGAATTGTTTACTCCATTTCAGCTTCATTTTCCTATTGAAATATTTCAATTACAAACTTGCTTGCATCTTGTAAAACAACATCTCAGTGGGTCTTTGTGTTTGTAAAGTGCATTACCTCAAGGTTAAGAGACATTAAACACAACATAATAAAGGAGAGCATTCTGAATTCTCATCACAACCACTGAAAGCGGATGTGGTGAGGTGATGTTAGCAGTATGCTCATGTATTTGCTGTTAATTACTGCTTTGGAGGATGTATGAAAGAGTAAGTGTTGCTAATAAGCTTAGAAATACTCTGTCACTTATCAGGAGACTGGCCTCGAAACGGTCTTTTTTTTAAACTGTAAAGCAACATGGTTTAGTATGCAAAGAAAATACAGCCGAGATCTACAAGTTAACGTCATGTGGTATGCAAAGCATCCTTGATTGTAAGTGACCAAAGTATTCAGACAGCACTAACGGAGTTAAACAAGGCAGAGGACCCGTGTACGTTCTGTTAAAAACCCAGACTAAACAGGGGGATAAATATCAACTGAGGGAGGAGCGGGGACAGACAAACAACAGGAGGGAAAATGGCTTCTCTCGCAAAATGGGACATTTAGAAAAAAAAACTGCTGACATCTAAAAGGCAATTGAATTTGCATACCACAAACTTTCATCTGGGGATGTGAAGAAAGACTCCACCACAGGAATCATTTAATATTTAATAAATTAGAAACAGTAGCTATGGCTAATTAGAATTTGCACATTTACAAATCAGCCCTGATAGCAAAACAAATTATGAAATATAACGGTGCTCTGTGGATTACCAAGGGAAAATCAGATGATAGACAAAGCAAATGGAGTATCACTAACAACATACTGTCAGAACACATCACACAGCTAATCCAGTTAGAGGGGGACGCCATAGAGGCTTTGCTTTAAAATATTGATACGCTATTCAGTAAAAGCTTTTTTTCTGTGTTCAGAGTACATTCAGTCAAACACTTGCTTATTGCTCATGGGTCATTAGCCTCTCATCCTCTGCTGCTTGGCCAGTTTGCTTTGAAAGAAAGCCTTGTGATTAAATGAATGTGTTTACTCTGGTACTCCATTAGAGGGGCTCTGGATGCTTGCAGTGCCATTGTTTATATTAAGAGTACAGAGGCAGGCGGTGTGTAAACTGCTGTTGTGTTCATTATTAGATTACTTCCTGGTGCGATGGCTTTTGGTAAAAGCCGCAGAGTTCTTGTAAGGGGGCTCGACATAAACTCAAGAGGGAAACATTTATCAAACGATAAAGGCCGCAGCTTTAGCATATTCAGATTTAAGTAGTTATAGAGTAGATGCCACAGGAAATCTACATCAATAGCAGTCACATAAAGAAACATGGAACAGTGCAGAGTGGATTAGAGCTAGTCTGCATGTCAGGGTTTAGCCTGTTAACACAAACTGAGAGCATATGTATCATACTGTAGAGAACACATCATGTCAAAATTTAACTTTGTTTGACTCAAAGTGGAAAAGTGAGGTTTGCTACAAATCTCTACCGCATCTTTTTGTGGTTATCCTAAATGAAAACACAAGAGTATAAGGGCTGAGGAGGTCTCATTGTAGAGGTGAAACATGGTAACATCATTTATAGTACCATACTTTGTACATATTTGGACACTTCTTCTTCTCATTCAATGGTTTTTATTTATGTATCTTAATTATTTTCCACATTGTAGATTAATACTGAAGACATCAAAACTATAAAATAATCTGGTTTTACCATAATCTGGATTACAACAGTAGTCAAATAGGGCTATCCATTGTGTACTAACCCTACCTCTGAACAACACAACTGATGGTCTCAAACACATTAAGAAGGCAAGTCATTCTACAAATGATCTCTTGACAAGGCTCATGTTAATTAGAAACCATTCCAGGAGACCACTTCATGAAGCAGACTGAGAGAATACCAAGAGTGTGCAAAGCTGTCATGAAGGAAAAAGGGGACTACTTTACAGAATCTAAAATATAAAACATATTCTGCTTTGTTTAACACTTTTTTGTTCATTCAATAATTCCATATATGTTATTTCATAGTTTTGATGTCTTTGATATTAATCTACAGTGTTTACAATCATTAAAATAAATACAAACCCTTGAATGAGAAGGTGTTTCTAAAGCTTTGACTGGTATTGTATGCTGAGAGTGTGGTAAGAAAAGATCAACTATGCAAAAGTAATACCTATGGTAACTTTGTGGGAATAGCTCAACATCCATTGCTGTACCTGAGCCACACTTTCTGTCTTTTTCTTTTAATCCAGAGTCGTTTCATACCCCTTATCATCCTCAATCAGTGGCGTGTTCACTTGTGAGAAGCATGTCTCTTATTCTCCACTGGTGCCTGCTGTCGCTTAGATGCTCAGACGCATTTCAAGCAAGCTACTTCTTTGTGGAAACCTTTGCACTCTTTGACCACAGGGGGTCAAAAAATGCCCTTTTAAAGGGAAATGTGTTGTGACATTGTCAGCCTTAATCTGCAGCTCTGTTATGGCACCCTGCTATGATAGGCTACAGAAGCGAGGGTTATAAAAGGTAAGAAAACTACAGTTTATATAAACCATAAGTTGGCCTAATCACAAAAAAGGGTAAATTACATGCTAAATTGAACAGAACATTAAAAAGACAGAGTTTTTCTACCGTTAGAGAAGATTAACATAGATATTTTTTATAATAATAGAACAGTGGGTTATTATAGAACATGGTCAGTATTAATGCATGCAACTTTAATGATTATAATATTTTTTTCAATACAAATATAACAAATGATCAATAAAAGTTTGATATATTTAAACCTGTAATCACACCCCAGACCTCTGGGAAGGGAGGGGCGCTAATGAGCCTTCAATGTTAGTTGCCACCCAACATTGAACAGAAGAAGACGTCATTGAACAGCCAATCATGTCGCAGGGTGAGTGGTAGGCAGGCTTAAAGACGTTTGAAGCGGAATGTAAACAGCTGAAACGAGCGGTTGCAACACTGAAGAAAACGTACACATCTTACTCACTTAGCATCGTCACAAATGATGGATTCAAGAAGCTTAACAGAAAACTAAATCATGATACAAGCTAACAAACTGTCTGGTTTCTTCAACTTTCACTCAGGACCAAAAATCTGCCTTCACAATTAAATGAAGTCATGATTTGATATTCATCGTGATGATTATCGATATCGACTGATATGAAATATTTTACTGTGATAACAGAATTTTCAATATCACCCAGCTCTAAGCACAAGCAAAGTATAGAGGCTTATGCCACATTCTTTCATGTACTGTACGCTGTGTTGTTTTTTATATTCCCTCTCAGACTTAAGTGTGACATGTGGAGTATGTTAACACATGGAAATGAAAAAAATCAAATAACAGAGTCTGACTTTATTTATTCATGCCTGCTGTCTGCAATGAATCTAAACAGAATTTTAAAACGAGGACACCGAGGATGTTTTCACAACTAAATCCTGTTTACGTTGTTTCAATTCAGATGAGAAATTAATTGTATTTTTCAAATATTTGCTGTATCTCTCCCTTGGTTTTGTGTTCACACTGCAGTACTGTAAAGCGTGCTAAAGCACCATCGTCCTTATGTCATTACCTCACAGTTTCTTTTTTCCCTCTGTAAAGGTGAACACATGCCCTGCTTGCTGACCTTACTTTGCATAGTGGGAAGCCGGTGCTACAGTAAGAAGAGTGACCCTGTTATCTGGCGACTTTTAGTGGCATGTGTCAGTGCTTGTCGTGGAAGAGCATGGAAGGAGTCCCTCTGAATGCATCCTAGTTTCGTTTTTTATTACAATGTCAAAATAACCTCATCAGATGTGTCTGTAATGAGAAACTGGGTCTGCATTTGTGAGACGTACATCTGGCTAAAAGTCGCCAGTCGGCTTTTTCGTCTCCAACACCCCGACTAACGTTAGCCAGGTCACCTACAAAATGAGTCTTGGGTTCACTGGAGGTCAAAGGCATATTTGTCAAATGTTACAGCAGATTACAAAGCAGGACAAGCAGGACAAGAAACTCTGCCAGCAGTATGTGAAGTTACCAGACCAGTGATCCAGTGATTAGAGGGACGAGTCGGTGCAACAGTCCCTAGACTAGTCCAGGTGTTGAACCAGGCGAAGTTGTCAGCATGGGGAGGCAGTAGTTCAGTCCATAGGGATTTGGCTTGGGAACTGAAGGGTTGCCGGTTCGAGTCCCAGTATTGACGAAGTTTGGCAAGTGGACTGGTGGCTGGAGAGGTGCTGGTTCACCTGCCTGGGCACTGCCGAGGTGCCCTTGAGCAAGGCACCGAACCCCCAACTGCTCGGGGTGCGCTGGTTGACGACAGTATCCTTACTTTAACATCTCTCCCTAAGCATGTTCACTGCATGTGTGTGCATTTGTATGTATATACCAAAAAAACTGTATGTATAGCATGTCCAAAATAGCATGAGTGAAAAAATTGAATTTCCCCCTTGGGGATCAATAAAGTACCTTTCTTCTTTCTTCTTGTCGAATCCTGTGATGTTGCTACACCAATGACCAGCTCTTCTGCTGATGTTGAACTGTTCAGAGACGGTGGGTAACATTATTATGCTAACTATCAGTTATAACCAAAGTTGCCTTGCAGCTGTAGTCTGCTACTACCAGCGTGATGAGTCCAGCTGCTATGTGTTCCCGTTGCTGGTTTGATCGCGTTCTCACTGCAAACTCACCACTCCAGGGTTTGATTGGTATTTCTATGACATATATGACATTTTCATTGTGTATCCACAGCAGTTTTTGGACCGCAGCCTTGCGTCAAAAAAGTTTTTGTTATTCCTAGAGTTTTTCCTTAATTTACTTTTTCATGAGTGATGTCATTTTTTGTGCACAAATGGAAAACACACCTTAAATAGGTGAAGAGAAATCCACATTGTTTCCCATGACAGGCTTTGCAATGTTGGGAGCAATGACAGCCAGGTAAAAATGACTGGGGACAGTTTTCCTCTGTCCAGATCTCAGGGTCAGTTGTGTAATATTGAAATGTGCGATTAGGACTTCTGCATTTTTGGTTCTCAGTGAAGCATACATTTAGCAGTCTAAAATTATTCTTTCATTCTTTTCAAAAGTCATTCTTTGAATTAATGTCTCTGGATTCATAAAGAGGAGAGCAGCGGGTGATAGCCAGGAATGCTCTGTGAGCTTTCATTCTTTCATAGGTCACAAAGTGACCTTTCATGTGCTGCTGTTTCACAGTACAATTGTTTCAATTCAAGAACACTATCTGGACTTGAGATCTGACGTTCATGCTCCGTGGAGCCGAGAGGTTTGAGTTGTTGTAGAAGTAGAGGTTGTTCATATCTGTGAAGGTCATGACATACTTAAATATTTGTTGAATGTCAAAGTGAGAGAGTTTTTTTTCCTTTTGTGAGTAAATACTTTCCCATACATGACAGGATCCTTCATTCTTCTCCTTCTTTTCAGTACTGGATGTGAGATAACTCAAACTTGGCCGTGGTATTTTAAAATTTTAACTTTCACTTTTTTAGGGAGAAAAAACAGACTGGGTTATACACTACCAGTAAAAAGTTTGAACACACCTTCTAATGCAATGGTTTTTATTTATCTTAATTATTTTTAACATTGTAGATTAATACTGAAGACATCAAAACTATGAAATAATCTGGTTTTACCATAATCTGGATTACAACAGTAGTCAAATAGGGCCATCCATTGTGTACTAACCCTACCTCTGAACAACACAACTGATGGTCTCAAACACATTAAGAAGGCAAATGAACTCTTGACAAGGCTCATGTTAATTAGAAACCATTCCAGGAGACCACTTCATGAAGCAGACTGAGAGAATACCAAGAGTGTGCAAAGCTGTCATGAAGGAAAAAGGGGGCTACTTTACAGAATCTAAAATATAAAACAGATTCTGCTTTGTTTAACACTTTTTTGTTCATTCAATAATTCCACATATGTTCTTTCATAGTTTTAATGTCTTCAGTATTAATCTACAGTGTTTACAATCATTACAATAAATACAAACCCTTGAATGAGAAGGTGTTTCTAAAGCTTTTGACTGGTATTGTATGCTGAGTGTGGTGAGAAAAGATCAACTATGCAAAAGTAATACCTATGGTAACTTTGAGGGAATAGCTCAACATCCATTACATTAACACTGTTATTAGTATCACTATTATTATCATTTACAGCATGGTTGCTGGAAAGTGGAAAAATGTCAGTGGTGAATATCATTTTTCTTGTCTGGTCTCTCTTGTTCACTTTTAAGAGCCAACCCCCCACCCATGATCTTACACGAGACCAAAGCTCTGATCATGAATAAACAGATCATACAAAGTTCATGAATATCTGCATATTTTAAAAATGATACAATTTTTAGATTTGACCCATTTAAAAATATGTGATCAGAGGTTTCTTTTCTCGTTTCCAGTTTGACACATTTAGTAAAGAATCAAATATAATCTGGTCATCAGTGATTTCTCATTGATGTTATAAAGTTAAGATTAAAACATCCTTTGAAATATGCAGTTTCAACAACCACAGATCAAACTGTATAATTTAAAAGACAAGGGGTCAGTCACTGGCAGCTCACAGTGATTCCCTTTGAAATGGAGGAGGCTGGGGTGTCATTTGAAATCACAGACAACATCCATTTAAAAGGGCACACTTATTTAATTAGCAGCCATGATGGGAAGCCCCAGAGAGGGCACGGCATCCTTGATGAAAAGGGGAGAACTGGCTGAAATTACAACAAGTGAATCCCTCTTGCTGGTGCCACTGTGTCCAGGTAAGCAAATAATTAAAGACGTGGTTACAAAAAAGCTTGTTTATTTCAATTTCATGTGGCATTTGAGCCAGAAGATATAAATCTGACATAATACAAAAACAATTAACTGTGTAGGGCTGCACATGAACGAGTACGTTAGTTGTCAGATAGAAGTCTTGAGTTCAACCCTGCAGTTGTTGCATGTTATAAGGGCTGTAATAATCAATTGATCTGGATTGAGTCATCGATTGGTTGACCAATGAGTCGATCAAATTGATAGAAAGTCTCAAACTCGATCAATCTTTAAACTCCTGCTGTTCTCCTCTTTCACATTCACAGCCTTTGCTCAACACTCTAACTTACCAACACATTGCTGTGTCTGCAGTCTGCAGTACATGCTCAAGCTTTCGGTTAATGCAAAAGCACATTAGAGAGTCTTGTGGCCAAATTCCACAGGATCCGTGTCCAGTCCATCTCTGATCCATCACAGCACCTGATATGATAGGTTTCTATTCTAGTCAATGTGTTAACTTCCACTGGATCCACTACTTTGCGTTCCGGCTGCATCTCTGATCCGGCAGGTCGGAGCCCTCTGGATAAGAGACGCAAGACTTCTATGTTTGCCGGATGCCGGAGCACAATGCATGAATTTCAACAGATTTAGATTAAGCGGGACAGGAAGTCCCCCACATTTCTCCAGTGTTAGCTTCTCTACACTGGCTCCCAATAAAATGTAGAATAGAATTTAAAATCCTTCTTTTAACCTACAAAGCCCTTAAAAATCAGGCACCCTCGTATCTTAAAGAGCTCATAGTGCCCTATTACCCCTCTAGAACTCTACGCTCCCAACATGCAGGCTTGCTAGTTGTACCTAAAATCTCTAAAAGTAGTATGGGAGGTAGAACCTTCAGTTATCAGGCCCCTCTCCTTTGGAATCATCTACCAGTCAGGGTCCGGGAGGCAGACACCCTCTCCACTTTTAAGAGTAGACCTAAAACTTTCCTTTTTGATAAAGCTTATAGTTAAGCTGGATCAGGCTTGGACCAGCTTTTGTCATGCTGCTATAGGCCTAGACTGCCGGGGGAACTGGCACACTGACACACTGAGATCCTAGCTCACCTTCTTCCCCCCAACCCCTTCATCACTTACTTTAACTCTGCCTGTCCCATTAAAGTTACTAACCATAGACCTTTCTGGAGTCCCTGAGCTCCATTGTCTAGTAGATTCCTCTGAGCTGCCGTTGACGTCCTCCTACTGTGGACGATCTGGACTCCAGCTGATACGGACGTGCTGGACTCCAGCGGCAACAGCTTCTACGACTCGTCTCATCACTATCACCTCTCTCTCTTACTCCCCTCTATCTGTCTTTCCAGACCCAACTCAGTCGAGGCATGATGGCTGTCTAACATGAGTCTGGTTCTGCCTGAGGTTTCTGCCTGTTAAAAGGAAGTTTTTCCTCACCACTGTAACTAGCTAAATACTGCGATGTGCAATGCTCATGATGGATTAAGGTGGGGTCAGACTGAGTCTTACCCTGTCTTGGTGTTGGGTCTCTGTTCATAATTTGACATAGTGTGGTCTAGACCTCCTATGTTTGTAAAAGCGTCTTGAGATAACGTTTGTTGTGATTTGGCGCTATACAAATAAAGATTGATTGATTGATTGATTGATGATGAAGTCAGGCACCAAAACAAACTAAAACATTTGGTTAATTTTCAGAATAAAACACTCTGTGTTATTTCACTTAACTACAACAACAAACCGTCATGATGAGCGGAGCCAGGCCTGGAGTCAACAGGTCAGAGGATTTCAGAGGACCAGAAAGACAACATGGATGAGGAGAGGAGGAGGAGGATCCTTGATTCAGTGATTACCGAAGGAAGACCTCGGTCACATGACTTCAGCTGTCCGGCAGTCCTGCTCTGTGCTGTGTTCTGAAAACGCAACCAGTGGGTGTTGACGGATGAGAGAGCACACAGTCAGGCTGCAGCGGATCAGAGATGGACCAGACACGGATCTGGTGGAAGTCCTGGGTTACTTCTCTTAACAAACCTCCCAGACAATGTCACATTGTCACATGCATGCACATGCTGCCCACAAGGTAACCTTTCTTTCAGGGGAAGGCTCAGCCAGTCCAATGAGAGTGATACACACAGAGACAAAAGACAAACTGCAGCTCGAGAGGGAAGTTTGTAAGATTTTTTTTTTTCTTTTTGTTTGTCTTGTTTGTTTGTTTTTGTTTTGGTGTATTTTTTGTGTTCTATCTAATGGACAAACTTACCAACTGCAACGTAGTGGATGAAGAATCAACTCAGAAAGCAACATTTGAACATTTATGGCTAGCAGAAGATAAGATATTCCTTTATTCGTCCCACAACGGGGAAATTTAAAAATGTAATCATGTAATTCCGGCTGCAGTTTCAGCTCAGACACAAACCCAGCACTTATCTATGTTGATGCAAAGACAAGCTTGCTGTCAACATTACAACTACACACCTCTCAGTTTAAGAAACTGACATGGGTAGTGCTTTTTAGGTATTTGATAAACAGAAGATATTTTGCCCTTCATGTGGAGCTTCTCCACAGGGACAAGCTGTGGGTTCCACCCCTCCATCCCCATGTGCCAACATGTCAATCAGCTGTAATTGCCATCCTGGAGGAACAATATCAGGCTGCGGAGCTCTAAACCACACAGATTCATTGCAACACCTAATCTGCTAATGAGCTCAGCATGGCTATTTTCAGCGTTGCCGCAGACATCATAGCCATCGCTGAGGAGGCCTGGCGCGGTTTTCAGTGACAGCAGAGGACAGTTGGCCTGTTGGAGGAGGTACAAAGCAGACCTAAGCCTGCGTGCTACAGGACAGCACAGTCACTCTACATTCTGTTTGGAGAGATATGTGTGATGCGAGCACATCGCTGATTAAAATTTTGATACACACTGCCACTTTTTTATTCCATCAGATGCCGTATGGTGATACCCAGTCATAAAATATATCCCCATGTTATCTAGGTTAGGACTGACATTTAGTTTTTGTTTCATCTTGATAACAAAATGATCACTGATCCTGGAATCCTAGTAGATAACTGATACATCGATAAATGGGCCAAAAAGACCCAAGTTTGTTTTCCAGCTGCTCCCTGGAGCTCTAAGTTTCGCTGTTCAGGAACAAGAAAAAGAGCAACACAAACAATCCTTAATGGAACTGATACAAGAGGCTTTTTAATTATCTAACTCAATCAGCTAAAGACCAGTGGATCAATGAATCCCCATTACACTCCCCAGCTCTGTGCTCAGACAGCAGCCGTTTACATCAGTTCAAACAGCCAGGCATGCTGCAGCTAAGTGACAGATTACAGGTTGTGGCTAATCTAATGCGGCCACAGCATTTGTACAGAGTACATCTTTAATTCAGACTGCAAGCTTCTCTCATTGTGACCATGTCACTTAACTGATACAACCTCTCTGAAATATTTATTGTCCCCTGCAGGAGATGGGACACGAAATTTTGAGTGTTTGGGAGTTTGCTGGGTGACATGATAGGACACAAAAAGACCTTATTTTGATCCAATGTTCTTGTTTTTCAGATTTGATTCATCATAAATAAACCACAAGATATAAACAACTGTTTTATAAAGGGGGATTAAGCTGCAGGTCATGTAGCTTTAACCCGATGGAAATGCCTCGAGATGTTATGCAAAATTATGTTAAAGTTGATCTAAGAAAAAAAACTGTATTAGCCAAAACATTTTACCAGAGAGGATGAACATGGTGTATATTTTATTTTGCTATGCATGCTCACAAAAAGAGTAATTTGTGAATAACTGGGTTAGGATAGATAACAAAAAAAAAGGTAGATTTTAAGCTGCAAAATAATGAGGAAGAATACAACAAAGAAAAATGAACCTGATACCAGGTTGAAAAAAAATAATACTCATGATTATTGAAAAAACATTTACTCTGTTACTTCATCTTCCAAATGATTGTTGACTTTATTTCCCGGTTGTTTCGGCCAGTCTGCTGTTGCATATTGTCTGTAAGTAGGACAAATGCTTAGTGATTAATTGAGTGACGGATATTGTTTGGGGAGTACTTTGGGGTTTGGGATGGCATGGATTTGTTGATTGGTTTTGGAGGGGGTTTGATGTGGTGGGACTCTGTTTTGTGTGGATTTCATGTCTCATCTGTTGTGATTAATGTGAAAGATAACATGGCGTTGATGCTTAGAGAAGGAGGCTACTGAATTCTGACCAATTGTTAAAAAAAACATGAAACACTAGAGAAAGATTTTTTGCATATAAAGCATTTGGTACTTTATGAGAAACGTTATGTTGGCATTTTCACTTTAGTCTTTTGTTTAAAAAAAAATGGAATTAAAAAAAGAATCAACTTATAATCTTAATAAACAGGTACACAGAGTCAGTTGTCATATTTTGGATGATGGAATATCGCGAAAAATGACAATGTGAGTGAAATGCTGTCATCATGAGGAGAAGGAAAGTTTGTCTGGGGAAATGTTTCCGGGGACCGCTCATTCGTGGCACCACCCGTGCACGTCCCTACAAACACTCACCCGCCCCCTCCCGAAATAAACAACATGTCAAAGCGACCACCAGAAACACCGGCTAAGCCCGTAAAAAAACTATGACACTCATCTCTTACTCCAAAATACAGAGCTGAAGAGTTCCCAAAGGACTTACAGTCCTGCTCACCATTATTGGCACCCATGAAGTTTAAGTACATAAAGTGAGATATCTTCTGAAAAAAATGAATCAAGTGAAACATTTTTTTTCTATAGACAACTTGTGTTTGATACAAAAGAGAAAATGATAAACAACAATTTAAAACAATAAACAATGGGAGGAAAAAAATAAAAACTTAAAGCTAGCTGTGTCACTGGTATTGGCACCCTTTGCTGTAAGTCAGTATGGAAACACATTGTGACTCACCTGTGGTAAATCACAAATGAGAATCACCTGGGATAAATTGTCTGTGCCCATGTGACATGAATTAGTCAATGAATGATGACTTCCGTGTTTTTAAAAGGCCATCCGTTGTCCCCTGTTCCTTTATCACAGTGGTGAAGACAAGGAGCTGTCTGAGGACTTCAGAAGTGTGATAATCAACATACACAAGAACTCCAAAGGGTATAAGGTAATCTCCAAAGACCTTGGTATCCCTGTCTCAACAGTGCGGAATGTTATTAAGAAGTTTGCCAAGCATGGAACTGTTGAGAACCTCCCTGGATGTGGGTGGAAGAGAAAAATTGATGAGAGAAGTCTTCGAAGGTTGGTGCGAATGGTGGAAAAAAACCCACGTCAAACATCCAAAGACCTGAAGGCCAACCTGGAATAGTGTGGGGTCATGGTTTCAACAAGTACCATAAGCCTCACACTAAACCAACAGGGCTTCATGGGTGAAGGCCAAGGAAGACACCATTACTGAGGAAAAGACATAAAAGGAACGACTAATCTTTGCCAAAGAGTACCTGGACAAACCACAGTCCTTCTGTGAAAATGTTCTGTGGACAGATGAAACAAAAAAAGAGCTTTTTGGTAATGCACACCAACAGTGTGTTTACAGACGGCGCAATGAAGCCTACAAGGAAAAGAACACCCTACCAACAGTTAGGCATGGTGGAGGATCCATAATGCTGTGGGGCTGCTTTGCTGCATCTGGTACTGGAGGCCTTGCCCGTATCACAGGAATCATGAAATCAGATAATTATCAAGACATTTTAGAGCAAAATGTTCTACCCAGTGTAAGAAAACTTGGTTTGAGTCGAAGATCATGGGTCCTCCAGCAAGACAAAGATCCAAAGCACACATCCGAAAGCATGCAGGAATGGTTGAAAAGGAAAAAATGCTTAAAATGGCCAGCAATGAGTCCTGATCTCAATCCGATTGAAAATCTTTGGTTTGAGCTGAAATCTGCCATTGGGGAAAAGAAACCTGCAAATGTTCAAGAGCTTGAACAATTTGCGAAGAAAGAGTGGGAGAAAATACTGAGAAGTGCAAGAAGCTTATAGATGGCTACAAGAAACGTTTGGAGGCTGTCATCACTGCCAAAGGGTGTGCAACCATATATTAAAGAGGGGTGCCATTATTGGTGCACATGCTGTTTTTTCTGTTTCTTCTTTAAAATTACAATATCTAAGTTGAAAAAACTATTTTCTTTGTTAAATTACTTTGGACCTCCAATTAGAAGATCTTGGTGATATAAATTTGGTACATTTTCATTTATTCTGAAGATATTGTAGAGGTTTTGCAAAAAATGAAGGGGTGCCAATAATGGTGAGCAGGACTGTAAATGTGTCAGGTGACATGCTTTTTTGCAAATTCTGCCAACATACTGTTGACTAGAAACGTAACAATACATGTGATTCAATTCAAACCTTTATTTATTCTCGAAAAGACATTGAGGTTTCCCTCATTTCCAATGTCGTCGAGATCACAGTTAGATTAGAAACAACAAATAAACAAACAAACACAATCATACACAAAATAATAGATTAATTAAAACAGATACAGTTTGAGACACAGTGGTCAGAGATCAAGGTCTTGAACTCTGCAAGAGATGGAAAGGATGTCAGCTTCAAAGTCTGTTGGAGGGTATTCCATGATTTAGGAGCATCAATGGAGAATGCTGATCGACCCAGGTCAGTATTTATTCGTGGTATTTTCAGAATGAGCCAATCGGAAGAGCGAGTCCCGTAGGATCCGCAATTCCATTCCAACAAATCTGTGAGGTAGGTGGGGAGCTTTCCAACAAGCGCTTTAAAAATAAATAAAAGCCAGTGTTTGTTTCTCCTCTGCTCAAGAGAGGGCCAACCAACCTTCTCATACAGGACACAGTGATGAGTGTCATATCTGTCACCAGTTATAAATCTGAGAGCAGAGTGGTAAATAGAGTCCAAGGGTTTTAGTGTTGAAGCTGCAGTATGTCTATAAACCACATCACCATAATCTAAAACAGGTAAAAACACTGCTTCAACAACTCTCTTTCTACAAGACAGTGGGAAGCTGGATTTATTTCTGTACAAGAAACCAACTTTCTGTTTTAGCTTGGTGGCAAGAATGTTTATATGGCTTTTTGAATGTTAGATTCTCATCAAGCCATATACCAAGGTATTTAAATTCAGTGACTCTTTCTATTTTAACTGCATTTAAAGTGGATATGTGTACATTTTCATCATCAATGTTTCTGGCCCTGGAGAACAACATGAATTTTGTTTTACTTTCATTCAGTACAAGTTTAAGATTAATTAGTGACTGTTGGAGAGTATTAAAAGCAAGTTGCAAGTTGTCCATGGCTAATTTTACAGAATCTGCAATGCAGTAAACAACAGCATCATCTGCATAGAGATGGGCCTGACAACCATTCAAAGAGGAAACAATGTCATTAATATAAACAGTGAACAAAGCTGGGCCCAAAACAGAACCCTGTGGCACTCCTCTATCAATGGACAGAAAGTCTGATTTGGTCTGACCAAATTTCACACCTTGACATCTGTCAGACAAATAATCCTGAAACCAGGCACATGCATTCTCATCAAAACCTAAATGAGCTAACTTTGTTAAAAGCAAATGGTGATCAACTGTATCAAAGGCTTTTGACATATCTACAAATAGAGCAGCACAATATTGCCTCTTATCTAATGCAGATATTATGTCATTTGTGACCGTGATGACCACTTGTCATCCAAAAGCCATGTTAAAAAACAGAGAAAAACACTGTGCGGCTAATGCTAGCCAGGCCAACTTGCACTTACAGACAAGCAATGCTAACACAAAAAGCACACACTATATGGTGGTAAAATAAGTGTAAAGGGTAAAAAAAAAACAGAATTCAAAAAATGTAAATGGAAAAAATGGAATTTGGGAAAAAAAAAAAACCAGATTTCATAGGGCCCTACTGTTGGCAGGTTTCTTCGATCAATAAATAATCAGGGCTGTCAGTGTTAACTCATTAATTGCAACATGATTAAGATCTTAAATTAAACTATTATTTATTCTTTATCAAATGCTTTTTTGTCCCTTTCGGCTCAGCATAATTGAGGTGTTGCAGCCTCTTTCTGCTTCCTGCTGCCACAGATGGAAAAGAACAACACCACTGTGCTATTGAAAGGCACACTCCACCTTCGAGCCAAGACGTCTCAGCTGACAAGTCAAAAGTAACATACACTTTGTATCAAAGGAGGGAAATGATCGACAAAGTACTCTAAGTTTGAGCTACCACCTACGTGCTAAACATACAGGTGCAGCTAATCAGAGCAATGTCAGCGGGCAACCACAATGCAAAAGTCCACAGAGCACTATATTGGAGTGTGCAAATTACAACATACTAACTGTGGATGAAATCAAGACTGTGAAGTATGCTTTACATTGTTAATATGGACTGTTAAGATGGTTTAAGACCAAACCGGTCCAGCAGTGCAGCATTTATTAGAATAATAAATATAGAAGTCAAATTCCTAAAGTACGTTTCACTGCATCCATTTGATTCCTAAATAAAGACACTGATAAGAATAGCTTTACATTGTTAATATGAACTTAAAGCTCCTGTGAGGAGTTTTTCTCTTGTCATATAACAAAATGAAATTAACAGCAATGCCTCTGTATGAGCTAAAAGCAAAAAAAAGTTTTTTAGCAAAAAGATTGGCAATCATTTATTGTTATTTGGAATGCTTGCAACTGTTATAGGTAGGTGTCAGACCACACGATTTGCAGCATGGTGGATAAAAAAAAAACATTCTCTGTGGCAAAAAAAAAGATAAGAGATATATTTTTGTCCACAGGGGGCACCAGAAATGATACAGACAGACAGTTCCTCTGTCCGCTCCTCACAGGGGCTTTAAAAACAGTTTTGAAATGAAAAAAAGGGATATTAATAATGCAATTAAAAATGTCAATAATTGCAAATAACAAAAGTAATCGTTTGGTAGATTAAAAGTAATCTGATGAACCAATATCACTCGGTTAGTTTGACAACCGTCCAGTTATCTGCAACACAAAACTTGAGCAAAGACAAATACTGGTGTATACTTGAATTCTAAAATGCAAATGCATCCAGACCAAAAGTCATCGAATTTAAACCTTTAATACTGATCCATGTTATCTCAGTAATATATGTTAACCTGCTGAATTATATTGGTTCGTGAATTTCTGTTTGCCAGTGTTTTCATATGAGGGTTGTTGAGGATCAACATGTCGATCATGTTTGGATTGCTGAAAATCCAATACATCTCCAGGATCCAGACATACCAACAACTTTACACTTTATACTTTACCCACGTGCTTGCATGCAACATTATTCTAAAAACAGAACTTATTGAAAGCCTTGATAAACATCTCAGCGGGTTTGAATTTTTTTTTTCTATTAGGGCAGATATTAAATGGTTGTAAGATGAAATGACAGATTGGTGAGACTGTTTTTAGATAAAAGGCAGCATGTGATACTGAAAGGGCACAGCTGCTTTTGTTCTTGCCTCTGCTTCAGTGCAGTTTTTCACTGGTCCACACAATTATTTTGGGTAGTGCCAATTGAATATCTGATTGGGGTTATGAATTCATGGGATTAATTTCACTGCATCAATGCATCAATTGTTTCCAGTAAGAGACACAGAGGCGGTGTTGTTGTTCAGTAAACTGATCATACACAGGGTGTACTAATGCTCGTGTGGTGGAATCCATTGATCTGCTGTCCCCCTGCATCGTACTCTCCTAATGATATCTGAGATGCCACCGTTACAGAAACGGAGAGCAGCATTTCCCCAGCTCTCTAGAGCAATTTATTGTGGGAAGGTAATAATAAGTCTGTATTTGAAAAAATGGACTAGATGAGCCCCTGTCTGGATGTGGGCTGTGAGCCTGAAACCACAGCAGCTCTCGATATCACTGGGAGTCATTTTCAATCTTTCTTCAGAGGGAGACATCATTGGCTATAAGAGAGCAGTTAAGAAGAGAAGCTGCATTGTATTTGTTTAAATTTGCACTGACCTTTTTCAGCGCATAATGTACCATTCTAGATTTTAGAAGCGGGGGAAGGGATTGTGAACTTTATACTTATCATCTTGTAAAGACTAAGATGTTCCCTTTTTCTCAAAATTGTAGATTTATGGCATGCATAATTAAATGGTGACCATTTCAGACACAATTTATGAATGACAAGCTGCCGACAGTTACACTGACACAATGAGTAAGCCAGCACAGACAGCGGCTCTGTGGCTTCTGATGGACTTCAGCATCAAAGAACAATTCCCAACCCAGATAACTGAAGTATACCCCCCCCAAATAAATATATATGAGTCTTATCATTAGTTGACCCAGACTAGACTCTGTGGTCAGTCAATAAACTTTTCAAACCCAGTCTCATCACGTCTCTTCTGTGTTCATCACTCACAGGGATCCACAGAAATCTATTTTGGGGATGGGCAAATTTTTGGGGGGAATATTGGAAATATTCCTTTACTTAGTAAAAGGTACTGTAAATATTTTCTAATTTCAAAAGTACAATTTTTCATCGTTTTTACCAGTGCCTGGTTGTAATACAGTATTCCCTCCAGACGATGGCTATAGAGCGTCTTAAAGCTGTTTGCTAACGGCATTAACAAACAGAAGAAGAAGAATGCTAACTGCATTAAATAGCAAAAGAAGATGAAAACATTAGCGACAGTCACAGCGATTTTCTCCGTTTCTGAATCTCACACTACTACACACGTAATTCCATATACTTAGCATGGCTGTAAAATGTGAAAATACATGCCACACTGCATCACAGAAACACTGACATAAATATTTAATTAGATGCTGACAGTGCCCACTACTAGCAGCACCTCGTCCTGCTGCTGGTTAACATGACTGCCACAAAAACGAGCTGTTGGAATATTATTTGAATAATAGTTTAATAGATACTAATGATTATCAAATAGTCTTTGTATTTTGGCTTGAAATGCCCATCCCTAGTCTATTTATCTCCAAATCAAACAAACCAGTTTCATTAAACTGGAACAAAACACTGAATAATGTTGTGTCACATGAAGAATCATTGCGTCTCAAACATGCTTCTATGATGGAAATGGGTACTGCTCAACTTCCATGACGGTCAATATTATCTGAGAGACCTCTTTCTCTTGAAAACATGTGGACTATGTATGTTTAACCCAAGCGGCAACCTCCGGTCTCAAACTATGAAGCCCATGTGGAAGTGTTGTAAACTGCATTTCATCAAGAATCTGCTTGAGGCTGGCTGCAGAAACACCAGAAACCACATACACACCCATTCAAAGAAGACGATCTTTGCAGCAGAAATAAACATGTTTACAGCCTGGTTCAAAGCACGGCTTGGCTCTATGTCACTAATTTCTCTCTCGGCACACAATGTACGGGGGGGGGGGTGATTTTTGTTCTAACGCAACTTTTCAGAAGATATTAAAGCTGGGGTTGGCAGTCTCGGATAACTAGCATGAATTTGAATGTAGCATGTCTTCATGACTCCGTCTAACCCCACCCCTCCCCCCTTAAAGCTCCTCCAAAACGACGCCCCCCCCCGCTCACATGTACGAGCGCCGCTGACTTGCGACCATATGATGGTGACTGATTCAAAACCGGTCCTCACCAAAACATTATCATAGTGAAAGTTAAAAACAAAAACAAACATGGCTGCTGTTAGTACTCACAACTGTCATGCTAGCATTATCCAGTTGTACTGGTGACACGATATCAGGAGAAAAGTTATAACACATATATAATACTGTAACAGCTCTACTGTTTGTTAAACGTGTTCAGTGTAGATGTTCTTAATTCCTGCAGTGTTGACAGTCAGTGAAGGCATCAGGAGAGGTGTAGAGTGTGTGAGCGGGAGAGAGGAGAGACAAGAGAAGTTCTTCATTCATTCAAACATTGATTGTTGTTTTGTTGGTTGGCGTGGTAACGGCCGACAATGACCGGTTATTAAATCTAAACGTGTTCATGAATCGGCTCGTCATCCCTACAGCGCCCGGACGGACGCTACAGTACATCTACATTTCTGTAGGACTTAGTAAATGTCATTCATTCTTCTGCTTGTCAGAGCCCCCGTGGTGAGAGCTTTTTAGACTCTGATCCGGACTACAGTCCTGATCAAAGCACCTCATCGGGTCAGACGGAACAGGCCCGAGGTCGAGCGAGAGGGGCAGTGAGTAGAGTCAGGGGAAGCAGAGGCAGGAGACGGGGACTCAGAGTGCACGCCGGGGATATGTATGCGCAGGAGGCGGGCAGAACGGCAAGATGGAATTTGAATGGTTTAAAATTTTGACACCCAAAAAACGGTGATTGGTTGGTGTTTTCCCAGGTTTACTCCGGCTGTAGATAGCAGCTTTTCTTCGCTCTTTTTTAAGAACACATTATGTATTGATTGCCATCAGGACATAAAGATCATTTTAACCAGTATAACAAAAAGTTTATCTAAATCTGATTACCAACCCCAGCTTTAAGATTACAAGTTTTTGCCCAAATAAGGACATGACTGACAGGCGGGAACACATAGCTGTTGTCTAGGAGGCTCAAACTCCGCCTCTTTATGTCACACTCTGCCTGGTTGAGTTCCACATTTCCAATATGGCTCACTCTGACGATTGGCTTCAAAACAGCGCTCAGGAACAGATGGGTTATGTCACAGACACCACGTCCATTACCTAGATACAGTCTATGATTTAACCCAAAGAAATTACTGGATGAGGTAGTTTCACATGAAAATAGCTTTCTCTAAGATGTTCCGTAACTAAGCTGCCACATAGTTTAGCTTGCTAGCTAACTTATGTCTTCTATCCAGTTGAATAATAAAGTTAAATTCAGTTGTTGCTGGAAATGTTCTATTGTCCCAAATACACTTGACATTATGAAGAACTGATGTGTCATCCAGGATGATACCAGACTGATACGAGTCTGGAGTTTGGTTCAACTTTTAAAAAACAAACAAATGATCAAAGCTTGATATGGAACAGTTAAATGTGTGTGGACTGTCAAATTTGAAGACAGTTACTGCTTTAAAATGAGGTCTGGTGAAGTTACAGCCAGCTATTTATGAGATCAGATGTCAGACTGCCATTCAAATCAATTACAAGACGCCTGGGTTGAATTATTGGCTGTCTTTGAGATGCTTATCTCAATTAAGTTTTCAAAAAGCACGGCATTACATGTTCAAATTAAGCCATCTTCATGGTGGAAGTCTGTCAATTTAAAGTCTTGAAAAGCTGTGGCATTAGTTTTAAAACACACTTTTAAAGGAGAAAATCGTATCTGTCTCAGATTGATTGTCTAACGGGTTCGTCATTTAGTTGAAGATTTAATAAGCAACCAAAACCACGACCAGAAAATGTATTTCCAGAGCCTGATTTTTCTCCCTTGGGGTGCAGCGTGTGAGTGGAGCAGCATCAGCTTCTGTGTGGTAAACATAACACTGAAACTAACCACAGAGAAGTTTCTGGACATTGATCTTCAGTCATTAGCTATGAGCTCATGGCGCCACTCAATGACCAGCAGGACTCCCGGAGTAATGCAAGATCGTAACACCCATAGTGATCCTTAGACGCCCTTTTTGTGTCAAACGCTCTTAATAGAGGGTGTCAAAAAGCATGATGTCCAGAACAGGAGAAGTGGTCCAACCGGTCAGACACAGCCTGCTTTGAAAGGGGAGGATGAAGACCTGTATTATTCATATGATCGGCAACAGAAGAACAGACCGATAAGAAAACATGTTCTTGGGTGAAGCCATAAAATGTAGCAGTCCGTCCCCTCCCACCAAACCTCTGGTGATGAGCTGCAGTGTAAGTCATACAGCCAACCTCCTCCATCACAACAGATGGAACACACTTTCATAGCAGCAAGTTCTTATCATGCTGATTAACATCAAAGTGTTGTTAGGAGAAGTTTAATTTTAATTTGTTGTTCGATTATAAAAAGATGACTGACTGGTGGATCTGTGGACAAATGTGGGCTCCTGCAGCGTTCTGTACTGGATTAGCAGAGTAAGGGGAGGGAGGGTGAGAGAAAACACAACAAACATGAACACAAGAGTCATTGAGCAGAACTTAACCATACGCCCCAGCTTCAAAAATCTGTTGTGCTGTGAAGTGTGCCAACCTGAGGTATATTTGAGGTAGGGCCGGGCGATATGGCTTTTTACTAAATTACAATATTTTCATGCTATATCATGACACACTTAATATATCAATATTGTTTAAATGTGCTGTGAATAACTGTACAAATATTGTCCTGTATTTCAGTCCAAACCCTGATGTAATACATGATCACTGCCTCCTCTTATCAGAGTTAAATAAAGCAATCCTCTTCACTCGTTCAGTGAGGTTGTAATCGTAAAGTACCAATCATTGCTCTAAAAGTAAACATCTGAACCTTCCATCTTCAGAACTCTCCCTTACCCCTTTTCCATCGAGGCAGTTTCAGGGCCGGTTCGGAGCTGGTGCTCTATAGGGAACCAGTTTTTTGTGTTTGGACTGTGAGAGAGCCGGCTCCTAGCCGGGAAAATAGGTTCCAGAGCAGCACCAACACTTTGCTGGTCTAGAACCGTGAACCGCTTACGTCATGGGGCGAGGTGGGAAGCTGCCCTCTATGTAAAGCCTGATGAGTAGCACAGAAGTGTTGGTAAAGTTGGATGAGTTCTCTTCAGGACCTCATATGATTACGAAAAGCCAGGAGCAACACCAGCAATCATTCTACGTTGTCCGCCATCGTTGTTACTGTGAGGGAAAGTTCGTGCCAGCACTATTGGGAAAAGTGGTCACGTAGAAGTGACGTCATGACGTGGCTCTTCCACGGGCTCGAGCGCGTGAAAAAACAAACTGGTGACGAGTTGGTTTGCCAGTTGAACCAGCTCCGAACCAGCACGAGCACCAGCCTGGGACTACAACCAGGTTTGTGTTGGTCGAGCAGGGGTATCTTTGACCTGATATTTCAACTCTCTGACAAGGTTTAGCAGTCGGTTCAATCATACGTTCAATCAACAATCAACATCAAAACTGCTGATTCTAATGGATGATATCTAAAATATTACTAAAGTGGCAATAAGTAAGTTGAGAGCTCCTTTCAACTCCACACTGAAAACGTTTTGCTCCTCTTCACAGATAATTCAGAGCCCAAAAGAGTTGCACTGGTGATCAACTCCTGACAAACAACCATAGACTGTATAAATAATGGACATAGGGCCTGATCTACTAAGATCCCAAATAACGAGCGCTAATTTGCGTGTGCAAATAATAATTTTGCTCGTGCTATTTCTGGGCGTGTTGCGGGTGATCTACTAAGACTGCGTGCGCAAATGATAACGAGTGCAAAAGTGGTGCGGACCGCCCTATTTTAATGAGGATTTTGCGTGTGCTATCGGCTGTCACCATGTAGAGTTTGAGAGAACAGAGTGGTCTTAAGCGATAAATGAAGTTTGAAGACATGGAATTGGAGGTATTAGTGGAGGAGGGAAATAAACACATCGGTGAACTCCAGCAGAGACATCTCAGCGTTAGAAACACGATTTGGGAGGCCATCTGTGAAAAGGTGAATGATGTGAGAAAAAACTGAAGATCTGCCGATTAAATAAACGCATCTACTCTACTCCAAAATGCAATCAGTGTTTTGATGGAGTTTAGAGAGTGATTTGATGAGGCTTAGTCTGCCACTCTCGCTCTAGAAAAGTTAGGCGTCACTTGGATGAAGACAGTCGCCTCACTGTCCCAGGGAGCAACTTTCAGGTGAACGTTTTCAATGCCTGATATCATCATCCAGCAACTGTCCCAAAGACTCACCAGCTTAAATGGAACTGAGAACATGTTTGAATGCGCGCTATCAAGTTTGCACGTGTTTTTATACAGGCAAACCTTTATTAGATCGGGCCCATAGTATCCATGATGTTATCCAACTGTTTCAGAAGCCCTGTTTTGTAGACATTCATTGGCTGGAGCCACATTGGATATGTCGAAGTCAACCAAGCTAGTGTGGCGTAAAGAGGCAAATTTTTGTGACAGCATCAAAGTTTAAGCTGAAAGTTGAGCATAATTTATGTCCCAATATCTGAGCATTAAGGCAACTAATATTTTAAAAATGTGACTTTGACTTGTGATCAATTAGTACCAAAGACAAACTGGAGAACAGAACAGTTTAACTAAATCTATAAGACAGCTTAAAGCTTGTGACAAAAAGTAATATTTCTAAAGGGGACGGAGAGGTGCTATGCTTGAACCATAGACTGTATAAAATATGGACATAGTATCCGTGACGTCACCCATCTGTTTCTGAAGCGCTGTTTTGAGGTCAATCGTTGCTGGCAGCCATATTGCTGCTGTCGAGCAATTGTGGTATAAAGAGGCGGGGCTTTGAGCCTCCTAGCCAACAGCTACAGTGTTCCCGCCTGTCAATCAAGTCAGCTGTGCCTCATATAATGTAAAAACTCTCAATCTTAATTTTTTTGTGTGTGCTGATCAAAAAATTTGCTTTCCAGACTACACTCGTTTCTTGAACCAGGCTGTAAACATGTTTATTTCTGCTGTAAAGATCGTCTTTTTTGAATTGGTGTGTATGTGGTTTCCTGTACTTCAGCCAGCCTGAAGCGGACACTCCAGAAACTGCAGTTTTTAACACTTCCGCATGGGCTTCAATTCTCGCGGCCGGAGTTCACCACTTGCAAACAACACAGACTTGCTTAGCTCAGGTGGTGAAGGTTCTGACTTGTCCAGCTACATAAATGAATCTCCAGTTGACACTATGATACTTATCTATTTGCCTGTTTACGTCCTGCATCCCTCCCCTTGAATTAAAGTGTGATTATTCTTTTGTAGGCCGGTTCTTGTTAGCAGGTTGTTTCTTTGTTTTACTTTAATATCTTCATTTAAGTCTTTGTTTTCTTTTTATTTAGCCTTAGAGGAACAAAGTTAATGGATACTACTTTGTTTCAAGTTAACACAAGTCACACACAGTTAGACAGAAGTAAAGACAGATTCCAATAACCCACAGCGATTACCAGCAGCAATAAGATAAGTGAAGCTGCATTTACTTTAAAAGAACTGCCAATCTGAATTTGTGCTCTAAACATGGAGAAAACTATCTCAGAGCACGAGCATTTGAAACAAATTTTTCTTTCAGCAAAAAGATAATTGGATGATTTCCAGAGTTGCTGAGATGTATTATAGAAAAAACACTCACTTTCATTACACCAGACTTTGACATCATTTCAAGTTCTCATTTTACAAAAAAAAAAGTGAAAGTAGAATGGAGCACGGCTCAACCCCTGGGCTAATCGCAGGCCTTTTATCTGTAGCAGAAAGAGTGTCTTTTGTCATAAAGAGCACCCTGAGTCTGGAGCGAAGAGGAGGAGGAGAAGGAGGGAGAGTTCTGGGTATTGTCTCTCCAGAGGACACTAATGGGTTTTGGTGTCATGTGTTTTTCACTCAACACTTGACACATGGAGCTTTTCTCCTTCAATCACTCCACTTTAATGTCCATTACGATGAGGTATGCCAAAGTAACAGGCTGACTATTGGTCACTTATTTTGTCCTAAAATGAAAGTCTACTTTAAAGACTCTTCCTTTTACAATACCATCCTTTCTTTGCATCTCAACACGCACGTATGTGACACTTCTTACCGTCCACAGAGTGTAAATTTCAATGTCTGCTTGTCTGAGTACCTTTGTGTCTGGCCATGTATGTAAGAAACAAGAAAGTATTGCTTGTAATTCTCTTTTTTCCAGGCACTAGACTCTCTAATGAACCCCTGCATGCCAATGAGGGTGGGGGAGGAGGCTTCCCAGTATTTGGGGCAATAAAAGATGTATTCTGTCTGAAGAAAAATATATATTCTCCACAACTACAACTTTTCCTTGTCCTCACCTGGCACAATTTAAATTATTGCTCCCTCCGAGTAAAGTAGGACACTCCATACCTCCTAATCCATTAGGCAATTAATTTGGGAACTTAAAACATTGCAGCAGATTTCAGCCGAGCAGTTGTCTTAGTTCTACTAGACGGAGAGCACTCGGGGGCAGTCCCTGAAACTTGAGTAGATGATTAAGTGCATTTCTGCTCCTGAGAAGAGATTATGTCTTGCGTTGGAGTCAGAGGATGGAGCATAGCTGTGGAGCTTGGCAATGGCCGAGGTACATTGAGATAATGATGTACCTGTCCTCAACAATAACGCTAATCATATCTCACCTCTAGGGTATCGCTTTAAGGTCAGAACAAATTCACTACCATACATTAAGTCCTTGTATTGTTTTAACGAAGGTGCACGGATTCGTGCCGCTATGGACTGCACTTACACCTCAAATACCCTGTGTGTGTTAATGCCTCCAAATCCTAATTCTCTCCTCACTTAAGAGGGAAACACACAGTACTGCTGCACACCTCCAAACACCAAACATTATGAGTGAGAAGATTGTGACATATAAGACCTCAGGCTTCTTTTTAATGACTGTGAAATCTGGTCTGAGTTTATACTGTATCCAGTTGCCCAAAATTACAGCCATGCACCACCTTTCCACTCTACACCCTCGAAATGTATGGGCCTCCTGAAACGAGCATCTGTGTTGACGCCAGGGCCTGATGGGAGTTTTTTCATAGAGGGAGCTGTGGAGATATATTTATGTTTCTCCCCCCATTACCAGAGCTTTAAATAATAAAGTAAAATAAATAGCATCCATTAAACTGATCACATTGTGCTAACTCAAATTATGTTTATTATGCTAATGGTACATGAAATTAAGAAAAAGACCTTGATGCCAGTGGATTTAATTAATGGGCTTTGGGAAAGGCACTGAGACATAATTCATTTCTGAGTAAGTAAGTCTCATTTGCAGTTCCATGGGTCCTCATGCCGCTGATTGCCTGAGTTATTCTTGCAGATGTGCTGCTCACAGCATGTCCCTCCATTAGAAATGAACACCTCATTATATAAACTACCTAATTAAACATAATACAGCTCCGCATTGACTCATTAATGCGTAGCCCTCTTTTCTCTGAAGGAAAGACTGTGATGGGGGAAAAGGGAGAGAGAGAGAGACAGAGATAAAGCAAATGAGAGATAGAGGAAGAAGAAAAGGCGCCGTGAGCAGTACAGGCGAGTCCACTGTAGTCCCATTGTACAAAATAGGATCTACACCCTTTCACAAATTTAAGCCATTGTTACAAAGACAATAAAAAAGTGATGAAAACATTGGTTTTAGGTGTGACGGAACTGCTGAATAGTGTTTTTACTTTTTCCTAATTAGCTAATTATGTTTGGTGAAACGGACAAATTCCATGTTCATTTTGAGTCAGAGACAAAAGGCTAGAAGCACGGGACAACACAAACTCATGTTTCAGTTGTTTGAGAGCTGAAAAAGTGGAGTGAAAATAGGATATTCAGAGCTCTGCAAAGAGGAGATCAATGTGGAAAATTGAGGCCGGCCCCCCTCTGTGGCTCAATCACCCCCAAAGCCTAAAGCAAACACTGGCTGTGTAAGCCTCAATAATTCAACACTAATTAAAAAGACACAAGGATATACAACCACTTTGAGTGCTGAGTCATCCATCGTCCTCACGCACACAGTGCTTAATTCCTTGCTCTGAGTGTGGTGTGTATAAAAAGTGTGAGTTAGTGTGTCTGAATTAAGATATTTTTGATGGTGGTGATGGCACTGTGTTCAGTCTTCAGTTCTAAGTTGAGCCATTTAAGGATTTGTTGGGGATATAGAGTTGGATTATTGACTACGATAAGGTTAACCCTTTGAAAATGGGCCTACTGTGGAGTTTAGCTACTGTAGCACTTTTCATATGCAGGTAAACGAACGTCAGACTGATCAATAATACAGTAACGGGCTGAGGATAAAACGTTTGCAGATAGGCTACCCACTGTAACAAAGGATCAAACATAGTCCTCATTAAATAACTGCCTAAATGCGGGATGATATCGACTAGTCTTGGTCTCGGTGCGCTCTGGTCTCGGTGCGCTCTGGTCTCGGTGCGCTCTGGTCTCGGTACGCTCTGGTCTCGGTGCGCTCTGGTCTCGGGCATGGCTAAAGGGATCGCTTCACAACCACATACCCTGGAATCTACACTATGATTGGCTGCATAGGAGTGAGACATCTGATTGGTTACAGACATTGCCCTGCAGTCTCAAAAATTCCATTCACAAATGCAGTGAGGTTCACAAATTACAAACAGTTCGTAAATGCAGACTGAACAGTCCGTATCTAAATGTAACAAGATACAAGGCAGCCCAAGGTTGAAATAAAGCTCAACTAACTGCTGTACTGTCACGAGATACTTTCCAAAAAAAAATTTCTGCATATGTCACTTTAGGGGCTCCGTATGTTTCAATTCATGTAAAATAAAGGCCAAAAAGCTACAACCTCTTTTTTTCCTTCATTAGATAGGACAGCTGAAGAGAGACAGGGAACACGGGGAGTAGAGAGTATGGGATGACACCATAGACTGTATAAATAATGGACGTAGTATCCGTGACGTCACTCATCTGTTCCTGAGCGCTGTTTTAAAGCCAATTGTCGGCGGCAGCCATATTGGAAATGCTGAACTCAACCAGTCAAAGTGTGAGGTAAAGAGGCGCAGTTTGAGCCTCCTAGCCAACAACTATGTGTTCCTGCCTGTCAGTCAAGTCAGTCATGTCCTTATTTGGGCAAAAACTCGTAATCTTAATATCTTCTGAACTGTGGCGTTAGAAAAAAAATTCACCCCCCGTACAGTGTGTGCCGATAGAGAAATTAGCTACGTAGAGCCAAGTCGTTTTTTGAACCAGGCTGTAAACTTGTTTATTTCTGCTGTAATGATCATCTTCTTTGAATTGGTGTGTATGTAGTTTCCGGTGTCTCTGCAGCCAGCCTCAAGTGGATGCTCAATGAATTGCAGTTTATAACACTAACCGCATGGGCTTCATATTTTGAGACCGGAGGTTGCTGCTTGGATGACACACAACAAATGGTCATGGTCAGAAATCAAACTAGCTACCACTACGAGGACCATAGCCTCTGTACATGCAGCGTGCAATCATACCGCTAGGACAACAGCCGCCCTACTACAAGATATTTTTCATCATTATTACAGTAAAACTAAGAAGAACAATCCCCAGAAAGAGTCAACAGTTTTTTCTGGAACTGGCTATAGTATCAGCCAAAAGAATAATTGCTCTATCGAGGAAAAAAGTTGTTACACAAAGTTTAAGTAAATGGCTTTCTGAATTGTCAACAACACTTCCTTTAGAAAAGATTACTTAGAGAGGCAAGGGGTCACTCTTTAATAACATCTGGGATCCCTTTGTAAACTATCTAGAGGAGACAGACATCACACACCTGATGGAGGAACCTGGGGATGAATAGATGGCCCTCTGAGATACCCACATTAATGTTAGATGCTCCAATACTAGACTGAGATATATCACCTTCAACACAACCCAACTCTAACTACTGACAGTTCAAGAACTGTTTCCTTACTTTTAATTATTTTTTCTATTTTATACACTATACTTTGTATGACTTACTTGTATTTATTCATTGTTATCCTTTATTTTATTTATCTATGTGTATGTGTGTACATGTTTATGTATGTGTTTTTATTATTTTTATATGTGTGGACATACGATGTGCTTTGTTCTGTATGTCCTTTCTTAATGCACCTGAGATTTCGTGTGTGTTCTGTATTGTATTTATGCACTAAGATGTGAAGATATGTGTATGAATGTTTATAAATGTATGTCTAAAGTTGTTGAAAATCAATAAAAACAATGTTGGGGTAAAAAAAGAAGAACCCCCAAAAAAGAAACCAGTGGACACAAGTGGTTTATATTCAGCATGGCTTGTTACAATGATTGTTTGCAGTTATTATGTGCACTGAGGTCCTTCAATAGCTCTTATGTACTTTTATATTTAAGTCCTGCTAGTTATTTAATCAACACCATAAGTCATTTCAGAGTATTTTTAGTAAAAAATGTATTGCTTACTTTTATATTTATTGTTATATGTGTTCATTAATATTTCAAACCCACTGCAAAATGGCTAATTGTAGCAATTGCATGAAACAGGCTTCTATTATGAAGAATTTACCTTTTTAATTATGCTGCACTTATGTCACAGCTTTATGGTGCAGTTATGCCCTGTGGTGTTTTCCAAACTCATAACCCAACAACTCATCCCCGGACTATAAACTCTACATTAAAAGTTCCTGCATATTCACAAAGAGTATTCACAAAATTTCAAATGCAGATAATTAGAGCGCGATTGCTCGAAATTAGGCCATTATGAAAACTGCAGCCACCCCCGCTGACATCTTCACTCCATGATTAACTGTTAATAATGTTGCCTCCCTGCAAAAACACTGTTCCAACAGAGTGTGCTGTATGCACAAGAAGCCCAAATAATGGCACAAAGTGACAATAGCAGCAGCTAAGAAACAGAACACATTCACATTCACATACTGTATCTCCATAAAATAAAAAAAACACTGTCTTATCAGTCTCTGAAAGTAAAAAGTTTTTTTTTTTTTTAGCAAAACAAAACTCATTAATATGTTTTGCTAAAAAAAAAAATATTGGGGTGTGTTTCTAAAAAGTTTGTATTTGGCTCCTTTCAGACAGAGCAGCTGTAATCAGTTGAGATTAACCACATTAGCATTAGTTTGAGCATGATTCATGACAAAGAGCATCACAGCATTGTCCAAAATTCTGAAACTACACTTCAATCTGATTACCCATGTACTCAGTATATTCAGAGATACTACAAGCACCACTAGCTCCATACCAAACCTCAAACTTGAACACTTAAGAGCTCATCTTCACAGGTTACTGATTATGCCCTCTATTCATTACAAACTGTAGAAATAACAGCAGATCTGACATTCAAAATGGGGACAACAAGCTCAAGCAAAGGGCATTCTGGTGAGGCCACAACATGTTTAGCTATCAAATATTCTGTTTTATAATAGCTCAAATTATTATACATAAGTAATAACCAGAAATCAAATTCCTAACAGAAGAGTGGAGACCTTTGAGGGTCATTGACCTCAAATTGACCACCCTTTTGAGTTGTTGTAGGTTGGGTCATGAGAGGTGCTGACCTACTACTGTTCTGGAGCATCTTGTCTGATAAAAATAATGAATGAAAACTATAAAATGAAATAAAAATGAAAAAGAACATAATAAATAGCTGTTTGAAAGTGATGACAATTCTTGCAACTGAGATAATCTCCTGAATTAGTGAGAGTTAGCATCACCTTGTTGGTTCACTCAATGGATTTTGTCATCAATTGATGTTTGTTAGCTGACTAACTTAAACATATCTCCTTAACCCACTCAGTGAAAACCCCCAAATCAAGGAATGGAGTCAAAACTGGTCCAGTTTGTTCAGACTATTTGGATTGAGATGGGATGCTGGTTTCGAGTGTCTACTACTAAAATAAGCATAGAACGGTGAAGTCCAACTAGTTCAACATTACTTTGCACAAGGAATAACATTTTTGGGTTAAATCCCTTACATCAACCTTATGGACTTTTAACCACTTTCTTACCATGGACACTGCTAAATAGTTACATGCATAAAGGTGTGTGAACTTGCTGTTGTAGCTATTTACTGCATGTTTGTTTGGCTGTTATTCAAAATGCTAGAAAAGAAGCTGAATTCCAGCTGCTTGTCAACACGGGAGAGTACATCAAATGCAAACTTCTCTCTGTAAATAGGAGGTGGATATGTTTGCCACTCACTAATCTAATGAAATAATTACATTGAAAAGGAAATCTGCAAGTCACGCTTGTTGTTGTTGCCTTGACTTAGCTGCATAGAAACTCACAGATCTGTGAGTTTGTTAGAAAGAACAGAACAAATAAGAGTTACAAGACCACAACATAAAAGTTAAATGTTGTGTATAATGACATTTACACTTGGTGTTTTAATTGTAGATGGTGGATAGTTATCTTTTTATGGACTGTTTTATTGTGTGTTCATGCTCTGTATAGGCTGGGTTATGAGTGTTGTAGGGAAGGCCTCTGGTCATTGCATGCCAGCCTTTTTAATGTAATGCAAGACCTTCCTGAAACTCCTGAAAGCTGACAGTGCTTGACATGAGCTGTGTTAATTACAGTAATGGCACGCATTCTCATTAAGTCATTGTTTACGTATCCCGGGGCCTTATGGAGCCAGAGTGGTGCTCTGGTCTGCTCGAGCACTGCTGCCTCGCTGGTCTGTGTGGCTATGGCCTCGTTAACACAGACAGCTGTTCCTCCCAGCCACAGTCATGGCCGACATGACGAGTGGCGCCGGACATGCCGCTGAACACACCCACTGCGGGAGCAACTGTCAGAAATAGAAGTATCCCACAAGGCAGGAAAACGTCAATGAGTAATCAGCGGGAAAGTGCTCCTCAGGTTATAATGTTCAGGCCCAGCCCCCAACCCCTTCTGAACCAGCCGCTCCCCCTCATATGGGGCTGTCTCATGACCCCCATCCTATCCCTTTAAATTGGTGCAGTCAACGGTGCAGTTGGTGTAAAATTTCACCAGTAACCTGTGGTGAGGATAGACATGTTAATGGAATAAACAGTGTCAGGAATCCAATAAGATTTCAGATACAGGACTTGTGGCTAAAGGGCGAGAATAGATGGGATGTCGTAGGCAGAGCAGAAAGTGGTAAGAGGAGAGCCTTGTAGATTTCAAACTACTTCATTTACATTAGTGGGCTTAAGTTAAAATTAAGTTACACCTTCATCTATTAATGACTTGAAAATATTAAAACACCTCTGTCCATTTAGGAGAGTACTGTTAGCACCTTTATATGGATTTATGATTGGTTCCGACTGGTCTGCAGGGCTAAGCACTTTGAATTGCTCTTTGTATGAATGGTGCTTTATAAATAAATGTGCCTTGCCTTGCCTTGCCTTGCCTTGCCTTGCCTTGCCTTGCCTTGCCTTGCCTTGCCTTGCCTTGCCTTGCCTTGCCTTGCCTTGCCTTGCCTTGCCTTGCCTTGCCTTGGCAGCTCCTCATTGTTGCTCTTAGATTAGTATTTCGTAAGAAGACTCTGGTTAACAAAACTGAAGACTGTTTTAGCCAAAGAAGCAAGCTATCCTACCCCCAGGCTAACTCATAACTGATGCTTCACGAATGTTTCCATTTGCTAAACAGAGCTTTGCTAGTAAAATGTCCTTATAAATAAGTTCAGGTGCAGTGAACAGGGCTTGTAAGTTTTAAAGTATGAATGAATTTTCATATCAGCCATCTAAAATAAGGCACCCTCATAGTCTAACCTTGTAATACCAGTCTCAACATGCATATTAGTTTTGTTAAAAGTAAACAGATAATGATAAACCACAGAGCAGAGATGAGAAAACAGCTTCTGAAACAACATATGGAGCTACTGTCAAATATCACATCATCTGTAAATCACTTAAACCCTATATGTAATTAAAATTGATTAAATCCAACATATTTTTGCAATTCAATTTTTTTTTTAATGGTTAAATGCTGTGTCTGATTGACTAACTTGCATTAATTAAGAGAACCTCTTAAAGCATGCTCATACACTAAATATGCCTCGCTCTGTGGACTCATCAAATAGATTTCCTGTTCCTAATTGGTTCTTTAGAGTTTTACAAATATCTGTAAGACCACCCTGGTCTCCAGTTTTTAAAGTTGTTGCATTCTGGGGCTACAACGAATGATCATTTTCTTTAGTCTGCCAAAAAAATATGGGACTTTCTCAATCAGTGGAATAAAACTTCATCTATAAACTTCTCAGGAATATTCATTTGGTTTTCTCTTTTTTGTTTCTACTTTTGTCCAACCAGCACTCAACCCATTAACTGCCACATATAACAACAATCACGTGATAGTATGAGACCATTATTCTATTATCAAAATACCTTCATTTTCTTTTACTTGCCAAACGTAGTGCACATGGCCCTGAGGATGGCAGAGTTGATGGACAGCTGGTCAGTTTTAACCACTTTGGCCATGCCACTTGTCTGGTTTCCCTTCCCCGTTCAGATTTATCTTCATTTCCCCTAAAATTCTACCATCAAACAAGCTTAAATAGCTGAGATATGGAAAATTCTAAAACTTATAGGATCAATCAGCATGATCAAATCCTAATCAGCCCATCTACACATGATGGATTTCCAACAATAAAGCAGTTTTGAATGGGAGTTGATAGAATTGCAATATTAAAATTTCCAACTTATCATGTCAGAGGAAAGATGGCAGCGATGGCTTCAACAAACCAGGGATTGAAATGTCTAATGAGGGAACACTGCCTTTTCTTTGAGTGTGTGAACTATAAAAGCTTTAATTTCCCTATCGTCACTCGGATCTAATAGCAATCTGTATTCTTTATTCAGGCCGTCTGTGTTGCTGCCAGACGACGCCTTTGAAAAGCCAATTCCTGGGAATTAAAGAAAAGAGATTAAAATATCATTAGGTGCTACATAATTGAATGTCAATTTTGAATAAACTCGAATTCAATTCCTGGTCATTAAAGTGAATGTGGTCTGCCTTTTTTCCAATCATACTTTTGAGCCCACAGATGAGAGCGAGGTACCAACTTCAAAATCATTAAATTGAGGGGAGTTTGTTTGGCCTTGGCGTGCCAGACTGCTTTGATTCTGGCTCAGAGCAGAGAGATGAGCAGCTGGAGGAGAGATCAAATTGAAACAAAGCTTCACAAAATTGAAGGAAACATGAGCATAATAATATTTAATAATTAAATTCTCGCAAACAATGGCAACCAAATGAAGTAATCTGCAAAAGTGTGCAACATCATTTGCATAATTGACACAGTCCCCCCCATCTCCCTCCTGTAAATGAATGATGAAGACAATAAAAGATGTTGCTAAAATTGGGAACAATAACAGCAAAATTTCATCAAGGCCCCCATGCTCTGATTAATCTGCGCTTGCAAATCAGTGCAGGGGAAAGAGAGAGGGAAAGAAGCAGAGAAGAGGGGGGGTGAGATTGGGGGGGTGGAAGGCAGGTGATTAACAACAGCAGGGATTGCCGCCGTGGACAACGTGCCCCGATTTGCTCAGCTCGAGGGGCACCATACGAGCCCTTCTACACAGCTGCTGCAGGCACTGGCTAGCTGGATCATCCCCTGAAAGCCTGAATGAGTGCAATCATTTGTATTGTCATTAACCCCTCATGCACTGTCTCCATGCTTCAGCACTCATAAACCCATAATTTCACTCCCCAAAACTGCTCAGAGAGAAAAAAATGTTGAAATGGAGTTAAGTTCTATGACGAGAAAAAGCATCTCATACACTGAGTACTGTTTTATGTAACATTCCTAAATGCTTCTTATCTCCTTCAGCTAATTATTTGCTATCTGAGTGCACTGCCATTTCTAATTATTCAGTATGAAGGATCTGTTTTAAATGAAAACATAATACAATGAGAGACCTATTTTATATTCAAGATTTCTAATTAGTTTTCTATCTGTGTGATCATTTAGACAACTTTCATCATCATCTTTTGATGTTTACAAAATACAAAAAGAACCAGGCATCATCCAGATTTATGCTGCATATTTGCCTCCTAATAACACTTGCATTTACTCGTCATTAACTTGATTAAATTCATATTCCAAGTCAGATCCAACAGGAGACAGTTATTGCTTGGTGGATTAAATAGCAGCACGGGCAAAATGATGCAACAGAGAAAGTGGGTTGGGGGGGGGGGGGTGTCAGGTTCCATTATGCTGTAAACAACACAGGACAACAGAAACACACATTGCAAGCAATACACCCCATGTAATGCATGTATATCTGAGGAAGAAGGCTCCAGATATGTCTGTGCTTTATTTTCTCATCATTTCGTTCAAGCAATGATCATTTACAAGAGTTAATTGTCACCTATCCTCTGAAGAATCCAGCACAAGAACTAATGAAACTATTAGTAAAAAACAGATGACGTTTTTTCACATTCTTCTGCTATTTCACCCTGACTTTGTATTCCCACAAGCAACCACTATCTTGTAAATTCAGTGCAATTAGTAGCCTTAACATACCCAGAGAAGCTCATTTGATTTTAACCTCCACTGTCCAATTAACAAAATGTAGGTTGGAAAATAAATGGCAGACGCCTAAGCAAATTAATTATGTGTCCACCAAGCTGTTAGCCTGTGTGCACAGAGCCGGGGCTGGCAATAAGAGCTGGGCACACACTGCCATATGGCCTGTGAGAGAGCGGACATCATTTGGGGTTGTGGTGGCACACCCCACAAATTCTCACAGATATTTATGTCCCAGAAACAATGGAAGTATTGTGCAATTCCACAGAATTAATCTGGTAAAAATGTGTCTATGATTGTTGTTTGCTGATTTGTAGATTTGATCCATCTGATCCCCTTGAGCCACCTTTACTACCGCCTGTTAATTAAATTCTACTTGTGACATGCAATAATTGTCAAGTCAACATTTATGAATGATACTTTAAACTATTGTTTCTATTTTTTGGACAAAGAGACCGATTTAACTGTGGCAGATTTATGAAAATGGCACTTTGCCAAATTGTAGAGCCAACATAGAAATAGATTAGTTGAATTTCCAGGGCAGATACGGGCCTTTTTCTAGATTTATTGGTATTGTGATAGGCATTATTTCCAATATTTGCCAATATGAATCAACGCTTTGGGTGACTTTGAAATGGTGTCATCACATACTTTGTTCATCAGAGGGCGCCGTTGTCCTAGCGGTTTAAGCGTGCACCCCATATACGGAGTCTTAGTCGCAACAGTCGCTGTTTCAGCTCCCCGCCTTGGCAATTTGCTGCATATCTTCCCCTACTCTCTACTCCCCACATTTTCTGTCTGTCTTCAGCTGTCCTGTCAATAAAGGAAAAATAGATACAAATTTGAGAATTAAAAAACGTTGTTCATTAGACTGTGCCCCATACCGGACTTGGACATAGTTTACAATACTCTAAGAACTCTACTGCATGCAGGGCGTAAAATTATCACCCGCCGAGCACCAATGGCGGGTCAAAAATTTGTTTGCCGTGTAAAACAAAAACACAACCGCCAGTGGTCGATGGAAAATATTGTATTGCATGTGAGGTTTTGTTTTCATACTTTCGTCCATTTCTGCCGACTGTCAGGCTATTTTGACCCTCGCGGCGTGCTGTGCTTGTGTTGTGATTTGGTATGTTAGGAACGGCGTGACGTCAGCTACTGGAGTTCTCTTCATTCCCTTTGATTGAAGAAGCACGGTGGAAAGAGCGTTTCAGGGAGATGTGGCGACACATTCCCGGCGTGAAGCCACCACAAACAAAAATGATAAACAAAGAGGAAGGAGACGATCAAGAAGAGGAACAGACAGTTAAACGGAGTAACGTCACTATACGACGTGTCAAAGAAAACTGGAAAATTGACGAGGCTGTTACTATTTTAAATCAAATAAGGCATGTTTTTTTTATTTGGCCGGTGAAAAATATACATTTCTGGAGGTCACTAGCCAATGGCCGATGAATAAAAAGTTATGTTTACACCCTGACAGCGTGTAAAGCAGAGCATCACAGCTAGTAGACAGAGGTCTCACTAAAACTGGTTAACACATCTTTGGGTTTATATTTAAGTTAAAAACCAGTGCACTTAATGTTACAGTATAAGTCACCGTATCTGTACTTATTTATTCTCCACATGTATTAATATTAGTCACAGAAATCAGAGATCTGTCAGGCTCGACTTTCAAAAACTTAACTTTAAGTGTTATGAGGGCTACGATCAGCATGCGGCTATAACAGTGTACTAAGATTGGTCTCTGCTTGGGCCAGAAACTTACATTTATTTTTAACTGAGGGCCTGCAGGGTGGAGTTTAGAGGTTTTGAAAGAAGTGGGAAATTAGGAGTTTAAGAGTCTTTTTTACTAAAGACTCAGTTGTGTTGATTAAGCATTATACTTGAGCATATTCAGTTCAAGACTCATTCCCCCTAAATGCACCACAGATTGTCAAAGGAAGTCATTCCTGCCTGTGGCAATCAGACTGTACAACTCCTCCCTCTGATCACTGAACAATAACCTGTACTGTGTGCAATAACTGTACAATAACCTGTGCAATAACTGTACAATAACTGTGCAATAGCCCTGCCACTTTAACATCCTTGTATATAATAACTTAATTCCCAGTGCTTTTATAGCTAACTAACTATTCAGCGCTTCTGTGTATACTTTAATATTGTTTTATTTTATTCTAATGTATTTTATCTTTATTTCATTCTATTTTATTTGTATTTATATCTTGTTCTATTCCTTCTTCTTTAATATTTCCCCTTTCTTATATACTGTTTATAAGAGCTCTGTAATGACCGATTTTCCCTCCACGGGATCAATAAAGTACTTGTGATTCTAATTCTGATAATAACTTATAGGGTACAAATATCTCAGACTGCACTGCTGGTATTCTGAGCTCTGTTTTTTTATTCATCCGCATGTGAGAACCTTGGTTTTAAGGAAGAGTGGAAATGAATCCTTGTATTAAAACTTTTAAGAATGTGTAAACTATGATTAAACCAAGTCCTTACTGAGTTTGAACTTGTACAATACGAGCAGACTCTTGATCAGCACATGGGCTCTGCATTCAAACAACACTAGCCCTGTCCAGGACCCCGATCTACACTCTCAGTGTCCAACATATCACACAAAGCAGTTTGGCAAAGTTTGGTTAGACAGCAGGAAGGCCAGGAAGTTGCTCAGCTATGTTTCACTACAACATATGATCAACATCGCCCCCTAGAGGCTGCATAGAAAGCGTCAGGTCTCATTTCAGAGCAACAATAACCTAAATCCTCTTTCAAACAGGATTGTGACATTAGATTATTGGCACAATAATCACAATTAACATAAATTATGATGGTATTATGCAGACAGACATTTAATCCACATGGGATCTGGTAACTGCACACTACACATGTCTGTCAACAGCAGCCAGTACAATAATCCTATTCAGATTTTGACTGCAGTTGTTGTGTTCCCAGCACCAGTTTTTACACTATGGTTCATTAAAGTAATGTAGGATTATACATGTATGGTGCATAGTGTTCCCTCACATGAAACTTCACTCTCTGACACACAGCATGTGAGTTATTCCTCGACACTGTCATGGAAAGAAGCACACATCTGTGGCTGTAAAAACTGCTAGACCTGTTTTCAAATAAAAAGAAGAAGGAGATGTAAGATTTGTAGATTTAGGAGAGGGTGAGGGGAGTTTTAAAGATTAGCTGGTGTCTGCCCCTTCTGACCTCTTTATTAACATACACACTGACAACTGTGTGAACACATGAATACATGTAGGATAATTACATGTCATGGAAACTAGATTACAGGTTTGTGCATAACAAGTGAAAGGACTGACACCCGTCTGCTTGGGCAAAAGATCAGCTACCTTTTCATACACATTTCTGTAACTGAGTCCTCGCTCTCCCCCTGAACTGTGTCCAAGGACTCATGGTTATTGAATGTTAAGAGCTAGCTTGAAATGTAATGTGATCACATGTCCTGTGGTACCCATGTAGAAATCATGAGGTTGAATCATGAGTAATGAAGTAGTTTACCAGGACTGAAGGTTACAGAATTTAAACACTAAATGTGCAAGTCCCGTTATAATATTTGAAATAGGGGTCACAAGCCAAGCTGATAATACACTACCAGTCAAAAGTTTGGAAACACCTTCTCATTCAAGAGTTTTTATTTATTTTAATCAATTTAAAAACTGTAGATAAATACCAAAGACATCAAAACTATGAAAGAACATATATGGAATTACTGAATGAAAAAAAAAAGTGTTAAACAAAGCAGAATCTGTTTTATATTTTAGATTCTGTAAAGTAGCCCCCTTTTTCCCTTTTTCCTTCATGACAGCTTTGCACACTCTTGGTATTCTCTCAGTCTGCTTCATGAAGTGGTCTCCTGGAATGGTTTCTAATTAACATGAGCCTTGTCAAGAGTTCATTTGTAGAATGACTTGCCTTCTTAATGTGTTTGAGACCATCAGTTGTGTAGTTCAGAGGTAGGGTTAGTACACAATGGATAGCCCTATTTGACTACTGATGACTACAGATTATGGCAAAACCAGATTATTTCATAGTTTTGATGTCTTCAGTATTAATCTACAATGTTGAAAATACAGAACTTTTCCTCTCACTGAGGAATGATCATCGGGAATGTCACCTTCTTTGTGTAGTGAAGGATTTTAAGGATCATTCTCTCTAAATATTGCCTGTTCCTGTTTAGTTTCTAGTGGTTAATGTGGACTTCAGAAATCATCTATATTCATATGGTCATTATGATTATCACTTGGCAGTTCTGATTGGTCCCAAAGCAGCTCTCCAGACTAGCATTGCATTTGAAATCAGACTAAACAAATGGTGTTTATCATTCAAATAAATGGTTTTAGAACCCAGATCCTTATACAAATAATAAACACTATGATTGTGTGCTGTGTGTGTGTGTCAACTATACTGTTTCATGGAATCATAAAAGGAAATAAACTGACGTGTGCAACTATGCTTTAATTTTTACCCAGTACATGTATAATCATGTCCTCACTGTTTCTTCAAATCTGTTATTGATGAATGCAGAAACAAGGATTAATCTGAGTCTTTTTCAGCATGATTAAACATTTTAAGAAAAGACATTTGCAGTTTTTGAATTCTTCACATCATTTTGAAGATCAGGAGGTTTCCAGAAGAATGATATAACATATATAACATATGCAATATAGTCTAAGTGTAGAGGGATTAGCTACATAGGTATCTTGTCTGGTAGTGGTGATGGCTTAGTGAAATGGCAGATATTGGGATCACTAAATTAAACTGAATTTCCACCAATTTGAAGAGTTTCAGCTAAAAGCCTGACTGTTCTCTGGGCTCGATCATTACTTTAGGTCCCAACAAATTCAGGACATACGTACATTTTTTTTTTTTAAGTTCAGTCGTACCTTTACAAGGCAGCTCATGTAGTATTCCAGGCATAAAAACCCTCATAGGGTTTTTCTGTAGTGTATGATGGAGGAAAATTGCAACTTTGTAGTAACATTTTAAAACAAACTTATACTAAACAAATTGAAGTGTTTGTTTTTCTTTTGCATTTCTGCTTAAAACATATTTCTAAACATTTAAGAAAGTACTATGTTTATGCGCACTGTTAAGTTTTTTTACAGTCTTGTACTTTGTCTCCCTCAAGTGGTGTAAAGGATAACTTACAAGTTGAGCACAGATCTGATGACAAACTATAAAATGTTTTAACTAAACCTTTCTGAAAGTAGAAGTCACAGCAGAGGAAGCACAGGTGTAATACATTACTTTAAATAACAGCAGGCATGCTGTGCATACTGCTTTCATAGATGTTAATAATTACACTTGAGTATGATTATTATTTTCCTTTAATTGTTTTACTCTCCTAATGTCTAATTTACTACTTTTACAGCTTTTATTCATTTTGATTTATTTATTTTACTGATTTTATCTGCATATCCTCAAATGATGATTTTACCTCTGTATTGCTTTTACCCCTCTTTTTTATTGCTTTATTCCTTTTTACTGCTTGTAGACCCTTTTAATTCTCTCTGTCCTTTTATATTTTTAATTGTCTTACTTTCTTGGTCCCTTTGGTCTCAGTTCTTATTGTCAAGTTCTTGTGTTGCCTGTGTTGAATCATTGTTTGGGTCTTTTGTGTTTGTTTCCCTAATGTCTGTTTTTAATGTTGTTTAAACTCTGTCTGCTGTAGAGTACTCTTTGTGTTTGTTTTAATGTGCCCTGTCGTTTGTGAAGCACTTTGTAAACCTTGATTTTTAAAAGGTGTTATATAAATAAAGTTATTCTGATTATCATTATGATTATGATGGGTTTAGAAGGTAAAAGGTAAATTTAAAAAAGTAGTCAACTGACTACTTTTCTCAAAATACCTTCAACCCCAGAGAAGGCTATTTGCCAAAACTCTCCAGCAGACACTGAACGGAGCAAATACTTCTGTCTTTGGAGTACTCTAAAACAGCATACTTAACTGAAACTGCTCATACACACTAATTTACATTTCTTTTAAATAGCAGGAAGCTGACTAGCATAAAGATTACTGTTCTATTACTGTTCAACAATATGTACAAAAAAAAAACTGAATTCATTTGGAGCTGTTGTGGATGAATGGGTATCAGTAGAAAAAATGAAGAACCCATTACTTGTCTTTTTGCCAAAACTGGCACCAATATAAAAGCACAGATAAGCTTATCTTCCATTATATTTATACTATAGGTATTATAAGAGATGTCTAAGCTTCTTGATCACAGGTGAAATTAATACCATTAATGAGTTGTTTTTTCCAGGTATCAGTTTCAGAGCCCTAAATATGTGTTGGATACGAAATTGGGACAAGTGAAGTCATTAAATCGTATTAGTTTCACCTCTGTTTATCGACTATGAGATAGATGACCCAGTTGCGCAGTTTATAGCAATTTTTAAATGGCAAGCAAGACAACTTTGAATTATGGTTTTACTATGGTACTCATTCACACAATAAAGACTTTTGTGCACTGCTTGAAAACAGCCCAATAACCACCACTTGTAAAGCCCTGATTGGAAATTTGATTACTTATGATTATTTCTGCTCTAGCATTAAAGCTGCTGTTGGTAGGAATTGTGTAAAAAAAGTGTATTTTTTTTCTGCTGGGTTTGGAGAAAAGGTCATAATACTCATTAGTACTCATCTGTAAGTGAAGTAATTTGAGATTATGGTGAAATCTCTGTGTTTTCCAATGCTTTTGTATCAAACAATGTTATCATTCCCTTCTTTCCCTTTACCATGGACCAATCAGAACTACTCCCCGATCCGCTGTCGCCCTGATTGGCTGGGAAGCCACTAATTCCTCATAAAACGTGTACAGCCATCTTTCGTGGGCGGGGTTATGACAGCAGAGAGGGGAGGGGTAGTGTTGACATTCGAAATCTCTCTCTGAACTGATGTTTATATCACAACTACGAACAGCAGCTTTAAATCCTCCATTGTATGTTTGTGTGTTTGAACTCCCTAGTTTTGCCAATTGGCAGTCCCTCCAGGAAGTTGCGATTTCGCGATCGCAACTATCAACGCAAATTCAACCAATCAGCGCGATTTTTTCGCGGCCTTGCAATTTCATACAATCACCGCAACTTTCCCGCAAATTTGACCAATTACCTCAATCTCAGCCCCTGTACGTCATCAGTTTTGTCATCAATTTCACTTCCTTAAACGTAAGTCCTTGATCGGCACTTTTGAACAGCAAAACATGCACAGAGAACGGGTGAAGAGAGGGGACAGCAGGTGGGAAAAGTGACCATGACAATGTTATTATTTATAGATTGAGGGGCTCAGTGTTCGCTGGGTCACCTACCTGCAGCAGGTGTGCTTTATGAACCAGCTCTCCCTCCTCCATGCATCTGTCTCATCTTCATTGATGATTTTACCCCCGGGGTGCATCTCAAAGCTCTAAACTGCAGTCTCCTCGCTCCTCGGTCGAACCGGAAGTACTTACTGACGCGCCATTTTAACTTGCGTCCCAAAGCTCTAAACGCTGCTGGAGGAGAGAGGAGCGAGGAGCGAGGAGACTGATCCGAGGAGGGATAATCGAGGAAACACGAGAGCAGACTTTGCGGAAGTCTTTTCTCTGACAGACACGCCCCCTTATCGAATATCACTCACCGATTGGACGCTGCAGCGGCTCGGACTTAACCGAAACTTAACATCAGCTGAGTTTAATAACATAGCAAAGACGGACCTTAAAACAGTCATTAAGGGTGCCCTGAAACAGATCATAAACATCCGTCGGTTTCTAAACAGTCTGTATTTGATGAGCTGAGATTGAAAAGTGTTTGATGTGAATTTTAAAAACAAAATACTGATCGCAAAATCATAAATTCAATATAACAGAGGATGGATTATGTTATATCTGATTGTTTTTGTCAGATTCACTGTCTAATGAAATAGAGTAATAGAGTCTAACATCATTGATAGAATATATATCAATGATCAGTTATTTCTCCTGTTAGTTTCCCCATTTCTTCTCGTTTTCTTCATGAAGGGAAGTCTGACAGTAAAGTTTGTCTGTTAGTAAAAACACTTGTTATATTTCCAGTCAGGTTAATAAAGTTTCATACGAGGCTGATCATTAATGAGCACAGGGTTTGAAAAGAGTTGCATGGTTTCTATTTTCCCTTGAAGTAATAAATAATTTAATAATGAGGCATTTTACCGGTGAATCGATCCGTGATGCTTTAGGACAGAATAAACAGAGAGCTGATTCTCTTCATATGCAAGTGTGTGTTAAACATGTAAACACAGAGACAGAGCTCTGTTACTGTTTCTATTTATCAGAGTTATTTCAGTGAACATGTGTGCAGACACAAACAGCTGTTAAAGCCGTCATCACAAACCGACGTCGCTTCACGTGACGCTCCGGAGGAGGGGACGTCTCATTTCTCTAAATACAAATCTCGGCTGTTTCCGAAACGGCCTGCTACATACTACTTACTAATGTAGTAGGCAGTAGGTATTGCCTACTACATACTACGTTTGAATTTAGTATGTAGTATGACTGTTCTGTCCGATCTGTCATGCAGCATGCTGAGCCAGACTTCGCTGGATTTCCGGTTTCGGAAAGCGGAAGTAAACAACGGCGAAGCCGATAAATAAAATGCTTATTTAGCATCCATTTGTGATTTAAAAAGTTAGGAAGTGGTTTATATGTAATTTGATAACTTTCACAGCACCCAAAAAACGGATTTCCTCCCGTCAAAAAATGAGGAAAAAGAAAAAGCAGAACGAGCGCTGTGCATTATGGGAAACAGTACGCGAGGCAGACTGGTCCGATGTACACCGAGATATTTTCCCAAATCAGTAGACATCCGGGGAGTTTTGGCATACTGCAGATTTTGCTCTTGTTCACATACTACTTACTACATACTGAATTTTGGACATATCAGTACGTACTGCTAGTATAGTAGGCGATTTCGGAAACAGCCCTCCTCTCTCCTCTGGTTTCATTTCCTCGCATCTCTGGTGGGCGGGACTAAGACGCGAGGAAGAGACGCGAGGAAGAGACGCGAGGAAGAGACGCGAGGAAGAGACGCAAGGAAGGACGTTTAGAGCTTTGAGATGCACCCCTGGTGTGTGTAAAGGCTGATTTATACTTCTGCGTCGAATCGACGGTGTAACCTACGGCGTAGGTCCGCGTAGCTCCCGTACCTACGCAGAGGCCTACGCACGTAGCTGACGTGCACCTCCTCCAAAATGTAACTTCGCATAGAGCCGACGCGGACCGCAAGCTCTGTGATTGGTCCGCTCGACGGCTTTGTCTTTCCCGCATTCACAGCACTTCCGGGGTCCCGGACATCGGCCACACATCGGCCGTGTATTTCATCTCCTCCTCTCTATTCTTCATGTAATCATGTCTGTATGATAAACAGCAACATGTATCAGCTGTAGATTAACATAACACGCTCTGAATCGATGTGGAAAAGTAAACAGAGATCGTAGCGGGACCGGAAGCAGGCGACCGGCTATCAGAGAGACCGCACTGCCCTCAGGCGTTTCGGCGGAGAATTGCTGCGCGACACAGACACACCGACGAAGTATGAGGGGCTCATGTCCGCGTCAGCCCCTGCTGCGTAGGGCGACGCAGAAGTATAAATCAGCCTTTAGTGACACAGACACATCCACGGGGCGTCTGTTTACTATTTAAGGTACTAATATTTGATGTTTGACATTGTTGCCGCCATTACCGTAAAAAGCTCTGCGTCTACAGCATGATTAATTCTAGTTTGGTGAAACATCAGACACATTTAGTAAGTTTGGATCAACTCCTTGTCATCAAAGATGCAGATTAATTTCAGAGTGCCGTGAACTGCCTGTCAAGTGCCCGCCACTACGAGGTGCATTCAGGGACCGTCGTAAATGTGAAATACAGCCCTTTCATGGCATTTTTCTGTGAATCAAGAGAATCAAAATACAGTCACAGTGGCCACATCAAGAATGTTTTCTAAAAACAACCGTAATTTAGCGTATTTGCTTGCCCCTGAGATGTTATTGGGGGAAAAAAGCAAAAAAAAAAACAACGCAACTTTCACCGCAATTTTTTCAAAAAGCTGCCGCAAAATCAGGCTTTTTGAGCCGCAACAATCACAAAAAAATCCTGCGAAATCCTGGAGGGACTGAATTGGCATTGGTTTACAAAGAAGTATCATGAGTTTGTTGTACTTAGTGGAAAAATGAAAAAGGAAGTGTTAGAAAAACAACAGAATTGTTTTTGCAAGTTACAAGTTGAGTCAATACATTGATTTTTAATGAAAAAAATATCATCTTTGTTGACACATCAAATAACAGCAGCATTTCTGGTTTTGTTCACAATGAAGGCTTCACATTATTGAAATAAGGCAAAAATTATAACTAACAAAGTCAACACAGGAAATACTGTCCAACTTTTTACAAACTGAACACTACATTGTGTTATTTTCTCAAGCAGTTGATCCCATGACCAGTGTGGGATTCACAGATTTGTTGTAAAGTAATGAAATTTCACAGTTCAGTGGTTGCAAACCTTTTCTCCCTACAGAAATGACAGTGCTCAGGAAGTTATGAGGACTATCTGCATGTCAAGATATTAGTTGTAGTGGCTTGCTTTCGCCAAACGAAACAAACACCTATAAGCCACTGAGGGGCTGCTTTACCGGGACTCAGTTGACGCGTCCTCCTCGTCAGGATGAATGAATGGAGTCCGCTCGTGCATTGACATCAACGGGTTTATTAGACACACAATACACGCACAGCCGATCAATCCACACTTGCATCTAATCGAACTTGTAGAATTACAGGCTTACGTCCATTGTAGACAATACGATGACAATGACGGAACAAGACGGAACGAGACGTTCGAGACGATCGAGACGGTCAAAAACTGTTTGCTACCCGGTAGGCAGCTCACCTGCCACTGATTGGGTCTTCTTCCCTATATGCTTTCTTACACCTGGTTTGACACACCCGCCACCTAGTGTCCACACAAGTGCATCAAACACACAAACAGTCCACACATAATATTGACACACATATGGCTCTAACATTAGTCGTTCAAGCCCCAATTCCAGTCTAAAACGCTTTGGGTGTGTGTGAATTGATTAGACTATGATGAGCCTTCCATGTGTATATTTTTGAGTTAAACACAAGGTACAGTTGTGCTCATAAGTTTACATACCCTGGCAGAATGTATGATTTCTTGGGTAGTTTCTGTTGTCTTTATGATATAAAAAGAGTAAACACAGTTGTTTGATAAAAAAAATGCTTCAACTAACCACTAACCATGAGTGAAAAAAAAAGTTTTCTCTTATCATTCATATTCTCTGAAAAATGGCCAAAAAAAATCACAAATTCTGCCAGGGTATGTAAACTTATGAGCACAACTGTACTTATGATGAAAGGAAGGACCGAGTGCTCAGTGAAGAAACATTGTGTAATCAACCTCTACAGCACAGCATCAGGAATGAATGAGGGGTTAGATCAAGGACAATAATGTTATCTCAGCTATACTAGAACAAATTATTTCAGTCCTGGTGACTTCAAGATTCTTCAGCTTAAAACAGAAAAGAAATTGAGTTATTTTACAATGATGCGTCAAACTCTATAACAGAGTACAGTCTAAATCTGCTGTTTGTAAAGCGCCTTGGGATAACATTTGCTGTGATTAGACGCATTACAAATGAAGATTGATTGATTGAAACAACAAGCTTTTCATTCATTTTCAAGCCAACCAGTCGTTGATTCTCCCTGTTGTTGTGTTGATGTCTTCTTACACCATGATCCATTAAATCTTGTGCCAGTTTTTGAAGATTTCCTCCGCAGCATCAAGAGTAGTTTCTTGCTGTAAAGAGAAAGACCACTGGAGTCAGTCTTCATAGGTGCATACTGGATGTGCTCTGTTTTTGTTTGGAACAGGTCATTTTGTATTTACCTTAATGAAACAGAGGCGGATATATTTCTCAAAGTGCTTCTTGGACTCATCTCCAACAAACGCTGTGACTGGAATGGCTGCAAGTTTCTATGTATGAGGACATGATTATCAAGAACAGCAATAAAGACAAATAAACAGTGCTTGCAATGTGAGTACAGCTACATGAGAAGTATCTAGTTGATGCAGTTCATTATGTTACCTTTTCTTTGATCATCCATTTCACAAACTTGTAGTCATAGGCATCATCATCATCCATATGTGACAGGTCCTGATCTACAATGAACAGAGCAGTGAAGATCACTCACACGTAGGGCTGGAATCCAACAGAATGTGTTCCCGCTAATCCAGCTGCATGTTTGATTCATGATGTTTCAGATTGTAGAACTCATAATCTTCTCTAATTTATGGCCTCAAGATGATTCAGTTCTCATTGTTATTCATGGCTCAAGTTGATCCAGGTAAGAGGATACTGTGAGCAGCTTTTCCACTAAAAAGAGTGAGGCCGTAAGTAAGTACTGAATGTTCTCTCTCACATAACAAGGACTTTGTTATAAAACTTGTAATGTATTGTATTTTTAAAAGCAAACTCAAGACCTACCTTTTTAGTCTTTTTTTTTTTTTTTGTTATATTTTCAGGCATATTAGCCTTTATTTATAGGACAGCTGTAGAGAGACAGGAACTGTGGAGAGTGGAGTGGGGGAAGACATGCAGGAAATGGTCGCAGACAGGACTTGAACCGACAACCTCTGCGATGAGGACTATAGCCTCTATATGTGGGGTGTTTACAGTCATGGCCAAAAGTTTTGAGAATGACACAACTATTCATTTTCACAAAGTCTGCTGTTTCAGTTTTTATAATGGCAATTTGCATATACTCCAGAATGTTATGAAAAGTGATCAGCTCAACTGCAATTAATTGCAAAGTCCCTCTTTGCCTTGAAAATGAACTTTATCACCAAAAACACATTTCCACTGCATTTCAGCCCTGTCACAAAAGGACCAGCTAACATCATTTCAATGACACACAGGTGTCACACACATTAACACAGGTGTGGGTGTTGATGAGGACAAGGCTGGCGATCAATCTGTCATGATTGAGTGACTGGACACTTTAAAAGGAAGATGGTGCATGACACCATTGTTCCTCATCTGTTAGCCATGGTTACCTGCAAGGAAACACGTGCAGCCATCATTGCATTGCACAAAAAGGGCCTAACAGGGAAGTTTATAGCAGCAAGTAAGATTGCACCTCAGTCAACCGTCTATCCAATTATCAAGAACTTTAAGGAGAGCGGTTCAATTGTTGCCAAACAGGCTCCAGGGCGCCCAAGAAAGTCCAGCAAGCGCCAGGACCGTCTCTCCTGAAGGTGTTACAGCTGCGGGATCGGGCCACCACCAGTGCAGAGCTTGCTCAGGAATGGCAGCAGGCAGGTGTGAGTGCATCTGCACGCACAGTGAGGCGAAGACTTTTGGAGGAAGGCCTGGTGTCAAGGAGGGCAGCAAAGAAGCCACTTCTCTCCAGTAAAAACATCAGGGACAGACTGATATTCTGCAGAAGGTACAGGGACTGGACTGCTGAGGACTGGGGTAAAGTCATTTTCTCTGATGAATCCCCTTTCCGGTTGTTTGGGGCATCTGGAGGAAGGCTTGTTCGGAGAAGACGAGGTGAGCGCTACCATCAGTCCTGTCTCTTGCCAACAGTGAAGCATCCTGAGACCATTCATGTGTGGGGTTGCTTTTCGGTCAAGGGAGTGGGCTCTCTCACAATCTTGCCTAAAAACACAGCCATGAATAAAGAATGGTACCAGAACGTCCTCCGAGAGCAACTTCTCCCAACCATCCAAGGGCAGTTTGGTGATGAAGAATGCCTTTTCCAGCATGATGGAGCACCTTGCCATAAAGCAAAAGTCAGAACAAAATGGCTCGGGGAACAAAACATTAAGATTTTGGGCCCTTGGCAAGGAAACTCCCCAGATCTTAATCCCATTGAGAACTTGTGGTCAACCCTCAAGAGGCGGGTGGACAATCAAAAACCCACAAATTCTGACAAACTCCAAGCATTGATTATGCAAGAATGGACTGTCATCAGTCAGGATTTGGTCCAGAAGTTGATTGACAGCATGCCAGGGAGAATTGCAGAGGACTTGAAAAAGAAGGGTCAACACTGCAAATATTGACTTATTGCATGAATTCTGTGTAATTCTCAATAAAAGCTTTTGATACTTTGATTGTATTTCATTATACCATAGAAACATCTGACAAAAACACCTAAAAACCCTGAAGCAGCAGACTTTGTGAAAATGTAATATTTGTGTCATTCTCAAAACTTTTGGCCATGACTGTAGACCGTTAGGCCACCAGCGCCCCTAGTCTAACTTTTTACTGAGTTTTATTCTTATAACATTTTTATTTCACCTTACTTTATTTATTTATTTATTTATTTATTTATTTATTTATTATGTAGTTCAAATTTTAATCCGTTTTTTTATTTTATTTATTTATTTTAAGTATAGAATCTTATTTTCTTTTACTGGTTTCATATTTTAGTGTTTTATTATCTTAGAAATGTGTTTTATTTTGGTGATTTTAATTTCCTGTGTTAAGTTTTAACATCTTATTTTACCTCCAGTGTTTCCTCATTAAGATATCATGAGAGTGTTTCCTGGGTTTGTTCAGCAACTTCTTTTTATTTATTTATCTATTTTATTTGCATTGTTATTATTATTATTGTTGCACATATTGTGTTCTTAACCTGAGGATTGTGGGCTGGGTTTGGAGTCGGGGCTGGGGTTGGGATTAGGAAGGAGGGAGTCTTTTTATTTTTATTCACATAATTATATATCTTTATTTTTTTAAATGTATTCTATTTTAGGTTGTTTTTATGTACAGCACTTTATGTTACTATGTCCTTGTATGAAAAGCGCTTAATAAATAAAGTCTGACTGATTGATTTATTGTATTAAAAATATGTTTTTCTATTTTACTACGGCGCAGTCAATACTTTTAGCAAAACTAGAGTTTTAAGTTTTGAATTTTTATCATTACTCACAGGTTTAAATAATTTCAAACTATTTTTATGTCAGCTAATTTGTCACAGCACTAAAAACACAGAGAAGATGCCGTCTTTAACTCCCAAATTAAAACATCAGGGTGTTAAAGCTGCTGTGAGGAACTTTTAGCTTGTGTAGATTCTGGCGCCCCCTTGTGGACAAAGCGACACCTCTTATCTCTTGTCCTATACATGCAAAAGTAGTGTTTTCAACAAAAGCCTCATCCTGTTGTCTTTTAACAGTCAACTTTATCAGGCAATGTGATTATTTTCCACGAAAACAGTCAAATAAAGGCTGTTTCTGAACGAGATGTCCATCATCTGGTCTGACACCTACCCCCTCAGGGCGGTTTCAGGCATTAAAATGACAACAGAGAAGGTGTCAGTGTTGCCGCTGATGGTCCTGTTTGCTATTGAAGGCCATAAAGAGGCATCAGTATCATTTTCAGTCTGTTTCTCAGCCAGTTCAAAACTCCTCACAGGGCCTTTAAGGAGCATATATACATATGAATGAGAGACTTCTCTTGCACACCCTGCTCCACTATGTTTGACATATCTGGTGAGTCTCCTGTCATAACGACAACTTCAAGAAGGTATTAATTCAATTTTAAGTAGCACCAAACATCAACAAGGAAGCTACTACCGAGCTGAACTTGTCTTCATGTCTCAAGGTGCTTATGTGACCACTTAAGATGTTTAAACGTTCAGTAACTCACTGAGAGATGTCACATCCACCAGCAGGAAGTAGCCTCCCTCAGGGATCACGGGAGTCATACCAGCTTCTTGAATGATGGTCGCCATGCGGTCCCTCTTACTCTCAAGTTCCTCTGCAAGTGAGGAGAAGTAACACTCAGGCTGACCCATCAGCTCGAAGTTCAGGAGCAAACCTTGTGCCACAGCCTCCTGAAGAGAAACACAGCTAATCCATTCAGACCAAAAACAGACTTTTCTTATTTGTTGAACTTCAACAGACACAGAAGTTATCCAAACTTGCCTGTAGAGGTGTTGGGCAGGTGTACAGAGTATTCTGCATGACGGTCTGAAGATGCTTTATCAGGTGCTCAGGCCCTACAGACCAACCAAGCTAGAGGACACAACTGATTAATACATGAGCTAAATATCTAATATAAGAAAGTGTGATCTAAATCCAGATTTCTTACCTTCCATCCAGTAACACTAAATGTTTTCCCTGCACTGCCGATTGTGATAGTCCTGTCCCACATTCCAGGGAGAGTGGCTGTAGAGGGATTTACATTAAGGGGAAGAATTAAAACAGGATGTTTTACATTTTCTGTCCAGTAACTCTAAAAACAAATCACTGCACATTTTTACAGAAGACAGGGGCATAGAGGAAAGATGATACATCCACATGTTCATTTGCAAATTTGGGAGAATCACCAGGCAGTAGCTTGAAATGAGGCCAACCCTCTTACATGGGGAGTCTGTGAGTCTGCGTCAAATCTGAATGCTCATAATGTGTGTGGTTTAATTTATATTTACAGAAATTCAATTGAAATGCTGTCTTGATAGTTTACATTTATACTTTTATATTTCAGTGTTTTATTTTAACTTTAAGATCATTTATTAATAATGATGGGTTCCATCTATCTGCTGTTTGTATCACATTTAACCTGCTTCTTTACAGAAGCATGTTTTTTTTAGTCTGACCTTATATTGAGGACTAGACAGTAATCCTTTTTTTTATTTACTCTTTAACGTTTAATTTAAAGCCACAAGACACAAGATTAATGTATCTGTCAGGTCAGCACAAGGAGCTATCACATTTTGATATCATTAATAAGAGATGAAGTCCGATGCAAAAGCACTGCTGCTTAACAGACTGCATTGATTTGCTGTTTTGTTATTGAACTGAATGAGCACATTGATTTGCTAACTTGCAGTTAAGAAGCCATCCATTACCTTTGGGTGTTTATTGTAACTGGCCATATTAGCAGCTAATTAGCATGTGACCACTGACCAGTAGGTTTGCAAGAAGAAGGAGCTTGCCAACAGGCCCTGTGGCTGGACTTTTGAACATGGACTCATAACTACATTTAGCTGCGACACTGTCTGGTGTAACTGATCCTAGACCGTATATTGTTGTATGCTTTAGACCAGGGTGAACCAAAGGGATTTTATGGGGCTTCATTTAGCTGGTCTGTAGAAAATTAGCCTACCTAAATGAGCATATGTCTGTGTTTCCTGTGACGTTATGAATTAACCTGCTGCTACTGATGCTTTTGATAATTAACTGTTCACTAACCCTAAACTTAGAGGAGTCATCTGGCAAAAAGAAAGGCAGAAAACTCATTACAGTTTCTACTTTCAAAGTTTTATTTCAATTTTAGCTACTGTTTTTCTCCATATTTTTTACTACAATGGGTAAAATGTACTATTTTTTTAGACATAACTTAAAAAGAAATCTAAAAAATCTGGAGGACATCTCACGACCCCCCACGGGGTCCCGACCCACTCTTTGGGAAACCCCTGCTTTAGACTGTTCTATCATGTCTGAGAAACTACAGGGCCGTCACACATGACCACTGATTCCCTCATATTTCTCTTCAATCAAACAAGTATGTGGAGGTAAAAAACAAACCGATTTTGATGTGTTGGTGTCCCCTGTAGACAAGCCATTCATAGACCTCGTCACTGAAACACAGAGTGTCGTGTTTGATACAGAGGTCAGCGATCATCTGCAGCTCATCTCTGGTGAAGATCTGCAGGAAGAGGACAGGATCCACTGAGAGCTCTTGTTTTTCTGTCATGTCAAATGAGCATGTGTTTAATAAGAATGATTATTCCTGTGATTCAAACGTACCTTCCCTATAGGATTGTTTGGGGTGTTGATGAGGATAGCTTTTGTTTTAGAGTTGAATTTACTAGAAAGCTCATCTGGGTCCAGGTACCAGTCAGCACTTGTGATTGTCTGCTTCTTTCCAGGCTTCTGAAATATTGCAGAAGAAAGTTTGTTAAATGGCTCCTATGACCTGCTTACATCCTCCTGCAGAAGGTTGAGTAAACACTGTATCCGTCAAACATGAACTACAAGCATTCATTTAAACTTACAAGGCGTAATGGTATCAACACAGGCTTGGCCCCTGCCATCCGCACCATAGGGACATAGCAGTCAAAGAAAGGCTCAATTATGATGACCTAGAGAGGGAAACATCACACAATGAATATCCTTTCAATACAAGGAGCATTTTTATGAATGTACTGTGACTGTTACTGTGCACCTCTGCAATAAGAGCAGAAAATATCCTTACCTCGTCTCCCTCTTCCACTAGACCTTGCATGGTGCTGAACAAGGAACCATAACCTCCCACTGTGACCAGGATCTCTTTTAAGGGGTCAATTTGGCGCCCACAGACCTTCCCATAAACCTGGGAAAGAGCCTTTACCAAAGTTGGATGACCCTTTAAAATAAATAAGAGAGAACTTGTAAAAATGAAACAGCTGATTTCTTGATGTTGCTCTACATACTGTACTTAACTATTCTTATTGCAGAGATTTCTCTTAGGTCAGTATTTATGAACCAAATCTTTGTGAAAGACTGAAAATTTAAGCTGGAAGTTGAGCATAATTTATGTACCAATATATCAGCATTAAGGCAACTAATATTTTAAAAATGTGACTTTGACATTTGATCAAATAGTACCAAAGACAAACTGGAGAACAGTTTAACTAAATCTTTAAGACAGCTTACAGCTGGTGTCAAATAGTAATACTAATAGAGGAGCCGGTGAGGGGCTATGTTTGAACCATAGACTGTATAAATGATGGACGCAGTATCCGTGACGTCACCCATCAGTTTCTGAAGCCTGTTCTGAGGCAAATCGTTGGAGGGAGCTATATTGCTGCTGTCGAGCGATTGTGATGTAAAGAGGCGGGGCTTTGAGCCTCCTAGCCAACAGCTACAGTGTTCCCGCCATCGACTGTAAAAAATATGGACGTCGTATCCGTGACGTCACCCATCTGTTTCTGAAGAGCCGTTTTGAGACCAATCGGCTGCGGCAGCCATATTGCTTCTGTTGAGCCAGTGTGACGTAAAGAGGCGGGCTTTGAGCCTCCTAGCCAACAGCTGCAGTGTTCCCACAGGCAGCTGTGCCTCTCATTGGAAGACTGGTAATCTCAATATCTTCGAAATTGCCGGATTAGAAAAAAATTCACCCCCCTCACAGTGAGAGGACATCGAGAAATTAGCTATTCAGACTACACTCGTCTTTTGTACCAGGCTGTAAACATGTTTATTAATGCTGTAAAGATCGTCTTTTCCCCATTCATGTGTATGTGACTTCCGGTACTTCCGGAGCCAGCCTCAAGCGGATCCTCGATGAACTGCAGCTTTGAACACTTCCGCATTGACTCATATTTTAGACCGGAGGTTGCCGCTTGGTTCCCGCCTGTCAATCAAGTCAGCTGTACCTCATTGGAAAATTATTTCTGCTGTAAGGATCAGCTTTTTTGAATTGGTGTGGATGTGGTTTCAAGCGGATCCACGATGAACTGCAGTTTATAACACTTCCGCATTGTTGCCGCTTGGTTTGAACAAACTGTGAAGTTTTACCTTGAAAAGACTGAACTTGACCTCAACTTTTTTTCAGGGGAATTCCTCTCAGAACTCTGATGGCTGAAGAACTTTCATCAGTTTGCTTCACTTTTGGTTCTCACAGCACAACAACAATTTTACTGGCACCTTGTTCAATGTTTTTTTCTTTTGTTATTCAAAGGCAGCTAGCTAACAGCTTTCAGATGGACTACAGGACGGAGCGTATTACAAATCAACAACTAGTTGGGGCGCTGGTGGCCTAGTGGTCTAAGCGTCCCACATACAGAGGCTATATTCCTTGTCGCAGAGGTCACAGCTTCGATTCCAGCCTCGACCATTCACTGCATGTCCTCCCCTACTCGCTACTCCCCATATTTCCTGTCTCTCTTTGGCTGTTTTATCAACCTCAAAAATAAATAACTAGGAACCAGTTGAATATTTTAAAAATCCTGACCCCTCCCTGTACACTAGGGGGTTTTCCACATGCTCCACATTTAAAATCCAGCTCAAGCTTAGGTTATGGCTAACAAGAACTGTTTCCCTCTAACTTGATATGCTGCACAATGTATTACATTTTTTCTACTTGTGCTTCATATGTTTGTTTCGGTATGTTGTCAATTGTAGTGTTCCTGTTTTGTAACCCATCCAGGGATTACAGATGTAAATCAACTTCCTTATTCATTCTGGGACATTTAACTCCTGTTCTGTGGCCTCTGTGTTCATGAATGTGCTTTGTCCTTTTTAAATAAACATGTAAAATAAGCAACATCTATAGCCATGCAGTGTAACAGAGTCCTTGAAGGTAAAACATATATTAAATTATCTTCCCAGTCCAATGGCAATGCTTTTCTTGTAATGGAATAATAAGAAAAGTTAAACACCAAGTTTTGAATACTGCTTGCTTGTTGTACTAGTGGACCATTGTTAGTCTTACAAAGCCTCTAGTGTACTGGTTCATCCTGTCCACAGATGCAGCCTTTGCTAGTGCTTCCTTGACATAAGAAGGTGGGGGGATGTCTGGGAAGCCTTGGCCCAGGTTAACAATGGATGGGTCTGCTGCTAGTGAAGTAAACGCCACCCTGAATGAACAATGAAGCAAAACATCAGTGACAAACCCAAGAGATCATGACAAATCAGAACCAAGGAGAAAAACACTCAAATGTTACACCCTAATAATATTAAGACAAAATGTTCAAAGCACAGCCCCAGGGGGATTTTCCTAGTTGTTATTAATTTATACTTTTTAATAGAAAAATATTGTATACACTGCTGAAAAGTTAACAACTTTCTCTCTCACTTACCAGACGTTCTTATCCAGTCCTGCAATTCTTTTGGAGTGAGTGTGCCGTGACATCATGATATGCTAAAACACACAGAGAAAAAACTAGTGCATTACATACCATGTAACATCGTCTAAATCTTTGATGTTTGTCACCTTTTTGCTTTATCAACTATTTACAAACTATCTTGTGTCAAAGTGCTTTCCATACACGTAGAAGTACTTGTGTTGTATTGCTGTGACTATTGCAGTTCAGAATTTCCAGGAATTCCTGAACACAACACTGCCAACACAGCAGCGTAAACACAATGGTCCTCATTCACTAATAAATGCGTAGAAATGTTCTTACTCTGCAAATTAAACAAGTGGGTACGCAAAATCACCGTCGGATTCGTGACACGTGCGTACCAGCCAAGTTTGTTCTCACCACTGTGCGTATATTAGTGAATCAGAATCATTCTAAATCAACAGGCGCGTGCCCGCAACCTGCAATCAGCATACTACCACGCCCCAATTCATCCATATAAGGACATCTGTTTGGTGCATCAAGACAAGAGAGGGTAGAAGTGATTGTTGCTGCAGTTGAGGCAAGAAAACCAACATGTTTCAGAAGTGTGTCAGCAGGAGGAGTCACCATGACATATAATGATGAAGCCTGGCTTTCTTACTGAGGCTGTTAAGGCTGTGTCTCCTGAGGTTCGCACCGTGGCTCAGGTTAAGAAAAAATGGTTTGATAATAAAGTGGACGCAAAAAAAAAGACTAGCAGAACAGAAAAGAAGGAATGAAACTGGAGGAGGACAAGGACCACTTGATGTGACAGCTCAGGATTAAAGAATGCCTGAGATTATTGGAGACACCGCGATGTCAGGAATATGTTCCTGAAATGAGGGATAAAGTGATGATATTCAACTGTCACCTAATGGTAATTCATTTAATTTAATGAACACAGCACACCAGAGTTATCTTGAACACTTTTCTCAGGGGCGTAGAGTAACTTTCCACCAGCTGTGTCCAAACACATTCAACGAGCCTTCAGCAGCCCAAATGTGCGCTCTACTACGGCACGCATGTGGGCATGGATGCTGTTATAGCGCACCTCTTGTGGGGGTTTCAGGATTCGCAAATTGAGTCATAAGCCACATTTTAAGGCCATATCCCCGCTCACCTAAACATTTCAGCATAAACAGGATAGAGACTTAAGATAAATATAACAAAAAATATGCTCACCAACATGGTCAGGACAACAGTGCGCTAATTCATGGCACATTTGTTAGGAGTGATGGACACTTTTTTTTATGTTTACATTGTCATCATATTTTTAGTTGTAAACTAAGTATTTAATCTAAGATTTGTATTCTAAGTATAAGTGTGAAAAGGCTTCAATTTCATGGTTATATAAATTTAGTCAATTCACTGTTTTCATTATATAATTCTATTAAAGGGTTTTTTCTTTTACTGAAAGTAGTTTAAATATGTCATGCATTTAGTTCAAAGAGTATGTGTTTACATTTTCTGAGAAAGTCGGTCATCATCATTTGAGTGTACGCATGGTCTGAGGAAGTTCTATTTCTGTTCTTAGTGTAAGAATAAATTCAAGTAAGAATATATTGATGAATCCCAGATTTGTGCTTCAAACATTCGTACGCATGGTTTAAGCACATGAGTGATTCTATAATTAGGGGTACATTTCAGACCAACCAAAAAGTGAAAAAATCAGTATGCTTTTTGGCTTAATATTCTATTTGTTTCCACAGTATACCCCTACATTGTGCTAAATCCATTAATTGGCAAGCTTGAGCTCTAATGATTTCTTAAATATTCAAATCAAAATAAACACCAGGTTCATTATTTTGTCAACTGTGTTACGGACCAAAGTTGGGTCGTAGAAGACATGAATGAGACATGAATGAAGTACTACACATTTGTGTGCAACGTCTTGGTCTATTAATCCATGGTTATGTTGCTGTTTGTCTAATTGCTTTGAAAATAAGATTTTTGAGCTGACAATTGATATTCTGTGGGATATAACACAGTTCACAACAAAATAACACAGTTGACAGGACACATTAGGAAAAGAAGAGAGAAACCTTTCTTTGCAACAAAATTTTTTTTTGATTGATTTTATTTTCAATACATAATATATATGTATATATAATATAATATATAATTATCTTTTATTTTTTGATGGGTAACACAGTTGACATTTCCTCCATTTTTGGACATTGAAGATGTCACCACATGACCATGATCAACTCATATTTCTGTGTGCTTTCTTTACATTGTTGTCATTAAAACACCTAAAGTAAGTACACAGGAAAATGTTAATAACACAGTTGAACAATAATCCACTCCATGTGTAGACAATCATTTTGATGAAATATTGACAAGGAGGAGTTGAAACTGACCACACTGTCTTCAAGGTTCCCACCAAAAAGGATGTGCCCTCCCGCAATGTGAGTCATATGACTTTGGAGCAAACCATTGCTGATTTATAGGGCTTTTATCACTGGGTAACACAGTTGACAATGATTTCTCGGAAACACATGAAGTGAATAATTTCATGTATATTAATATTTTAAATAGATTTAAAAACAGCTGTATCATGTTTAAATGATTATTTTGAACGATTAATGCTGAAATAATATATAAATACATGTATTCTATTGTTAAGTTTTAAGAGCAAACTTGACATTCAGTAAATTGACAGCACAAAAATTTAAATTCCAATAAATAATCTGCGATTTTTGCAAAATAAATCATGGAACCTGTTAACTTTTTGCATTAAATGAAAGAGAAATATCATCCAATATTAAAATGGTCATTTTTTAAAATAATGACCAATAACATTTGGTAAAATTGACAAAACACCCCTGGACTTGAAATGTACCCCTAATTATAGAATCACTCACATGTTCATGCCTATGCACTGTTAGTGAATGAGGCCCATTGAATTTATTCTTACACTACGAACAGAAATAGAACTTCCTCAGACCATGCGTACGCACAAATGATGACGACCAACTTTCTCAGAAAATGTAAACACATACTCTTTGAACTAAATGCATGACGTATTTAAACTACTTTCAGTAAAAGAAAAAAGCATTTAATAGAATTATATAATAAAAACAGTGATTGTATTAAATAACCATGAAATTGACACATTTTCACCCTTATCATACTGAGAATATTAAATCTAAAATGAAATACTTAGTTTTATAATTTAAAATATGATGACAATGTACACATTAAAAAAAGTGTCGATCACTCCCAACAACAGTGCCATGAATTAGCGCACGGTTTTCCCGACCCGACCCCCTCTTTGGGAACCCCTGATCTAAGAAACGGACGGCTTGTTGATGAGCATATTCATGTTACATTTATCTTAAGTCTCTATGTGACTGACTACGGGCAGGGCACGCAGGGACACACCAAAACACAGACATACACACACCAAACTTCTCCTCCCCGTCAGTTTCCCCTTTCTCACCGCAGCTCCAGTATTCTGCTGTCCCTCTCCGTTACGTTGCATCGACAGGGGTGCACACCTGAAGACCTACACCTTTACCAAGCACACACTCATGCACTGCAGAACACTGACCTCCGCTTACCGGCTAGGGGACGTGCGTGAAACCCACTGAAACCATAGAACAGAGCGTAGTTTCCGTGTGTTCAAAAGAGGCCTATGGCGGGGGAAAAGTGCCACGTGGGTGCGGAAATGGAATGACTGCATGCTGGGGAGTTTTATTATGGAAGCAGATATGTGCCAAAATTAAAATGAAAAAGCTAATTTGAAAATGAAATTGCATTGACAGAAATGCTTTTTAAATTTTCTAAATATGTACGCATTTTTTGACTCATAAATAAAATGAATATTCAATAATCCTATTTGCATTTTAATTTTCATCTTCAACAATGCTAATTATGTTACACAATTAAAATGAAAAAGAAAATTACATTTGCAATTAAAGCTCCTGTGAGGAGTTTTTGAGTGGTCATGAAATGGACTGGATTGAACAGTGATGCCTCTTTATGACCTAGAAAAGCAAACAAAATTATTAGAAAAGGTATTGATCATTTCTGTTTTGTTATTTTAAAGCCTGAAATCGCTGTGAGAGGGTAGGTGTCAGATGAGGTAATTGAGAGCACGTCAATAAAAACCCTTTAATTTAATTACATTTAATTTTGGTACATATATGCTTCCATATTTTATGTCCTAAAAACGAGGTTTAGGGTTTATTAAATGACCACCAATAAATGTGATATATATATATATTGTTGTTGAGATTTGTATTGTTGGTTGCTTATTGTTTGTTTAAATGTTGAATAGAAATGTTTTGAACAGTTTCTGAAATTTAGTGACACCCAGTGGGAGGAGCCACTGGCTTTAAAACAGGGCTGTGTTGAGCTCTCTCTCGAGCAGTGTCTTGTAAACGGGTAATTGTGGACTTGTGCTGTTCTGAGTTTGCTCACACGCGTGCCGTAGTAGAGCACACATTTGGGCTGCTGAAGGCTTGTTGGATGTGTTTGGACACAGCTGGTGGAAAGTTACTCTACGCCCCTGACAAAAGTGTTCAAGATAACTCTGGTGTGCTGTGTTCATTAAATTAAATGAATGACCATTAGGCGACGGTTGAGTAACATCACTTTATCCCTCATTTCCGGTACATTTTCCTGATATTGAGGTGTCTCCAATAATCGCAGGCTTTCTTTAATCCTGAGCTGTCACATCAGAGGGGTACACTACGAAGCCGGATTTGCGGTTATCGAGGTAACTTCAGGGTTAACTCTGGATTTTCAGTTACTCATGCTGAACTCCTAACCTGCTCCGGAGCAGGTTGAATCATGTTATCATTTTTATTAGTCCCTTAACCACAGCGCTCAGTTTGATACCGTCAAGACTGCAGCTGAAACATTACGTCTAAAACTTACACACATGAGACAAGATGAAATCAGAGAGAGAGATCCCTGTCAGGGAATAAACAGAGTTATTATAGTCAGATCTGCACTAAGATGAGAAATAAGACGTCATTTGTGCATTCAAACAGTTTTTGTCTGATCTCTCAGTTCTTCCTTCATGTTTCAAACACAGCTGTGTTGAAGTTAATCTGGATTATGTGTTTAACTTCTTCATATTTTTCTAATATCAGTGATGTGTTTGAAATTCACGTGGATGTGCTGGCGGCAGACTGTCCCTGTCTGTGATTGGTTACATGTTGCCTTCTCCGCCCCGTTCATGTGAACGCGCTCAGGGTAAGTCTGGATTGACTCATCATGTTGATAACCAGCTTCGTGTGACAGTTTAGCGCGATCTCCTTTGTCAGGTTCAGTGAAGCCGGGTCAGGAGAAGATATCTGGGATATGCTGAACTCGCTTCGTAGTATACCCCTCAGGTGGTCCTTGTCCTCCTCCAGTTTCCATCCTTCTTTTCTATTCTGCTAGTCTTTTTTTTTTTTGCGTCCACTTAAATATCAAACCTTTTTTTCTTAACCTGAGCCACGGTGCGAACCTCAGGAGACACAGCCTTAACAGCCTCAGTAAGAAAGCCAGGCTTCATCTTTACATGTCATGGTGACTCCTCCTGCTGACACACTTCTGAAACATGTTGGTTTTCTCGCCTCAACTGCAGCAACAATCACCTCTACCCCTATTGTCTTGTTACACTGAACAGATGTCCTTATATGGATGAATTGGGGCGTGGTAGTAAGCTGATTGCAGGTTGCGGGCACGCGCCTGTCAATTTAGAATGATTCTGATTCAATAATATACGCAAAGGGGTGAGAACAAAATCGTCTGGTACACACGTGTCATGAATCCGACGGTGATTTTGCGTATGCACTTATTTTATTCACAGAGTAAGAACATTTCTACGCATTTATTAGTGAATGAGGACCATTGAACTTTTAAGGTCAGCATACTTTAACTCATACACAGCCCACCTCTCCACACAAGTGCTGCACCTAAAAAAAGACATGTCCTAATCCACTGCAGGTTCTGCTATTTAAGCAGCCATATATGATGAGATGTTAGACTCAAAGCTTTTCAAAGAAAGTGGACTTACTTGTGAAGTGAAAAACCTTCGTCTGCAGTTTATGTTGGATAAATGACACGCGAACTTGGAGCAGCTCAGGACTTGTCTTGCCGTGTTCATGCTGCACAGAAGACAAAAAGAAATGGTTTAATATAAAAGTCACGCTGGGAGGCGCTCAGTGATAGACTCCATCATGCACGTTTGAAGTGTAAGTAACTGATATTTCCCAACATCACTTATCTCTATAGAACATACAGTATTTTAGAATAACAGTAGACAGAGGACAAAGTGTGTACTGATAAACGGCTGATGCATTGAGTCAGCCGTTGAAACATGAGAAGTTAGTTTTAATAGTTAATCAGTTAAACTATTAACTACAGGGAATATAGAGGGTAGTGAGTGGGGGGAAACACAGTAAATGCAGTGGCTGGGAATCAAACCAGTGACTAAAGGGCCACTAGGCAATCAGCGCCCCAAGGTACGATTCAAATTGAAAAAATACTAATAACTGATCAATTATTTATGAAGGAAATTGACTAAAATTGAAAATTCAAGCTTCCAAATGATTAGGGTTTGTCTGGTTTATTGTTTTCTACACATTCTCTAACTGTTCTTCTCCCATGTTGTAGCTGAATTACACAAATGATAATGGTAATAATAATAATGACTTCTATATAGCACATTTCTAAATAATAATATTAATAATAATGATCATGATAGTAATAATAATAATAATAATAATAATGGTTATAATAATGATTCTAACAATGATACTACTACTACTAATAATGATAATAATAATAATAATAATAATAATAATAATAATGATAATAACAATGATAATAATAATGACTTCTATTGAGCACATTTCTAAATAATAATATTAATAATAATGATCATGATAGTAATAATAATAATAATAATAATAATAATGGTTATAATAATGATTCTAATAATGATTCTAATAATGATTCTAATAATGATTCTAATAATGATACTACTAATAATAATAATGTAATAATAATAATAATAATAATAATAATGATAATAACAATGATAATAATAATGACTTTTATTGAGCACATTTCTAAATAATAATATTAATAATAATGATAGTAATAATAATAATAATAATAATAATAATAATAATGATAATAATAATGATAATAATAATGATAATCATAATGACTTCTATTGAGCACATTTCTAAATAATAATATTAATAATAATGATCATGATAGTAATAATAATAATAATAATAATTAAAGCCGCAAGCTGCGATGAACGGGCCCTCGCACACCTGCAGCCACTGCCTACGCGAGCCGCCGCCACATGTAAACCGCTGCCTGATATTTGCCATCACATGATGCGAAAGCAAGATCTGAGAGCATATGCAGCCTTAGGTGGTGCAAATGTTCCAAGTTTTTGGCAGATTGCCAAGAAAACCTCCAAACTTGACAGTGTGCCACGCCCACAATTTTAGTCTGAACAGAATTGCTTTTATCATTTTTACATTTTCACATTGAAATCTGTATGTATTTTGATGCACTGCCTGATAGTCAGCATCGCCTGTTCTGGCCACTGCCTGATGCTTTTTGGAGAATTTTGCATTTGAAAGTCTTAAAAAAAACATTTATTTGGTTTATGCAGAGACTTTTGCTTTAATTTGAATGCAAAGTTATTTGGAGAAGTGTTTCGGCGGTTTGATGTTAGTGTTTGGAAGTTTGTTTTTACTGTCCTGGTCAATAGAATGTAAAATACATATTATTCACATTAAAAGCTGTATGTGCATTTGATGCCCCGCCTCAACACATGCCATGCCCACAATTTTGGTCAGAACAGAATTCCTTTAACACTAATTTAATCGTCAATATGTCGGCTATAGAATGTGTCTTGTTTGGACTGAATCGGAGAAAAACTCTAGGAGGAGCTCTCAAAAGTATGCACCCTTATTTAGGCGTCATTCTTCACATTCAAAGCTCTATGTGCGTTTGATGCCCCGCCTCAACACATGCCACGCCCACAATTTTTGTCTGATCAAAATTTGTTCTGATAATTTTTTCTCTTCAAGGTGTCTACTATAGGTTGCCCTTGGTTTGGAAAGGATCGGAGAAATGCCTTTGGAGAAGATAACGAAAGTATGCACCCTTATTTTGTGACCCCGTTTTTCATGTTCAAAGCTAGGTGGCGCTCTTCCTGTTGAGTTTGGGATATGGATGCAAGTGGCTTTTATGTGCGTCCTGACGCCATGAATATGCGTACAATTTTTCAAGCATGTAGCTCAAAAAACTCGATGCATAGGGTGTTATTTTTACCTCTAGGGGGCGCTACAGAATTTTTTTTTTACAAGACCTATAATAACTTGCAATTTTCACCAGGCCCGATGAGTAACAACTAACCATAAGGGGGCGCCACATCCTCAGGTTTGAATCCACTGAGCCAGCACCTTGGTCAGCTGTTGCTGTTTTTAAAATGTGTTTTATAATGAAGTTAACTTTATTTGACTTCATTCATTTTTCCCTCCCAGTCCTTGATTCTCACTCTTGCACTCTATGCACTTTGCATATTATATGTGTGAGGTTTGATACCACATTTTATACAGTTCTCATGTGTTATGTTGTTATTGTTTGAATTTGACATATTTTGCTTTTTTTTTTTGTTCTATGACATTTTTCAAAAAACAACAAAAAAAACCCATGTAATTCTTGAAGTGAGTCAGAGGCAAACGGAATGGAATGAGTACGCATTGTAAAGACAATGATGTACTCTGATGTCACAAAGGGCACTATATAAACCAGCAGCTTTTCCTCAGTCTGATCATTTTGAATCTGTTGTAGGTGAGATTAGTGAGACGTCCACACTCAACCAAACGATCAAAATGCCGAAACAATCGCAGAAAACCACCAAGGCTGCTAAACGCAAACCAAGACATCAGGAGGAACCCATCGATGTTTCAACACTTCATCTGGACTTAAAAAAACATGATGAAGTCTTGAATGCAGAGCGGGAAATCTCTCCCAAAAAGAAGAACAAGAGACCCATACTCACGCAAGAGTTGAAGAATGAAAAGGAGTTCACTGCACGAAATCCACAGGACCAAGGGGACCAAGAGGAGCCGTGTAATTCCACTGGTGATGAAACTCCTGTCCTAGACGCTGAGTTGATTGAGTCCATCAAGAGAATGCCCAAAAAGCTACTTCAAGAGGAGTATCTGGAGCTGATGAAGGACTATATCATCACCAAGGGGAAGCTGGAAGCTTTTGACGCTGATATCCAAGGCCAGCAAGTTATCGTCAACCTAACGGCTGAACGGGATACCCTCAAAAAAACAATGAAAGAGATCAACATCCAGAAGGAAGAGGCCATCAAGAAGCAGGAGAAACTCTTGGAGGAGGTGGATGAGCTGAAACAGAAACTCAGCCCCCAGGAATGTCCTTCCCAAGAGAACCCGGTGCTGAAGAACACGCTCAAAAACATCCAGGAGGAGTTCAAAAACAAGCTCATCCAAGAGGTTCAGGGCACCCTTAGAGTCTCAAACCAAGAGTTCAGTGAGAGGTATCAAACAGAGGTCGCCACTTTCAGACATCAGGCTGAGATACTTAATAGTGAGCTGGAGAGGGAAGTCCAGGCAAATGCAGACAGGATGGTGGGAGACCAGCAATTCATCAAGAACTTACAAGTGGAACTGAACGCCCACCATAGAAAAATGGCAGAAACCAACATCTCCCTGCAAAACACCCTGGACAAGGAGAAAGATCACATGAGAGAGATAGAGGAGTTGAGAATTCAGCTCAAATCTCACAAACAACTTCTGAAAGAACATGAGGAGCTGAAAGAGGAACAAAAAACCACCAAGGAGAAGTTTGACGCTGAGCTTCAGCTAGAAAAACAGAAATATATGCTTCTCCAAAAAGAACACAAGAGCCACAAGGCAATGGACGACCGACAAGACCAGATGAACCTGACAGCTGAGAAGGAAGACCTGATTAAGAGTATGAGTGAGAAGGAGGAAGAAGATAGAGAGATTACTGAAGCTGTCAAAGTCCAAGAGGAGGCTGAGGACTCAGAGGAGCAGATCCCCAAGCAGGAGTCGTCTATCACTGAGGGACCAGCCATCCAAATCCAGGAGGGGCCTGAGGACTCAGAGATCACCAGTGCTGAGACTTCTGAATCAAGTGCAACAACCCTCACCCCCCAGGAAGAGCCCCAAGATTTGACTGGAGTCACTGAGATAGCGCCTCAAGTCAAACCTTCATCCTGGAAAAGGTTTCGACATTTTATTGGATTGAGGAAGCCAAAGTCCTGGAAGAAGAAGAAGAAGAAAGAGCCTACAACAACTCCTCAACCCCATCCCTCTGACCCCTAACTAACCTTCCTCCCCCATTTCCTCACCCCCATCTTCACCCTCTTCACCCTTTTCTGTCTTAGTGGGTTTCCCCCGGGTAACTCCGGTTTCCCCCACTAATCAAACAAATACAACAAACAATTAAATAAAAAAACAACAACTAAACAAACAAATGTGGATTTTTAAAGTGTCTCTTTTATTACAGAGAAAAAGTATAAGTTTTTCCTAATTTACAAATGTGTGTCATGAGTCTTCATACAGTCAAGTTAATTATTATACTGTTGTCAGATAGGTATGAATTTAAAATCCTTAACCTACATGAATAAAGCATAACACTACCATTAGGTCTTTTTTTTTGTTAAGAGTAATTTCAGAACCAGGCTCTGAAGGTTGATTCAAAAGTGTTTCAGTGTGTGGGGGAACAATGAACCACAATGTACATGCACATGTACATTATTCACATTAAAAGCTGTATGTGCATTTGATGCCCCGCCTCAACACATGCCACGCCCACAATTTTGGTCAGAACAGAATTCCTTAAACACTAATTTAATCGTCAATATGTCGGCTATAGAATATGCCTTGTTTGGACTGAATCGGAGAAAAACTCTAGGAGGAGCTCTCAAAAGTATGCACCCTTATTTAGGCGTCATTCTTCACATTCAAAGCTGTGATCATTCTGATCAAATTTTTGGTGTCTACTATAGGTTGCCCTTGGTTTGGAATGGATCGGAGAAATGCCTTTGGAGAAGATAACGAAAGTATGCACCCTTATTTTGTGACCCAGTTTTTCATGTTCAAAACTAGGTGGCGCTCTTCCTGTTGAGTTTGGGATATGGGTGCAAGAGGCTTTTTTGTGCGTCCTGATGCCATGAATATGCGTACAATTTTTCAAGCATGTAGCTCAAAATAACCCCTATGGGGAGGGGTTTTTGAAAACTGTAGGGGGCGCTGGTGAGCACATTTTTTCGACTTTTTTTGCGAAACCCATAAAATGTCGCAATTTTTCCCAGGACTGATGAGTGTGTTGGATGAGGTGAAATTACGTGCATTTTAAAGTCACAAAAATCCATTTTCCGTCGGGTTTTTTTATGCCCCGCCCCAAAGTCCGACACGCCCACAACTTTCGTCTAAACTAAATGCCTTTACTTTGTATTAATCGTCAATGGGTTTCCTATAGAATGTGCCTAGTTTGGACTGAATCAGAGAAAAGCTCTAGGAGAAATTAGCAAAAGTATGCACCCTTGCACAGACCCATATTGGCCCATTTTTTCATGTTCAAAGCTAGGTGGCGCTCTTCCTGTTGAGTTTTGAATATGGGTGCCGCTGACTTTTTTGTGCGTCCTGATGCCATAAATATGTGTACGATTTTTCATGCATGTAGCTCAAAAAACTTGATGCGTAGGGTGTTATTTTTACCTCTAGGGGGCGCTACAGACTTTTTTTTTTACGAGACCTATAATAACTTGCAATTTTCACCAGGCCCGATGAGTGTGCAAAAATACTCGCACTTTCATTAACGTTCAGGGGTCCAAAACTGCAATCTCCTATAATATGAAACCCTTAGGGTTACAATAGGGCCTTCGCCACCATCGGTGCTCGGGCCCTAATAATGATAATAATAATGACTTCTTTTTAGCACATTTCTAAATAATATTAGTAATAATAATAATTATACTGCCCTTGCAGTGCGTGGTCTTGTGCAAAGCTAGACAGCTAGCTAACAAAAGATGAAAAAGTCCAAAGTCTTCAAATAAACACACAGGGCTTGCTTTTCCTGTCTTTACTTGAGTCTTGACTGTTGGGACAATATCTTGTTTTTTGTAAAACTGAAACATTACAGAGAAAATGAAACACATCAGTATACAAACACTGACATATTAATATATCACACATTTACTGAACTGCGTGTAGTTTTTACCAACAGAAACTGCAATATACTACATAGAACAGTTTGACTGCTTAATAAGACAACACATACTTCAAACATGACATTCTCTAAAAGCTGCATGTGTTATGTGCTTATGGACACATTTTACTTACAGACAAATAATATCCAAGGCAGAAGCGTATGATAAACACATTAGCATCAGCATAAACTGGCATAAACTCGACTCTGTCCGTCTTGGCTGTTTGTGATCTAACGGTTGACGTAGCTGTCAAGAAGACGGAGAAACTGCAAAGATAGGCCGACAGAGGGCAGAGCGGTGAGAGCGCTCACTCTGTAGCTATTTCGGAAAACTAAACAAGAACGCAGAGCGCTCACTCTGACGCTGTTTTCAAAACCCAACTCAGAATAGCTTGCTTACTTCTAAGCTTTTTAATCTACTTTTATCTAACCTATTTAACTTATAACTTACTAACTTTAGAGACAGCACACTCCCCGCTTGATATAATAACATTATATCACCACAAGTAAATCTCAATACAGAAACAATCACATTTAAAGGGGGACGTCCACCAGCAATAACATCAACATGAGTCTTATTGTTGATCCTCTGAGAGAAGGACTACGATCTCTGACACCAGCCTCAGAAACAACTTGGCTAACCCATCCTTCACAGTTGGCTTCTCTGTCATCCACTTCCTGCAGCTCTGTAGAGTAGACAGGTACTTTCCTTTCAATCTCCTCCAGAACGTGTCAGCAGAGGAAAGACGACTTTCAACATGCAACAGTCCATCTTTATCCACAGCTGGATTTAGCTTCTTAGATGCGTGACGCTTCATGAATGTCTGTCTGCCTTCTTTAAGACATTTGAACTCCTCCATAAAGGCTGTGTGCCGAACGGAACGAATGATTAGAATTTTGTCTCTGGTGAAAGGTGGTGCAGGCTCGGCTTGATCACGGTCCAACATCTTCTGCATGAACTTTATGTAGGGATCTTTCATCTCCATCTTTTTTTTTTCAGAGTCCTCTGTAGTGAGCGGAGACGTTTTAAAGCTTGCTCCCTGTTGCTCGGAAGCCGTCTTCTCAGATAGCAAAAGGGTAAAGGAGCCAACCAACTGTTCCCTTTATTTTGGTGGACTTTTGAATCCATGGTGGCCAGGGAGGTTTTGTCATCTATGGATAATGCTGGTTTGTTTTCATCCTTAGACATGTCAAACACCAAGCACCCCATATTGTCTGTACTAAGGGTGGGTCTTGTGTTCTTCTCACGAGTGGGGAAGGTGGAACCACGATGTTGTGTCATGCCCCCATAGTCATCCTTCACATGGATACTGTTTGGACATGGTTTTAGAAACGATCTACGACCGTTGTTCAGCACGTTAGTTTTGTAGACACTGACCTCTGATGGTTTGTGAACCGTTTCCAAGCCCACTTCTCCAACAACGACCCAGCCGAGGTCTAGCCGCTGAGCGTAAGGCACATCATGGGGCCCGTTGATTTGCTCACGCACTTTATGCATCCTGGGGATGTCTCTCCCCAAAAGTAGAAGGATCGGAGCATCTTGGTCTATGGGTTGAATCTTGTCAGCGACTGGGAGCAGGTGGGGATGATGGTGTGTGATCTCTGGAGAGGGAATTTCCATCCTGTCATCCGGCACCATGTCACACTCTATCATGGGGGATAAGGGAAGCTGGAGTCTCCCATCCATGGACTCGATGCAGAAATTAACAGCTCTCCTTCCTGAAGTTTCCATTTTCCCAGAACATGTTGTCAGGGTGTATGGGGTGGGGCTGGCTTTTACGTTGAAGAGGTTAAAGAACTCTGTCTTAGCAAGGGACTTGTTACTCTGTTCGTCAAGCACAGCATACATTTTAACCGCCTTCTCTTTGTTCCCTGCAGGATATGCTTTCACTAAACAGATTTTGGAACATGAGCGTGGACTGTTAGCCTGGTCACAAATCTCTGTACACTTAGAGGTGACTGAAGATGAGCATTCACCTTGCTCCCCGCTGTCACTTCTTTCGGCTACAGCACTCTGTGTGGATGTGCAGGGTGGATCTGGAAAATGCTGCTGAACGTACTCACAAGCGCGTTGTACAGTACTGATGGGTTTGTCTTCAACACAGGGTTGTTGACTGAGCTCCCCACTTTGCAGCTCAGCTTCCTCATAGGCTGTAGCTTCAGCTTCAGCTGCAGCAACAGCTCTTTCGCATTGGAGTAGATGGAGATTTGCTTCCAACTCTGCTCTCTGCTTCATCATGCTAGCTTCTCTTTCAGCGTAAACTAGTTGTGCTCGGGCAGCTTGCGCCTTAGCATAGGCTTTAGTGGCTGAAGAGGTTGTTGATGATGATCGTTGAGAGAGTCTAATGGATGCCTTAGATAACTGTGACTTAACATCAAATGAATGAGGAAGCGTCTGTTCTCTGTTAGCATCGTTGCCATTAGCTTCATCTTGCTGCATGGTAGCTTGATACATATTTCCTGAGCGTAGACTCATGTCTGCTGAATGTTTTCTAGTGCTTGAGCCCGCCGTACAATTGTCTTTTTACTATACTGCCCTTGCAGTGCGTGGTCTTGTGCAAAGCTAGACAGCTAGCTAACAAAAGATGAAAAAGTCCAAAGTCTTCAAATAAACACACAGGGCTTGCTTTTCCTGTCTTTACTTGAGTCTTGACTGTTGGGACAATATCTTGTTTTTTGTAAAACTGAAACATTACAGAGAAAATGAAACACATCAGTATACAAACACTGACATATTAATATATCACACATTTACTGAACTGCGTGTAGTTTTTACCAACAGAAACTGCAATATACTACATAGAACAGTTTGACTGCTTAATAAGACAACACATACTTCAAACATGACATTCTCTAAAAGCTGCATGTGTTATGTGCTTATGGACACATTTTACTTACAGACAAATAATATCCAAGGCAGAAGCGTATGATAAACACATTAGCATCAGCATAAACTGGCATAAACTCGACTCTGTCCGTCTTGGCTGTTTGTGATCTAACGGTTGACGTAGCTGTCAAGAAGACGGAGAAACTGCAAAGATAGGCCGACAGAGGGCAGAGCGGTGAGAGCGCTCACTCTGTAGCTATTTCGGAAAACTAAACAAGAACGCAGAGCGCTCACTCTGACGCTGTTTTCAAAACCCAACTCAGAATAGCTTGCTTACTTCTAAGCTTTTTAATCTACTTTTATCTAACCTATTTAACTTATAACTTACTAACTTTAGAGACAGCACAATAATAATAATAATAATAATAATCATGATAATGATAATAATAATCATGATGTTAATGATGCTAATATTAATAATAATAATAATAATAATAATAATAATCATGATAATGATAATAATAATCATGATGCTAATATTAATAATAATAATAATAATAATAATAATAATAATAATCATGATAATGATAATAATAATCATGATGTTAATGATGCTAATAATAGTAATAGTAATAATAATAATAATAATAATAATAATAATAATAATAATAATAATAATAGTAATATTAGTAATAATAAAAAATAAATAATAATATTGATTACTTTTATTTAGCACCTTTCTAAATCTAAGTTACCAAGTGATTGATTAAGGCCGCACAAAGATAAAACTGTGGAAGGTGTGTGAAGCTATAGACCAGGCATGTCCAAAGTACAGCCCAGGGGCCAATCGCGGCCCAAGGTCCATTTATTTATGGCCCCAAGCTTCCATATTAAAATGTGTTATTTATAGAAATGAATCCCATTCTGAATCATCTGTACATTTGTAGTTTCTTTCAAGCGCACACACAAAACTAAAGTCAATCCAGAAACATCTCAAAAAGCTTCATATGGACTACTTTTATAAAGGCAAAGCTCTGAGAATTCTGCAAGACAGCAATAAAGAAGAAACACAAGAACTCTTAAAGCTGACAGGTTTTCAAATTATTGTTTTTATCACGATGTGAAAATGTTCTTGATGAACACTAAAAGTTCAGAAGACACACAAGAGGACACAAGACAAGATCAAAATTATGAAATTGTGCAGAAAAGGCAAAATTTGGTGCATAAAACTAAACTTAAAACAGAACTCAGGAAAATAGTTATTTAGTTCTTAAAATGTTGTCTGCTGGTCAGAAAAGTCTTAAAAACAACATGAAAAAGAAGTGTGATGAAATCAAGATCGTGATCTTGCCATAGAAAAATAATGATACAATATTTTTCTCACACTGCCTGACCATTTTCCTCCAGGAGATAAAGTTTGCTACTGTATATGTGGCTTGTGGAGAACTGAGGACTACCTAGTTACTGATTTATTGAGAAAAAAAATTATTGATTGTTATCAAATGGAGATTTCATATATAACTTTTATGATTCCTAAGTCTCGGTAGGAGCCGCTGGCCCTGAGGCATTCTGACAACATCAAAAGTGGCCCTCTTTGAAAAAAGTTTGGACGCCACTGCTATAGACCCACTGAAACACACACACTCCTACAGAGGTCACATAGGGGCTTCTGGAAACAAAGAAGGGCTTTGTGCCCTCCACTGTCTGATGTTGCTCACCAGATGGCGCCCGTGTACTGAACATGAATACAACACAGAGTCCTGCAGAAACAACCTGCTGCAGGTGGAAACCAGGGAACCCCTGATTCAAACTGTGCCATACCTAACAGCCTAAGCATTAAACTCGTGGACAACACGGTCAGGTGCTGTTTCATTGACCTCTGGTAGATGTTTGTTTTTCTCCAGTACCTTGGGAAGTCTGAATGTTGTCAGTAAACCATGTGCTGAAGTTAAAGACTGGACACAACACCACTGTTAGCCACCGGGAGCAATATGATGCTAGCAATGGCTGCTGAATGGACCTCTAACCTTGACACAGTCAGTCTTTAACAACACGTACCATGTAGTATTAGGAGATAAGCCAGCAGCGGGTCCGCAGCGCTACTTACTTGTCCTTACTGTACTCCAAGCATAGACTGTATTATAAATACTGGATCGTCAAAGTCCGGGTCAGACTCCAGCTAACGGTACAGCGTCCGGGGGAGGAGCTTAGACTGACGACGTCACAGGTGCTGCATTCACTGTCGTCGGGAAAAATAAACGCTATCATCTCACAGGCGACGGACAATAAACTTGAGTCGTAAATGGAACCAATGAGGTCAATGTGGTTTAAATTAAGAAAAATACAAAAATGAAAAGATAAATAACGAGAGGAAGAAATGTAGATAGATAGATAGATAGATAGATAGATAGATAGATAGATAGATAGATAGATAGATAGAAACAAAATCAATATGGTGTGTGATTAATGTATATATGGTGAGTGTAGTGTGTTGTGAATATATATAATGTATTGTATGAATTTATGTGCATTGGCAATAACATCTCTTTGTTCATGCCATTAAAGCAAATTTGAATTTAATTGAATAGAAACACTTAATTACTCACAGTTAACAATTACTTTACTGGTATATGGATAAAAGACATGTTAGAAAACCAAAAGCTCCCTTTTATTAGAATAGAGAGAGAAGAATAGAATAGAGTAGGATGTACTTTATTAAATCCCCGAAAGGGGAAATTCAGGTGTCTGGCAGATAAAATGATAAAAATCACATAAAACAAGTAATTCAGGTGTCTGTCAGCTCATCTCCCAGTGACTAGAGCATTATGAAGCCTATAATGTCTGCAGGGATGAATGATTTCCTGTATCTCTCAGTCCTGCAACGCAGAGAGATGAGCCGTCCACTGCTACTGTTTCTCTGGTCCACAAAGAAGTTGTGAAGTGGATGATCTGTGTCATTTAGAATGACCTCTATCTTCTTCTGTGTGCATCTCTCCACTACACCCCCCAGTGAGTCCAACCCAGTTCCAATCACAGTGCCAGCTCTTTTCACTAGTTTGTCCAGTCGCCTCGCATCCTTGTGTTTTATACTGCTTCCCCAGCTAGAAAGATAGATAGATATGTTTATGTTTATTTATTTGCACAATTAAATTAAAAATACACAAAAAAGAACAAAGATAAATAATATACTGTGCAGGAAGAGGCAGAAAACTCAGAGAGCTTATTTGAAGCCTCCACCCAAATAATGTTCCAAATATAATTTTAAAAATGAATTTAAAAATACTTAATTGACACATATAAAGACAATAGCTGATACTAAAAAATGAAATAACATAAGAATATACAAAATTAACAATTAATATAAATACAGTTATTACATCAATAGAACTCAAAAGTACAAAATATGAATATGATGTGTATGGACACCTGTTTATGAATATATGGTTTAGCATGATGAGTATAATTAAGTAACAGCGGTTAAAAGTTTTTTTTCAAGCATCCTTTATAACATTTTAAAGATTAACAGTTTTTCGCCACATTTGAACAAATATTCCAATGTAGATAGAAACACTTAACACTTTATTACTCACAGTTAAATCTGTTTTTGTCAGTGTCAGTTCACAATAAACTAGCACATAGCAATTACATTAAAATTAAGGTTTATATGTTTATTTCTTGCCTGTAAGCTGGGTTGAGGCTGCAGATTGGTTCACTTAGAGGTACACTATCTCAAAAAAGAAGATCTGGAGGATAGAACAGAATATCTTTATTGTCATTGTAACATTTGTATATATATTGCAATCCTAATTCAGTGCAAAAAGTTAAAAGGCTCTAAAATATAATATAAAATGTGTAAAAAATTAAATAGTTTGGGCCAGCATCTGTTCTGTTACAGGTGCACTTGAAGACGTGCTCTGATGGACCTGAGGAAAGGAAGAGTATAAGACAGTTTATCTTCTTATACTAATGTGATGCATTAAACATGTCCTGCTGCTCCTGATGAGTAGCAGTGAAAGAAAATCTCCAATGTCAGTTGTGTTTGTTCAGTTTTTGTGTTATTGAGTCATAGTGAGATAGTCCTAAACAGCTGTAAAAACATGAAGCAGACTGAAAGCCTTCCTGTAGAGGACAGAGGAGATAGTAGAAAATAGTAGAGCACATAACATAGCCGGTCATTCCTAGGCATATACAACGTTTCAGGGGGATATTTGCTTCACTTCTGGCTTCATTGAAGGAAAGATTAGATATAACATATATTCAGCAGATAATTCTAATGAGCTTATGACCTGTAATTCACCTTACTACTTACAATGTCTGCTGCTTCTTTATCACATTTCAGACAAACACACGTTGACACCACTGCATATTTCACAACAGCATACATTAAACAAATTAAACATGACAATATGATGCCAATTTCTATGTTCATCAGTGTTTGTGAAGGCACATATTTACTTTGCAATTTAAATGAGTTTTGTTGGCTTGTGTTAAAATGTTAATACATGCTGCCCTCAGGCAGGAGAGACAGATAACCAAGGGCAAAATCCAACAGGAGGAAAAGTTCTTTCATAATTGAGGCCATCAAACTACTAAATTATATTAATGATCCAGTATATTAGACCTTTTCCTTTTCACTTCTGATGCCTTGTGATGGTTTCAGTTGTAATTTTAATGGTTTTAATGATGGTTTTACATACCCTCAGCATCCTGCTGTCACTTCATGTAGTCTTATATCTCTTTCATCTGTTCATTATTTATCCCATTCAGGGTCGCAGGGTGTGGGAGAGCCACACCTCTCACCCAGCTGTCACTGGTGAGAGGTGTAAACGGGTCCCCAATCAATCACAGGGCTAACATATAGAAAACAGACAACCAGACACACTCACATTCACACCTACGGGCAATTTAGAGTCACCGGTTAACCAAGTGCGGCAAGGCGAGATAAAAAACAACACAGTTTCACATCACTAGCAAAGCCTGGCACACTTTGTGAAAGGACTTACAGTTTAATGTCAGGCTGACGATGAACATCACGACAATCAAAACAAAGACAAGAGAAATGTGAAGTCATATCCGACCCTCAGCTTCCCCCACACCAACAGAGAGCCACCCGCACTCTAAGTATTTGGGAGTTGCAGTGTCACTTCTAATTGCTTCCTTTTTAGAAGTGGCTTGTTGGGGATTATGTCAGCTTGATGTCTCAGCTGCAGTCCTGTATATGTTGAAGATAATGTTTTAAAGAAACTCAAAACACAGAAGAGTTTGTCAGCAAAGGATGTGTCTGATAGTATGTCTGAGTGTATATGAATGTATGTTAATGTGTCAACATGTATGGTGAGGGGTACAGGGGGCTTGAAAACATTTTCTTCCACCACAGAGTGTCGTAAAGGAAAAGTCTGTGAGCCAGTGGGTTAACATAACAAGCATGTCTTTGGACTGAGGGAGGAAGCTGGAGCACTCAGAGAGAACCAATGCATGCATGGGGGGGGGGACTCCTCACAGACCCTAGCAGGGATTGAACACTAAACTTCTCTTTTTTTAAACTTTTCAATAACAGGCCTACTTGAAAACTAAGACTATTACCAGCAAAACAACTACCGGAATCGAGGGTGGAGAGTAACATCAATGCAATCTACAACCAACCCCATTTTAAGAATTGGGTCAAGTGCACAGAAGGTGTAAACATACAGAGCTTCCCTTGATACGTTAGAAAGTTAAATAAAAACGTAAAGCAAGCTCAAAGACAGTATTCATACTGCGAAACTGAAAAAGCATGAGCTAAGATAGACAGCATACTACATAAAGTGCACATTATTTCAGTTTCTAAAGTGTAAACTGTACAAGTGATGCAGAGTTTGATTCTTAAAAGGTACATTCACCGGGACAACCTTTACTCGAGTAGCCTACTTGAAATACATGTTTTGAAACAGTTTTATTGAAAATCAGTATTTAAAATTTGCAGTTGCTCAAAGCTTTGTATTTTCAACTTAAAGAAAGCCCTTCCTTCCAGTGGCGGAGCCAGGGGATGGCCATGAAAACTTGTTGGCCACCCCAGTGGCCACCCTGAAATTCTTAAACATGATTGGCTATTTACCATGTCAGAGGCCTTACTTATATTGAATTCAGCTATTGTGTTGTTGTGTTTCAGCAAGCTGCAGAGACAGTAGTTTCTGTGGATTTGAATATTGTTTTTGTTGATGCTGTGACTTTAGACAATCATCTTCATTTTGAGTCCTTAAAGAGTTCAGTTCAGCAGATTTAAATGTTGACACTGTCAAGTTACATTTTTAATGTTGATGTTAAAAATCTACAAAAATGTAACGTTTTTTATTTTTTTTATAAAAAGAGTTAAAGTAGATGTGATTATTGGAAGTAACCCTCCTAGGCTTGAGGTAAGCCCTAATGCAGGGGTGTCAAACTCATTTCAGTTCAGGGGCCACATACAGCCCAATTTGATCTCAAGTGGGCCGAACCTGTAAAATCATAACATAATAACCTAAAGAGAAGAAAACTCCAAATTTTTCCCTTTGTTTTAGTGCAAAAAAGTAAAAGTACATTCTGTAAATGTTCACATTACACAAACTATCTTTGAACAAAAACATCTGTTGTATTTTTTGCCATGATGAGTCTCATAGTGGGCCAAATATGATATTCTTTAAGCCCTGAAACCTGCTGTGAACACACCAAACACACAGGTTACCCATTCACCTGACACACACAGTGTAATGTTTACATTAAAAGAACAGATAAATTATAATAATAAAGAAGGTAAAGCTGACAATTGTGGACCCCCCTGCAGCATGAACAGTTTGCTTCCTGGACAGTGTTGTATGCAGGGGTGTAGTGCTAGTGTTAGAAGTGACGGGGCGCAGCTATGACATATGCACATGTATGGTAAGCATGAGCGTGATATGAGGCTCCTTTTTTCGAAAAAGGTGGATCCACCGCTCCTGCTGTTAAATGTTTACATATACGAAAACTTTTGTGTTGATTGGATCTGGAAGTGTGCTAAAAAGTCTAAAAATCTCCACTGGATTATGCAAACTGCAAATATTGTATGCAACCCCCAGAGGACAAATCTGAAATATCAGTTACTTTTATTGAAATAATGTCTTCTCTGTCATTTTTTTCACTTTGGGAAGTCATCTGCGGGCCGGATTGGAAGCTCTGGCGGGCCGGTTTTGGCCCGCGGGACGTATGTTTGACGGGGTGTCAAATATTGTGCCCTAATGTTTTCCATGCCTGGCCAACCCTCAACAGTCAGTGCCTCAGTTTGGCCACCCAGGTCAAAACTGACTGGCTCCGCCACTGCTTCCTTCCCCTGTTTACTACCTGCATGCTTTACTTTATGCACCACTGTTGTTGTTGTTGTTGTTGTTGTTTCTGGGAGTATCACGAAAAGGATAGCTGCAGTTTTTGGCCTCCCCCCTTCCTCAGCTGTCTCATAAACAACACACCTCACAAACAGTGAAGTCTCAGCCTGGGTTTCCTCACAAGTCTCCGCCCCTGAAGGCTGCTGACAGTCGGCTGCACGCCTGCATGGTCTGCCTGAGAAGGATCGGGGAAGGTTAGCGGACAGGGAGGACGAGGAGCTGCGCGCATCATGATCCTGAACCTCATCGCATGAAAGCACATCACATCACATCCTCAAGCCCAGCTCTCATCCAAAGACAGGTAACACTCTGACGCTGTTGTTATGTAGACAGAATAGAAAGCATGTTGGTACGACGGAGCCTGGTGTTGATGGCGGCGTGTCTTAAAACTAGTTCTCTCTGAGATGATGTTAGTTTACCTGCTATATTCTGGACTAACACTAACACTAACACTAACACTACTTGAGATACGCATTCGTTTCCGTATGTGACACTTAAAGCGTACAACTCTTAAGTCCTGGCAGAGTTCCCAGACAGTTCCTTAATATCCAAACTGGAAACTTAAAATAAACTCGGATGATGTATTATTGAATTGTGCTGGTGAATCACAGCTTCTCTGCATGTATCGGCACTTTTCAGGAGCTGCCGCTTCATTATTAAGAGTAGTAAAAGTCAGCCTCATTATGAACATCTTTCTCCTTTCTGCAATGCGGGTAGTATTTTTCCATGTCGCTAAAGAGACAGGACTTCAGTCTGCCGGAGGCTGGGTGTGTTCCAAACATGTCTGTTTTTGGATATCTGGGATTCAGACACATTTCCTGTCAGGAAGGGACAAGGATATGGCCTGGTCAGCTCCCTTCAATGGCTGACTCATCCTGGAGGAAAACTCCTGTTTTCCTCATCCAAACTCCAGGCTGTAGCTTACACACCCAAATGCTTATGCACACCCTTTACTCTGTGCCTCTTCTTTTCTCATGAACCTAATCTTAATAAAACTGTAAAGGGCACACAGATATGAGAGGGGATATTCTTTGTTAAACTTCTCCTGAAATTCACTCTGACCTATTGGCTCACACTCCATGTTTCACTTCTGATGATGCTATCAGGAGTTTTCTGTGACTCAAACTTTTACTAAGTACGTCAGCTTTACAAACTGGAGGTGTGGGGCTTGACATGACATGAGCACTGAGTATTCAGAAAGGGTCTGATATAAGATGTAGGGAAAGGAGGACCCAGTGTGTTTTCAGATCTTTAAATGTGAAAGTTTGAAATATGCTCCTTTGAAATATGATGTTGTGTTTCTTAAGCTGTTCTTATTTTTTTTTTTAAAAGGCCAATCCCTGCTTTTTTTAAACCTTGGCCCTATAAAATTGTGAAGGGATTTCCAGTGAAAGTACTTTATTTGCTGCTGAAGAGCCCACATTGTATGGTCTTAAATGTTGAGGAGTTGTATAAAGTTGCACAATAGACAAACTCAAATCAAGCCCTTTACAAAAGATGGGTATCGCAAAGGTTTGCACTATCTGCATATCTAGATGCAACTAGAGTGAAGTGAGAAAAATGGTTCTGGTTTGGCTTTCATGTCAATGTCCCCTGATCTCTTAATAAGCAACTACACTCAAAATCCTCCCTGAACATGACTAAGGTGGAGGAATCCATTTAGATTTTCAAAACTTAGCAAAACCATCAAAAATATAAACTGTAAATGCCCCATGCTTTTTGGCAAACTATTCACAATACCTTTAAGTTGAATAGAAATAATCACTAGGGATGCACCGAAATGAAAATTCTTGTCCGAAACCGAAAACCGAAAATGAGGAAACCAAGGCCGAAAACCCAAACACTGAAATAAATCATTATGCCAATTATTATTACCATTGCAATTATGGCTCTGACTGTGTTAATCTCAGTAAAATCAAGGCAAGCAGGTTCTACAGTCGCGTTGAAGTGCAGAGGATCCGAATAGATCTCAGTGAAATGTGTTCTGACAGACTCTAAGAGTGAACTTTTCATTGTTTTCCATCCGTGGTCCGTCTCAACCTCTTTGCTGAGAAGACGCTTTAGTGCTGCAATTAAAGGAAGAACGGATGCAGACATGTTGGCCCTTATCCAGAAGCGTCTACTGGCCACGGTTTTTGCTTGTGTCATCACAACATTCTGTTTCGGCAGTGTTGTTTCGGTGATAAAGGTATTTCAGCCAAAAACCAAGAAATGCACTTTTAGGCCACTTTCGGCCGAAAATCTTCGGTGGCCGAAAGTGAGATGTAAACAGGAAACGACAGTAGCTCTCTCTGTGGAAATATGGATTCTCACATGTACAGTGAGCAGGTTGTAACATTAACATTGTAACATGTAGCTGAGGTTTTGTCTTTTCCACCCTGAAGGTTTTAACAACCAGCTCACTATACCTGCTTATTACCCAGCTACTATCTAAAGATAGTAACAGTCCGACACCGAGTATTCATTTAAAGATGATTTATTAACTTGAAAGTGATTTCTTTAGGCAGTTTTAAAAATGAGCATCAATCTCACAACAATAATTAATTACCATAAACTGATCCATATAGTTTATCTGCCTCACTGCTGTGCTTCTTTTATTTATTTATTTTGTTTTGTTGCTCCTGTTTGACTTGAATGCCGCTTGTTTGTCATCGTTTTTCCCCTCACCAATCAAAAAATAAAAAACAACAAAAAAACTTAACATTCTCATCCATGTTAAAGTCACATTAGCCTACTTTATTGTTATCATCATTATACATCATTGCCCGTATAAGGTCCTGTTCCCTGTAGCTTTTCTGTCGGCATCTTCCCCTCGCTCGCTCGCCCGGCCCTGTAACACTCACAAAGCCTTGTTGTGGTTTGTGGTTGCTTGATGCCTGTATTTTTCAATTTGGTTGGCATCTCTTTCCCTCAGCTCTAACATCCCATGCTGGTGTGCGGTTTTCCTCCTCGTGTCTTCTTGTCTGTGTTGTTGACAGGACAATGATTCTTTTGGACACTAACATTTCTGCCAAATTATCAACAGGGAGAGGTGAAATCATGAACTTAACAAATACAACAGACTCCTTGCTGTGGATTGACTTGATGATGTGATCCTGGCATTTGCTACATCCAGCACTGCGTAGAATAAACATTGAGTGCATCTCCTGGGTTTGTGCTTGTGTGCTAGCTAGCATTGTGCACCAGAAGTCAAAGTGAAAACTGTTCAGTAACATGAATTTATATGCACATGGGGTAGATATGTGCATAGTCTGCACAGCGTTGCGTTGCTCTTAATATTTAGATTTAATTAGTGTTGTTACATGGTTTTGACCAATCAGAAACAAGTATCTAATGCAGCAGTATGATATGTAAGAAAGCCAGGTTAGAAGACAAAACAATGTAAACTATGTTTTGCAATTTGTGGAGCATTCAATTCACTTGCACATGTGTTGTATTTCTCAAATGATTAAACTTGACAGCAGTTTATGTTTTTTAGCATCCCATTAACTCATAGTTTATTGTGATTGGATCGTTCTTAATATATTTCATGCTGACATATTTTACTTCAGAAATCACCAATGCTCACACAGCATGTTAATCAACCAGGCCTTTCCTTTTTGAATGACACTGCAGCTCACATAGTGCCAGACACATATTGGAAATAGGACGCTTGCAGCTGTAGTAGTAAGCACTTTAAAGAAGGTGACCACACAGACTGTGAGCACAGAGAAGCATCAGGGATTCTGCTGCACTGTATTTTATCCTGCTGCTGTTCACAAAGACAGGTTCCTGACAGTCTTTGAAGAGATTAATAGATTGAAGAAATGCTGGATGTAAACAACAAAAGAGCAGAGGTCTGGTTTGATTCAGTGAAAATGTTCATTATGAAGCCAGTTTACCATCATGTTTATCACTTTGACTTTGAAGTTGCTCCAGAAAGAGTCATTCATTCAGACCCGACGTAATGACTCTCAAATGATTACAATTGAAATGTGAAGCATCAGTTCAAAAAGACTCCTCTGTTTGTGGAAACATTTACTATTTACTTAAGTGTCTGTTTAAATTATATCCAAAAGAACAAGGTAAAAAAAGTACCGCCTCTGGAGAGTGAAAAGAGATACAAGACCATGCTAACCCACTCATTTCTCGCTGGCATGTTTATGTTGTCTACCATCTTACTTCAGTGCTAGCTAGCTCATGCTAGCTTTTAATAAATAGCGCCAAACACAAAGAAAATTAACAACTTGAAATGTCATTAGTTTTGTATTTTGTTTCCTTTTGGGTTTTTTTTACCATTATTTTCAGCTATGACATTTCAAAAACAAAACCAGGACGATTGAATAGTTGGTAGTCTATGGAACCAAGTGGCATTCTGGGTAATGAAACTTGACACTGTGCTTGACACTAGTTTGTCGCTTGGTCTACATGCTCTTGGCTTTCACATGTAGAAAAACTAGAAGGGTGATTGTCTAATAGCCAAATGTCCAACCTGTATCAGCTCTAACTTCAACACTACTTTATCAGTTTCAAACAACACGGTTTAAAGTAAACCAAGAAGCTGGAAAAGCTCTTTAAGGCTATCTACACAGCTAGATCCAACCAGACCTAAATGAGAAAAAGTTTCTGTAATTGGTCAAGTCAACCATCAGTTTCATGTTAATACTTTCTGATCCTCTAAATGGCTTCACTTGGCCTTTTCATTTCTCTGTTGTTAAAGCTGGTAAAGCTGAATACAGTGGCACAGAAAGCCTACATGTGTCTCAGCTGAGTAATTAATAAAGGTGAAAAACGCATCAGATTACAACTGTAAATACTTATAACAAAGTCAGCTGTAGAGACACATTTAGAACTGGGCCAAGTGCCAAGAAGGTGTATGCATACAAGGAACTCCACTGTTCGATGATTGTTCAAAGTTTTTACAGTAACTCTTTAGGAGGGACATAAAGGACAGCACTGAGTGTTTCTAAAAGAGAATACCATTATAATTAATTAAATCACATCATTGTTTCACCCTTCTATAGCCAAACTGTTCCCCCTTTGTATCGACTGAACTCAATATGGAATAATTTTCCTTTCTTTTGACAGGCGTCATGATTCCTGTGATGGAATTCCGTCAGTTCTCTGAACAGCAGCCAGCGTTCAGAGTCCTGAAGCCGTGGTGGGATGTGTTTACCGACTATCTGTCTGTGATCATGCTGATGATCGGTGTTTTTGGATGCACTCTTCAGGTCAGTAGCAATTCATCAACATGATGTCTCTACTAAAATGGAACAAGCTAATGTGTTCTATGAGGGTTCGTAATGGCTTGTGCGACTTGTTTCCACTTTTCAACTGTAACTGTCTCATTAAAAGTGAAGTATAAATGTAGCTAATGCCCACTAATGTATCATAAGCTTGTACTGGAACATATGTTTGAGGTAAAAGGAGTTGTACTATTTGTTACCATTCAATTTAGAGTAATTTAATTTACAAGAGCAAGCCTGTAGGCTCTCTGGTGCAGCATTACTGCTCTGCCTCTTGCATTGGCAGCAGCTCAGAACCACTAATTCCCTGCGTTTACAACCTGGACTGTATGCAGCAAAGGAAGCATTCAGCCCATCAGGAGGTTACCAGTGGAAACATTTACCCGCCCAGCCCCTTTTAGTAAACAAAATCCCACACTTTTTTCTCCCTCCCTCTCTGGAGCAGGAATGTGTTTTGGCCACTGCAATGTTCTGTAGTGTAAACCCTGAAAATGATACCAAAACACTCCGAGAAAATCTGTCAAAATGGTATTCATCTGAGCTGGAGCAGCTATTGTTTCCAACTCACACTAAAACAATGTTTGGATGTGATCTAGCACTTTGTGAATTGAGTGAGTAATTAATTATGTAGCCAAGTTTACTTTCCAATCCAGGACACTATCAACATGCCCTTTTGGGTAACAGCTGCTTTGCCTCATAATATGATCCCTACATTTAGAGTTTGAGGGAGGAAAGCAGAGAGATGGTGCGTTTGTAGAATCCTGCAGATCAGCTCCTCCGAGACCTCATCACACCTGACTTTGCATTTTAATCTGTGATGTGCTGCAGCTCAACTGCATTGCCTTTACTTTAGTAATCATATTATATCAACTACTCACAAACTGAGTTTGATTTCTTCTATAATAGTCCCTGATCATGCCACATTATAATAAGCATTATAAGAGTACCAGGCCACCTAGCAGTGTTCACAAAATGTCCTAACTCCAGGCCTGCAGTCACTGAATTAAAGTGCACATTTCCTGTTAGAAAGCATTCCAGCAGAGCAGCTGTGTTTCTACTCAAGACGTAAATATTGTTAACTATTGGCCAATGTTCTAAGAGTTGATTTTAGCTTGTTACATCTGGTTACTCAAAGAAGTCATGTCCCAAAAAGGTTCCCTGTTAATCCTTGTGTACAGAGTGTGAATACAGATAGTCAGATAAAAAACAAAACATATTGATGTTAATGTTGTTTTATTATTTTAGTAATTTTAACTATTTTATTTTATTTTTGTTCATTTATCTACTCAGTTTGATTGATATTTTTAACTCTTATCCTTACCCTTTTTTTTATTTATTTATTTTAACTATTTATATTCTTAATATTAATTTGATGCTTTAACTTATTTTAATTAAACATTGTTGTCAGTGTGCATTAGTCTGTATTTTAAAATTTTAATTTTGTTTTTTAATGTCTTTTTTTAAATTTCTGCTTCTTTCTGGTTTTCAATCGCTATAAAGCACTTTGGGTTGCATTTGATTTCTAAGAATGGTGCAATATAAACAAAGCTTTATTGATTGATTGATATGAGTCTCACTCTTCAGCAAAAAAATAAATGCTGGAATAAAAACACAGACTGTTAAAGAAAGTGGGGGTAGTCCCCGGGTCTGAAAATTAAAGCCAGTTCGCCTGCATTCTTTCATTTGGCCAGCAGGGGGACCTAATGGTTGCAGAAAAGGAAGACAACTGTAGTGTGTAGAAGTCCTTATTGCTCTTATGTTACCAGTACAAGGTGGGATATTTACACCCAGGGCTCCAATATTCCAGACAATTTAATTCACCATGATAGTGACATTTTGAGCAAAACTTCAGATGCTCTTCATTTGACGCTTGATATGTCACAAGATGGTGAATGAAACCGTCTTGATTACTTAAGACCTGCAGTGTGTGAGACGTCTTTGGTTTGCCGCCCGTGCTGAAAAAAACTGAGTGGTCTCATTCAAGTGAATGACTGAGAGGCTTTCTTCAAACTGGGTTTATGTGGGTATTAAAGTGGGCTGTGGTAGCAGAGATCTGGTTCACCATAACTGTCGTAACATTTGAACACATACATTGTCTCTAAATGTGGAAATGCCTCCTGAGGTAATGTAACTAATCCCTCTTTTCTTGCTATCTTTCTTTTCTCTCTTTTTAGGTGATGCAAGATAAAATCATATGCCTTCCTCAGAGAATACCATCGGCCTCAGAGAACACAAGTGAAGTGGGGGTGAAGTTACAACTGCAATCCAATATTTCAGCAGTCCCAAGAGAAATGACGGGTCTAAAAACTGATCTGGATCTTCAGCAGTACAGCTTCATCAATCAGATGTGCTATGAGAAGGCTCTACATTGGTATGCCAAGTACTTTCCCTATTTAGTTCTCATACACACGCTGGTTTTCATGGTGTGTAGCAACTTCTGGTTCAAATTTCCTGGCTCAAGCTCAAAAATCGAGCATTTTATCTCCATGCTTGGCAAATGCTTTGACTCTCCCTGGACCACACGGGCTTTGTCTGAGGTGTCTGGAGAGAATCCTGAGGAGAAGGACCATAAAAAGAGCGCCACTGCACGGTCCAACATAGTTGTTTCCCCTGGAGAGGGAATCCTTGAGAAGACACAGTCCCTGAAGTCTATCCCAGAAAAGATCGTAGTTGAGAAACCATCAGCGAGTGTTCTGGATAAGAAAGAGGGTGAACAAGCCAAAGCTCTTTTTGAAAAGGTGAAGAAGTTCCGTTTGCACGTTGAGGAGGGGGACATTCTCTATCTGATGTATGTTCGTCAGACGGTGTTCAAGGTGATTAAATTCCTCCTGATCATTGCCTATAATAGTTCTCTGGTGAATCAAGTGAAGAACAGAGTTCCTTGTGAAGTTGAGATCCAGGATATGACAGGCTACAAAGACTTTGAATGTAATCACACCATGGCTCACCTGTTTTCAAAGCTTTCTTACTGTTACTTGTGTTTGGTGGCTGTGTATGGATTAACAAGCCTGTACACCTCTTACTGGCTGTTTTACCGCTCACTGAAAGAATACTCCTTTGAGTATGTGCGGCAGGAAACAGGGATTAATGACATCCCGGATGTCAAGAATGACTTTGCGTTCATGCTACACATGATTGATCAGTACGACCCGCTGTACTCAAAACGGTTTGCAGTTTTTCTGTCTGAAGTCAGTGAGAACAAACTGAAACAGCTCAACCTAAACCACGAGTGGACTGCAGAGAAGCTGCGTCAGAGACTCCAGACTAACGCCAACAACCGACTGGAGCTTCAGCTGTTTATGCTCCCTGGGTTACCCGACACTGTCTTTGAGCTGACCGAGCTGCAGTCGCTCAAGCTGGAGATCATCAACAACATCACCATCCCTGCCTCTGTGTCCCAGCTGGAGGACCTCCAGGAGCTCTCTCTTTACCAGTGCTCTTTAAAACTGCACACAACAGCTACCTCCTTCTTGAAAGAGAACCTGAAAGTGCTCCGTGTGAAGTTTGATGATAACAGGGAACTTCCTCACTGGATGTATGGCCTGCGCAATCTAGAGGAGCTCTATCTCACTGGATCACTAAGTCCTGACGCCTCCAAGAATATAGTCTTAGAGTCACTGCGGGAGATGAAGTGTTTGAAAACTCTCTCCCTTAAAAGTAATTTGACCAAGATACTCCAGTCCATAGTGGATGTTTCCAGCCATCTGCAGCGGCTGTACTTGCACAACGATGGCACCAAGCTGGTCATGCTCAACAACCTGAAAAAGATGTCCAATCTGATCGAGCTGGAGTTGGTGCGCTGTGATCTGGAACGCATCCCACATGCGATCTTCAGCCTGACAAATCTGCAAGAGCTTGACCTGAAAGAAAACAACCTCCGCTCAATAGAGGAGATCATCAGCTTCCAGCACCTTCGTAAACTGACATGCCTCAAACTGTGGTACAACGGTATCATGTACATCCCAGAGCACATAAAGAAGCTAGGGGGCCTAGAGCGCCTCTACTTCAGCCACAACAAGATCGAGATACTGCCTTCGCACCTGTTCTTGTGCAACAAGCTGCGCTACTTGGACCTGTCCAACAATGACATCCGGTTCATCCCTCCTGAAATCGGAGTCCTGCAGAGTCTACTGTATTTCTCTGTCACCTGTAACAAAATTGAAAATCTCCCAGATGAGCTCTTCTTTTGCAAAAAGCTGAAAACACTGAAGCTTGGCAAAAACTCGCTGTCCATCCTCTCACCAAAAATTTCCTACCTAGCTCTGCTGACGTACCTGGATCTCAAAGGCAACCACTTTGAGGTCCTGCCTCAGGAGCTAGGTTGCTGTCGTGCTTTAAAACGTAGTGGCCTTATCGTGGAAGAGGCTCTGTTTGAGACTTTGCCTTCAGATGTCAGGGACCAGATGAAGGCTGAGTGAGATGTCTTAAGGAGGCCAAAGTCTCTGCTGTTTGTTTTGCCTACCAACTCAGAGCATTTGTTTTGTATCAAGCCATTACTATACCTAAGTATTACACTACTGCTAAGAATGTTAAGTTTTATTTTTTTAAGTTTCCTTGATGGAAGATAAAATTATTTACTCATGTATTGTCACATTGATTCAAGCTGCAGCTTGGAGGCTTGTTTGGTTCTGAATAATTTACATTCCATATCAGCCAACCAGAAATACTTCTTTAAAGGTGACATATCATGCAAAATCGACTTTTTAATGGTTCTCTACCTGAAATATGTTTCCCTGGCATGTCTACAAACCCCTCGAGAATGAAAAAAATCCATTCTGCCCCTGTTTTGATTTCTACACCTTTCTGTAAATGTGTGTGAAACGAGCCGTTTCAGACTTCCGTGTTTTTGTTACGTCACAACAATATCCGGTCTGTCACGGAGTCAGAGCTCAGAGCTTGTTCAGCCCATAGACTGTATAAAATAATACTGAATCCCCCCTCCGTTTTTCATTACCTGCACACGTGTGCTAACAAGGAGCTTAGGAGGGAGGCATGCTAGTTGTAGGCTGTCTTAATAAACACAGAGGTCGGTTTTACTCCCCACGTCTGCAGATTTGAAGATCTAGTGGATGATTTTTATTTATCATGGATAAGTGCTAGCGTTAGTTAGCATAGCTACATAGCTACATGTCGTAGCTGTAGCTGTGTACCAAGACACACGTCTACATACTGACAAATAAAACAAGTAACACAGAACCTGTGACCAATCCTTCAGAAAAGGTCCCGCTGCCTTTCTGGCAGAGGTCGGTTTTACTCCCCACGTCTGCAGATTTGAAGATCTAGTGGATGATTTTTATTTATCATGGATAAGTGCTAGTGCTAATTAGCATAGCCACATAGCTACATGTTCATAGCTGTAGCTGTAGCTGTGTACCAAGACACACGTCGACATACTGACAAATAAAACAACAAGAAACACTAAATCTGTGACCAATCCTTCAGAAAGGTCCTGCTGCAGGCGCCTCTCCGTCAGGATCAGATTCTGGATCAGATTCAGAGGGTTGAAGTAACGCGGGTCTGTGAGCAGCCGTGTATATTCAACCAACATTTTAACATTAGATCAACGTGCTGGAGAGCCGAGGGCACATCCACTTCCTGAGGGGGCATGGTCAGAGAGAAAACAGACTGTTCTGACAAGGGCTGAAGAAGAGGGCTTTTCAGGCATGCCAAAATCTGATTTCAAAGTGTTTTTTTGAGCATAAACTTTAAAGACATGTTTTGGGGACCTCTTAGATCAATATATATTGATGAAAAAAGCGTGATATGTCACCTTTAATGGAAAAGTTCAGCATTTTGGTCACACCCTAAATATTTAAGGAATAGTATATTTGGCTTAGTTGCTAAAACTTAGACAAAAAAAACAAAACAATAATATACAACTACAGTAAAACTCTCAAATATTTACTGAAATATGAAGCCACAGACAGTGGGCCAGTAGCTTAGCATAGCATCAAGACAAAAGCTAGCAGAAACAAAAAGTCTTGTTCCAATCAAAGGGTCAAAATATCTACAAGCCCCTCTGAAGCTAAATCATAAACTATTCATAACTTGTTGTTTACAGCAAGAGGTGCTTCTGGTTTGTATCAAGTTGGCGCCCCTTGTGGACAAAACATTATGATTCATCTTATTGATGACACCGTCGTGTACATTTGCAAAACACCATATCTGACCCGAAACAGTAAACCTTCTTGGTATTGTCTAATGTGCAGTTCACAATGAAACTAGAGCATGAACATTTTAAAAAGGTGGTTCATGAGCATGATGTTTCTGACACCTACGGCAGCAGTTTCAGGCCAGCTTAAAAACAACTTAGAAATAGTCAGTCTGTTGCTGATGGTCCTGTTTGCTTTTTTAGTTCATATAAAGGCATCAATATTAATTTCAGCCTGTTTCTTTGAGATTGCTAGCTAAAAACTCCTCACAGGAGCTTTCACCTGTACACAATACAGACAAAGTTAGACAGATATGGACTGGTTATTTCGGCTAATTAGAGTAGTTCTTAATTACTTTTATTACCATACACTAGGGTGCTAGACAAATGCTGGACTGACTGAACAAGACCTGTTTTGATTTATTAAGCTGAGCTAAGCTAAGCTAAGCTAAGCTAAAGGTCTGGCTTTAGCTTTGTATTGTACATACAAACACGACTCATAAGGATTCTCATGTACTTCTCAATCAGAGATCAAACTGGCCTTTTTCCAAGTCTTACTTAATCTGTGCTTAAAGCACATTTTATATTATCATAACTTAGAGTAATTTTAGCACTGAATGTAAATCTAACCTGAAGACCTCAATTAGATTAAAGCTTGTAGCCTTAATAATGATGTACTTTTTACGTTGCCCTTATAGAGCTCTTTATTTTTCTAAAGAGACTGTTAGATCTTAAGGACCGCAGCAGGGACAATGCAAAAACACAAAGCATATATCAAATTTAGTTGTATGAAATACTTTGGCCAGAAAAATTCTGTAAATAGAAACATGAATCTGAAGTGCATTAAAGTGAAATGACTATGTAATACTGGTGTTTTTCTGAAGGCTTTTAAAATGTGCACAAAAGGCAGAATGCAGCCTATTACAAAAAATGTATTTTTATAAACAGTATTTTTTGTTGTTGACCAATGAACACTGATTTATCTTTAAATATAATTTCTTGTATAAAAAGGACAGAAGTTCTAACAGCAATAAAATATATTTGATAAAGAATGTACAGATTTCGATAAATGCTGAGGTTTGTGTGATCAGATGTAAGATTGACGGTCATAGAGATAAAGTTAAAACAATTTTAGGGAAATAAATAAAACATCAATAAAGATATTACCTGATAACTGAAAGAAAAATGTGGATATTGCATGTTTTCAATTGTGTTGTTGGATTAGATATCATCTGCTGTCTGGTGAGGATTAAGAAGGCAAAGAAGATCAGTCTATTAATATGCATATAAGGCACCGACTGAAAAATTTAGTTGAGGAGTCTTGGAGAAAATTGAGAGAGTCTTGTTGACATTTTGCATCATGTGTTCCACAATTTAAAAGATTGTATCTGCAACATCAGAATCATTATTTTTATATTTATTTTCATATTTTTTGGGTCATTTATAAATAGTAAACTTTATGGGAAGATACTTCTGTGTGTGTGTGTTTGTATGAATGTATATGTTTCTGCATACAAGGACTAACATAGAATAACGTGACTTATAATAAAAAATGAGGCGGTGCTGGTTTGAGCAGTTGAGGTGCACCTCATGTACAAAGCCTGTGGTTCTTGTCACAGTGGTAGCTGATCGACTCCTGGTCATGACCCTATGCTGCATGACTTCCCCAACTTTTTGCTCCCTGCGTCCTCTTTCCTCAGCTGTCCAATCAACAGAGGAGAAGGACCCCCCTCCAAAAGTCAAACAAACTAAAAAACAAAACAAACCCCCAAAATTTAGATGAAATAAAACTAGTAATAATTATACAGTAACATATGAAGAACAAATATTAGAAAAACGCACAACTAAGCTCAGACTGTGACTATTTTGAGGCATGTACACTCTTAAACAGGGTTTTGAAAAACCCTAAATAAGTTTAACCCTCCTGTTATGTTCCGGGTCAGATTTACCCATTTAAAAGTACAAAAATAAATAGTAAATTCTTAAAAGTATTTTTTCGGTATGACACTTATTCTGCTTGGCTTAATTAGCTTAATCAACATATAAAATTAAAATGGTTCATGCAAAGCTGCTGTGAGGAACTTTTGATTTATATCAATTTTGCGACCCCATTGTGGACAAAGTGATACCTCTTATCTCTTGTTCTGTACATGCAAAAGTAGTGTTTTCAACAAAAACCTCACCCTGTTGTCTTTTAACAGCCAGATTTATCACTCAATGTGATTATTATACCTGAAAACAGCCGAAAAAGGGTGTTTCTAAAGCCAAATGTCAGTCAGGTGGTCTGACACCTAAACCCCCTCTGAGTGGTTTAAGGCATTAAAAATGACAATAGAGAAGGTATCAGTGTTGTTGTTTATGGTTTTGTTTGCTTTTGAAGGTCATAAAGAGGCATCAGTGTTGGTTTCAGTCTGTTTCTCAGCTGGTGAAAAACTCCTCATAGTGCCTTTAACACATTTGTAACCCCTCCTGCATGTTTATACTACATAGACACTGTTTGTGTGTCAGTTTGACCCAGCAGTTAAAGTGGAGGCTCAAAGAGGTCAGAAGTGTCAAATACTAATTGTTTCTTTGCAACTGTGTGACATATTGCACCCCAATCACGAACACACACATGAGAAAGAGTGAGTTCTCATCATTGAACCATGATCTGTTAGAATGAAAGAACACCACTGCACTAAATTTTGATTCAAAAAGTTAGTGATTGAGTTAAAAATGAGATTTATGTATTGGGATTTTTTTGGCACTGACACTTTTGGATAATTAAATATTCACATCATTGCTGATCCTGAGAAACTAACATAAAGGGAGGGTTGATATGCTAAAAAAAAAAAAAAAAAAAAAGAAAGAAATAAAGCTAAGAATGAGCTGGTGATTTTAAAAATGATGAAAAAGCTCTCCTCCCTCCCAAATGTATAGTTCAAAAAGATTATTGTTTGGTTCTTTTTTTTTTTCATGTTATTATTTGGAGAGAACAGCAAGTTCTTGATTTTACGCGAAATGTCAGCTCTTGCACTTTTGAGATGGTCCCTAAACATCAGTGGGTCATCTCCTCTCAACTGTGAATTCACTCAATGTTTTCAAAGCGCTGTGATGTTCATCATATCGGCTCCTGGTGTGAAATAAACAGCAGACACATTTATTTCACATGTTACAGCTGATCTCTTTCACATTAGTGGTCAGTATGGGTCGTTTAGAGGACCGAGCTCGGTGAGCGTGAGAATAGATCATCAAACCGAGGACGCTTGGAACAGCTGGTGCTGCGTGCCGGCTGTGTCGCCAGCCAGAGGACCCGACCATCTGAAGCGGAGTGGGGGTAGTTAGATAAGCTGTTTACAGCCTGGCCAGCAGGCCCACGTTGGAAGTGAAGCGAAGAATGGACGGCTTCATCACCGCAGGGAAACATGGCTATTGATAAGAGGCGTTGCTCGGTACTGCTGGCATCACCATAACTGGACCTGGACTCCTGAAGGTGCGTATCTGTGCGTCAGGGTGCCGCTCCTCAGCTAGTCTTATCTAAGGTCTACAATATAACGCTGCGCCCTGGCCCTACAGTGTTAGCAGGCTCTGTAGCATTGTGACTAAATAGCATTAGCAGTGAAACTGGTGATTCAATGTTCTCTGAATAAGCCGTGGGTTTCTTTCAATGAATGTAAGTGCTGCGTTTAAAGGCTTCACGGACATCAGGTCCACCTCGTTATTTGTGTCCATGGATGCGGCTTGCTGCTGTAGCCGGTCTCAGCCTGCTCTGCAGCCTTACTGAGAATAGTGACCTTCATGCTGTCGATATGAACAATAGAATACTGTCACAGCGGTGGAATAGATACTTTTTAACCTGGTTTTTGAACAGACTATCTTGTATCCAACAAACCACATCAAACATTGGGAAGCCTGACATTGCATTACATTGATTTTTCTAGGATGTAGACCAAAATAGACAACAAAAACAGTCAACATGTCAGAGCTTCACAGGGCCAGTAGTTTGAATGTGGAGTGGTAATGATTTCCCCCCTGGGCACATCATTATAAAATGTATCCATACCTCACTGGGAGCATGCTGTAGAGGGTAAATATGCACATTAAACTATACTGGATAGAAAAGCAATGGCAATGTTGCATTTTAGATAAACTACATTTATGTTTGCATAATTTGAGTTGCACGTGACATGCACAGGCTCTTCAGACAACTTGTGTGCAGTGTCCTACTTCCATAGCAGTGCTCTCACTAAATCCATAACAATCTGATAAGGCTGTCCTCTCAGTCTCTCCCTGATGTGACTGGGAAATGTGGCCTTGTTTCAAATTGGAGGACACAGTCTGTGTATTGTCCTAGTTCTCAAAGCCACTAAAGGGTGTAAACAGAAGTGTTACCAGACATAAACTCTGATGTTTAAGAAGCCTGAACATGGACTTCTTTGGAGCTTGTAAAAATCATTTATGAATACAAACCTGCCATAAGTTTGTAATTTATGGGCTTATTCGCCACTGGCATGAAACATGTTAAAGTGGACAGGACATGCAACAACAGGACATGTACTGCTGTCATAATCCTGTAAAAGAGCTAAGCAAAGGGTGAGGTGTTGTCCTGCAACAAGCAGCAGTTAGTGTAATGAGCTTGCATTCTGCAAAACTAAATTACCCACTGCTGGTCACAGCTAAGCAACCGTGTTGATAACAGAATTTCTAACATAAAAGTAGCAGTTCTATTTACCCCGAATTAGAGAGTTACAGACGCATACAAATGGATCCTTTGTCCAGAAGCTTGTTTCTCAGTGCATAAATCTGCCTGTGGAAAGACAAGTGAATGTAATGCAGCTGTATTTAGAAAGAAAGAAAGAAAGAAGAGAGAAAGAAAAGTCTTTCTGGGCCCGCTATGGACATCAGGATAGCTAATTTTGGAGAGACCAGAATTTTAACCTCAATACAACACTAGAAAAAATCAAACAGTATTTGGATACCACAGCCACAAACAATGATTAATTATGCTATTTATGAACCACACTTCCTCTGATCTATCATTCTTGACCCAGAGGCAGTGTGTGGTGTGTGGCGTGTGTATATCTGCAGAGAGTGTGCAATACAGGCACAATCTAATATATTTAAATTTTCTTTCTAACTGTCATTTTCTGAAGCTCTACTGTCTGCAATGGACACAAACATCATGTGTGTCCATATTAGATGCTAAAAGGACCTCACAGAGTGAGTTATTTTAAAGCCTGTGGTGTTGAAAGGTATCAAAGTATCAAAGATTTATTGGAAACAACTCAATGTGTGTGCTAACAGCAAGCTAGAATTTGACTATCCCATGGTATTGCATAACATTGGATGTTCTCTGTCTTCACTAGATCTGTTCAATATAAATATCCTAACAAACCACGTACCGTAAGCTTTATGCTAAAATAAGACTTGAGACAGTTTATTGCTTGGTCTGCTATCGATCTAGGTTTTCACTTTTTAATGTTACTGGAAAGATTATACAACGTTAACAACAACAAGTAGTCTGTAATTAGCATCCTGACAGAACAAGCACTCTCACCTAGGGTTGTAAAGGAGTGGAAAATTTCAGGTAAATCTGGGGAATTTTGGAAATATCCCAAATTGGAAATTATGGGAATTTATGGGAATTGAGGGGAATTTAATGGAAAGGTATCATATCCAAGCATAAATATTTGTTTTGTTATAAGCAGATATCCATCCAAAATAATTAAATTAAAACAGATTTATTTGTAAGTAGAACTTTATCAAGTGTTAAATATTTTATTGAACAATCAATTCTTTCATTGAAGAACAAAAACATGAATGTTGAGTTAAATATTACTCATCCCCCCAACCCGACCCATTCAAAAATCAACAAAAATGCAATACCAACAAAGTCTCATTCGAAATGTTAAATGGGAAGAGCCTCTCTCCCTCCAAAGAAAGTCCCATTCAACATGCAAATAAAAAGTGCATGTAGGGGGGCGTGGTCTAAATAGCCCTGCACTAAGCAGTGTGCTATGTGCATGTGATTGAGGAATAGCATAGACATTCAACTGTACTTGCATGAAATCTGGTTGTTTTAGTCAGGATTATGCTAAAATATATTTTCCCCAACTATATTTAAGTTCCCCATTAAGAGCCGACCTTCAATTTAGTAAATTCCTGGTTTATTCCTGTTAATTCCCATGGGAATTACACCTGACATTTTGGATCGCTCTATCGCTCTATCTCCCTCAAACCAGCCGCGCTCATTTCAGCTTCATGAATTAGCACTACCAATGTTAATAGAATAGAATAAAAGGAAACAGGGCATCCAGCAGAAGTTAAACTTAGGAGGACACCCCAGTGAAAACACTTCAAATAAAAACAACGTATTGAATCGAGTGTTTCTAATAAGGACATCAGCAATCATCATGTTAACTCGTGTTCTCTGTTGCAGGGATGTTCACCCTCACAGAAGTAGCCTCTCTGAACGACATCCAGCCAACATATCGTATACTGAAACCATGGTGGGACGTCTTCATGGATTATCTGGGCATCGTCATGTTGATGTTGGCCATATTTTCTGGAACGATGCAGTTAACCAAGGACCAGGTGGTTTGTCTTCCTATTCTGGAACAAACTACAGAGGACACCGGGAACTTTCTGGCTCCCCAGCCACCAGAGACAGTCGATAGTTTATGGAACAAAGAAAGTGCCATCGGAGAGCAAGCTGCCCCTTTAATGGCTAAGAAGCCTCCTGATATCATCACCCCTAAGAGTCACTTCACACCGCCTGCTACTTTAGGGGAGCCTCAGCCCACGGGTGTCAGGACCAAGCTTGATTTTCAACAGTATGTGTTTGTGAACCAGATGTGCTACCATGTTGCCCTTCCTTGGTATTCCAAGTATTTCCCATACCTTGCTCTGATCCACACCATTGTATTAATGGTCAGCAGCAACTTCTGGTTTAAGTACCCAAAGACCAGCTCCAAAATTGAACATTTTGTTTCCATACTGGGAAAGTGTTTCGAGTCGCCTTGGACAACCAAAGCTCTTTCTGAGACTGCATGTGAGGACTCGGAGGAGAACAAACAAAGACTGGCCGGTGCCTCCTCCCTCCTGAAGCATCTGTCCACAAGCAGCGAGGAGGGGAGTCCTAACCAGTCCGCCCCCATACTGACAAAATCTGGGGTCACATTTTCTGCTGAAAAGCTTGTCAGTGAAATTCCCTCAATGACCATCCTGGACAAGAAAGATGGCGAGCAAGCGAAAGCCCTTTTCGAAAAGGTGCGCAAGTTCCGTGCTCACGTGGAAGACAGTGACTTGATCTACAGGCTGTATGCCATCCAGACATTCATCAAAACCGTCAAATTCATCCTGATCCTCTGCTACACCATGACTTTTGTTGCCTCTATAGATTTTGATCATGTGTGTGAGCCTGAAATCAAGCATTTGACTGGATACAAAAGATTCCAGTGTACTCACAACATGGCGTTCATGCTGAAGAAACTCCTCGTTAGTTACATTGCTCTTATATGTGTTTATGGTGTTATCTGTATTTACACGCTGTTCTGGCTTTTTCGGCGACCCCTCAAAGAGTATTCCTTTGAAAAAGTCAGAGAGGAGAGCAGCTTTAGTGATATACCAGACGTCAAAAACGACTTTGCGTTCCTCCTACACATGGTGGACCAGTACGACCAGCTCTATTCAAAGCGTTTTGGTGTCTTCCTCTCCGAGGTGAGTGAGAACAAACTTCGAGAGATCAGCCTGAACCACGAGTGGACCTTTGAGAAGTTGAGGCAGCATGTGACGCGCAATCCTCAAGACAAGCTGGAGCTCCATCTCTTCATGCTCTCCGGAGTGCCAGACGCTGTGTTTGATCTCACAGATTTGGAAATCCTCAAACTAGAGTTAATCCCAGAGGCCAGGATAACAGCCAAAATCTCACAAATGATAAACCTCCACGAGCTACACATCTATCACTGTCCTGCCAAAGTTGAACAGACAGCTTTTATCTTTCTTCGTGATTACCTCCGGTGCCTTCATGTCAAATTCACAGATGTTGGTGAGATTCCTAGCTGGGTATACTTGCTGAAAAGTTTAAGGGAACTGTACCTGGTTGGTAACCTGAACTCTGAAAACAACAAAATGATCGGTCTTGAATCTTTGAGAGACCTCAGGCACTTAAAGATTCTTCATCTCAAGAGCAACCTCACAAAGATCCCGACAAACATAACCGATCTGTCTCCACATCTGATCAAGCTGGTCATCCATAATGATGGTACAAAGCTCTTAGTGCTTAACAGTCTGAAGAAAATCATGAATCTTGCTGAGCTGGAGCTCCTTAACTGTGAGCTGGAGCGTATCCCCCACGCCATCTTCAGTCTGACCAACCTTCAAGAACTGGACCTGAAGTCCAACAACATCCGCACCATAGAGGAGATCATCAGCTTTCAGCACCTCAAGAGACTGACGTGCCTCAAACTGTGGCATAATAAGATCATCACCATACCATTGTCTATTAGCCATGTCAAAAACCTCGAGTCCCTTTATCTCTCACACAACAAACTGGAGTCTCTACCCTCATCATTGTTCACCCTCCTCAAGTTGAGGTACCTCGATGTCAGCCACAACTCTATCTCTGTTATACCTCTGGAGGTTGGCTTTCTCCAGAACCTCCAACATTTTGCCATCAACGCCAACAAAGTTGAGGTAGTTCCCAAGCAACTGTTCAAGTGCAACAAACTAAGGACCTTATGTCTCAGCCACAACTGTATCTCCTCCATTCCAGAGAAAATTGGCCAACTCTCGCAGCTCACGCATCTGGAACTGAAGGGCAACTGCCTGGATCGTCTTCCCGCTCAGCTCGGTCAGTGCGGTCTCTTGCGCAGGAGCTGCCTGATCGTGGAGGACCACCTCTTTGACTCGCTCCCCATAGAGATCAAAGAGAGCATCAATCAGGAAGCTAGTGTTTCTTTTCCAAATGGGTGTAAGTGTCTTAGTGATGGGCGATAGTCACATCCTACATTGAATCAAATGTCCAGCAAACACTTTCGGTACAGAGAATGACAGTTGAGGTTGTACTCTAGTGTACGGTATTTATGACGTTTAAGCAATGTGTTAAAAGAACAAAGCAGTGGTGGTACAGCTGGAGGAGTGTTAGGAGAACTTTAGAAGTACTCATGGCTTGTGTCATGTCTATATACAATTCACGTACACCGTATAAATTAAAGGAAAAGCCTGAATGCTTGAATCCCACTATGAGGTAATGTACGAGCTCTGTTACGCCGTGTTTGCTGTTATAATTTGGGTCCACTTGTGACTGATGCCACCAATGCTAACAGAGAAGTTGTCAGGAGTGGTTCATTTGGTACATATTCACATGGTGGCCATTTTATTCTATTATAGTGATCAAGGTGGTAAGCCTCAATGCATTTGAAAAGATACAAATTATTCCTCATTTTAAAAACCTCAAATATGGGCTGAAAATAAGGTCATGGGTGCTCAGTGGAGAGTTGTAATCCTTTTCTGCCGTAGCCATCATTACGATCACTAAACGCATCGCCTGATCTGAGTGGTGTTTACTCTGTATTTGTCAACCATGGAGATGTGTGACGTACAGGTACGGCAACACCACTTAGACAAACTGCACGTAGAACTACACAAACACAGTTTATCGTCTTGATATGTAGAGGAGCCCAAAGCATTTTTGTCTTTCAAATGTTTTGGAGTAAAAGTTATAAGTGCCCCCCAAAATGTTTACAGACGGGACAATTTATTCTGACAATCCAGAGGGATACTTGGTTATGTGAGTCCATAAGGAGTTTCTGATTATGTATGAAAAAAAAACATTAATTTAGATTAAAGCTGGGGTTGGTAGTCTCGGAAAACCAGCATGAATTTGAATGTAGCATTTCCTCATGAATCCATCTAACCCCTCCCTTCCTCCCTCGGAGCTCCTCCAAAACGACGCCCCCCCCGCTCACATGCACGAGCGCCTCTGATTCTCGACCATATGATCGTGACTGATTCAAAACCGGTCCTCACCAAAACATTATCATAGTGAAAGTTAAAAACACAAACAAACATGGCTGCTGTTAGTACTCACAACTATCATGCTAGCATTATCCAGTTGTACCGGTGACACGATATCAGGAGAAAAGTTATAACACATATATAATACTGTAACAGCTCTACTGTTTGTTAAACGTGTTCAGTGTAGATGTTCTTAATTCCTACAGTGTTGACGGTCAGTGAAGGCATCAGGAGAGGTGTAGAGTGTGCGAGTGGGAGAGAGCAGAGGAGAAGTTTTTCATTCATTCAAACTTTGATTGTTGCTTTGTTGGTTGGCGTGATCACGGCCGACAGTGACCGGTTATTAAAGATCAACGTGTTCACGAATCGGCTCGTCATCACTACAGCGTCCGGACGGACGCTACAATAAATATATATTTTCTGTAGGACTTACTGAACGTCATTAATTATTCTGCTTGTTGGTGAGAGCTTTTTAGACTCTGATCTGGACTACAGTCCTGAGCAAAGCACCTCATCAGGTCAGAGGGGACAGGCCCAAGGACGAGCGAGAGGGGCAGTAAATAGAGTCAGGGGAAGTAGAGGCAGGAGACGGGGACTCGGAGGAGTGCACGCCGGGGAAATGTACGCGCAGGAGGAGGGCAGAACGGCTGGACGGGATTTGATTGGTTTAAAATTTGGGGAGCCAAAAATCAGTGATTGGTTGGTGTTTTCCCAGGTTTACTCCGGCTGTAGATATCAGCTTTTTTTCACTCTTTTTTAGGAACACATCATGTAATGATTGGCATCAGGACATAAAGATCATTTTAACCAGTATGACAAAAAGTGTATCTAAATCTGATTACCAACCCCAGCTTTAACAGTGCTTCCTTTTTGTGACTTCGAAAAACCAACATGGCCATCCTCAACAAGACAATATTTGTATTGTGATTTTTAAAGCCTGTAGCCAATGCGAGGAGGTAGGTGGTAGATGACTAGATTTACTCCACGCTGAAGAAAGCCTTTTTTCGTACTTTTTCCTCACTAAAAGACTGCATGAAGATTTTTTTGTCAGAACTACGGATGTACATTTTAAGTATTTTACGTGATCGATTTTTGGAAATGTTAACAATCAATTATTGATTAATCAATAAAAAAAAACATAATTATTCTTATGTCAAAAACAATGCTCAATACATTTTTTCCCCCTAGATTATATTGAATACAGCAACAAAATGTATATAACTGACGGTATTGAATACGGGTAGCATGTTTAACACTGATTATCAATGATCAGGCTCATATACATATTCTCCGTTGACATAGTCTTATAATGTGAAGCCTCATAATACTAACAGAAAAGAACTTCAGACTCACAGCGTCCAGTTTTCTGCCTACTCGTTCTTATTGAGAAAAATTAGCACGTGTATTCGATCAGGTGCCAGCTGGGAGCTCAACCGGGTCAGAATCAGTCCAGCTGCAGAAAAGCTCAGACGGCTCTGATGTTGCTGGTCTGAAGACATAGTGTACTAGCAATTCGCACCAGTCTGTTGGCTTTGTATCCAAAGGTTGAAATGTCCTGTTTAAAGTTGTCAACCTTTGTGTCAGTGTCGTTGTTGGCAGCAGTTGCGCATTGATCCTGATTATAAAGCGCTCATGGAGACCTGACGCACAGCCGCCAGCTGCCAGCTGCCAGCTGAGCGTCTCTGCTGACAGCTGATTTACATCCAAACATGCTTTAAACTTAAAAAACCTCCCTGATAGCTGAATGTAATATGAGACCACATGATGTTTGTTCCATGTGATGGAAAATTGAAAACAAAAATGCGTGAAGTAATTTCTTAACAATCAATTAATTGATAATCGACTAATTGTGTACATCCCTAGTCAGAACACAAGAACTTATACATCTATGGGATGAAATCAGGAAAGATGTAAGAGGTAGTGTGTTGCCCACAGGGAGTGTCACAGTTGAAACAGAGAGTTCCTCACAGGAGCTTTAAGTTTTGACACAGTTTTGATAACTGATTAGCTTCAATTCGAGACTGCTAATGCTAGCATTCAACCAGTTCCTGGCAAACACAATGTAAGCTCACAATCCAAGCCTTTCTTGAGGTATTTGGTTACTGCATCAAACAGTATGTTATTCTGAAGCCACTCTCTAGTTTGTAAGTTTATGTTGTACTGCTCGTAGTTAGCTCGTAGCTTGCAGGACATTATAACAGCATTTGAGCTAACCACCCTGAGGTCAGGAGTAAAAGGGCTGCTGTTTGAATCAACTTCACTGAAGCTGTACTGGCAGCATATGGTGGCCCATCATGTCAGACACTTTCTAATGTTTTTTTTTTGTCCTGTATCAACCACAGACTTTAACGTTTTTTCTCCCGTGTTTCAGTTCATGTAGATGCACGGTAGCAGCTTAATGGCTCACATATTTCTACCTTTTGTATGCACAAACACTTATTGTGAAGGAAGATAAATTTATATTCACTTGAAACAAAAACATTTTTAAAACCTGAGATTTGTTAGATTCCCTTTACATTAGAAGTAGGTACCCTTAAGTGACTTTGATTTAAAGGGAAAGTTCACTCAAATTGTTGAAATGAGCTTCGAGGTCTAGCCATGGGGATAGGTTTTTATGGGCCTACTTTTTGGAGTTAAAAGAATGCAAATAAATAATAATAATAATGTGTGGTGCTCAACACAATGAAATCTGGTATTTTAAGAATATCTATAGACTTTTCTCCTCAGAGTGTGTAAACCTGCCATTTTTATTACACCTATATTTGATCAGCCAAATATTCTCGGTGAAATCTGTTTACAGTCAGAGTGCCGGTCATCCAGAGGGGTGAGGACATTGCTGCTGGAAAGGTTTTTTTTTTTAAATTGAGAGCACCATAATTAATACTGCATTCCTGTCCATTATATTGGGATGAGGGTAGAAACCTTACACATGTTCAATAAAAGTGGTTGAAAACTCCAGAGAAAAACATTAAATGAATGAATTACAGTAAGCAGCATGTCAGATTTACGTCTGGATCTGAGGTCATGTAAGACTCTTTTACACGTATTACTGCAGTATCAGCTGAAAAATACTGCATCAACATAATAAACAACTGTATGTATAGCCTTGTGTTCACATTCACCTTTTGCATTCCAGTTTCAGTTTACCTGTAAAACATTTTCATGTGAACAGCAAACTGATGAAGGTTCCTATCTGCTCCTTTTTTCTATTGCTTGAAAAATCTGAACCATGCCATCATTTTTTTCCACAAAGATTAGAAATCAGTTTGTGTCATTTCTTGTGTACAGCCAACGCACAAAGATGTTTTTTTTTTTATGTTCTTTCATATTTGAATGTTGTCAAATGTATATTTACCATGTAATTTGTGCGCCCATTGTATGTATTTATTACCTCAGTATCTGTTTTCCTCACTGCACAGCACTTTGCCAGTCCAGTTTTCAAACGTGCTAAAAAATAAAGGAACTCCCACAATGTGACACTTTTATTAATGCTGTTATTAAAGTGTAATCAAGCCAAAACTGCAATGCAGAGCTGTTTTTGCTCCAGAAAACACTTCTTGATTAGTATTTGTAATTGTAGGGTTAACCCCTGTCAGTTTCAAACCCCATGAATTCAAATTCACTCTTAGCAAAAACAAACATCATAAATACATTACTTTCTGCAGACTGTCACTGAGCATATGATTAGCTGTTTATTGAAAGTGTGTAATCAGGCACCAGAACAAATCAAAACCCTTAATATTCCCAAAAAAAAAGTCCTCTAAGTAGTTTAACTTTAAGATTTTACAGTTCCTAAATGAGTGGATAATTACCATGCACTACATTCAAAGCTTGTTTTCTAATGTCAGTAGACAATGACAATGAAGTCACAGCATTGTTTTAGCTGTCTATATTTATCTTTGGGGCAGCTGTGGCTCAGTAGTAGAGTTGGTGGTTTGATCCCAGCTCCCTCAGTCCACACATTAAAGGGTTTTTTGGGGTGAGACATTGAACCCCAAATTGCTCCCAATGCCAAAGCCAGCAGTATTCATGTGTTTGAATTGGATTAGTAAACACTGATGGTTACTTAGTTTATCATTCTCTGTCATCAGCATGTGAATGTGGATGTGACAGAGGCTTAAAAGTGTTTTGAGTGGACTAGAAAAGCTGTATATAAATACAGTTAATTTACTATTTTGTTTTCTTTTTTTTTAAAGTTATATTTTCATGCTTATCTGCCTTTATTTAGAGGAGATCAGAGTGAGTAGAGTAGGAAACCGTGAAAGAGAATGGAGAGTGACATTTCAGAAAATGGGCAAAATCCTAAACATAATCTACCACATGGCACATAATGTCCCCTAACACCCAAGCAAGATAAAAAGATGGGTACAGATGAGCAGTGAGAGCCGATGTATCACTGAGGTCATGAACTGGGCAACTACCTTCACCAGTGTTTTGTTGGTTTAGGCTGAAAAAACAAGTCAAGTCTGTGTAAAATCTATAGCTTCAAGAGGAAAGGCCCTCATGTAAAACTGGACACATTTCTTGGACAGTGCTGCCCTCTAGTGGTAGTACATTGATAGTACATACTAAAGTGATATTTCAGTTTTTTTTGAAGTGTGGTTGTGTGAGTTATAAATCCCTTGTAATCAATGCGCTGCAGGCTGAAGAGCATGTCTGTGTTGCGGATGTAAATAGTGCAAAAACGAACAAACTTGCTGGCGGCAAATTAAAGTGCTGAAAAAAATCCAAGTGGAGCGCACAACTAAACAGAAGTGAGTGCTCTGGTTGGAATCTTTCAAAATTTGCTAAATCACGTGGCAGAAATGACACGGTCTGCAGAAACACTTCTCCCTGCAGTTTCTCATTGCAGGGGCCGAGCTGAGCAGCATCTGTTGTGGCCCCTACAATTACTAGTGATTTAGAACTCATACAGCCCCACTTCAAAAAAACTGAAATATTCCTTTAAATTTGTGAGTTGTTTTTTTTCTTGCTTCTAATTATACACTGCTCAAACTGGAACAAAATACTGAGTTTTGCTACTTTGTATTGATAATAGATAAATTCGTCTCCATTCTGCAATTCCATTGAGCATGAGGCTGAGAACTTCAGACACAAGACCAGCCAGACATATTACACCATAGTTCAACGTAAAAAAAGCTGAAAATGTGTCTTTTAAAGTGAGTTTTATGTTTTAGTTTTTATTTTGTTTCATCACAGAAAACGTCTCGAACCTTCCTGTTATGGATTTTTACATGTCTGGGCTATAATTCCCTTGGTAGTTTTGAATTCATTTATGACAAAGGGCTTCATTATATGATATCAATGTAGGTACCATAACACCTGTGTTGATTATTATTTGTCATGTTGCACTCTTTATGGGTGAACTATCACTTCTGGTAGTTTTCACCTGTCTGTGGTTTCACATAATTCACCTGTTCAGTTGAGAGGAGGGATTGAGAAAAATAAAGTGAGCAGGGCTTGGATATTTTCTGTTTGCAGTCACATCCCTTTGTTCATATTTTATCACAATCCACTCTCAATCTTTAATTTAATGAATAGTTAAATGCATCTTGACTTCTGTGTAATTGTGTAATAACACATCACGGTTCGGAGCACACTAAGTCTCTTCATTCTCATTCATAGCCGCTTCAGTTATCTTAGCTTTAACTTTGTTTGGATTTATGTTATGGATGTTTGGTGAGCTAACTCCACTGACGAGCTGTTACAAACATCTGTAGCAAATAAGTCTAATTCATTAAGCCCAAAAATGCTCTTATATCTCTTTCAAACTGCATTCAAGTGCCAAAGACTCTTCTTCTTTAAGCCTGAAGATTGTTTTTATTCCAGTGACCTATTTTACATGTTATGTACGATTCCCTGTAAACTGATTCCTTATGCAGATGACGCACAGTTGTACTTGTTCTATACAAAGCTGTCTTTTTTTAAACTACAAGCAGGATTTACAGAAATGTTCTGCAGTCGAACACAAGCAAAACAGAGATCATTTCATTAGACCAGAGATGACAAAACAAACACTGCCATCTGGTGGTCTGCTTTTAGATCAAATCAAATCTGCTGCAAAGACTGTGTGTCTGGTTGGATAGTGAATTCACTTTGGAGCAGCACACATCAAAGCTTGCACAGTCATGTTTGTATCATCTTGGATTTTTTTCTAAATATGTTCTATTTTAACTATTTTGATTTGATCGGATATCGATTACTATGACAGCCTTCCAGTTTGTCTATTCCAGAAATCTGTTGATCGACTCCAGACAGGACAGAACTCAGCTATCAGGCATTAACCACAAGCAAAAAGTATGATCACATCAGTCCTATTGCAGCCACATTGACTGTATCTCAGATGATCACTGCCTTGATGCTTCCACCAGTGTGAAATGTAAAGTCAAAATTCTGCCTTTATGGGTGCTGACATATTGCACTAGTGCAGCCAAGCTGTGCACAGAAGTGACCTGGCTGGTGGAACCCCAAGACCCTTGACCTAACCAAGTTTTTTGTTGCTGTTCCTCCTCTACGCTGCTTATCCAGCACAGAACACTGCAATAGCCCTCATTTGTCAACAGAGCTGTTTATCAATAATCTTTTTGAAACTCCTCAGAAATGTGAACACTTGGACATAAAGTATAATGATAACAAAAATCTATAATGTTTAATGTTATAGTTTGACATGTTCCACTTTTAACATGACAGAGGAAGGTTTATAACCTATACTGCAGTCAGTCAGTAGGGGGAGCTCTACATGTTTTGGCTTCACAATCTGTGCACTTGTGACCAGGGTTGCCAGGCCTGCAGTTTTCCCTCATAATTAGGCTACTTTATAGGTGATGTCACATAAAGATTTTTTTAATCTGCTGGTTAAGTGAACCCATTATTGATGTCAAGTAAAAGCAAAATAAGAATCCATCCAAAAAAACATTTCTTTTTTGTTGTCCAGCAGGGAGGAAGAGGAAAAGGAAAGACAAATAATCACAGGGATTAGTTACATGTGCTGTACTATATAGCCATTTAATAACTTGAGCAATTTAGGATTAAACAACTGTGCAGAGAAAGCTGCTCTCAGTGCTGATTTACTGATCATTTAAGGTCTGCATACCAGCAATGAGATGCCATGTTATTTTGTAAATATTGCAATCTGTTGGACAATGATAGCAATACTATTGTTCTTTAAAGGCAGTATATATCGCGTGGCAGAGGTTATTTGCTGCTTGTGTCACACAGACCTGGCAACCCTGCTTGTGACTTTTATTGTATTATGCAGTCTATGCTCATTACACTAGCTCCTTGTATCTTTGAGAAATTATTTTAAGACTTTATCGATCACTTTCAAGGCTCTCAATGACCTTTCTTCTGGCTACATTTCAGACGGGTTAGTACTGTACGAGCTGACACATGCATTGAGATCCTCAGGCAGAGGTCGTCTGCGTGTGTGTTCCAAACACCAGACTGAAAACTGAAACTGTGGAAAGATCTGCTCGAGGAGCGGAGGTCAGCTGAGTCAGTGATCTCTTTAAATCCTTTTGTAAGGCATACTTTAGTCGGAGAACTATTCCTGATTTTAACTGAATCTTAATTCTATTTTATCAAATTTTATTTTTAGAGAATCTGATGTCCTTTTGAGTTCTTTTGAAGGTCTTTTGATATATTAGTCATTTCTTAAACACTGCTGTGCTCATGATTTAAGACCTGCATGTTTATGTAGCAGCCCTTGTGAAACACTGTAACTTGGGTTTTGAAAGGTGCTCTCTAAATGAAGTTGGTTATCATCGTGATTGTATTTCACTACTTGTGGTCAGTCTATTTTACCCTCGCTGCTTTATGCCCACAGTATGTTCAGCCCAGGATTCACAGATCAAAACAAACCCACTCTGCATTACACACAGAGCACACATCATCAGAGCAGACTTGATTGTGACGATTGTGCCATTTGGCTCCCTGGCTCAGGGCTGGGAGGAACAAACACATGTCGTGATAGCTCCGGCTGAGCAGCAGAGAGAGGATGCCTGACCTTAAGCCGGCCTGACACTGGGGTTGTTAGAAGTCCGCCATCAGGTGGACGCAGAAAACACACCGCCTACAGTCCAGCCTTCATTACTTCCTTGGAATCAAGCGATGGCCTTAGCACTCGTCACAAACACTTAGCGTGCACTTTTCCCCTCACAGGACTGCACTGCCAGCCAAATGTGTACCCAGTGGTCATCAGAGAACCAATGGTCATGAGGCCGTGCTGCATCCTGGGGACAGAGCTAACATGATGTCAGTTTAAAAAGGTTGACTGGCTCCTCAATCTGTGCATCTCTTGTTTTTACAGAGCATGCAGTTTGACACATCAGCCGAGGAGACAAGTTATTGCTTTAACGACCTGCTGTGCATTCTGGGTTTGTGGTTCGATGTGTGCTGCCTGCTTCGTCCTTGGCAGACAACATATTTTTAATAAATGAGGGTGTTTGTGAAGGATAATAAGCAACAATAACTATCAATGCTACACTGAGGAAACATTCATTTGAATCTGTTCTTTTGTGGCCATTGTATAGTCTTCCTTGTGTTTCTGGTGATGAGACATTTATTTGGTGTAAGTGTGTCTGTGCTGGGAATTTTCTTATCCGTATGTGGCCTGTTACTCCTCTGATGCCCTCAAGGAAAGCGGCAGATCTTCAGCGACAGCACTTTGTGAGCACTTGCACAGCTGATGAGCTGTAATTATGTTTTAATTATTTCTGTAGGGCATCATTCTCTCCCGACGTGAACCCCCCCCTCCTCCTACCCTTGCTTGCAAATGAAGACATTGGGTATTTTGAAAACATTTGGTGATGAAACACTCGTCGGAGAAGTCCACTAATTACTGCATAGCCTTGTGTCAGCGCCCATAGACGGTCGCTTTGATGTCTGCTGCCCAAGATGATAATCAAGGGCACAGATCGCATGTGATTGGCTGTAATTGGGACAAGTTGTTTAAAAAAAGGGCACCACATGACTTTGACGGCTGCTCCGAGACACTAACCCCACCCCACCCTGTCCTGTGCCCACGGGTGAGGAAGCCTTGTCACTTATTAAGGAGGCTGTTGCCATGAAGTGACAGATGTCCTGATGTGATCTGTCTGCATCTTTGGCCTCCATCTGTCTTGTTAGTACAAATAGTTACGGATGGTGTGAGGAGAGAGAGCTGTTGTTCTTTCATATATGTTAAACGCATTGGAAGCTCTTGTTTCTGGGAGCTGAAACTAGCTCCCCTGGCAATCCTTCCATAACAATCTCTCAGCTCTTCTGTTTCAAGGTTTCTCTTCTCTCTCCTCCACCACTTCTGCAGGCCCTGATGTTTCGGGTTCAGTGCCACTGAACCATATCTGAATCTCCATTTTTTGCTCTGCTTTGCTCCCTGCTTGGCAAGAGAAAGATTAGGGGCTCGGGTCCTGAGGTGCGTCTCCCACCCTCTCTCTGGTCCTCACACCCTCCCTCTCTTCACCCATCCTCAGAGATTCAAATCCTTTTAGCTTCTTCCTCAGGTAAAATTGCCAAGGACCTTGTGAGCCCTAGGTTCCCCTGGAGGTAAAATCTATAATGGAGTTTTGATTTGGGCAAGAACAGCCTTGAAAATGGACTTCTTTAACCAGGTAGCTGCCTCGCAGAAGGTCAACAGTACTCCGGGTGGACACAACATGCCACAACTGTGTTAGAAAAAGGCAGAACAAAGGAACAGTTTTATTCCAAAGGAAAGTGACCTGTAGACACTGTGGTAAATAAAAAATCGGAGTGATGCGTTGCTCTTTTGAATTTCTCAAACTGAATTATTCAGCAACACTTACAATATCAGCATCAGGTGGACCCTGACTGCAGAATAGTCCCTGTTTTAATCCTCATGTACATAATTCATTTCTGGCTATTTGTGATATGAAATGCCAAAATGAGTCTTCTAATTACTCCAAATGAATGTAAATGACAAGAAACAGTTAGGACTTAACAGTGGGTCTTTCATTAGTTGCCACCCTGACTGAAAGATAGAGGGCACCAAAGCCTCAGTTTTGGAAGAAATACTGAAGAGACAGCAGCACAGAGGACCTGGAGTGCTTTGTGTATTTAGAGTAAAGTGTGTTTCCTCATTTTTTTCAACATCTCACCACGAGTAAGAGAGCTGCGGATCGGTAAAGCTTCCAGATGTATTTTATATTTGAAAGAAATAATTACATGACATTAGACGAAACATAGCCCAACCAAAAACAGGAAGTAATCCATTGCATCCAGGATACTGAGGGTGACTAGAATGACTGTTTTCTTTAAAATAATGATAATTGTAAAACACAAGCTGTCATTATTTGCACTATAACTGTTGTATCATTCACATTTTTGGCATTCAGATTTGGTTTTTAAATTTCATGTAAAGGTGTTGTTTCATTCAGGTTCATTTATTTGCTTAGACAGGAAATTAGGGATAGAAAATAGAGATATTATAAAAAGTAAAACCTAATCTGTAGCTGGAGAAGAGAGGGCCCAAACACTATAAGCAGATTATATTAAAACATATGTTTGCCAGTGCGATTCAGTAATGACAAAATTAACCTACAGTCGGCTTCATTATAGCACCAGATGTTTTATGCTGCTTGACGGGTGACAGAGTTTGAGAATTAGACATTTCACACAAATATGCCTCATTACCACTTTATTGATGTACCCTCTGCTGAATCTCAATTATTCATCAGCCACCCATAAAAAAAACAGTTTGCTCTGCCTCAGTTTATGCTCTGAATCATAACAGAAATCACATCCGTGCTGCAGCTATAATCTTAGTTAATCAGCATCATTTAATGCACTTAGCAGCAGTGTTTCAAATTCTAATGAAACACTTGTGCAGAAAGCATTCCCCGTCTGCCCTAGTTCTCATCGATGGTGGGTTTGTCAAAATGATGCAATTGGTCATTACCTCACATCAGACGCCTTGGAGACATAATTCTGCCTGACAGTTGGATTGGAGCTTTGACAGCCTCAAACTTGTTGAGTTTTCTCTAAATACTTGCCATTGCAATGAGTTAAACATCCCCCGGAGGCAGCGCAGAGTTTTCCTTTTGAACAAACACCCGAGGGACGCCAAGCTGGGACTGCACGAGGAACTGGAGGTCTTACGGAGAGGGCTGTTTGGGTTTATCTAATGCTACAATGGGTAATTTCTTCTGCCACTGCAGAGGGAGGGGAATAAAAGAGGGATGAAAAGAGAGAAGAGAGTATGTTTAAGAGAGAATCTTTATCTGGGCTTAATATCCCATGCTCAAGCAGAGTGGAGGATTTTTTTGTTGTACAGATCTCTTTTGTCAGATCCTACCTACCCATGGAAGACCCAGGGGCACTCTAAGAACATACGCATCACCTAGATTTGCCTTCCAGCCCACTTCTCTCCAGCGATTGCACCCTCTCCCCGCTGGCTTCTTTGTGTAGAAGAGACAGCGAGCATTTTAGAAATCAAATCTCAGTTTGTCGGAGTAAAACTGGAGCAGACTTCAATTTGAATAGATTTATCTCTACATAATTGTTCTGAGCACATACATGTGAGAAACCCCTCTTCTTCTGTGCTTTGCTATGTTGTGATGCAAAATGGAGCTGAATGGGAGCCACTGTGAGTAATACTTTGTCTCTTCCTAGCTGCACCATTGAGAACCCTTTCATGACAGCAGCTGTAATCCACCACTAAACTCGTCAACTACTGATGCTTTGTCTCGGGTCTTTGCATCTTGTCTTGATGCACAAACTAGCATCTGTTAACTCACTTCCGAAAAAAGTGGATTACCTTAAACGGGCAGGTTAGGCCTCTGCCGAGCAGAAACCTCTCAGTTTAAATGATATTACAGCTGACATTAATGCATCTCTCTGATGGGTAACACCGCTCTCCAGAACATGGAGGTAGTCTCTGGCACCACCCATTGGTTTCTTGAGCGTTGTTTTAAACCTCTTCATTGCTGGGCGCCAAATGGACATGCTGACTCAGCCTAACCTTCATTAGACCCACAAACAGGCAAAGAGGTGCAGCTGAGGTGGGCTATTAGCCTCCTGCCTAACAGCTACAACATGCCCATGTCCATTATCCCAGCTGTGCTCTTAATTATGCAAATGTATGTTAACTGTAACCCTTGATATTTATTATATTAACTGATGCAAGATAAAAAATAATCAATGCCCTACAGTGTATATGGGTAAATGCATAATCTACATACCTGAAGCTATTTTTTTGTACAAGGCTGTAAACATGTTTTATTTTGCTGTAAAAAAAAAAGGACAGTTAAGCATGGAGCTTAATAGGGCTTCCTTGGCTTTTGGAGACAGCCTCAAGTGGACGCTCAAGGAACTGCAGTTGTTGCACTTAATTCATTTCCCAATGCCAGAAATTCATCAGCTGAACTCAACCTTTGGCCTTGCTTGTATTTTTCATGTCTTTTTGAGATGATCTTGCAAATACCCAACACACATTAAAGCTTGTTGTGCAGTTTATTAAACTAAGGTATTCTGAGAAGTCTGCACTTCAGATTTTTTGGTGAGCAAAGATTGATGGTGTTGTTTATCTGTTAAATATGCCTAGCTTGTTAGCTTGTTCGGTGTGTATCTATCTGTGGAGGCCTGTGCATTAGAGTCATGATTGTAGCTGAAGTATACCAGCAAAGGAGATGGCAGGCTACGGTGATGAGATGACTGCTTATTTTAAGATGCCTCATTCATTTTTCTTGCTCTCTCACTTAGTGTTGACAAAAACATGGTCCCCTTTGACTCTAGGAAACCAACATGGTGATGCTAAAAAAGTACTTGGAGAAGATGACACTCTTAAATTGCTTGACCCATCCAGGGTCCCAAATCACCTACTCATGTGGACTTGATCTTTGTATCAGGGGTCATAAAGAGCAGTGTAATGAAGCCACCCCTGGGTTTACACTGGAGTTCATTCAAAGGCCTGTGCACATCATGCAGATGTTTAAAGATTTGTTTTTTAATGAAAATTATTGGCTTTATGGCTTAAATTTTCATGTGATCAAATCCATGGCCTCTGTTGTCTGAAATCTGTGTTTCCTTCAATTGTCCTTCACTGTTACCAGACTCTGAAGCTCTATTTGTCTCTTAATGCCCCTCTATGACAGAGTCTGGTTGGTCTCTGAAGGCCGAGCCACTTTGCAAGGGAGAATTCATGCAGGTACAGCAGTCATCATTGTCAAAAAGGAGTGCACAACACTGCTGGGACAAAGGAAGGTGCCGATGAAAACACGAGGTGAGTGGAACAGGCTGAGGTGGAGATAGGAGGAGGGGTTAGGGGGGAGTTGAAGAGAGTCCCAAAGCTCCCTGCCAGTGATGACCAGAGTGTCCATCAGCGAGGTCTCACGGGTGCCCGCGGAAACAGCAGTGCTGGCAGAACTAAAAAACACCCAACCTGGGAAAGTGCTTTTTCTCCCGCCAGACGGCGAGTGATGGATTGGGCCGGCCAGTGCACACAATGCATTTGTGAAGAGATAGAGAACAGGGGGGGTTGTAGGGGGGGCAAGGTCTGTCAGAAAAACACTTCCACTTTACTCCTAGAATGCACTAAAATATTTAGGAGTTCGATATTTATTTCATTATTTCACACATTGGATGTGAGAATGGACATACACACAAATGGAAGCATACAACAAAAGGTTTAAAGTCACACACTGCGATGTACAATGCACTGAAGTGCTTGAAGAAAAGGCAAAGAAAGGCCTGTGTGAATAATTCATCAGAGCTGCCATTTTTTAAAGAGCTGAATCGGAAATTAACTATGATTAAACTATTCCAATGACAACTAAAGGGCCTTGGAAAGTTGGGAGTAGATTACCAGTTTGGCTGCATTGAGCTTTTCTGCCTGAATGATGGAAATGCTGCTACAGAGAGGTACGCTCCAACCACACCTGCCAACCTCAAGAGTCAACAGTATTGATTCAACCGCTGCATCCTCTCAAATCCATCTCCATTTCCTTTGAAGGCGAAAATCATCCTTGATATCTGCCAACAGCTTACTTACTTAGGGATTTCTTCCTATCCATCTAGGTTCTATTAATTAATGCATGCTTTTCTTAAATTAGCCCTCTGAGGAGCTATAACTCAAATTCCTGTGTTTATGAAAGTAATAGGTTGGGAAAAAAACTGCTAAACTGAAATAATTATGCAGTGCAACACTTTGCTTTGAGAATAAACTGCAAGAAACCTGATGAAATATGAATGTGCATTGGGTGCAAAAGTGGTTAAATATTTACAATCCTGTGTTAGTCCACAACCCCAGTAAAGATGCTAGTCAACTGCAATAATTGCTTTACTGCAAAACTTTGCACTTGATTCATCGATTCACAGGGTGTTGTACAACTTCAGAGCACTTTTCTTTTTTTAAATGTACACCCATTAAAAATATATATTTCTGAAACTGCTGGTTCACCCGATACAATCCTGTACAAGCACCATTTTTCTACCTAATATAATCAGGCAGGTAGATGCATCAGCCCATAGTGTAGTAAAGAGAGGGCACATTGCAGGAAGATGTGGAGGGAGCCCCCTGAGGGACTGATCTTATATCAGGAGACTGTATATTTCTACGCTAAAGAGGCTATTCAAACCCACCAAAGCTTGAATTATTAAAGACACTGTATGTTTTTCAAAGCCTTGATTTAGCTTTTTTTTAAGGGTGGGATGTGTGCTGTGTTGGTAGTGCTGTGTTGTGGCCAGGGGTTGGGGATAGTAGGGAGGGAAAGGAGAAGAAGGGGGGGGATGATGGGGGGAGTTGTGGGCTATCAGACGCTGGATTGTTTCTGTTTCACCCCTCCCTTCTCCAGCCGCGTCTGCTAAAATGGCCTTTAACTTTCTAAGCATGCTTTTACTGCCTTTGAAGAGTTATTTTTGTTGATGAAAAGGATACGCCGCCTCGGCTAAAGTGAACCCCGGCTATTCACAAGGTTGTTTAATACTTTCCCCTCAGTTTGGCTTATAAATTTATTATCAGTAAAGTGAACCAGTGGTCTCACGCCGTAGTACAGACTGCTAGCTAAGTGGCTAAGGTTGAGTGAGTAAGCAAAGGACACAGTGAGAGAGACAGAGAGAGAGAGAGACAGGCGGGAAACCACTCGGAGTGAACCAATGAAAGAAAAGGTTTAACAGCGGTTGATCCCGTTCTGGAGTGGAGGAGTGTGTACTCAAGGTTTTAAGACATTAAAAGTCTTAAATTGGCTCTATCGATGACTCTCTTGATTCCTAGATACAGTACAGAGGCCTCACTTGTTAACAACTTGTATGTTAATGACTTGTATTAGAACTGATCAATCCACTTTGGATGCAAGCGTTTCCCATGGCTTTGAAGTGAAGGCATTGATTGGTGAGAATATAACAGAATTAAACAATCGGTCCTGCTAAGTGCTGAGTGGAGCCGCCTGTTAGAGTAAGCCTGCTTCCCTTTCTATTATTAGATCAGGAAACATCCTGATAGTACAACACAGATTAACGTATTGACATTGCACTGAAATATCTGGCAGGAGGGATTGGGTTAAGGTCACTGCTCTGTGCAGGCAAGTCAACTTCTTCCCAGAACAAATCTTGGTATTGGACAACCTTGCAAAACCCTGGATTACTCCAGATGAAAATGAGTTTAAAGTATTCTCCTTTCATAATATCTGCAGATAGAGGAAAGTGGAGAGGATAAACATGGTCCTTCATAGACCCTTTGATTAAGGTTAGCCAAAGACATGCATTGGCATTGATTGTTAGCGTAAGCCATACATTTTAATATGATAAATTGTTCAGTACAACAACTCTTAATGGTGCTCAGCTGGTACCAAAACTTAAAAAAATATCTATAATGACCTGGCTTTTTGTTCAAGAATAAACACTGTTTCTTATAAACTTTGTTTGTATACCACTGAACTGATCTCCCATCATATTGTTGCAATATTATGCTTGTCTGATTTTGCAACCAGATGTCTGAGGTGGATGGTGGGCAAAGAATATACTAGACAAACACAAACTTAAAATTACTTTAATATAATGGGTTGATGCAGACTTATGTAACCCCTGTCAACCTGAATAAATATAATAGCAATATACCGGACAGTTGCTTTAAATGTAATGATGCTCATGGAACTTTAATAGATTGTATTTGGGAGTGTGACGAAGTAGGAACATCTAGAGAGAGATGATCCATAAAGTCAGTACTATTTTGCCAGTAAACATTCCAGTAGACTCCAAGATGATCTTGTTACACATGTATCCGACTGGTCTTCATTTGAGAACCAAGCAATGCAAGTTTATTGATTTTGCTATACTGCAAGCAAAACAAACATTGGCCTTTAACTGGAAGAAAACTGATACACCTACAATTGGTGCTTGGATTAGAAATATGGCACAATGTATGTCAATGGAGAGAATAACTTAGACCTTCAAAACACAAATGAGCAGTTTATGAAGGAATCTGGAAACCATTTAATGATTATATGAAGAGTGGAGATATAGGAGGGTTTTTACAGGCTGAAAACCCAGAATGAACTTATATGGACTTGTGGTAGATCCCAGAAAAAGGATGAGGACACTGAGAACTGGTGTAACCAAATTTTTTGTATATGTGGATGTATATTTTACTCTATTCAAGGTACCTTTGAATGTAGGCGCAGATATTACACCCCTGCAATCTTCCACGGATGTTCAGGGGCTGCTCGCTGATGGATGTGTTTTGAGCTTTGCAATCATTTGGCGTTAAAACTCAACAATTGGCTAAAGCAATGACTTTCAATACCAGTAACTCTACTTAGAATTTCAGGGATTTTTCAAGAAGTCTTTCAGGGGTGACTCTTTTGGAAAAGAGCCACTCATGTCACCGCAGGTTAGGCTGCGTGGACAAGCTGGGATGTTTCGCAACCACATTGCCCATGTACTCTGCTCGGGCGCAGCGGGACCAAGGTCTCGCTCCTCTGGTTCTTTTCCTCCTGGTCGGGGGAAGTCCAGCACATTTACAGTGATGCTCAATGCATTAATGTTGATTAATGTGCATTGTCCCAACTCAATAAATAAATAAATGAAATTTAAATGTAATAGAGATTCTGTCTTGTGTACTTAACAGACTTTGAGAGGGAGATAACTGTGGGTGGGAAGGGGAGTTTTGTTTGTTTGGGAGAAAATAACCAAAAATGAATTTTGTATTGTACAACATGATCATGTAATATTGATGTCTGTATAATGCACAATGTATATGGAGAAGTCAATTAAGACATTGTTTAAAAAAAAAAAAAAAAGAAAAAGAATGTACCAGACGGGTAAACAAGACTCCTGAGTTAGCATCCACACTCTGGTCTACAGTGTTTTGTGGGCAACTAAAAACAATTTGTATAGGATTAGGAAAAGAGTTTGAACTTTGGGAATAATTGTGAAATAATATATGTTTCAATTCACTTCAGATTTTTCCATATCAACCATAATTGTGAGAAAACTGAATCCTTCTGTTTTCACTATATGAGTACAAAGAAGAGGGTGCATTTAAAAAGAGTACAAATGAAAGTTACATCTTACTAAGTTCACAACACTATCACATTCCAGGTACAAATGTCAACACTGTTTCTTCATGAATATCCTAATTCTAATAGCACACGTAATAAGGTTGGCATTAGTTAACCTGTTATATATTTCCTGTTGCAAGTAAATCGTACGCTGATGTCGTTTCATGGAAACTGGGCTGCAAGGGCATTGTCAAGGTAAAAGTTACACAGAGGGCCTTCTGCAAACTGTTGTACAATGTGTAATGACAATTAAGGTTTTCTATTCTACTTTTATACAAAGACAATTGTTGTGCTTCCCTGGAACAGAACAGATTCATCACATTTTCACATGCATTCATTTGCACACACATTCATCTGTTATCCTTACAAAAGGAAATAGATAAGAGAAAATAAACAGATCAGGAGAGTGCATTCAGTGTAGTTCTCGGTGCAGAAGCAACTTGTGTATTATTATACCTTACAGTATAATATTGTTGCACAGTAAAAGTTATTGCACAATGAAATGAAAAACAAAGCTTCAGAAAAAGCTAAAAAACATGAATACAGTATGGTCCACATGGAAAATGCTACATTCGTTTAGCTTAGTAAATACAGATAAATGCATTTTAGATTCTTTAATTCAGTACACTGGTGTAAAATAGTTTGTTACACTTTATATGAAATAGGTTTGCTTTGGATTTTGGTATAGTGCCTCCTGGAGGAAAATGCACCAACCGCCACCGAAACAGACACAATCAGAGAAGAGCTAGAAGGAGAGTAAAAGATGGACAATCCTATCCAATAAATACCAAAGCTGCTCTGTTTGATTTGCACAAACAAGAGGCTACTGGTTGCTAACATGACCTGACAGGCCATGAGAACTTGATTAGATGATAACATGTTGATAATGTGTGTCTGGTTTGTTTCTGCTGCCCCCAAGTGGTTAAAGTTCAACAGTTTCAGCTTTAACATTTCCACTCACTGGGATAAAGTTACCAAGGCCATAATTTGAAAAAAGCCAACACACGCAGAATACTTTTGGCCACACAAGTCAGTTCTATATGCCAATCTAGGCATGTTTTAAATGATTACTCTCCTCTTCAAACAAGACTGTCAGGTTTTTGATTCAGCACAGATGTTCAGGACCTCAGTAGTTATTTGGATCCTGGCATCAGTGGTGTTAAACCTGAGCAAAAATAGTCCTTCACATAAACTGCACCACCTCTGCTCTGTGTATTTTAGTACTGGGTGAAAAAGACAGGATGCTGTTTATGGATGCAGTTCCATGTGGGATACTGCCGCTGCATTGCCCAGCAAACAGATGTCTCCACTGAATTAGTTACCTCATGATGCTCTCTGAATACCAAATCAGGGGGAAGCGTACATGTGGTTCCCAGTCCTGATTTTTATTCATCGATGCTTCATTGATTTGTCCTCTACAAGGATATCATAGATAAATAAATGATACAGCCTTGAATTAAAGGTGCTGCGGCTGAATCTGACACCATCATGCTGCTGGGGTTTGAATGACCGAGAGCAAATCTCAGATCTCCCAAACAACATCCAGGTTGTAGCTGTGTTGCAGGGGTATGACAAGGGGGTCTAGACTTGTTCTCTGTTCGATCATGGTTACATCATTTCCTCTCTTAAAGAGGGAGGGGATGAAAACAATGGGAACTCATGATATCGCCCCCCTCTGTCTCCCTTTCCTCCTCCCCCTGTAGCCGACCGAGCGGCCCAGCCTTTCTTTATTGATAGTGGAGTGCTTGACAAAGCCGGGTAATTAAAGCAATAGTGCCGGTTGGGTTTCATTGATAAAGATTGGAGCCGATGCACCTCTCTGTGGTGTGTCAGCAGCAGAGAGCTCCCGTCCCCTGGATCCCTCGTTTCGCCTTTCATCTCCCCCACTCAGCCATGAAAAATTCATCCAAGACCTCCAGAAATATTTATTGTAAAATCTTCGGGAGAAGTGGTAGCACTGAAAAATTCATGGCCTTATTCGCCTCCAACAGCTGTGGACCCCCTTAATTAATTTGATTGCTCACATTACACAATAAATTCATTTATACAATATTTATCTGTCCTTTTCCTCCTGAACCTGAGCTAATCAAACAGACATACATACAAAGACAGTGTCGTTTGATTCTTTTTACACATGCAGCGTGGTGTATGTTTCTGCTTCACTGTGGTTTCCCCTGCATTATTTTTTCTTCCACACCTTAGCACTGAGTGTAAGATCCCACAGCGAAGATATGATCCACAGTTTGTGTGACAGCTTTGGATATTTCATCAAGATTATATGATGTTGCAAGAAAACTCTGCTTCTAACAGACATTTAATCTCATTGAATGCTTTCCTTTTAAACTAATTTGGAGAGGCTTCTTGTCTGACACATAATAAAACCAGAGGGGCACAGAGAGAGCACAGACCTCTGCCAGTAGGCCATTAGTTCGGCTCTCTGTGATATAAAAACCCAGGGAGCATGTTTCTGTTGAAAAATCGTTAAAAAGAGCTCTGAGAAAATGGTTCAAATTTAACCAACTACAAATAAACAGTTACTAAACGTTGCTATACTATGTTAAGACCAAATCTGCTTCTGTCACAAGATTCATCTCACAAACACCTTAACAGTGATTTTCAGGTTGTGTCTTGTACTGCAGTCAAAATATTTGCATTACAATGATTTGCGAAAAAATCACCAATGAAAAAAGTCAAACATGGCATTAGGGTTCAATCATGCAAGTGGACGCACTGCAGCTGGTAATTCCCCAATGTCTTCAACCAAGCTCATTCAGACATCCATGTCCATCAGTTATCAATTACATCAAACAGCTTCTGCAGCTCAAGTATCAGCACTTGGGCTGTCTTTTCATGGGGAATGTTCAAAACTGCTTCCTTTACAATGTCTCTGAACCTTCTTGTTAACATTACACAGCCCATGATGCATTGCAGTTATTATTTTTGTATGGAAGATAAGATGCATTGAAATTCAGTCTGTGCATAGACAAGATTTAAACATTGGCTAAAAGCTTATACTGAGGAAATACCATCATGATAATAATGTACGGCCTCATCTCCCCCCTAAAACAAACAAACAAATAATCACAATTGTCAGATCAAATTGTGTTTCATTACGTAGTGATGTCCTAATCGTACTCCAGTGGACAGTGTTGTAAATTAAGTCTTGGACATTCTGGCCTGACTTCACCCTGTTTTCGACCAATTTTCAGTGTTGAAATCTCAGCTAGTGCTCACTGGGAATATGAAAGTGTAACCATGACGTATACTGTACATGTCTGGACATGTTTCCAAACTATAACAGACAAATGTCAAAATATGGTTGTAGCTGCAGTGTCAACATCTCATAAAAGTTGATATTGTACTTTAAAGAATACCTCCCACATGCAACATACATTCCTAAAATGTTTTTTAATGTATTTATTTTTAAAAATATTTTTGGGCATTTTTGCCTTTATGTGTTAGGATAGCTGAAGAGAGACATGAAATGTGGGGGGTAAAGAGTGGGGGAGGACATGCAGTAAATGGTCGAGGCTGGAATTGAACCTGCAACATCTGCAACAAATTCTATAGCCTCTATAAATGGGCCGCGTGCTTAGACTGCTAGGCTTACGGCGCCCCTATAAAAATATATTTATTTAGACAAACATATAAAGGTTCCTCTGTAAACATGAAACCTCTGATTACAATACTAGGTGAACACGTCAACTTCACTTATTAGTTATTTATGCGTCGGATACATTATAATTTGGACTAAATGGTTAAAATGAGGTCAATACATCTTGTTGGGAAGTCACAAATTTACAATCTTAAAGGTCAAATTAGAAACCTATCCAAAAAAAGGTCCAGTTAGAGGGTTTGATGAGATCCACATCTGCTTGTTTGTGGATCTGCAGACAGTTAAAAACGTACTTCCATTCACTGTTACCTCGTTTCCACCAACGCAAACTGGGGTTATATTTCCGGGCTGGTGCTTGCGCTGGTTCGAAGCTCAACTCAACTCAACTCAACTTTATTTATATAGCACCTTTCAAACATGTAGCCCAAAGTGCTTCACAGAGTAACAGACAGTGAGAAAACAACAGCAATGGTAGAATTATAGAAGGCATGAAAAAATAAGAAATGCTTAAAAAAGAAAAGAAAATCAACACAGTAAAATTAATAAAATAAGTAAGAGTGGAAATAAAAGTTAAAAATAAAGTAGAGTTAACGAGATCAGGTGAACACAATAAATAAATAAGATAAATAAATACATGTTAAAACAATGGTTTAGATAATAATTATAAAAATAATAAGAATGATAATAAAATAATAAAATAATAATAAAAAAAATAATAATAATGATACTGATAATGCAGTCCAGGGCTAAAATAAATTACTCCACATTAAAAGCTAGATTAAAAAGGTAAGTCTTAAGTTTACTTTTAAAAACACCCAGAGAGCTCGCTGTTCTCATGTCCAGAGGCAAAGAGTTCCACAGCCTAGGGGCATAAAAACAGAAGCTGGTTGAACTTGCGAACCAGCACGGCACCCGTTTGTTTTTCCGCCCGCTAGAGCCTGTGGAAGAGGCACGTCATGACGTCAGATTTACATGACCGCTTTTCCCAGCAACACTAGTGCAAACTTTCCCTCACAACATCAACCATGGCGGACAACGGCAGCTCCACCACTGCTTTGCCTTGGAATCCATTAGTCTCTTTTATTTTTTCGCTGCAGGACAAAGGTGGAAACATGTTTGGTTTGCGGTTTTGATCACGGCAACCCTGCCCCTCACCCCTGACGTAAGTGGTTCGCTGTTCTAGACCAGCAAAGAGTTGGAGCCGCTCTGGAACTGGTTTTCCGGGGTGTCGGTTCACTTACAGTCACGAAAAAAAAACGCTTCTCAATTGAGCGCCAGCTCCAAACCAGCCCTGAAACTGCCTCGGTCGAAAAGGGGTATCTGAATGGTGACCTTCTGACTTGCTGCTCACAGCATGATACGAACTGAATTGGCAACACCACTTTTTAACAACTGTCTCCCTCATTATATAAAATCATCCATATAAAGAAAACTGTGAAACACTGTTTAGAAAATAAACCAATAGTAGATAACAAGATATAAGATAACAAGTGACCTGCAAAGGTGGGCGTCACGAGTTTAGGTGAATTAGTTTGACACTCACTGTCGGACAGAGCATAGACTGAACACAACACATGCTCGTAGTGGAATCAAGAAGTAAGATGCTGAGTTGCTTCAGGCTTGGGGACGATGGTGAAACAACCAGCTGAACCACACTGTCAGGATGGCTGCTGTGGTCCTTTCATGAGGGAACATTACAATGCCTTTTTAAATTTTAAATATAATTTTACATCTTTTTGACAGATGGTTAGATGAATTGTGATAATGACCAGATGTGCTGAAGGCTACCTTTCTTCAGGGATGTCCATTATTTTGTGTTGTTTGATGTGTATTTTCCTTCTTTCACATGTAAAGCTGGACACAAATCAGTGGGACTGCTGCTTATAATGGTGACTGCTGACAATCATGTTGCTTTGTAGCATTCAAAAGTGTCACCACTATGTATTTAATGTTGATGCAGGAACCATCATTTCATGCTGCACCTCAGGCTCCCTGCCTCTCATCTCCATTACACTCACCCCCAACCAAAAAAATAAATAAAACGTAACCCACAAACTCTTCAATTGAAATTTATTGGGCTCAGCAAACCTCCAAAATGGTTCTAAATCACTCTCCAGACTGAGTAGGCCTTTAGCCTCCTCATGCTGTAATGTTTTGTTTCTGAAATTGGGATTCTGGTGTACACAAACATACATTTTCACACTTCAAGATTAGGTTTGTCTTCTTTGTTTCTACGCATTCATATGAGCAGCAACCAATCAGTAGGAGGCCCTGACAGCTAGTAACAGTTAGTAACAGCTCCATGTGACAGGTGTCTTCCTGCGCTATGTAATCACAGTGTGAGGAACCATGCTGAGCAAAACAGACAACAACAGTGTTTATAATGATGGAATATCTACAGTGTGCAGACTCTAAACGAGGACTCTTGAGGATGCTTCAGATGCATTTTTGAATTGCATTTTAAAGTCAATTGCGGCACAACTCCGGTAATAACACACTGTCTCCTAAAGGGTTGAATTTACAGTTAGTGAACCAAGGTAGATGAGAGATAATAGGACCTATCAGACAATTCATTACCCGTGGACCCAGGTATTCAGTCTTACTGCCCACTGAGATTTGGTACCGGTCCAGTCCTGCACCAGATGTAAGCCTGAGGGGAGTGCTGGGTCAGGGTTAATGGCTATAGCATGGTATCATGTTCTGCTCAGTTGAAGGCCACCCTCTCACCCTGCCAAGAGGGCTCAGAGGTCAGCGGGGACATTAGTCTCAGTATTCTTCATTAGCCTTGCTAATTACAGGGCTCCTCTACGGGGATGGCAGCTCATGCCTGGGATGAGCCGCACACTCTTCTGCCTCCTGTCTTTACTTTAAGCCACTGTGGACCTTGCCATATGCTGAGCTGTGGTTAGCTCTTACAAAAGAGCCGGTTATTCTTGACTTGTCCACCCAGTTTAGAGATATGTCAAGTCAACACACATCCACACCCAGGATCACTCTCTGGACTACGCTCCCTGACATGAAGCCCCAGAATTTTGCACGCTGACAGGCCCTATTTTCTGCTACGAGAAAGCGCTCTTACAGGTCCTTTGCACTGCTATCGATGGAGGGGTGGCCTGTGACATTGCCTTTGGCCTCCATTGCTTGTTGTTGTTATGTGTAAGACAGCTCTTGTAGCACTGGCTGGGCTCTGAGGAGCAGAGCTGCCTGCTGGGTGAGGTGTCAGAATGATGATTGCTTTCTGACCTTGGCCGGCTCTCCATTACATCCATAATGAAAGCTGCACTTTCTCTACAGCTGCCTCTAAATGGTAAAAGGTGCCTCGCTGTATGTCTTTGCCTTTGATTTCACATGCTTGTTGGCATTTGATCCATAACGTCTTTCCTCTTTTGGTGACCATGCACCTCTGGGACCTGCCATCATGGCACAGTAGCTGGGTGTCTTCATTCATTCATGTGTAGCCCGGTCTGCAGCTCTTTGATTGGACTCTTTGAACAAGTAGAAAGAACCTTTCACAGTGCCATATTTTAGATCAAACCTCTGACCCTGTTGTAGAGAACTAATGCAAAAAAATGACATTTCTTACCTTAAAGAGACTATACAAATGCCAATATAAGTGCCTGCGTCCCTCTATAGCAGTAACAGCTTATGTTAATATTTAGCTTGTTAGCTTCACTGACTTTACGGATGATCTACATCCCAGGCCAAAATCCTGTATGTTCCAATTGAGAGCTTTTGGGGTACAAGGTTAAAAGAAATACCTGTACATATTTATATCGGATGCTTACATGACCTTACAGCAAGATGTCAACCTCTGTCAGATTTAATGCAACAGATGGTCTAGCTGTTGAAGCTAGTAGCAAAAATGCTCCATACAGGAAACATGCTATGATGAATTAGTCCAAAGAAAGCTTTACCTCCCTGTTGGTCCTTTTCAAGTACGTTAACACTCAAATCTACCTTTTTTTATATTGTGTGCTGTTATGTCCCTTTCAGCACACCATAGTTAAACCCCTGCAGTGTCTTCCTGCTTCCTGCTGCTGCTGCTGTGATGGAAAATAACAACACCACTGTGCTTTTGGATTACATTTTTCACTTTTAAAAACCTTCCATAAGGCTCAGGTGACTGCTCAAAGGTGATGTGCCCTTTTTATTTAAACAGAATTAAAATATCATCAAAGTAATACCACCTACGAGCCAAGCATTCAGGTGCAGCTAATCAGACTGATGTCAGTGGGCAACTGCATCACAAAAGCTGGCAGAGAACTATTTTAGAGTATGCAGATCACCACAGATGTGTGGGTGAAAGTAAACCGATAAAGCAAACTACAGTGCTTGTTAAAAAGGTGGCATCTGACTGCAGACCAGTCAACATGGTGGAAGACATCATTGCACTTATTGTTTCCCAAATCAAGACACTGGTAAGAAATTATTCACATTTTTTTTGCCATAGTGTTTTTAGTGAAGTTTCTAACCACAAAATACAGCTTTATCATAAATCATTTTCCACTTTCACAGCTGCATGGCTGTATCTCAAGGTTTAACAAATGGACAAACAACACAATAACAACTAAAGAAAAATGAAAGAAAAATAATAATAAAAAAAATTAGAATGAACAGAGCTTCTCTAAATCAAACTAGGCTATTCAATTTGAAAGAAATACAATCAAGGTCAGTTGGCATATATTAAGACAAAATGAAAGAATCTGCATTTCTACAGGGATTTTGGGACTGCAGTGTTGGATTGTTTTTTAACATAATCAATGAAGTGTTTCCAAATTTTTTTCAAAAACGTGTTCTTTTGGTTTCTGGATGTATGTTATTTTTTTCTAATGGGAGTGTTGACAACATCTGATTTAGCCAATGGTTGGTACTGGGTCTGTTAGTGTCTTTCCAGTTTTGTGAATACATTTCTTTGCAGACAGCAGTCTATGGTCAATACATTTGCATTCATTTTCAGTGTAACAATGTTTTTCTGGATATATTACTAACATAAACAATTTGGAGTCTAGTATGGGGTTATTATGCACTTTAAATCTATTTTGAAATGTGAAATAATGGAATTTCCAGCATTCAGAGCAATGATTCATGATTAATTATTGAAATCCAGTGATTAGACGTGACTTAGAAAGTTAATTGTTCACAGCCCTAAAAATAAGACTCATTAAGCCCTATTTTTCACCCTCCACCTAACTTTCCTTTAGATTTAATTGCTTGTTTATCAAACACTGTTAGCGGACTGCAGGTCAGTTTCAGGTGCTTCATGTGTAAGATTCCATCTTGTGCTTTCGAAGACAAAGAAAAAGAGATGAGCTGTTATTAACAAGTGAGAAAGTGGAAGGGGAGCTTTGGAGCGACACAGAGGTACCATCCCATAACTTCTCTGCACATAGGCCTGTCTGAAAAGTCCCATTGATCAGCTCCAAGTCTCTTGTTCAGCACTAACCGCTATCCCTCATCCCAAACTGTCACAAAGCCGTCAAGATCAAATCCCGCTCCTACATGGCAGGCCTGAGAGTGCGTTTCCCTCTGATACCATACAACCCCAATAGACAGGGGAGCGATAGAAAAAGCCCAGTAGAAAACTAGAACTGCTGCCACATCTTTGGCAACCATTACTGCCTTTTTTGTGACACGGTTTTTGATATGTCACCTTCTGATCTGAAGCGGGTTTCTGCTGGTCTCGCCTCAAGGGGTCGGGGGGTAGGCTGCGCTTGCAGAAAAGTCGGTGAGAAAACGAGCACTTTGCATTCAATTGCTCCCCGTTTGGTACTTCTTTCCCCACCGCTTCTGAGGAAGAGAGGAGACAAACAGATATCCAGAGGAGCTTTCTCTCCTTTTTCATCCCCATTGTCAAGTTAATTTACAGTGGAATCGTCCCAGATGCAGGATGCCATGTGAGTTATTGATTATTTTCCTCCTGCTCTCAGAGCCATCATCCTGAGCCTTGATGGAACAATGAGGGAGGGTTGGGCCCCAGAGGAGTGGTATGTACAACTCTGTACACGCCACTTTACACTTGTAGTCACTGTCGGGAACATACAACAGAATTCAATTTACACCGCTTTTAGACAAATGTAAACATACCTCACGCATCGCACCGGTTCAAATCTCTGTAGTCTGAGGTCATTACACACACGCCTGCAGGCATGTGAAGAAACTCCCTCTAAAGGATGTGTAAATTAAAAAGAAAATGTATGTTTTATAAAAGTAAATTCTCCAAACAATAGCTGTGAAAAACATTTTTAGTGTTGGAATAAATTGATAAAAGCAATAGAGCCATGATGGAAACAATGGTGTTTTAGGAGCTACTCTGAAAGCATAGCTGGATGCTGCTGGTTATTTTCACACAAAAACAAAACAAAGTTTTACCACAGATCATATCATAAATTGGTTACCTTAACATCATTATAAAATGTGGGTCAAACTATGTTATATGGAAAAAATAACATTGACAATGTATATGTCATATGAACTTGAGTCCTGATTTTCATGCATTTCAAACTTGACTTGAACTCAAGCACTGATGACTGTCCTCAGTCTCTAGCATTGACTGCATTAGGACTTTGAAGATTTGGAGGAATCCTCATACTTATTATTGAAAAAGACTGATTTTTGATTAGATTCTTTAAATAAAGCCCTGATAATTTATCATGTTTAAAGCAAGTGCTGGCAAGTGTGTTTATCTACATGCACATCCACAAGCTGTCTTATTCAGCAGCAGTTCCTGCCAGGATGTACATAAAAGATTTCAAAGATTTTCTACTAATTTAAAGTGAGAACAGAGCAACATGTGAAATATTTAAAAGGACTATCGAGGGCGAGACAAGCTCAAACTTTGACAGACATCTGTCCAGGATGAACCCAGAAAAGTAAGTGAGACGGCAAAGTAAATTAGCTCACTTAATCTGTTTATTATGTTACTGTTAGCAAGCTAATGGTAGTGTTATCAACTAATGTGGCTCAACCACTCAGCCCAAGATGTTTGGTAAGTTAAAATTCTGATTGATAGCAAGGGGGCATTGAGTTCAGGTTCATACAGTGAAGAGTTTGGAGTGCAAAATATGTCATTAATGTAATAAGAAATATAAATATTGAGGACTTAGAATTATAACTCTGCAAATTCAATTTTCACTATATATAATAAAGAACTTGAAAATAATTAGTTTTGTACTTGCTTACACTAATCCAAGAAGATTTCAACCTAGTAAGACTTTTACTTGTGTAATATCCGGACTCCTTACCTGAGTTGGATAATCTATCCCTTGACTGTTCCTCAGTGCAATGCTGCTGTGCTGTTCTTGCTGCTCTACTAATGTAAGGACAGTGCATTGCACTTGTGTAAGTTGTAGCATAGTGAAATATACTTCCTCCAAGTCCCAAAAAATAATCTCTCTGTGGCCACTATTGCTATATTTATATAATTGGACGTCTAATAAAAGCACAAAGACTGCAAGTGTGTTTGTAATTAACTGTACTGCACTTAGGTGATGGTCCATATCAGCATGTGGGGACAGGCATGCTGGAGACACATTCAGTTCATCAAACTCTGATCTGCATCATTATCTTTGATGATTTAGAATGGATCAACACTATGGAACTATACTAAATATGCTCTCCAACATATCACTAAACTAGGATAGGCATTGACATGGAGCTATTAAAGTTAACAGCTACAAAAATAAATAAATGCAAATGTCAAGTATTATAGCACTGCACCCGGTAGCTGGTTATTGCTTTGTTCCCAACATGCATTGGGGAAAAAAAACCATCATAAAAATGAGATGAATGCATGAAGGAGGTGGGAACTTGTACCTGTGACACACCTAATGCAAATAGGTGACAAAATTAACACAGGATAGCTCAGCTAATTGAGCCTGTTACAGGACTGCATGCTTGTTTTTTGAGGGACAGATTTGATGCCATTAAAGGAACATTTCATGAATTTTAAATGTCCAATAGTCCATCACCAACATTTAAGGTCTGTCTAGTCTTGTGAACAAAAAAAAAGACGCATGTTCATTGGAGTTTTTACAATGAGTGATTTCTTTTTTGCCTGTCCATGCTCATCTTCATCACAGAAAAATGGTATTTGATGAATTTGTCATCATACATTTTGTTGACAGAATGAACACTGCTCAAATTCCAATAAATGTTGCTTATTGCATTTTAATTAATGTAGGTTTGTTCTCCTCAACACTAAAAATGGTATTAGGCCACAGACACATTAATGCCAGGTCTGGAGGCAGCGCTAATGTTTGAAGGGTTTCTGTTTGTTAAAGGTGAATGAATTTGCTCCATATAGAATCACAGAACCCGAGATGGAGAGGTTGTTTTTTTAAGGAGGAAAAGTAAGGAGGAGTGACCCGCGGTAACACTATCAGAATGTCAAAAAGCCTCTCTGACTCAACTAATCCCCTCCTGCCTATGAAGTACTCCCTCCTGTGATTAACTGCCTAATGAACATGCACAAAGACAGCATTGAAATAGGTCAGGAAAACGCTTCATGGGCAGTTAGATAAGCATTTGTCCTCTGATGTTATACACACTAACGGTACTTTAACGATTCCCCGGGAGCCAAACATTTAACTAAAAGATTAGGGCAAAGAAAACACTTCAGTCTTAATTGCTAATGTTGTTCAGCGCTATTTTCAGCACTTATCTCTTTGCTTTCACACTTCTCAGGTTACAAATGTGGGATTCATGCATTTGCAGGCAGCCATTTGATGTCAGTTGAACAATATGGAGAGCAATGTCCCGTGATTGTAGAGTAACGTATAGCATTTGTCAGTCTGTGCTTGACATGAGTGTTTGCTGCATCAGTTTTAAACTGTGTCATCAAAAGAAAATCAAACAGAGCGATTGTTGCTTTTGATGTGAACAGATTAAACCATCAAAGATTTTAATTGTTTCTAAAACGCTTTCAGATCTTTAGTATTCCCTTTGCTGAGACTGTCTTCCATCTGTCTCCCTAGTGCTGTACCATGAAGGGGGATGCAACACACCCGTATACACAGAGACAGGCATACACACAAACACACACACACACCCACACACAAAGGACTAAGTGTTAGTGCAGATAATTATGCGCTCATTAGAGGGTAAAAGTTTGGTGCTCCCATTAATGTCAGAACTCAGATAATTGCCTCACTATTAGTGTATTTGGTAGATCAAAGCATCAACACTTCATCTTTGATTAACTCTCATCACATTAGCACAGCAACGATGGAGCTGAAGGGAAATGACCACCCCCTTATGACCTCCACAATAACACACTTTTCTCTCCAGTTTATGAAAAAATAATTCAACAAAGAACGATAAAAAATATGAATTAGGATCATTTAAAAGTTTGGATTCATGTGCCTCTCTTTTTAACTCTTTTGTAACTGACTCAGTGGAACGGTTTGGCATAAAAGTGATAGAGTAAAGACAAAAACACAGAGCCAGACGGTGGTAAACCTACCTGGAGTTACGGCTGGACTTTGAGGAAACAGCTAGCCCAGACAAGAATAGCTTCAACAGGTAGCTGACCCTAAAAAAACATGATGCAATCTATAAATATGATAACTCAACGTAGGTGTTGGTGGGCATCTTTTGAAACCTCCTACAGTCCAGGCTGGTTATTTCCCGTTCCATACAACTCCAGCTTTTACCTACAGGAAACCTGTGCTCTATTTTTTCCATTTGTTGTATCATGATATGCTAACCAAACCTGAAGATGCCTTAACATTAGCAAATAGGTTTTCCTCTCATTGGCTGCAGTGTTTGTGGATCATGTTATGTGGATATAGAAACTATTGAGACCACACCTGTTGAGCCATGGAGAGTCCTTCAACAAGCTTGTCAACCTTAAGGTAACAATGGAAAGTATGGTGAGCATGGCAGGTCAAAGATCAGGGAGTATTTACAATTTCACAAGCCATCTTCAACTTCATGTAAGGGGTAATGTGTAGTTAGCTAGTGGTTATGCAAAATAGAATCCTGACAGGGTGAGACAAGACCTAGACATGAAGCTGCAGGGTCATATGCGACCTATCGGGTGCAACCGGTCCTGCAACGGCCAAATTCTGCCAGATCCATGTCCAGCCCGTCTCTGATCCGTCACGGCACCGGATCTGATAGATCTATTCAATGTGTTAACTCCCACTGGATCCGCTCTGTTGTGTTCCGGCTGTGTCTCTGATGCCAGATGCCGGAGCACGACGCATCAGTATGCACGTAGCAGCTGGAGCGGGACAGGAAGTCAGGCACCAAAACAAAATTAAAACATCCAGTAAATTTTCAAAATAAAACACTCTTCACTTAACTACAACAACAAACCCTCATGATTAGCAAAGCCAGGCCTAGAGTCAACAAGTAAGAGGTTTTCAGAGGACCAGAAAGATAACATAGATGAGGAGAGGAGGAGGAGAATCCTTGATCCAGTAATTACCGTGGGAATACCTCGGTCACATGACTCCAGCTGTCCGGCGGTCCTACTGTGTGCTGTGTTCTGAAAACGCAACTGGTGGGCGTTGACGGAGGAGAAAGCATGGAGCCGGACCACAGCGGATTGGAGATGGACCAGACACGATCTGGTGGAAGTCCTGTGATACAAGACCAAAGCTCATACCATGTTTCGCTTCGTGGTCGCTTGATGTCTGTTTCCTTCAGTTTGGTGACATGACTTTGACACCTTTGTTTCAACATCTCTTTCTAATTTCTTCACTGTTTTCCCTTTTCTCATCCTCTGTTTTCTGCAGGTGATTGGTCAGCCATTAACCACTAATCTAAAGTTCTGTGCTCTCCAAATAAATTGAGAGTAGTATTATAATATGCTTCACGTTGTCTATGGATGATATCAGAAAGTAATGTTGTTGTCACAGTGTCAACAGTAAGAGGTGAAATCATAAACAGTACACTAGAAGTTTTCTGATTTGATATGTGTGACGTGTGTGATCAGGTTGTCTCTCACGTCACCTTTGCTATTCAGAGTTAATAACTGTTGCCGAGGGGGTTTTAACCAATCAGAATCAAGTATTTAACTCAACCAGGTGATAAGTAAGTAAGTCTGGTGAGCGGGCCTTTATGCAGATAAGAATACCGACAGGGTGAGCAAGACCATGTTGCAAAGTGAACAGGCTTTGCTGTTGATACACCTTTTAACATAAGTGGGGCAGCAACTTTTGACATTGTTGCTGTTATCACTACCTCTTATGGTTTAGGTTACTTCGTAGAGATCAGCAGCTTAGAGATCTCCAGCTCTGCTCTCATGGTCTGGATTACAGGACAGGAAGTTGGTCCACTTTTCTCTATCAGAGATGGTTGGGGTCCAGTAGCTCCTCAGGCTGCTCTCACATCTGTGCCCACTAACTGTCATTATTTCCCCACTTTCAAGACGAGCCGGAGACAGAAATGAACTTTTTGCCACAGTGTCAACAGGCAGAGGTGAAATGTGCCAGACTCCTTTCCTCTGTTTGATTTGATGTGACTTGCGTGATAAGGTTGTCCCGAGCAGTGCATTAGCTGTTGAGTATAATTCACTGTTGTTATGAGGTTTTGACCAATCAGAATCAAGTATTCAACACAGCTGAGCAATGTATTTACATAGTAACTGTATACAGCATAATCTGCCTTTTTGTATTCATTATTTTTGACATTACTATCCAGGTATTTAGCATGCTTAACCCCTTGTGAATCTTTTATAAATGCAACCAAGCTTTCCTAAACATGAACTCATTTGTTTTTGACCAAAACATTTAACATTCCATTATGCAACTTTTATAGGCTTACTTAAATGTGTTATTATTTTATCACAAGATCATCTGTGCTGTATGATAATGAAACAGTGACTTGACACCTGACATCGAATCTGATCCTTTTTTTTTATCCTCACAAATGTGCACGTGTAATTGTTCTTCTCCGTCAGTAACAAACATTAATGCACCGTGGCGGTGAGCTTGCTACCCCTACTCGCCTCTCTAAATACGTTTCAAATTGGGGCAATTAGGAAGGTAAAAGTTGCTGGAGTGGTAGAGGTGCCAAAACTTAGCGCTGGCAGTAATCTTGTCTTCACAGCGGGCCTTGGCCCCGGCTTCAACCTCTGTCTTTTATCTTCCCTTTGTTGGCGTGGCTGCGCCGGAGCAGAGGTTCAACGCTTCTCCTCCCTCCTCTGCTGTGGCTCCACAAAGATGATTCCCTTCTAGTAACAAGCCTTCACCCGGCATCCACGCTACCGTCTCCACTACACCTCGCCCCACCTCTCCCCCTTTCTCCTTCTCTTTCTCCCTTGTTCCCTCGCTCTATGCTTAGCCAACATCAAAGGGACCTATCATACCCCAATGGCTTAAATCTTTTAACAGGGAATAACAGCCGGAGTACATCCAGACCCCTCGCGTCCCACAGTCATGTCACCATGTGTTCCCGCAATGATCGCCAGGGGAGAGGCTCCGGCCGGGTGGAGATCTTTTCTGGTGGTGCGTGTTCACTCTGCACGACTGCAAGGGGGGCCCCGACACTGTGATCAGGGGCCAGGCCAAATTCTGTTTGAAATGTGAATGGGCTAATTTTCATCAGCCTCCCCTCATGCTAGGGGAGGTCCCAGGTGCCACAGCATGCCAAGGGTCATCATTAGAAGAAGGCTGACTTCAAAAATATAAAATATACCCCAAAAAAAAAAAATAGCAGCCACGCCACTGCATCTTGTGGCAATGTTTCTTTCTTTTTCACTCTTTTATTATTCTATTTCTAAATTCATAAACATTGATGAATAAAATTTATACAACCCGCATGCTCCCTTTGTGACGCTCCCACATCTTCACTTTCTCTATATCTGATTTCTTTTTTATTTCACCCTCCTTTTTTTTCCTCGCCTGATGTATAAACAAACAAAATAGTGACTGAAAATGTGGAGACGACCTAGCTCCAGATATCGGGGGGGAGGAGGAGGAGGTTCATATCTGATTTGAAATTCAGACGGATTCCATGATCAAAGGAGGCTCAATATCTCTCAGCTGTTCAAAGGGACTTGTATAAAACAAATGTGATGTGACCAAGTGTAGAGGAGCACTCATTAAGAGCTAAAGCAGATAATGACAGGTAAGATGAGGAGACGGCGCCGTGCTCTAATTCTCTCCCCCCACTGAACAGGCATTTGTTTGCTTTTGCGTGTGTTTTTGTGTCTTCCTCGCGCCTGCGTTTTTGTTGCTTTTGATATTGATTAGGGAGGGAATAGGAGAAGAGGTACACGAGGGTTTCAGACACCGCTCTCCTGCTCCCTTTTGTCGGAGACAGCCCTTGAGTTCTTGCTGTTGTTCTCTGCCATGCGCCAGCACAGGGAGTTTGGGTTGCTTTGCACACAAAGTCACACAGAGCTAAACGCCTCCCTTTAGGGTCTGCAGGGTATAAACCACCCCATTGTTTCTCTTTTGTGTTGTTAGGAGAAGTGAGTGAATGTGAATTTTACACCCACCTCGTCAAGGCTTTCTGTAATAAAGAGCAACTTTATGCATTTTAAAACTAGAAGAAAAATACATCAATCTAATGATCCAATTGTCTCTGCTCTGGAGAGGATGGGAGTCTCCAGTGAGGTGCTGTTCAAAAATAATGCGTGTACTTGATGTTCTAAGCTTATAATCTACGCCAAAAGATAAAAAACTACACAAAACAACAAGAGTGATATTATTAAGAGTCAGATATATGTTTGATGTTTGGCCTCTTTGCCCCTGCCTCTCTGTTTTCGGGTCCTGACCTTCAGCGAGCACACGGCTCCAAATGAGCCGGGTCAGTTTTGTAGTCTTTTTGTGCTTGGAGGAGCCATGAAATATTCAGGATTAGTGCTTCCCTGAGACCAGGCTGGTGGCTGTGGCTGCTTTGTTAGCGAGCCTCGCCTCACCCTGCACTCCTGTCCGGTGTCCACTCTGCACCTTGAACCATTGTCTTCAGGGGGGTGAACTCCGGAGTCCACTCCCTCCGAACATAATGTCCTATTTTCTGCTCGTCTTCACCGAAGGTCTTTCCTGCACTTAGCAAGAATTCTCGATGCCGTCATGCAATTCCTCCCACCTCATTGCTTGATAGCAGTATATTTATATATATATGTATGGCTATTTCCAGCAGGTAAGGGTGTGGGATATAGCTCTATGTGGACTTTGTCAATTCATGACCAATGGCTAGGTCCTGCATTATACACTAAGCTGAGCAGGAGAGCAGGTTTGTTTTATTCACAACCTTGTGGATTCAAACAGATTGCTCAGACTGGGGAATTGAAGCAGATACTATCATACAGGTCCAAGACATGGAGAGAGAACAGGTAGGAATAAACTATGTATAAAAGCACTGGTAAGCTTCAGCCTCAGGCAAAGCTACACGGGCTACAATGTTACCCTCCCCAAAGCCACAATCAATTCTTGGCTTCACGGTATCCAAATGTTTATTTTTGCTCGGCTGAGATATAATGACACGTCGTTCTGAGATACAATTGTACCCTTGGCTCGCAGTGGTATTACAGGAACGCCTTGATAAGATTTACCTTGGTTTGGGATGAGTTCTGAGCTGATCAAATTTAAACAAGTTGTAAATACTGAGAGCCTGAACCTTCACTGCTCATGATAAATCGAGAGAGTGGAGGCTCCACATTGTTTCTTCTGCCTGTTTCAGATCGGAGCACATGTGTTGCATTTCCAGTACCGACCACTTTAAACAATTCAAATCACTTTAGATTCAAAATCCTGCATGTCAGAGTTAACAGGTGTAACATATTACTGCTCTATCCCCTCCTCCATAAAATAATGCCCCACCACATCCAAAAATATTATCATCTCATTCAAATTCATAACACTGATGGCTTTCGAGCATCATCTATATAATCCTGGAATAATTTCCCCATGTGTCTGTCCATATCTGGAGTCATAAATAGCCGTTCCAGGACAAAATCCTTCGTAAAAGGGCAGGATGTATGTGCGGACGACGCCGTGGTGTGTCCGTCTTGTGTGATATATAAACCCAGCTATCTGCTCCGTCTAGCCTGACATGCTCTTAATCCAGCCTGACGAAGGGATGCGCTCTGTCGGTTAGCAAGGGCTTCATTGAGGCGGCGGGCGGAAACAAAACCCCAAATCCCACCTCCACCCCAATCTTTCCCTCAGCCCCCGACACACTACATCCATAAGTATTCTATTAACCCTGGTCGTACCTGTCTGAAGAGCTGAACATGGCTAAATCAATGAGAATATGTCTGCTTATATGAGCTGTGTCTTTGTCTATACAAATGGATGATACCTGAGCAAATGTGACACGTGGTTTTTACTTCTTCATTATTGCTGTTTTCCCTCCAGACTTAAGATACTACCGGAAATAAGATGCTCATTAAAGCTCAGAATGAGCGCACATACACCCCCAAGTCTTCGCTCCGTGACTGCAGGGCCCTGTAGGCCCCTTTGCAGACTGTGGTCCCTGCTAAACAGCATGGGGTCCCCAGCAAGGGGTGGGGGGTTTCACCTGCCGGGAGCTGTTATAACCTTAGGGATTTCAGTGTAGGGGAATACATCAAGCTGGAACTGTACACACAAATGTGCATCTATCAAGAGTACATGATGGTAAACAGAGCACAATGTTGGGGTTCCACTCATCCCCAAGATTATTAAAGTACTCAAAATGACTGTTATTGAGTTCTTATAGTCCAAGCCTAGATTCGGTCTTGCTTCACCTTAATTTAGACAAAGTCTAACTTTGGTCAAGTTCAACTGCAGGAAAGGCAAATTTCGGAAAAACAAATTGTCCCAAATCAGTGGAGCTGTCAAGCTATCCCAGCTGGTTTGGATATGAAAACGCTTTCCTTTTGTGCCATTGTTCAGAAACGTATGCACTCTATTCAAAACACTTTTGGATAATCATGCATTTTCTAAAACTTATGCACTGCATTTTTGCTACAATGCCTCTCTAAGTACAGCAGACTTTCCCAGAGGGACTAAGGCTGGCAGGCAGGTTCAGATTTACACATGTAATACCTCACACTCACACTAGGGGGCAGTATGTGACTTAAAAACATGTAATTGTTGAGGCAATGGCTTGACAGGCCCATGTGCGCGCTCCAAAAATTTAATGAAAATTCAAAGTCAAATTGATGTTATCCTTGATAAAAGCAATCCTCACAGCACGCATCAGCAACATTCCTATGAGCCATCTGTATTATGTGTCAATTTAACAGCCTCTAAATAATCATATGTGCCGCATACATGGAGCTCTTACAGAGTGCAACAGTACCTTGGCAGGATTAGTGGCTGCTTTTCACAGCATACTTATACAGGTAGTCTTTCACTGTTGTGATAATGGATGTGTATCTTAGAAAGGTAGTATTCCTTTGGGAGTGTAAACACACTTGATGGAAAATAGTTTTTAAATCGGAGACCTCTGAGCAGTTAAAAATGTGTGTTTCAAATGTTATAGAAATATTTGGATCTCTTACATTAGTTTAATGTTATTAAATTGGCATGTTCTAATTTACACTTTGTTACTTTGGCCCTTCTAAAGTATCCAAGGATTCAGATCTGTTTCCTCTGAGATGCTTTTATTTTGTTAGAGCTGTGGATTTAAACCTGCAAAGATTCCAATGATTAACTCAGTCCAGCCATGCCCCATTAGATCTGCTGAAAATGTCATAAGAAAAATAATAAATAACATAATGATGAATGGCACAAAACTTCCATTTAGGTCTCCATGTTAAAGCGCAGGTGGGCATGACCTCGGCGCTGACACGTGCACCGGTCTATGAACAGAGTCAATTAGGAGCGGCTGCAGATTATTTCTTAATTAAATAGGGGGCTACCTTAACCACAAAGGTACAGCAGCTCACACCTCACAGTGCAACACTAACAGCTGCCAGGCCTTGTTCTGCCGAGAGAGAGGGGGCTGTTCATTAAGCCGCGCTATCTCTCCTGGGCTTGTCCACCTGCCTTGATCACGTTTGCATTAATAATGCATCGCCGAGTGCAGTAATACAACCATTACATTGGCTGCTCCTCTCAGCCTCTCGCTGGCAGCTCTGCCACCTCAACATGGGGGGAAAATTGTAATCTTTTTCTCCTTTATCCAGGGCTCCTCTTATATTGCCACCCCAAAGAACACATTTCTGCTGTATACACACACCAAAATGGCTTTACCCTTTCTCTTTAGGGTTCACTACACTTTGAAAACAATACAGCTGCTTCCGCAAGATGAAAGTTGACCATTTGGAGTCTGAAGAATGTTCGTTCCTGCACAATTCCTTGTCTGGTAGGATATATATCGTAGCAACTGAAGAAGAAGAAGAGTGTTTGTTTCTCAGAAAGGGAGAAGGAGAAGTGCAGACTGATGGGATTCTCAGCTGCAGACGTGCCTTTCAAGGTGACCATGAATTTTAATGGTAGCAGGAAATGTTTGGGAAGATTCCCTTCAATTATTGGGCTCGCCTGATAGGAATAGATTGGGGGAGATTTGCATAGATTTCAAACACCTGTAATTAAATCTAAATGTGGCTGGGCCTTTCTCAAACAGCGGGCTTTACGTGCAAGAGGTCCGACAAGCTGGAGAAAAAGACACCATTTCCAGGGATCACATCCTTGTTAAAATTCACAGAATAATTGTCTTTGTATAGGAGAACAGTATATCCAAACAGTCAATAGGAGAAATGGAACCAGTTGCGGAGCACCCATGACTGCGTGCTGCTTGAGTAAATATTACTTATTATTTTCTAATGTAGCACTCCTAAGCCCGAGCTCAGATTTCCATTTGGAAGCAAACATTAAGGAGATTCAGGAGCCATCCAAATGGCCAAGTAATTAATGTGACCACGCACGCCCAAGATATTAGAATGTTAACAGTGTTGGAGCCATGTGATTCCGAATACAGAGTGAGGGCTTTATTACTGCGGCCCAGACAGGGGGTGACATCCCTCCTAATTGGGGACATCAGAGTTCCTGCTGCTGCGTCTTATCCTCAGTTCAGATCGCTCCTTTTTTTAATTTATTCACTTTCCCTTCTCCCCCCTCTTCTTTCTTCCTCCTTTTCTCCTTCTCGCTCCTTATCACTGGGATCTGCTCTCATTAGCAGTCGGCTGCAGCCCCCCCCCCCCCCCCCCCCCCTCGTTTGCATTTCAAGTGGCGGCGCTGTGCAGGAGCAGCACTACGTTACAGAGAAAGAGAGAGAGAGAAAGAAAGAGAGAGATGAGCAGGAACCGTTGTACACAGTTGATGCTTCATCACGGCACCGCATCACGACATCTGGGGCCGTCTTTTTTCCCATGAGCACCAGTGTGTCATTAACAGGATTAATCTGGCCCCTAATTTCCTAATGATCGCTGTTTTAATGTATGTGAACGAGTGCAGTCTCTTGACTCATTACCGCCAATTTGCATGAGACACACATAATCAGCCTCTCTAACAACCCACCAACATTTATTTTTGCTAATATGATTTTTTTTTTTCCACTGTGGGTAGAGCAAACACAGTTTAGTTCTGGCTGAGTGGATTCCCAATCAGTGCTGACTACAGGCTTTACGAACACTGAATGACATGCTAATGAGAAAAACTCATTTATCTTTGCGTGTGCCGCCTTTTACTGTACTGTATAATGTATAATGTCTTATTACACCTTGAGGTATATGCATCCTGACATCACAGCAGTGTGGACCTGTTGTCTCAATAAAGTTTTGGAGTCAACAGACATCTGAGCAGCGAGCAGAGGCAGCCTATGTGCACACACTCTTTGCTCAAGTACTCCTACAGATATTTATGCTTAAAGATGCTAGTTTAAGTAGTACTGATTTGACTTCCTTAATTGAAGAATGAGTAAGACAAAACAGGTATGAAATGTACTGACTTATTAAAAGTATCCCTCAGCAGAACTCAATCTCTCACCTGCTTCTATGCTAAGCTAACGAAACCACGGGACACATTTGGGAGGCTTTCTAACTTTGATCATTCCAACTTATAAAATAAAAATAAATTAATACTGAGAGTAATGAACTTTAACTGTGTTCCAATGTGAAGAAGATTGGATGGGTAATGTCTTACTACTCTTAATTCACTGTGATGCTTTCTGCCATGTTGGCTGGTTCACTTTTATCTGTGTCCCTACAAGTTCTCCATGTCTGTTACAGGCATCACACTCACTAGATGCCTATTTGAAGTTATCAAATGTCTCCTTTCTTTTCTACAGTGGAAAAAATGCCCCTCTAAAAACAAAAAAAAAAAACGATTTCAAGGTACTTTTACCTTGAAATAAGCAAAAAAAATCAGCCAATAGAACAAGTGAAAATTTGCTTGGTAAGATTTCTTAAAATAAGACGTAATATTTAGAAATCTGTGATCTTAAAATTAGCAGGGAAAAATTACTTTAAGCAATATTTTATATCAGTATTTTAAAGCTTAGTGTCTCAGTATAAGACAGGAATGATAACAATTAGTATTTTTTCACTCAAAAAAATATTTTTGCACTAATAAATTTCATGTCAACTTCTTCATTTGAGATATATTTACCTTAATTTGAGTTGTATTATAGCAGCACTTCTCTAGGTTTAAGACCATGTTGTATTTGAAATGAGATGACAAAGTTTAATTTGAGCATTTTGAGATATAATGTCTTCTTATAGTGAGCTGGATATAATAATATTCAGTCATGTTGTTTAAAGTAAAGTTAAAGTGTTTTAAAGTAGGTGTTTCATTGTGTGCATGTAGTTTGAGGATGTATAATTTTATCTGATTTAGAAGAAACAGTGCCTGAAAACTGTAACCCACCCTTTAAAAGACAACTTTTCTTTCTTTCTTTCTTTCTTTCTTTCTTTCTTTCTTTCTTTCTTTCTTTTATCAATGGAGCTGTTTTCTGATAGATTCTCCAATAAAATGCATTTACTTAAATCAAGTAAAGGGTTTGTCTTAAATCAAGATTATCCATCTTGTACAAATAAGATCTCAGCTTGAAAAATGTATGAAATGTAAAATAAACCTTGTTTCTTCTAAATTACAACTCAAAACAAGATCATTTCAAGATTGTTCGACTGAACAAGATATTTAAGATGCATTGTCTTAAAACAAGTCCCTCTATCTTGCTCAAATTTTACTTGTTAAGTAAATGTATCTTAAATAAAGTGGGATAAGACATTTAGACTAAAGTTGAGATAATTTCACTTGGTAAGATTTTGAGTTCAGTGTATTGCTATGTGTTTTCATTTTGTTTTCATTAAGGAACGTCTGTTGTTTATTACATGCACTACTGGACATACCAAGGAACCCTGTTCTGTGTTTCAGGGTTTCCATGGATCCAACAAAAGTCTTAAATAAATACTTCCAAGGTCTTAAAATGTCTTAAAAATACAGAAGAGAATTAGGGCCAGGAATGAGAAAAAATAATGAAAGGAGGATATTTTTTTCATTAAGCATTTTGAGATAAAAAACAGTTGGAATGTAGAAAATATAGTTGAAATAAAAAGATAAAAAGCTGATATTTAATTTTGAGAATTAAGTCAATGTTTGCTAAGTGTTGAAGTCACACTTCTGCATTTCGGCTCAAGCTGTTTTCAGTGATGTTTTAACAGAATTTCAACTTTATTCTAACTACATAATGAAAATCATCCTCGTCCTTTCATTGTCTATTGTTCACCCGGCCCTGATACTCTCTGAAGGAAAAGTCTAGAGATCTTAAATTTCAGATGGCAGTTTAACTGAAACATGTCTAATCTACTCTGTGTTGTTGAAGTTGTAACTTGGATTTGCTTGTTCATGTAATAATTCACAGAATTTAAAGCATTCACCAACCATGAACAGGAGGGAAGCAGATAAAGTAATAAAAGCAAGTCTAAGGATATTTGGCTTCAGAATGAAAACATTGGGACTAGTTTAGATGGGCAAAAAATTATAATGAATTGATTTGCAATAATGTCAGTTTAATAGCTATTAAACCGGTGATATATGGTTAAAAAAAACTGTATTCTTTGCTGTTTGCTCTGCTCGTGCCAAAATTGTTCTTTGTTAAAAAAATGAGTGTGCAACAACACTGTTTTACTTTCCCATATAAGTAGGTTGAAAATGGTCTTGATGCTAAGAAGGAGGCCACCAATGTTTGAAAAATAAAAATAATAAATCCCCATTTTTGCATTCAAGTTAAATTAGTCTGTATTAAATAGAACAGTAAAGATAAGTATGTGAGAACGCCAGGACTAAATGGACTGAATCGTCCATTTCATAAACACTCAGGTAAAGTCAGACTTTGTAACCTCCCATCTGTGGTAGCAGGGACAGCCTGTGGTATGAGTTTGAATACACGGTATACAATATGAAGGAATATCAGTGAACCCACTTAAACATTAACATCAAGTGTATAGCATTGACTGGGGAAATGTTGGGGGTTTTGTGGCTACAGTGGAACCGCAGCAGCCAATAAACACACAGATGTATTCAGGCCCCAGGGCGGCTGCAGGGCAGACCTGTGAAACCCGGCCATAGTGTCTTGGTTCAGGGGAAAAGTCTCAAGGATCTGCACCCTGGAGGATCCTCTGTGGCTTCTGTGACAGTTGACCTTTGACCCCCACAGTCTCTGTGGTAGTTGAAAAAAAGTGGTTCAAGTTGAATCTTTGCAGGTCAGCAGCCCCTGTGTGATTTCATAAATCTGAACCTCGACAGAAAGGGAGGATGACACAATATTTAATATTAATGTTTGACATATATTTTAGATGAAGTTTTCAAACTATTATATATATTAAGTATATATATTAAGTATTTAGTAATCGGCATTATGTTTAGCTAACAATAGATTGCAAATAAAGGCAACACTGGGCGCTGATTTGGAGCTGCTGGTAAAGCGTGCCCTCCATGTACCGAGGCTCTGCCATGGAAATGTAAAAATAAAGTTGGTAGGTGATCACTACAACTACTGTAGCACCTATACCTCCTGCCAACAGTCTACATAAACATTCACAGTCAGTCTTTATGATGGTGGTCTTGTTTGCTTTTTTCGTTTATATTAAAGCATCTGTATTAATTTCAGTCTTTTTAATAGGCAGCTTAAAGAAGGTCACAGAAGCTTTAAGTGTGTCAAAATTGAAGATCCAATCGCCATTATGCTGAGTGGTTCTTTCAACAGCGTCATGTTGTGTATTTAATGTGTATATCAATGCTTTAATAATAATGGAGAAATAGTTATACAGTGCTTCCAGATTTCTGTTCTTGATGGTCCAGTTAAAGATCATTCAAACTACTTTGGTTTCAGAATCATGCATTGCATTTTACATGCAGATTACAGCACAGTTTTTTCCATGTGAAGTTTTAAACTATAAAATCTTAAATGTATCTGTTTTATTAAAGTTTTTTTTTTAAAAAAAAAAAAAAAAAAAAAAAAAAAAAGTTTAGAATTGTAAGATGCACACAGATGCATTTAAGTACTTTTAACTAACTAACTATAGCATGGATCAAATCAATGAATAAACTGAGGAACAAAGGTTATTTTTAAATATTTGATCACTGAATGCATCATCAATAAGATATGTCTACCTTTTAGCGTTAATGCTAATCTGTAGAAATAAGAGGTTGTCAGTAATTATCTGGGTCATTCAGTAGATATTAAAGCTCCTGTGAGGAACTGTATGTCTGTGATGATTTGGCGCCCCCTGTGGTCAAATTGGAACAGTGCATCTCTTTGCGAGAGGGCTTCCTTAGAGCAGGATCTCACCCTGCTATCTTTTAAGAGTCTAACATCTCACTTACTTACATTTTCAGTGGAAAATGTAATCAAAGGTTGTTTTGACAGTGTGACACCGACCCCCGATAGCTGCTTAATGTCGTGTTCACACCAGAGGTGAACAATCACGCTATTCGTGCGAATACAAACGCAAGAATGTTTTGTGTAGACTTGCTTTATTCGCGCGAATGACACGCTCGATTTGGGCGTCAAAATTGTGTGTACACAAGTGCCCAAGACGCAAATTTTCGAGAGAGGGAGGGGGGGTTCTGATGCCACACTAGTGAGTTGTTATCAAACAAGGTTGAGTTTGCGGACATTGAATAGGGAAGCCTGTAGTGCTAAAGGGGCAGAGCAAACTCCCTACTACAACCCGTAGCTGGATTCAAATGACAAAGGGCCTGATCTACTAAGATCCCAAATAACGAGCGCTAATTTGCGTGTGCAGATAACAATTTTGCACGTGTTATTTCTGGGCGTGTTGCGGGTGATCTACTATGACTGCGTGAGCAAATGATAGCAAGTGTAAAAGTGGTGCGGACCGCCCTTTAATGAGGATTTTGCGTGTGCTATCTGCTGTCACCATGGAGAGTTTGAGAGAACAGAGTGGTCTTACGCGATAAATGAAGTTTGAGGCCATGGAGTTGGAGGTCTTTGTGGAGGAGGGAAATAAACACATCGGTGAACTCCAGCAGAGACATCTCAGCGTTAGAAACGTGATTTAGGAGGCCATCTGTGAAAATGTGAATGCTGTGAGAAAAAACAGAAGATCTGTCAATGAAATAAACCCATCTACTCTACTCCAAAACGCAATCAGTGTTTTGATGGAGTTTAGAGAGCAATTTGATGAGGCTAAATCAGCCAGTCTTGCTCTAGCTACTTAACTGGGAAGTCAATCGCAGTTGTGAAACAACCAGGGCCAGAAAAGTTAGGCGTCACTTGGATGAAGACAGTCGCCTCGCTGACGCAGAGAGCAACTTTCGAGTGAAAGTTTTTAATGCCTGATATCATCATCCAGCAACTGTCCCAAAGATTCACCGGCCTAAATGGAACTGTGAACATGTTTGAGGCAATTCACCCCAACACACTGCTGCAAGCACGAGATGAGGAGTTACACCAAGCTGCCTGGCGGCTTAGTGAGCGCTCATTCTCTGAGTTAAAACTAACTAAAAACCCCTTGATGAGCACGATGGGACAGAATAGACTGAGTGGACATGTCATGTTATCTATTGAGAATGACAGAGCAAAGAAAATGGACATACAGCGCATCGTGGACATGCCCGCGGAGCTTAAGGCTCCAACAGTGGTGAGTAGGCCGAGTACTTCATATTGATTTTTTGTTTGTATGTGAAGATGTGGGCCGCTGTGCCAATTTTACTAAACTTTATAGTTGTTGATACAGTGACCTACTGTGCTCTCATTAGTTGAAAAAGTTAAAGTGGGTGTCAGAATGATGCGGTCGCTATCCGTGGTGCTGAACTGCTTTGAATTTGTGTTGTTTTATTATTATGATATTTTTGTTCTCTTGGTTTGATTAACTAAAAAATGTAGTAATGCTTGTAAGCCCAGCTGTTGTGGGCATGTTGTAAAGTTATGATGAGCTTTACAGTGACCGCAGCCAAGTGTGCGTAACGCTGTGTCAGTTTGCACCTGCCTTTCAAACGTGCTAAATATAGACGCAAAAACACCGACCGCAATGTGTTTCAGGTTGGATAAATCACATTGCGTGTGCTATATGATTACATTTGCATCTCGTTCTTCCAGTATTTTGCGCGTTCTGATGATCTACATGTATTCTGCATATTCATGAAGGTAAACACGCTAAATGGATAGCGAGTGCTATTTTGCTCATTTGAAAGACGCAATTCTCGGTGAACCCGGTTAGTACATCAGCTTTGCGTGCGCTTTCAAGTTTGCACGTGTTTTTATACATGCAAACCTTTAGTAGATCGGACCCAAAGTGTTTCACAACTCACTAGATACTCCTCCTAACTCTCTGTCCACACAGTGAGCTCCTGTCTATTCCTGATCCCATAAAAAGTAGGTAGTGTCACAGAGTTTGGGGAAGCTGCACAGATATAATCAGTGTGTCCAGATGAATTAATCTCCCCTGGTCCATACGTCACACCTCACGTCACCGGGTGATCTGCACGCTAATTGGCTATGGTTGTGCGATAGATTCGCTGGAGTTCAGATATTTCAACTCTGTGAATGAATTTGCGTCATTCGTGCGTATCTTGCGGTTTGCGCCACCAGACCTCTACTTGCGTCTATCTGCGTTTGTGTTTGGTGTCAACGCCCCATTAGACATTTAATGTACTCACAATGAAACACCACCTGGTGGACTTCCTTTTAAAGGTTATAAGACACCATCAGCATTAATTTAATGCTGTTATATAACCAGCTAATCTCGTCACAGGACCTTTGAATTGTTTGTGATCAGTTACTTGTCATCTGGAATCATTAAAATGGCATTATATCTGATATCAATATCAAAAGATACTAATTTAATATTTTTCCAAAGGTAAACAGAGTCACATGTCATGAGAGGAATACAAGACATTACGAGAGAACTTAAAAATAACATGATATTATTATGCTTGAGACCTGCTTTCTTTGTGAAGTGTCTTGAGAAAATGTTTTTTTTATATATAAATTGGTGCTTTATAACCAAAGACTGATTGCTTAAATATTTGTAATCTGCTTTGAGTAGAAGGAACCCTAAATGCCCAGTGACAAGCATGAGAGATGTGCTGTTGAAACAAAACCCTGATAATATTGTTAATCTTCTGCACATTCACATAGTAAAGCCAGCATGTAACATCATAGTAACTGTGTCCCAGTGTGCACACAGCACACGTGTGTAAATGTGAGGTGTCAACACTGGAAGCTAAATCTCCAACCTGCTGAAGCACAGCTGCCAATAATGCAACACCAAGGACCCCAATATTTGAAGACTGGTGTGAAAGGCATTTAAACATAATTGATATCTGATTTCATCTGTGACGAAATATTAATTAAAGTCCTTTAAATGCCAGCCTGCTAATTGGTTTGCACCTGCATACGAGGAGCAGATTTCATGATTAATATTACCCCCGACTCACCCCTCTATCCTCGGTAAAAACTCCCCGGTACAAGTAGAGGAGTGCAGGGTAAATATTGAATCTGGGACTAAACTCCTGCCGTACATGGCAGAGCAGAGAGGGAAAGAAATGTGTGAGAGTTGAGAAGCTGTCCTAATTAAGAAGCTGTAATCAGGCTTGGAGCTAGAGGGTAACTCCCTGAGTGTCATTTGTGATATTAAACCATGCTGTCCTCCTTCCTCTGTTTGTTGTGCTTCACTGGCTGGAGCTAATCCCTTTTAATATAGCTGCAAATATGCAAATGGCCCTTTCAATATACCAAACCTCCGGTAGCTATCCTCTTTTAATTCAACAAAAGTTAAGAGCAAGACCTTGTCAGTCAAACTCCCCTTCCCCTCATAACAATACTAATGTTTTCCCATTACGCACAGTCCATCTAATTAAGGGCAAGTTAGTGTGGAGACGGATTTGTGGTTCCCAGGAGAATGCAGGACATGATCTTTTTCATTTCTCAGGGTCGGCCTCAGGCGGATCTTGAAGTTGTTTGCTTACTCTCTTAAAATCTTCATAAAATAATGCAAAAAAGAAAAGGGAATGCACTTAAAAAACATGCACATTGGGTAATTAGAGCCAGTCCGGTCTAGACAACCTTCCCTGGCGAGTGCAATACTCTCCACACGAGCAGCGGTGGAATGAAAAGCTCAGCATCACTGTCTGTGAATAGATGCCGCAGTTTGTGAGTGGGGTTCGAAAGGCCAAGTACCCCACAATGAGAAAGCAGCATTTATATCCATGCGACACAATTCATAAATAATGGATGAGTCTGTAGATCTCTAACACCCCTTGCATCTACATGTCACAAGTGACTCAATGATGATACCATAAAGCAGAGCTAAAGTGGTTTAAGGTCTATTCTGTGGAAGTCTCAGGATAAAGAGGGCTAAGAGAACCAAGGGACATACTTCCTCTAGTATTCCCTCGCCGCCTGTGGGGAATACCAGAGGAAGAAAAACTCTGCTCTCAGCTGCTTAACCTCCCGGCTAAAAGCAACCAGAACACTGTTACTGCCGACTGATGCTGGGAGTTTCACAAGAAGCTGAATTCACAGCTCATTTCAGTAATGAAGAGGTGACTCAAACTCAAATTAACTTCCTGCAGCATTTCAAAGCAGATCAGTCACTTCAGAGCCAAAACCAGCAAAACTGAGGAAGTAGCTTGCTTTCTGATTTGTACAGGGGCCCACGAAGCTCAATACACTGTAGGAAGTGTCAAAAAACGATCAGTGAATGTTCCTGTCAGGAGGTTTTAGCTGGCAATGAAATACACAGCTGAAACACACATGTGTAGATGATCCATTATCTTGCAGGTATTATTACTGCTGTCAGTGGTTTACTCCAAACTTATTATGAAAATATGAGCATTAATCTGCTTTTCTGCAGCCGGACTGATTCTGACCTGGTTGCGCTCCCGGCTGACACCTGACCGAACACACATGTTTGTTTTTCTCAATAAGAAGGAGTAGACAGAAAACTGGACACTGTGAGTCTGAAGTACTTTTCTGTTAATATTATGAGCCTTCACATTATCAGACTATGTCCACAGAGAATAATTTTATGAGCCTGATCGTTGATAATCAGCTTTAAACAAGTACCCGTATTCAATACCGTCAGTATGCATTTTGTTCCTGTGGAAAATATAATTTAGGGGGAAAAAATGTATTTGTCCTTGTTTTTGACGTAAGAATGTTTTTTTGTATTTTATTGATTAATCGATAATTGATCGTTAACATTTCCAAAAAATCGATCACGTAAAATACTTAAAATGTACATCCCTAATATAAACATATTTTAACCTTGAATCAAATTCCAAACTGACTTTCCTGTTAAAGCTTACACAACTTAAAGCTGGGGCCTCGGAAAACTAGCATGAATTTGAATATAGCATGTCCTCATGACTCCGTCTAACCCAGGGGTGTCAAACTCATTTCAGTTCAGGGGCCACATACAGCCCGAGTTGATCTAAAGTGGGCCGGACCAGTAAAGTCACAACATAACAACCTATAAATAATGGCAACTCTAAATTTTCCCTTTGTTTTAGTGCAAAATGTTCATGATGAACTATCTTTCTACAAAAACTCTTGTATTTTCTGCCATGATGAGTCTCACAGTGGGCCGAATATTTTACTCTTAAAGCCCTGAAACCTGCTGCGAACACACCAAACACACAGGTTACCCGTTCACCGGACACCGAATGTAATATTTACTGCAAAAGAAAAGATAGATTATAATAATGAAGGAGGTAAAGTTGACTATTTAGTGGATCATCTTATAGTGCTCTAAAAAGTCTTTATGAAACTCAACCAGATTATGCAAACAGCAAGTAGCCTAATCTATTTCCTCACTTTAAGAAAAAAGTCCCAGGAAAAAAAGCGCCTTTCAGGTGCGCTCCGTCAACAATATAATTTAATGCGACCCCTAGAGGACAAATCTGAAATCGCAGTTACTTTTATTGAAAAACTGCAGTCTTAATGTCTTCTATGTCACCCTTTCATTTTGCAAAGTTATTCCGCGGGCCGCATTGGAACCTCTGGCGGGCCGGTTTTGGCCCGCGGGCCGCATGTTTGACACCCCTGGTCTAACCCCTCCCCTCCTCCCTCAGAGCTCTTGATTGCCATCAAGACATAAAGATCATTTTAACCAGTATAACAAAAAGTGTATCTAAATCTGATTACCAACCCCAGCTTTAACATTGATTAGCTGAGTTTGGCTAACATTAGCAGAGCTAGCACCATTAACCTTTGGTCCTCCTTCCAATTTAAAGTTTTCTTGTCTGTGCTGGTTATGCATTTCAGGCTTTGTTGAGTTAACCAGACACATTTAACTTTATCTCCATTTTCGAAATCAGTCAGTGTCGAGGCTACAATGATAAAAATATCAATAATTCCTGTAACTGACTGCTAACTCTGGTGCTGCCAAGCGAGGGTGACAGTTTTTCATCATTTAGCTATCTTCATAGTAATAATTGACATGTCAAACAAATGTGCCTCTGAAAATGAACTCATCTTGGTTCTTTCCAGCAAGACATACAGCTCAACATGTTACCAGTCACAGCTTTGGAGAGTTAGGCACCATAACCTCCTTTTACAAAGCTTTATGAAACTATGATTTTTTATGTGCTTTTTGTTTTAAATTCTTTGTATTGTTTTCATCATTTATATGATCTTAGATTATGTGATAAACATAAACATCAAAACCCAGACAGAAGGGCATCTTTACATGTTAGCAGATGCCAAACAAAAGCTACCTCGCGTCTGTCTGAGACATTAAACAGTGATGTCACAGTGTCCGTTTTTCATTAGAGGGAATGGAAATACGTCAGATCTTCCAGGATTATGCAAATAAAAAGCTGTGCATTCCTTTTAGTGCTTTAACACACAAACCATGTAACCACAATATACAATACAAAGCTATAGAGCCAGACTGAACTCATGGTTAGCGTCAATCCCTGAGAGTTGTTAATAGGCATTACGGTATGCTACAGACTTCACAATGTGACTTCACAGTTTCTTGAAGGTGTTGCTGCTCAAGGAGTGCAATGCTGGGCTATGACCTGTTGTTAATAGTAGTCAGATGTGACCCTATAGGTGCGAATGAGGTGAAAATGAGGATCGGATAGAAACGGCTGAGACCATTTACTACGTGTTTGTATGTCTTATGCTGCTCTAAACAGATTAGGTACAGAAGGCTCCATACCCATGCAGGGGAAGGAAGAAAAAAAACCTCACAGCCTGCAGAATAAAGCATGGGTAGAGTTGCGTCAGCATCCCCTGAGCAGCTGTATTCAACCTGGCAAAGCTTTCTGGTGTGCATTTTAACTTGCTTGGTAAACTCAGCCACCTTTGTGCCCCTTCAAATAGCTGTGGAAAGAGCTCCTTCAGTGGCTGTTCAATTATTGATTGACAGTAAAAAGCTTGTGGCTTCATTAAGATCATAGATGTGCTGGGGGGTAATGCTTCAAAAGTGGGGTAACTGCACAGCACTTAGTCACAGATGGCCCGGTAACAGTGCTCAATAGCTGGGAGGAAGGAGCGCAGACAGGAGCCTCTGTATCACACTGAACCTGGTATTGGTGTACCATTAAACACTGAGCCAGACTGTTTCTGCTAAGGATCTGTGTATCTGCTCGAGGGGAGCTCAAAGCAACAGCCACAGACAGCCTCCTCAAGGATGCCACAGAAACGTCACCTCTTACTCTTGTTAGAAGGAAGCCTCGATCTCGCGATGCTGCATGTGAACACAACAGATGAAGCACCTTAGAATCTTTACCAGCCATTTTAAAGGCATGCAAGATTTATGTCTTAAAACATAGATAGCCAACACGTTTCTACCCATACTAGTACATATTAGCAATAGCACTGTGGTGTATGAAAATAACCTTAAGTTAATGATAAAATGGAAATGCAATCTTCACATATCTACAGTACTTGAGAAAAGGACACAAATATCAGATCGTTCAAAGTTGATTTAAAGGATGTTATCAATGTAATGTAATGTATTTCTTAGAACATCATGCAACACAGATTGCAAATCCGGCAAATGGTATCACTTGATTTTCATTGATCATCGAAGGCATGATACAGATCTATATAAGATGGCACATAAAACTCAACATTGTGTACCAGGATGTCGAAGACACCAAGACTAAGGTTTTTAAAATTGAATTCCACACTTTTGAAAATTATATTTTATCTCCCACAAGCGTTTACCCCAAATTATATCACAGTAACAGACCTACATCACTAAATGAGCCAAGTTGCAAATATTTGTCTGTTACAAATACAAAAAAATGGTTATACTAATGTGTTACAGTTGTTTTATTTATTTAAATCTTTTTGAGTGTGTGTATTTTGGTGTTAAAGTATTCTATGTGACGATCTCATCTGATTGGTGCAGACAATTTACCCCCGAGACGTTTCATTAGGGGAGTTTACATTTTGGGGTGTCAGGGTGACGCCTGAGATTTGAGCAAGCAATCGCCTGTCTCAGTGGGAGCTGGTGGAATATGAAACAAGAGACTACTTCATTAAAAAACCTGCTATGTAGGTCACATGAACTATCAGCATAAAGATCACTGAATTATTAACTATAATTGAGGCACCTAAAAGACGGGATCAAATAAAGGAACCTTTAAAAGGAAGTTTAAAAAATAGCTTCTATGTACAACACAAGCACCAATTACTGCATCAAGCTGCATGCATACGTCTCCAGTTCATTTTCTGGTATTAAAATGTGTCTGGTGACGACATAGATGCTTAGAAATAGCAAATGCTTGTTGTTTACATGACAAGCAATAATCTAAATGTTCATCTGAAAAGATTTTCTTGACTTGCAGTGCTGAATATTTGTAATTAAGCCAAAGGGAGGACTTTTCCATCCCCTCGAGGTAGACCAGGTTAAATTGAGTTGAAAATGAGATTTTAGCATCTCCTGCAATAATAGCAGGGAGCTGAACTTGGGTATGATCTCTGTTAATAGAGTGAGAGCACTGGAGAATTTGGTGTTACACTGTGAATAGAGGCAGAGCAGGTGGAAACCAAGATCCCTTTCATGAACAGGCATGAAGTCAATTAGACAGGAGAGAGGGAGTGTGAAGAGTGGTGGGAGGAACATGTGCTTATAGGCAGGAGGAATCTGGGGCCGCGGTAAGCGAGGCTTCGGTAGACGTCACGTGATTAGAATAAAGCAGATTTAGCCCAGACTGAGGGTTGTAGTGGAAACCCTGCTTCAAATAAAGCTGGATTGATCATTATTCCTCAGAATAATCAGAAGGAGGAGACGGGTCCTGTGAGTGCCTGATACTCCTGTTATCTTCCCACGTAGGCTTTTAATCAATGTTTATTAGAGAAAATGATTATAATCCAATGATATAAGGGCTGTTGTGTCACATGAAGTAATTTGTGTTTTTGAAAAAACAATAATTTTAGCATTAGATATTCAGAATTTGTGGGAAAATGTTGTGTTTAATGATACAACTAAGTGAACTACAAATAGACAGTAAAAAAAAAAAGCCTTTCTCTTTCTGTCAAAATTTCTCTCACCAAAAAAACAATTTTTAGGGTCCAAACATGGCACCAAGCCTCAAGCTTACATTTATAATCAGTTATAAAACAGAATGCATCATCCTGATACGGTTTGGCACTTGAATTTCCCTTCTTCTCAAAAATGTAGACGAAAAGTCAAATTCATTCATAAAGCGCATTCAGAAACAACTTCTGATGACCAAAGGGCTGAACAAGCAAGGCAGGCAGTTTTCAAAACAAGAACAGACAAAGAGCCCTCACATACATAATGATACTCAAATACTGAATGAGTGCATTTACATAGACTTCAGTGTCCTGGTCTTGATCAGTATCATGAATATCTCCTTTTTGTGTTTGTGCATGTAAACATCAGTTCCTGATTTCAGAAGCCAGAATAAACCCTTATCAAAGCTAAGACAAACTAGATTTTTCTGCCTGGAGGCGGGTTTGGATATCGAGAACCAAAATTTCTGAGATTCGCTAAGGCATGTTGCATTTCAGTTCCTTACAGCAACATACATTTTCAAGGAATAAACATCAGTGTCAACAGAGTCGTGAGAAGAGAGTTTTCACTAAAAACAGATAATGACACAGCAAAGATGGGAGCAAGTCCATCATGATGAAGCGTTACCTTCGGCACAGGGGGAATTTGAGGAATGTACTGTTGTGGTAATGTCTCATCACATGCAGGTATCAAAAGACAGTTGAGCTCACGTTTTCATGCATATCGAGGTTAACAAATCTCCATCATCTTTACCACTTATTCCGTCGAGAGCAAGCGGCAACCTCCGGTCTCAAACTATGAAGCCCATGCAAAAGTGTTATAAACTGCAATTCATCTAGCGTCCGCTTGAGGCTGGCTGCAGAAACACTTGAAACCACATACACACCAATTAAAAAAAGACGATCTTTGCAGCAGAAATAAACATGTTTACAGCCTGGTTCAAAAAATGGCTTGGCTCTACGTAGCCAATTTCTCTATCGGCACACACTGTAGGGGGGGGGGGGATTTTTTTCTAACGCAACGGTTCAGAAGATATTAAGATTACGAGTTTTTGCCCAAATAAGGACATGGCTGACTTGACTCCTGGTCGGGAACACATAGCTGTTGGCGAGGAGGCTCAAACCCCGCCTCTTTACATCACACTCTGCCTGGTTGAGTTCCGCATTTCCAATATGGCTGCCGCCGCCGATTTGCTTCCAAACAGCGCTCAGGAACAGATGGGTGACGTCACGGATACTACGTCCATATTTTATACAGTCTGTGGTCGAGAGGCAGAACACACTCTGGACAGGTCGCCGGTCTATCACAGGGCTAACATGTAGAGACAAACTACCATTCACTCACACACTTACATCTACGGGCAATTCAGAGTTACAAAATAATCTGGCAAACATGTCTTTGGATTGTGGGAGGAAGCTGGAGTACCCAGAGAGAACCTAAGCATGCAGAGCGCAGCAAAGGTATCATGTTTACTAATATCTCAAATATATCTTTGTTGGATAAGAGTTCAGAGAGCTCCCCTCCACCCCTGGTTCCTATGACGAGACCCTGTCGTGCAGAAAACCTATTCACTTTATTGATGAAGGGCAAGAACAAGAAGAAAGTGGAGGAATGTCACCGTCCGGGAACTAGAGTCCAGCTCAGCTTAAATTCAGGGCCATCGAGAAGAGGTGGGTTTAAATTGATGAGTTATTTTATGAATAGTTAGAATTAATACAAGAGAGAGTAAGGGTCTTTGTATTAATCCCATACAGATGCTCTTGGAATGCGTGCTTTAGAGGGTTTTTTAATTTTATTTTGAAAGACAGTTTCAGTTTTGATTTTTTGACTGAGGTCCCATTTTACTACTTCCCAAGAATAGTTATGGATAGTTAGAGTGTTTCAGAAGTAGTCACCAGTAGGCATTGTAAAACATGCCTTTGAAATAACTCAGGTTCAAGGTGAAGTCTAAAGATATTTGCTTTAGTCTGGCCAACATCAATAAGTCCAAGACTTTGAATTAAATCGCAGAATACTAAGACAACTGTTATTAATGCCTCAGAGTGGCTGAAACTATGAACTATTAACTATCAATGGCCACATTGATTCACTGAACAGTTATTCCAGCTCTTAAGAGAATTCTGACTTCAAGAAAAATATGAAGCAGCACCAGATTTATCCTTTTTAACCGTAGTTTTAAAAGTATATATGATCACTTTGTACAAACACAATGTGTCAGACTCAAAAGTATCTGCAGAGACAGTTGTTTAAACTGAAATAGATAGATAGATAGATAGATAGATAGATAGATAGATAGATAGATAGATAGATAGATAGATAGATAGATAGATAGATAGATAGATAGATAGATAGATAGATAGATAATACATTGCTGATCTGCTGCTACTGTATGAACCATCTGGACCTCTGAAGTCATCAGTTACTGGTCTGCTTTCGGTCCCTAGAGTCAGAACGAAACATGGTGAAGCAGCGTTTAGTCATTATGCACCACATATCTGGAACAAACACCCTGAAAGCTGTACACTCCAACTCTCACCTCTTTTAAATCAAAGACTAAGACTTTTATATTTGCCACTACCTTCCTATCTTAGCTTATTTTAACTCACTTTAAATGCAAATTTTAAATACACTTTTAATATATGTGTAATGTTCCTTTTCTTTTCTATGTTTTGTTACAAGCAAGTAGCATGGCTTAAAAACTAAACACCAAAAACGTGTGTTTTATGACTTGTGACATTTTTAAGAAAAATATGTGTAAGACTCAAATTTGTTGCAAATAAAAAATATCATTACTACAGCATTAAGTTTAATGTCATACCCATATGCTGTGAATGTATTAACTTGCATAACGCCTTCCTGTTATACATCATCATTATGAGCCGAATAAACAAGCTAACGTTCATCGTCTTTGATGCATCCCCACGTGCTGCATGTGAGATTGTTTACAACTCGGTCGCTGTGGGGGTTCGAGAGCGTCTTTCAATTAAACCCTGTCGTCTTTAACATTCCAAATAAGCAATTAAGCTAATTGGTAAGATGACTCTTTGTGATCCATTGTGGAGGATGACGAGGGGCCGCCCTCATCAGTCCCCTCTCAGGCCTGATTCGTTGGCCTTTCATTGTAATCTGCTTCACCAGGCGCACTCTTGCCCTCCCCATTAGGACTATCCCCAGAGGAGAGCCTTTTCCTGCATTACACTGTAACAGGCTTGTTAATAATACATTAATGAAGAGCTGCTCCTCCAGATTAGGTGCTGCCCCCTTGATAATGGGGAGCTGGAGGAGGGCCAGGCAATCACCTCACTGTTGTAATCTAACCTTGGGTTAAATAAGCTTTTGTTACCGAGAGAAGGAGAGAGAGAGAGAGAGAGAGAGAGGGATAGAGAGATAATATGTGAGGGAGGAGGGCAGAGAGCACTCGCCCAAGGAAATGTAAATGACTCTTTTGTCTCAGACATGAGCGAAAATATGAAACGGTGAAGAAGCAGAACTAAAGCGGGCTGCTGTTTGTCTGTTGCCGTACATAATTGTGTGGCGGAAACACAATTACCAGATGCTTTTGGAGATGACAGGTGATTGTTGCTCTCTGCCCGTGAAGTGCTGCAGACAGGGGTAAAATGCAGCACTGTCAGCAAGTGCATGGCAGGGATCGCTCCTCATATGTCAGATTATTCCCTGTTCTGCATGAGTGACGGTCCACGCTTTTGCACGAGGTGTTCTGCTCCGGGTTTGGAAATGTATCCTGCTGCTCGCAATCAACAAACAATAAACACAGGAAAAAAATGCCACAGAGTTTGGCTTAAATATTTTAAATGCTCTGCTCGTTTTGAACAGTATTCCATTCTCAGGATGTATACACTTGTCTCATGTGTGTGTGTGTATGTGTGTGTGTGTGTGTGTGTGTGTGTGTGTGTGTGGGTGCTATTTTGGCAGCCGCTTTCCCCCCACTGTCTGTCTCCTAATAGAAATCTTGATAGAAATATCAGAAGGAGATTTTAATCACAGGGGTGTTGTGCATGCTTACTTATCTGAGCCACAAAGGAAGAAAAGATTTCCCGCCGACGCTGTCACCCCTCTCATGCAGCAGCAGCCTCTGTCAGGCAGAAATGTGCCTTAAGACACATCTCCCATTCAGGCTATGTAGCACTTGCCAAAGTGAAGCAAACTTAACAGCCGCCGAGAACAAACAGAATGAGGAAGTGATAGGAAAATAAGATTGAATGAAATGTTTCCTAGAGTCAAATACAGTATGTTAAAGGAGGGCCTTGAGAGAAAACATTCAGGGGGAGAAGGTAAACACAACCATTAAGTTTCTAACTGAGACAGAGAGCACAGGGAATTTGGATTGTGCTTTTGTCTCCTCTCCTCCCCCCTCTCTCCCCCAAACACAGCCTTTGTTTAGTTTTGTTTCTTCGGGTGTCTTTGTGGGGACAAATTTTCAAATCCACAACACAAGCATCTAATATGAACTACTGTAGATAAAACACAGGCACCTGTTTGAAGAGGAAAAACTCATGTTGAAACATTCCAGTGCTCCTTCACCTCCACAAAGTGATGGATTGGACTACTGTAATGCAATAAAGGTAGCTTGACTGTTCTCAGGCCTCTAGGAAAGGGTCATCTTCAAATTGATGTCATAAAACACTCGCAATGAACACTACTTTGTCCTAGAATTTGAAATAAAAAATGTTATAATTTATTCTCTTTTCTTTTTTAAATTAATGAAGACTTATCCTAATATGACCACCTCAATGTGGCACAGCTCTGACAGCCAGGTGGTGAAGTGAGTGGTGCCATAGTTTGTACCTCATATAACTCAGGATCCAAAGAGCCGAGTTGTTATAGTCCCACATACAGTGAAAGAAAAGGTCAGCACTTATCAGGATCTACAAAGAGCTGTTTGTAAAAACGTAAAACTGGTGAAAAGGTTAGTTTTAGGCCAGTTTTGAGACTGAGCAATCTGGCTGCCTGACACATGCACACTGAGATAGGCAAGAAAGGTAAGACACATTCATTCATCATTTCTCATGTGAATTTGTGTATATGACTAAGGATTAGGGCCACATTAAGGATGAAAAGAAACTGAGTTTTGGATAAGGAAGTCATAATATGATGAATTAAAGTCATAATCTTATGAGAATAAACAAGAAAGTAAATAGCCTGTGGTAACTACAGGCTACAGTTATTCTATATTACACATTTGGGTATGAGATTAGGAACGTGGATCATCTTGTGAAGTTGTACCCATTAGTTATGGACAAAGAGGAGTTGTAGAAGTGTGCACAGGCTGCTCATTAGCCTGCTCTTTTTCAGAGTAGACTCAGTTTCTTAAACAATCAATTCAGAATCCAGAAACTGCACCACATTCCTCATTTTAGTGCAGACAGCTGGCTACTATCATCCCATCAAAACAAAACATACAGGCTAACGAGTGCTGAGACGCTAATATTACGTCGACTTCAAAGATCACATTAATTACATGGACCTGTCTCGGGTTGCAGGTCTTCCTCCTCCTCCTAAAAAATTATCAGGTTAGATTGAATTTGTTAACAAATACTCTGTGTGTAATATCTCAGGCAAAACAGGGCACATGCATATTTTAATCATCAGATCAAATTTCATCTTGGAGTGTATATCTCTGCCATTTAGGGTCAGGTCTATCATTTAAGACCTGTGACAACCTCATGTAAAGCATGTTGAAGCTGTAGCCCTAATGTCTCACTCTGTAAAGTTGCTGCCAAAGAACTTGACAAAATTAAAGACATGTCTTTTACTTTTGTCTGTAATAAATAAATAAGGGCACAAATAAAACTTGTGGGAGTGGATTCAAAATCAAGAGGGTCTGCTGGAGGAAAGTCAGTCATGTTCAATTAAGCCCTAACAACCAATGTTCTTTCTAAAGTTGGGGTAATTTGAAGCTCCCTGATGTTTTCATACAGGCCTTTTCTACTCATCTCCACATAAAAGGGGGCAGTTCTGAAATTGTTGTCCCAAAGTAAGTTCTAAAAGACCTTCAAATCATTAAGTGTGAGTCTTCAAAGAGCTGCCGATTGAAAGCCAATGGGAAAGTCCTCACACTTTTATCTTGGATGTTAAAGAAAAAGATGAGGATCTTGAGCCTGGGCCTTTCAGATAAGTGAATATATTTAATTTTTGAAAGAATCACAGAGTTGGTGTCTTTGGTCCTCATGCCTACTGGGACCAAGGCGTGAAGAAGTCAAAGTTTTTTTTTCCCTCCCCCTCTCTCTCCATCTCTCACCCTGCTGTACTCATAAAGAGGAATAGGCCCTGAAACCTCACTGGGCCTCTAAGTTGATTTATTTATCAGGTCTACTCTGCTCCCGAGTGATGGCTGTGTGTGATGGATACCCAGGGGTGGGTCTTCGCAGAGCATCCACCCCTCCTCCTCCTCGTCCTCCTCTTCCCCCCCTTTGCTCCCTCGTCGTGGCATCAGAGCTCACGCCTGACACCGGGCTTTCATCGCGGGGGCATGGCTCTGGCCCCTGCTCCTAATGAATGCCGAGCGGGGCTGCTGCTACCGCTGCTAGCATTTGCAAGAATGTGACTGACCAGGTCATTAAACACAGGCAGGTTAGGTTCCCACAAGTCCCCCATCCCCTCTTCTATGTGGCTCAGACGTGGAGCCGTGCTGTACCATCCTACCCATATGCCACAGCTGTTTGTTTTGCCCTGAGAGAGCTCCCTGACACCCTGCCAAAACTACACTCCAAGAGACTCCTGGAAACCACACATCCAATACAACGAAAAATAACTCCCTCATCAACTTGATATGGAAAAAAGACACATTGGAAAAACTGTAAGAGCTGAAAAAAACACCCTTTCTCTGGAAAAACACAACTTTTAGGCGTCCTGCTGTTGAGAGTCCCAAAAAGTCCTTTTATTATTTGTTCCAAAACGGTGACTGTTGGTAACAGAAAACACTTGTCTGTTGTTGTTTGGTTTACGTTCCCGTGTTCCATGCATGTTTACGGCGCTGGGACCTGCTCGAAGAGAGAACATCTGGCTTTTGTGCATAACTGAAAGAGCACACATATATTATACATGATGTGCTGTACATCTGCCAAAGAGCCAGCCTGTGTGTTCCTCAATCAGTGCAAACACAAGAACACATGATAACATACCAGTTTTTCAGAATCTGTAACCGGCAGACATATCATATTTAATCTATCTCTATCATATCAAAACTATCTCAAAATAATAAAACTGAATTTAATTTGTAAAGGAATCATTTTAAATAAATTCTTATCTTACATTATGGTGCACTGCAGACGTTTGAAATATAGAGTTTTCCAATTAGGGAAATTATCAGAGAAAACAGATGGTCTGCAAATGTCAACACCTCAGCACCGGAATTCTGTCAATAATTACTCTGTGCTTGGGTTGGGAGGTAAAAGAGCATAAACAGCACATCTCTTCTCTGCAGAAAATAAGACCTTATATATCACTTTATAGAATTATGCTTAACCAAACTAAAGACATATTTAACCTGCCCGTCATCCAACATGAAAGCCTGTGGCAATGCAAAACTGTGTACATCAATTAATTGCCTCTCATGGGTTCTTTTTGGCTGAATGACCGTGCAAAAATAAAATCGATGTTGCACAATGCATGAAAATGCTTCAATGTGCCATATTTCAACACTACATTGTCAAGAAACACATGCATGCCAACAATCTCTGCACTGTAATTTACACACACAAACACACACACACACACACACACACACACACACACACACACACACACACACACACACACACACACACACACACACACACACACACACACACACACACGGTTATTCCTTTGGGGTCTGAGTTAGAGAGGCTCCACTCACCATCTGTGTCTGCTATGATATCAAGAACTCACCCATCTTTCAAAACTATCAGAGAAAGTAGAGACAAACAAAGTTGAGATGAGGTTATTTTCTCATAGAGGTGGGACCAACACTGAAAACTATCTGTAAAGGTGCAGTAGTCACACAAGGACTGACCAGAGACAACCAACACCAAAATCCTAAATACCCAACAAATTCAAAACAGCAAAGAGTTTCAGATGGAAAAATTACACTGCCTGGATTATAAGTATTATTATTTTGTAAATCAATATACAATATAGGTTTTTGTATTTTAACATTTTGCATTCTGTTGACTGCAAAACATTGTATGTACTTTGCTCCTGGCAACTTTGGCATTGTTAAGCTTTAATGGTTATATTCAACGTAGAACTGTTAACACTGGAGTTAATCACGTTACAATATATCAACCAAAACGGTGTCTTAGCACCTGTTAAACTCCATGAATTGAGACAATGAGACAAGTTCAATGGGAAGCAACTGAGTTGTTAAACTTGTAAAAGTCATTTTCAGCTGAGTCCTGCCCCTTATCATGCAAAGTTAACAACTGATTTACCTTTTGCAATATCTTAAGGGATGTTTTATTGAAGAAAAATCATGCCCTCTACAGATGATAACAATAAATAAATGAGCTACATACCCAAACCTTTTTTTTTTAAACATAGAACTCAATATGGAATCCTTGGCTTACCAGCCTAAAGGGGATAATAAAGGAAATGCAGTTTTTGCACCTCAACATACTGTAGGTTTTATTACTCAACACTCATGATTGCTGCCTGCTTCCATCTAGCTGTCAAGATCTGAAAGTTGACTGGAAACTGTTTGCTAAAAAGTTAACTCATGTGAGACATAAAGTTCTTTGTTGTTGGACTTATGAACAAATGTTTGTTCAAGTCGTCGCTGCAGGTCATGACAAAGGATGCAGGTTTAAGGCCCTTCTATGACATTTTCTTCAGTCTACTTCTTAAAAACACTCCACCTGTATGAAGACAACCACTTCATTTGACAGACTGAAAGTGCTCAAGCCTCAAATTAGCTTTGCAAATTTGGCTTCAGTTTCAGAAGGTAGTAATGCAAAATAAAATACAATCCTGGAGCAGTATTTCCTTTGAAAAGGGATCACTTCATGGCCAGTACGGCGAGAGGAACCCTCACTGTAGGGTTATTTTGTAGGAAAGGATTGCAGACAGCAACTCTATACTCCAGCCCACACTCACACTATGAACACAATACCAATTCTAAATAAATATGGTAAATTTAGTACACTGAGTTATGCATCTCACTGTTAGTTTACAGTCCAATATGTCATATTGTCACCTGACATAACGCTGCACTCCTCTTGCCTTATGTGTCACACCTATTTTGCTGTCAGCTGGGTGAGTGTGCACCCAACATGAAGCATGAACCGCACTTCTGTTCTCACAGGAAAGTTTTCACTCTAGCTGTGAGAGTGATAATTGGCTAATGAGTAAATAAACAGCTGGAGTCTCTGTGTTTAGGCTCTTAAAGTAAAAAATCCTTAAATGCACAACTAGAACTGTGTGTGTGTGTGTGTGTGTGTGTTTGAGGCCTACACACAAACAGTCCTCTCCGACACTCGTTCCAACACTACTGAGGTAAACTTGTCACGAAGGAAGCAGCTATTTGGAGGCCATCTTGTTGTGCGGGTCTCCCCAGCTGAACTGCGGGGAACAATGACAGGAAGGAAGCAGGCTGGAGGTGAGTGAGGTGTGAGAGCCCTCAGAGTGTGTATCCAAACCCTAATTAACTTTCTGCTGCTTCCTCTCGCGCTGGCATCCCTGCCTTCCCGGGGCACATGCCAGTTACACGGATGGTATGTGTTTATGCATGTGTGTATGTGTGTGTGTATGTGTATTTGCAGGCACCATAATATCACTGTCACCATCGTTTGTTCCTGTGCTCCCCTCCCTCTCTCCCTCTCAGTCGCCTGGCATGCCTGCCCTCCTGTGTCAGGTTTTTGTGAAGCATCCCGAAGCCACCGGATGGAGCGTAATTACCCTCTGCTCGCCGTGAACCCTTGTCCCCCCAAAACAAGCGCTTTCTCAGACTGTATCCATAAACAAACCATCACCCCCTTCCCCTCCTCCTCTTCCTCCTGTGCCACCCACTCATTATGGGGGCTTTTCTTCATGCTGTAGACCTGGTCAGAGAGTGCCCCAGAGTCTGACAGTAGCTTTTTAATGACATCTCAACATGGTAAATGTTCACTAACAATACTGTCTTGTATAGTAGGTTCTGACCCGCTTCTTTAACCAGGAGAGGCAGCTATAAGTATAACCTACGACAGGGAGGCTGCTGCTTACTGCAAATGTATAAGACTAAAACAAAAATAAGCGCTGTATTTATCCCATGGTGCACCAGCCTGCCCGCTCGCCGGGCCCCTCATTTTGCTAAGCCCATCGCTTTAAGTAGCCTTGTCAAGAGTTGATGCCAGCCATTAAAGGCAGTGATGATGCACGCCGACACCCCCCACTCTGACAGCCGCACTGTCGCAGCCAAGCTGCAAAGCTTTAATACATGACTAGGAAGGCGTCCAAAGACCAGAATAAATAAAGGAGGGAAAAGATGAAATACATGCGACAGTGAGGCAGACAGCTGAACAAACGCAATGACTTAGAAAATGTGCCTAACAGCTCACTCTTCCCCCACTCTTTACACAATCAACCATGTAAATTATTGAGATATCATGAAAAATAAATAGTTCAATAAAGATAAAGCTCTGCTAAGGCCCAATTATGCAGTTTAGCTGTGTTTTTCTCCACGGTAATGAATGGACTGAAAAAGAAGCTTGTTTATGTGGAAAACAGTGGAGATCTAACAGAACCTGCAGTGTCTCAGAGTATGGAGGAGATCCAAAGCAAAGAGAGCTCAGACCACCACACAACACAGCTAGCTGCCAGCCTTTATCTACCCATCCAACAGGGTTATCTAAGAAATCAAATCAGGTGAACTTGACATGGCTCACTTCCAATCCGAGTCAGGGTAGCTCCGTAGCCGCAGCAGCGCTATCTTTGAAGCATTAGCTGAATGAGTCCTGCAGAAGAGGGAGTGCAAAGGCTGTGTTAAATGTCCATTGTTTTAACGGTTTGAGGCTTTATCCCTGTGTTCTCCAGTGGCGCTTCCTCAAAGAGTAATACCCTGGGAGTCCAGGCGCTTTGAGCTGGGACTAGCCCTCTTCCTCTGGTCCTTACATGTGATCTCCTTGATTTTAATGAGGCCACATGGACCCCCTGTGATGTGCTTTGGAGGATGGGGAGATCCCGCGCTCGCTCTGAGGCCGTGATGCTGGTTGAACACCAGTGACCCCAACTCCCCCACCCCTCGTTTCAGCCGGGCCTCTCAGGCACTTCTAATGTTTTATTAACCAGGTTCACTGGTTCACTCTCTTCTGAGGAAATACAACAGCCTGTCAATCATCCATCTGGATAAAGTGCACTGCGGCTTCACAATGCTGCCTGCATGTATCACATGCAACGGATCGATGAGAAATCTTCCTGACTGCTTCACAGAGGATGTTGACATTGTTGCTGCACCTGAATATTAAACAGACTTTGGGAGTCCTCTGTATACATTTACAACTCAATGGCAGCAATTAAACAAACCTACTAATTGGTCCTGTCATGTTAGCATGATGGAAATGTCTCATTATGCAGCGGCACTGTGTCAGAACCATGTGCTGTTTTCAGACACTGTGAGTTTGTGTGACAGGCCATTACATTACATTACATTACATTTACCTAGCTGACCCTTTTATCCAAAGTGACTAACAATAAGAGCAGCCAACCACACGGAAACTAATATCTATAAAGATATCTGTGTATAAGTGCAGAATTGGTTGGCCGGGGACAGGATTTCTGCTGCTGCAAGCACTCTGGCTTCTGTTTGAGAAGTATCTAGCAGACATTTCAGCAGGCTGTGGTTGTATTTAGGAAATGTTCTCTGTTGGGAGTAATCACATGGCATTGTGTGAAAAATAAGCTTTTAATCAATCTCTATAAATAGATAGTTGCATGCAATCGCCAATGACAATCCCAACATAGATGATGTCTCAACTCAAACTCCTCTCTCATTTTTATCATGTTGTTCCTCAGGCCATCAGTGATGATGGTGTTGATACAACCAAAAAAGTCAAATATCATCCAAGTGGACGGACAACTGTGGATTCAGACAATCACTAAGCGTCATTCGAGTCTAAATTGTTGGCAACACTTTGTATCAACATCAGCATTACAATAATCAAATTTATATTTTAAATCAGTGTGAAATGAGTAACTCTAATTTAAAAGCCAAATATCTAGAACTATAAAATGTATACAACCCATACCATCTTCTCACCAGGCTGTAAACATGTTGCATTTTTCTGTACATATGAGCATCTTAACATAGGAGCTAATGGTGATTACTTCGCTTTTGAAGTCAGCCTCAAGTGGACACTCAAGGAACTGCACTTTTTAGTATTCCACTTTGGCTTCACTTTTCAACAATGGAAGTTGTCGTTTATAAACAATTAGCTGGGGCAGCATTTTGCAGTCAACTAGCCAAATACTTTTAACTGTAGTTGATGGAGACCAAAAGTAGATAACAATGAATATTGGCCACATGTTGAACAGATGAAGATAAGTAATGCTGTAAATGAATGATAGGGGTGCTCCAAAGATTTAAAAGGTGAGTTAGTTTACCTTAGTCAAACAAACGGGGAATAACTGGAGGATACCGGGTGCTCACTTGGTAGTTTGGTAGACTCGAGGTAAAGGTCTGATGCTCTTGAAGATTGAAGAGTTACTGTCAGTAGAGGGAAGCCATGAAGGCTGTCTTCAGGAACACTCACTAGAGCCACGGATTAAGTAAAAATCCTTTACTTTATCATGGCATAATCTCATAAAAAATCAGCATCAAGAAAAAAACGCTGACTCATACAACGGTCTTCATCAGGGTGTGGTCAGGCTGAATTACATCAGCATTAGAAATAGACGAACAAAAGTAGACAACAAGGTGTAAGTGGTACAAAAATATTCAATATGATGGATATGAAACCATAATTAGGATAAATAGTCGGTATTATAGGGGTTATTTTAATGTTTCAGGATGCATTTTTCTGCTTAATCAAGTCAATGAGATGATTTAATGTTTGTAATTCCGATAAAACCTTGCTTAGTTTTACAAAAAAGTCAGAAAATCAATATATTTTAATTTGTCAAAAGTAATGACTTTAGCCTTTTCACTTCACTTCACTCACCCACCACGCGCCAAATTTCAGGTTTTCTACACGAGAAAGACCAAAAACCAACAAGTAGATTTCTGTTACTTTTGCACAACATGTAAATGATCTCCAGAAGATATATCTTTGTTTTTTTCCTCATTATCAAAAGTTCTCTAATGTTGGACAGGTAAGTATCTCTTGTTCTATTAAAAAAGTCAGAATCATGTGTTAAAACAAATATAACAGCACCTCTGAGCTGTCAGCATGTTTGGAACCTGAAATCACCTATGTGTGATTTTTTAAAAACAGAGTGAGGTGCGTCAGTCTCACAGTATTGTGTATTATTAGTGTGTCATTTCTATTGTGTGTATTCACACATAAATTGAAAATAACAGCGAGTCGGAGGTGCAACAGTCGAAGGTGCGACAGGAGGACAGGGGTGCAGGGGGGCAGGCCTAGACAGGATCTAAGACAGGTCTGTCATGTCAGCATGGGGCTCTGCACATCTCTGACAGACTGATATTCTGCCTGGATACTTCATTTTTATGTGTGAAGCTTTCCCTCTGATTTTAGAAACCTAGAGTTTATATTTTTTGTTGAATCTAAGATTTGTTCATTAACTGAAGATAAAAACTTTGATTTTTGGATTGATTTCCATTAATGACAAAAGGGGTGGCTGAAAGGTCTCAGAATTGTACTTAATTCAAATGTCTGGATTACTATGCCACCAACTACTATCACTACAATTATGCTAACCTTTGCAGAATGTATTGGTCTCCATGCTATGTTCTATGCCTGGCTGTGGCTAAATGGTAGAGTCGGGAGGGTGTCAGTTTGATCCCAGTGTCTTTGGACAGGACACTGTGTCTTTGGACAGGACACTGAACTCCTAATTGCTCCTGGTGGCATAGCCAGTGGTGTGTGAATGCCTGTGAATGGGATTAGTTAGCACTGATCAGCAATTTCTACAGCATGCTCAGCCATCAGGGTATGATTGTAGTGTGAATGGGTGAATTTGATATGTAGCACTTTAAGCGGTTTCAGGATTAGAAAAGTGCCACATAAGTAGAGTCCATGCACCACTTTACATCTTTCATGTCTAAAACTGCTGGTTTCTGGTGTTCATATGAGGAGGTTGAGAATCAGAACATCTAATGTGTATGCTAAAGGATATATGGAGCAAAAAGCGAAGCATACTGTCCTGGTTTGAGTTCCAACTGGGGGGCAACAAGGTCATCCATAAGGGAAGCCTGGTCCCTCAGTGCCTGCCCACAGTGCTGAGTGGAGCAACAACTACTGGGCACAGGAACTCGCCTTAAACAGCAGCACCAAAACAATACAAAACATCATCCTGCTAAAACTGGTAATAAGAGCTTTAACACACACAGACGTACACACACTACTCACAGGAGTCTGAGCAGAAGTGTATATGAAACATCTGTTCCAGTCACAGCTTTTCTTCCTGAATTATAGCTCCATTTGAATCTGCACAAGTCATTACTGCTCACCTAAAACAGCATTATTGAGCAGAGGAAGGGGCACACACCTCAACACTTGTTGCAAATCTCATCTTATATCATTCTGAAAGTCTCCGGCACTCGCTGGACGGGGTTATTGTTTCCATCACTGACAGCAGTCTGCTCTCCATTGTTATTCTAAGTGGATAAACAGAAATGTAAAGAAGAACTGCAAGGTATTGAGTTCAGCTCATCTCGACCTCCTCAAACACACCGAGACTTCGGAAGGCGGTGCATTCCATGTCATTGCTTATGCATTTACAGTTTGCCTCAGCTTCCACTCCTGATAGATACGATTAAGTCTGAAAATTTATGGAACAGCCCGCTGACGAGTCATACACACCTCAGTACAAACAGAGCGCTTTCCGTTTTATTAAAGAAAAGACCTCTTCACTTCACTCAGGCAGTAATATTTTCATATATATGTATTATTCTGTGCAAAAGGGTTTGTAAATTCATAGCGTGAAGGTTTTTTTCTTTCTGCAAAGACTGAATGTTTTGTTCTCCTGTGCAGTTTGTAATTTTAGAATAAAGTATGATATTTAATGAGTAGAAACACTCCTAATTTAAAGTTAAAGAATGTAGAATTTGCTACTTTTCCATTTAAGTCTTAAGACACATTTGTTTATGGCTTTCGACCTTCCGTTGTAATTTGATGTCATTTTGTCTGCTTTCTTAAATTATATTATTTATTGCTCATTGTTTTGTCTTGTCGACATTGATTCTCTGTAAAGCACTTTGTGACTGTCTGTGAAAGGTGCTATACTAAATAAAGTTTACTTAAGTTATGAACATTAAAGGCGTCTTTCCACCGGAGGAACTTTACCCTGGAACTAGGGACTTAACGCCTGATCTACGTGGGTTTCGACCAATGGAACTAGGGTCTAAATTTAGTTCAGGGGTAGTTAATCTCCCCCCTAAAAAGCCCCTGCTAGGGGGGTAGTACTTTTCAAAGGTCCCGGGGCTTTTGGGGGGCAGGGCCTGCAATGCTGAACGTGTCTGATTGGTAGAATAACTGCAGTGTTTTTATCCCGCCCGCCGTCCACAATAACATCACACATCGGTGATTCACTTGATTTCTCTTTCTTTCATTAGTTTTTATTTGTTCTATCTTTTTTGTATGTGTGTGTACTTTTCAAAAGAAGAAGCTGTGATTTTCTTGATTTACCAGCGTGTAACAGTAGTCTTCTCTCAGCCCACTGCGAATGCGTCTCTCCCGGTGTTACGGTTTTAAAAGTGACCCTGTAAACTGGAGACTTTCAGGTAAATGTAATGGTGTTTGTGGAGTTTACACAGCTGTTGAAACACAGAGGGAGTTTTAAGATGCTATATCCTCATCAGATAAGAATTTAATGATCGCCTAAAGACGTCTATGAGGGATGCATCCCACTGAAAGTCGGCAGTTAACAGGGTCACTGTTTAAACCAAAACACCGGCCGATCTCTGCCATGGCTTTTTGTGTTAAAAAGGATTTTAAAGCCGTGTTGAAACGTCTTTGCTACTCGCGCTTATCTCCTCTCACGTGTTGATTCAGTGAATCCATCTGTGATGAAATGTAGCACCATCTAAAACAGCGCCAGCTGAGTCTCTTCATGCTAACAGGCTAACTGTTGTGAAACCTGCCAGTCCGTCTGCTTCTATGGTGTCATCTGTGATGAATGGCATTCGTCTTTGTTTTACTGCCCTCTACTGGTCTGCTGGTGTAGTGCATTTACATTTTTTCCCCCCCATACGTCACTGGCCTGATTTGCACAATCTACTCGGGGATTCAGCCCGCGGTCGAAACACAGACAACACGGGGGGCACAGACCCTTTTAGTTCAGGGTAAAGTAGTTCTGGGGGCTGAAAGACCCCGGAACTCTAGGTCGAAATGCACCTTAAGACAGTACACCCAACCCTATCCTTAACTAAACAAAAAATGTCACGCAAAATATCAAAATAAGTCATCCAAATACAACCAAACATTTAAGAATTAAGGTTACAGGAAATGGAGCAGACGTCTATCTGAAACGTCCCATAAAGAGGAAGTAATTTGTCTGATTTGTCCTGCTTTTCTTTCAATAAATATTGCATTGAAAGTAAACAGATAAGATGACAGTAATGGCCAGAGTGGTGAGTTTACATCCTGCCTCTCTTTCCAAATGGACCCTCAGTGGGAGCAGAGAAAAGGCCTCTCTCTGTGACGTGTCCCACAACATCTCGGTGAAGGGCAGGCTCAGGAGAGGAAAGTGACATTTAGGAAGAGCTAAAACAATGGACCAGTAGTGCTTTAATGTCTCATAAGACGTCCTCTAAACATGGCTTTTCCATCTGAAAGCATCTCCATGCTGAGTCAAGTGCACTAACTGTGCATGAAAGAGCTTGTTCCCTCAGGACCAGGCTGCCTGATACCCGCAAGAATAAACTGGCCTTTAACTGCCAAGCTCCGGATACACAGAGTAAAGCTCCCTGTGCTGAGGGGACAAAACAACACCCAGTACAGGGCTTCAAATCTGCTAAAATCTCACGCTGAGGGGTAACCTCTGACACCGGTATAAAATCTGATAAGTAATGTTGTGAGTGAAGCTTTTAATTCTCAAACTTTTCTGTTTTGGTTTGCTAAACGTTGTTAAAGGGTTGAATAGAAGTGATGTACTGAAGGATGAAGTCATATTAGTGACATTTTGTTAGAGGGATAATAAACTTGAACTTGCTCAGAGTTATGAAGTGGAGACTTAGTTTACATGTGACTACACTACGTGTCTACATGAGAAGTAGAGACAAATTCTGTCTCTACTTCTCTTTTTGAAAAATAAAAATAAATAAATAAGTGTAGAAAGCACAAAAAAATAAGTTTAAAAGATAGGATGATCAAAATGTTCATTTTCTCATGTCCAACAAACACTTTTTTTCCCTTTGACAATTTTAGTCAATTACAGAGACTATTTCATTTTATATAAGTAACTTAATCAGCACTGTGAGCTGGTTCAGATTATGAAGTGGTCAAAGTCTTACATATATAGTGTATATATTTCGAATTCTGTCAATTACATTTGATCTTATATAAGTTGGTGAGCTAAACTTTACTTGAAGTAGATTTACAACCCTTTTAAATGTGAAGGACCACTGTACACACCCAAATCATGACTACAATTTATAACACTGCAGGTCATTGACTAAGGTCATGCTCTCCGGGTTTTCTTACACCTTTTATGCATCAAGTCATAACTCCTCTGGTTCAAATCTTCACCATGCTCTACAGCGTCGGCTGTCATGTGCAACGAGCGCGCTGCTATAAGCTTCACGAATGGACCAGTGAGCAAACAACTGTGTGCCGGTAGCACTCATGGAAGTTATAATGTGACTACAATTAAATCATAATAAATGTATATCTATAATTCAACCTTCCAATGTGGGAGCTGACTGTCACAGGCCATTGCTGAAAACCTGGTTACAGAGATTAAAAATTACAAATCAGGAATTGTCAATTTTGTTGTCAATGGTTTCATTTGCTTTTTAGGTCCTAAAGAGACATCGCTGTTAACCCTAGAAAACTATCGTTAAAATTAGTAACACCATCACTAACGCCCAATGTTTTTTTTACCTGATATAATTTACCCATTATAAAGTACTTGTGATCAAAACATATCGAAATATGACAATACATGACAAATTAGAGTAGTGTTCTTTTATTTTCGACTGTGCCATGTCTAACAAAATGAAAAAAAAATCTAAAACAAAAAATGATGAAACTGGAAACCCCATTCCTGAGACATTGAGACTTCCCTGGTGAAGGCACAGTCTCCTTGACACACAAACAGCTGCAGGAGAGAGAAAAAAAAAGGGTGAAAATCACCCGAACACGTGCCTGTAGAAAAAAGCAGGCTTTGGAGCAGGGAAACACCCACGCCTTCATAGGTGTTCAAGACAATGCTCAAGCTACCCATGACACTCAGACAAACACAACATGAGGAAAATCATGTAAATGTGTTTTCTCGGGTGAAAAATCACCTGGCGATAGTGTTCTAGGGTATCAGTGTGTTTCATAACTAGCAAGAAACTCTTAATGGGAGCTTTAACAATACAGAGTATGTCCTAAGAGCCAATTCAACCATGAGTTAAAAAACTGATGGACAGATAGAAATACTGAGAAAAAATATAGAAATTTGTAAATTAAAATGCTGAAAAGATGACATAATATGTTATCTTTTCGGTTCTCCAAATAGAATCTGACCTTTATATTATAGTTTGAAAACATCACTGAGTTTTACTGCCCATGTGCAGAAGAAAATAAGTCTCAAGCCTTATCATGACCTGTCCTCTGAATTATAAACACAACTCTCTCAAAGATCTAGTTTAATTTGTTTCTGCCGTGCTCCATATTTGATATACTTTCGAAGAATTGTCTTTTCTGAAGGTAAGATTAAAATTAATGGACGGGAGTGTCACCCCGCGCCCGCTGGATTGCTCACAACAGTTTGGAACCAGCTGCTCAGGAAAACAAATATTTTTTGCCATGTGGCTGTGGTTGTGAAGTACATACGTCCCGCAGCTCTGATTTTACATCCTGTCACATTAATGATTCAAAGCACTCAATATAAATATTAAAAGTAATAGCTTCACTATTCAGCTATTACTCCATCATTCCCTGAAATCATCATAAAACATTCAGAACCTTTTAGAAAATTTACACACTTGAATTTGATGGCAGAGAAAGCAGGCTGTCAGAGTGCGAGGTCCTGGAAGCTTAAATAATAGTGGAAAGCTGTTTATGGAACATGCTTTATTTATTCATCGTCTCAGAGTACGGTCTTCAGTTTGGATGGAGAAATAGAGAGACAGAGGGAGGGTGAGACAGAGAGACAGACACACAGAGGGGGAGAAAATCAAAGTAAGACCTATCAGGGGATAAAAAGCTGAAACATAACTCTTCCCACAGTGCAATGAAAGAGGGAAAAATGCAGAGTCCATGAGATTCTTGGCACAAGGTCAATCAATGGAAGGACTCCGGGTCCAGGAGCAGCTAATGGATTGTGAAGACGCGTAGCAGGGTTATGAATTTTTAACCAGTTCCTCCTTCAGCCCAGACCTCCATAAATCAATGACGACTTATTGGAGAGGATCAATTATGCAAACTTAAAAACATTTAATGACAGATAATGAAGAGGTCCCTGGAGGCGGGCTGGCGGCCTGGAACCTGACTCTGTATCCCAGGAATCATTCATGGAGCAGGGACAGAACTGAGGCTCTGAGCACAACTTTCAAGGCCACGACTTAAACACCTCGCTGACAGCAGAGCAGCAGAGCGGCTCTTCACTGGTGGAGACTGCTGATGTGGCCACTGAACCTGTATCTGTTAGGAATATTACAAAGTGCTCAAACATCACTTTCTGGATAAGCAGCAGCTAAGCCATTGCTGATATTAGGTTTAAACTAACCTCTAGACCACTGGAAACCCAAACCCTCATTACAATTAAATATTGGGTCTCGTGTATAATAATAATCATCTAAAAAAACAGAAATGGGTTTCAATCCAGATTCACAAAACAACAAAACAAGTCTTACTGATATTAGATTTCAACTGGGCGGCGCTGGGCTCAGATGTTAACTACAAAATTAAATCAGTCTTAAGTTTATTTTCTTCTTCCTGTGACCAGTGCTAGCACCAGAAACAGGACATTTTTGACAGTCCCCTGTGTGGTCTTCAGGCGTGGTTGTCTAATTTCTGCTGCAGATGTTGAGAAGGGGAAGTTAGCCTCAAATAATTCAGCACTAGCTTAAACTCCAAAGCTACCAGTCAGCTTTTTCATTCTTTCTTTTTGGCTTCAACTAGTGGCAACAGGGCTATGGTTGCATGGTATGCTAACTGCTAACTATAAAAAGCATTGCAAAACATTTTGTGACTGTCCATTCAGTGATTGATAGAACTGCATTTTTTTAGTTGGTGTCGAGGTTGGGAGAGGCAGAGTTAGCTTTAAAATAATGTACCAATTGCTAAAGCTCCAAAGCTACCAATTAGCATTGCTTTGTATGGTTGGAGTACAGCTGGGGGAAACATGGCTACTGCTGCTTAAGTATACTAACTGCTGGCTATGATAGGCATATGGGAAAGCACTGTATAGCTTTCTATTCAATGACTAATAAAGTTGAATGTTTTTGGTTGGTGGGGATCAATGATGTGGGTCCTGAACATGAATCTTTCAGAAATGCTAAACAACATGTTTAGAGAAGCAGCAGCTCATTATAGCCACCATAGTACTGTATATACTGTAAATTTGATGCAACAGGGCACAAAAATACCTTTGTAACTCAGTGGTTTATGGTCTTATGTACATCAAAGTTAGCCCCCCCAAAGCATGTAGTTTTAGTTGGCCAGTACTACCCAGGCTACTAACAGAAACCAACATGCTTCAACACTAAAATCTGCATCCTTTACCTTAATTCTGCATCCACATGCATTCAAGGGTGTCTGCTTCTTCCTCTGATTAAGACAACGACAGCTCAATCTTAACTTTTAAAGCGGCCTGGCTAATTGTCATGTGTGCCAGTGCAGACAGGCATCAATCAAGATGTGATCGGACAAACACACAGTCTTGAAAAATGGTGTAAACAGCAGATAAGCTCATTTTTAAACCACATATCCTAATAGTTATAATTTTCTTCACCCAGACTCTGTAAATGCTTAACGAGACTCCCAAATTAAATATCATATATTTTCAGTATTTCAACCCAAATGACCAGAATCTCTAAGTTTGATTTAAGATATTTCCCTGCTGAGGAAAGAGATGGCCATTTCAAAGAGCAACATTTTCCAAAGCTCATCATAAAAAATGCCCTGGGGCTGCCCCCTGTGGTAGTAATCTCAAATCACTGAGCTCTAAACAATGTTAAGCACAAGCGTGCACATTAAAAGACTCTCTGCAAATCTGTCCCCTCCACTCACGTCGCGCACAAAGCCTGTGACCCTGTCACCACATGCTTTTATGTAGTCTGTGTCCTTCGAACAATTCATGTTTAATGTATCACTTCTCTTTTACTTGTCTAGCCGTGCACACAGGCTGTTCAAAAGAATGTACAGCAGCTTTAGAGCTTGTTACATCTCCATAGGAGAGTTATAACACACCATCTGCTTTTAAAATTTTGATATTAAGACACCTTTAAAGAGGTGTTTAAGATCTGCACAGCTTTAACTAGTGAACCATTTGGGCATGATGGTTTCCCTAATACTGAGGCTGAATCTGTACAATCCTCGGGACTATTTGCAATTACCGACTTATTCAAAGTGTGTGCACACTAGCTTAAGAAGCACATGAGACGGAGAGTGAGGAAGACACAGATACGGGGGGATCAAAGCGGATCTGAGCAAATGCATCACAGCTCAGGTCATTTGTGTTTACATCGAGGCAGGGAAATTCATTTTTTATTACTCTAGGCACTGTATCAATCCCATTGACAATTCTTTCCAGATGTGTGTGTGCATCCCAAGGGTGTCTGAGCGGCATCTACGGGGCTGATGGAGAGACTTAGAACCAAGCCCACATCTGTCCCTCTCGCCAGTTTTATTTTCTCAGGGAGAGCAACCTTTTCATCACTCTAACAGAGGGGGAGAAAGTGCTTTCTGACTGCACTGAATTCCTCTGTAAGTACAGTACATCCTGAAAAAGTGTGTGCCTTTTATGAGTGACGTGTGTTTGGTTTGTTTCTCCCCATCCATAATGTCAGAAGGTCGCTCTTCCCCTCGTCTCTGGTGGTTTAAGGAGGTAAAGAGGCACTATAAGCCCCTGATGGGGCTTTACTTCAGACAGCTCTTGCTGCTGATTTCTTAGCCCCATTTCCTCTTGCTTTTTCCAAATGTACCTCTGAGACGTGGAGTCAGATAATTACATATCATTCAGAGTGACATTTCATTTACTCGTTTGCTGTGTTATGGTGCCACCATTTCTTGTCATTTATTAAATAGACCGTTTTGGGCAAATCAAAACTCATGATGCTGTTTTTTTTTGAGGATGTGTAAAGGATGTTTCTGTTTCTTTATGGGAAAATAAGTCTGACAGTTACTGCTAATGCTGCCAAGGGATAATGCAGTTACAAATGCATATAATTCAGCTTTAGCAGATGTAATAGACTTCCAATTTGAAGAAAATAATCAAAGAGAAGCATTCAGAATCCCCAAATTATGAGCAGGCTTTCATACATTGAGGGGGAAGAGGATTACTATAATGTAGATTTCAGTTTGTTTTATTAACAAAACTAACATTTTAGAAATAAGGGAATGGAGGAGAAAATGGCCTTCAGGAGCCAACAAAATATTCAATTACAGGATGTATTGGCAAAAAATAAGAGAGAATGAAATATGAAGATAATGTGGGTTTTAAAAAAGTCTGACAATAAAGAGGAGGAAATTAAATCAATTCACAGCACATTTTTGTTTTTGTTGATGTAAGACAATATATGAATATTTTCAGTGTAAAGCAGGAGGTGAGAAAAGCCTTCAGAATCCAGGACTTCCCAGCATAACAATTAAAAGAGGCGGTAGGGCTGAAAGGAAAAGTCTGAAGTGACTAAGTCTGTCTCAGGGTTTGTGCAGGTACATCTTTACGCTCTGCTGGGTCTTGTCCAGACAGGAGAGATGACCCAGAGTCAGGCCAAAATGTTTACTGGCAGATGTGTTTTAAAGGAGCTCTCCTTAGCTGGTCATGGCAGCGGAAAATACCCTGCTGTTCGCTGCATCTGCAATTCGCTGCTCTTCCCAATTCCACCTACAAAATCCTGACCTTTTAGAGAAATGATGGATGAGCTGGCCATGCTACTGTTTCTTCCCCTTTCTCGTCTTTTTCTTTCTTTTTTTTCCATTCCATTGAAGATTGGAGCTCCTGTCTATGTTAGGCTCCGAGGCAAATTCTGCCCCTCCTTTGCTCACTGTTTCAAACCACTTTAAAGTCTGATGCTGGCTTTGGCCAGAGCCCTTTGGCACTTGGCTTCTGTGCAGCGGTTCGCGTCAGGAGCTACGATTTGTGATTTGCAGATGACATGAGCAATGCTTGGCTTGTGGCTGTGGAGGTGGTTTAAAGCAAAGTCAGTAATGTGTAAAAAGGATGTGACTGGCTTCACTTCAACGCTGTTCATAAATTGATTCAGTCTGTAAAAACACTGTTTGTGTTAAAACTAATCAACAGACTATCTTTGTCATGCTGTGTGTGTTTCTGTACAAATAGGGGAGGTTACTTTTGCACTGGCGGATATTCATGTGTCTCTAAAATGATTACACATGCGCTCTCTGTGCATGATTATGCTATTTATGATTATTCACAATGCTTTCTTTTTCAATTCTGCTGTTACAGAAATTATTTTTCATGGTGTTATATCTTATTCAACAGTTAATATTAAACTATTCTCCTGATGTTCAACATCTAAAGTAAACCTCTTTGCTCTCCTTTTCACTGTGAAGCATCCCTCAAGCACAATTCTACACATAAGGTAAGAAAACTCTTCATCCTTTTCCTCTTTGAGTGCCGCATTTTCTTTTTCACGTGTCAGACGAAGCTGGAAATATTTTTAAACCAAAACTAGTACTTCATTTTTTTACATCAATACTATTTACAAAATTAATAACCATCAGACTCGAGGCTGGTAAAAAAAACTGGCTATAAAATGATAATCTGTGTTTTTAAGCTCTTTCCAAGATTAAAAGGTAATCATTCTGCGTGCCAGCTCTTCCTCAGACTGCCTGAAGAAAGTTCACACTCTGATGAACATCATCATCTCGGTGTGATGAAGCTCTCTTGCTCTGCAGGTCTCTTCCACCAGAGCATGATCAGCTGCAGCTTGCAGAAAGAGATGCTGCAATGTACGCAGAGCATTTTGACTCACTTGTGTTATTTTTACCAAAAAGCTGCAAACACTGAGCTATAAACTCACGTATATGAACATACTCAAGTTAACAGGCCACGTTGGAGGAAGGAAAAAAAAAGGATTTCAGGAATAAAGATGAAAATTTAAGAGAGTAATGTCACATTTATGATGATAAAGTCATAATATATGAGAATACAGTATTGCATTTATGGGGGAAAAAAAGGCATTATTATATACATAAGGTTGTTGGTTTTTTTTTAAATGAGCAACACAAAAGTGACAAATGTGAAGCATCTTGAGAAGTTATACTTTAGTATAGGTTTTCATGAATAACTAAATATCCTGAGGTATCAGAATTCTGAATAAAATGTGAGACACTGAGTTTATTCTGAAGGAGGGCAGCTAACGGGCAGCCTGTACATGCCTTGGCAGCTGTTTATCATCAACTGCTGAGTTTAACGTCACAAGATGATCCACTGTTCCTCATTTCAGTGCAGGTGGCTGGTTGCTCCTCTGATATCCCCCATGTTATTAGTCCAACAGCTAAAAGTTGTGAACATGACTTGAATAAGGAAATATGATTGTTTAAGGCTGAAGAACATGAAAGTGTCACATATGTGTTGCCTCCACTAAAACAAAGTGGCTTTCTGAAAGTAAAGCGCTCATAAATGTTAAGACAGAACACACACTTACACCAATAATAGTGTTCGTTAGTGCATAAGACTATCTGACAAGTAGCTGAATTATGTGGTAAAATTGAACACCTCTGCAGCAGTTGATAGATCGCCTACCTTTAGTGCTGCCTAATAGGCTCTACGAAGGGGCTGAGCTGACCAGGATCCTCTGTGAGTTAACCTTACTGTCGACAAGTATCATACAACTCCACTTAGAAATAAACAAATAAATAAAATAAAACATGAGAGTAAATAAAAGGAAACTAATCCTTCAACCGGTTTCCAGTTTTTGCGCTTAGCTATGCTAGTTTATTTCTTGTTCTCAGGCTACATCCACATGTACACAGATATTCTTTAAAAAAAAAAAATCAAATCCTCTCTAGACCAGAGGTGGGTAATATGTCTCTGTCCCCTGGATAATAGAGACAACTCCCACAGAAGCATGCCAGACCAGTAGGAGGCAATAAAGTGTGATCAGTCTGTCATGTCAAACACCATAGAACATGCGGCCCGCCAGAGGTTCCAATCCGGCCCGTGGAACAACTTCGCAAAGTGAAAAAATTACAGAGAAGACATTGACTGCAATTTTTCAATAAAAGTTTCTACTATTTTGAATTTGTCCTCTGGGGGTCACATAAAATCATAGTGCTGACAGAGTGAACCAGAACCTGAACTGCGCTTTTTTTTTCTCAGGGTCCAAAATAATCAACTTTACCTTCTTCATTATTATAATCTATTCTGTTCTCTTTGCTGTAAACATTACACTCTGTGTATCAGGTGATTGGGTAACCTTTGTGTTGGTAGCAGGTTTCAGAGCTTAAAGAGTAAAATATTTGACCCACTATGAGATTCATCATGGCAAAAAATACAACAGCTGCTTTTGTAGAAAGATAGTTCATTAAATGTGAACATTTTCAGAATGTACTTGTACTTTTTGGCACTAAAACAAAGGAAAAAATGTAGAGTTGTCGTTATTCTTAGGTTATTATGTTATGATTGTACTGGTCCGGCCCACTTTAGATCAATTTGGGCTGTATGTGGCCCCTGAACTGAAATGAGTTTGACGCCCCTGCCATAGAAGAACATTGTGTGTATGCATATTGAGCGTCTTCTCCAGCGAGGGGTAAATGTAAACAGTTGTTCTTTAAACTGTGTTTCGAGTGGTAGATTAAAAACTACTGAGCCTAACTTATCAATTCACTTTGCGCTGTGGTATTCAGATGAAGAGCAGCTCGGTACTGAGCAGACATAAACAAACCCGTAGGCCTTGGATTTGCGGCGCTTCCACAACACATATAAACAACAATTGTCATGTGTAAGCTGAGGGAGCGATGTCAGCATTCCCCAAACCTTAGTCCCGAAATAAATGAAGTATACTAAATTGCCTTACCATTTCTTTTAAAGGGCCTGTTATTCCTCACAACACAGAACAGGCTTGCATACATTAAGACTCTTCAGATGTTAAACTCAACACTGTGTGCAGGACTTCTGAATGTGCTGTGTAGTGTTCAGCATTCTGGGAATTGAAGCATATCCACTGTGGCTAAGAGTCCTCCTGAGAATACAATATGCCCAGGGCATTGTTTAGTTTGAAAAATCCTCAACAAGAGCTTTTTCTGGAATCTATTGGTCCCCCCACCCCTCAAAGATGGGATTGACAGAGTGTGTGAGAAAGAGCAAACACACATGAGAAAGCCTCCACAGCATCCCAGACAGTCATTCCCCAGTGACTGTGTCCACTAATAATGTACTTTTCAGGAGGTGATGCGTTTACCGAAGGTTACAATTGATGTGCTAAAATATTGATAAGGGACATTTTATAAGCTTGGGGAGAGGTAGGACAATTGACCCCACACAAGGGCTGAGAGGTTCCACAGAGTGCACAGAGCCTGCTGATTTTGCTGTTCTTGAATTCTGTGAGTAAATGCAATGTGAAGTATCTGTCCATTCTACAAAACACACATCACAAAATCTATGTTAGCATGCATAGCAGTGATTTAGAGTCAGAGCATTTCATTTTGAAGTGTTTCTCAAATTTTTCAAAGCCTTGAGGTTTAACAAAGCTGTGAAACCGAGGGCTTCAACAAAAGAGGCAAAAACTGCAGTTCCTCCTAAGGCCACTTGGAGCTCACTCCAAAAGTGAGTAAAAACCCTTAAGCTCTCATTTCAAATGCCTTATTTTAAACGAGAAATAAACATATTTACAACTCTGTAAAAAACATATCTCTGGTTTCCTTGGCTTTTACAACTCCATGGTGGCTGAATTTGTATATCATTCATACATTTAGATTAAAAAATAAGGCACAAAAAAGTGCACAGTTACAGGGTGGCCTTGTGGAATTAGCTATGGGGATAATAAGTAACCCCGGAGGTGTTTGTGGTGTGGATGATTTTTGAAAAGGTTCATGCAAAAATAAGGTTGTTCTGCAGGCAATATCACTAATTCAATGTCTGAGAGGTCTGTGTGTCAACATCGTCAATGAGTGACATTTTAGAATTTTTACGTTAGCACATACTAACTAGTCTGTATCTGTGTCTGGATGCAACATCACCTGGCTTGTAAGCTTGTTTAGTGTTTCTCAAACATTTCAGATTTGCAGCTGCTGACATGGAAGTTGAATTGTTGTTTTTATTTTCATGTAGAAAGAGTCGTGATAAAACCATGGTTCTATAAGCTCAAAGGAGTTTTTTCACTAGCTGCTTGCTTGCCTAGTAAAGATGTCTGTGAGGAGGCTCTTTACATTACACAAGATCTCACAGCTTCTTTAGTCTGTGACTTTATTTTAGATCAGGACTTCAAAAACAACAACATCGTTATTTGGGAAACACTGGGATTAACAAGCTACTTAGCCACTATATACATTTTCCATTGGCATAGTCTGTTTTCTAACCTCTTGCTCCTCTCCAGGTATATATTCTCCTCTGGTACTGGTTGTCAGTTGTGATTCCAAATTCACAGTATGGCGAATGCCAAAATGCTCTGGGGTTTAAAATGAACCTCTACTTGTAATACAGTCTATGGATCTTACTGGGAATGTTTTGATGACATGCATAGATTGATTTATCTATTTTGGCCTCCTCTGCTGCAAGTCTAATGATACGAGGGTGTAGAATTAGTGCTGCTACTGTTGATAGTGCCCCATACTGTTAGCAGTATGGGGCACTATCTAGCCTTTCTCCTTCCACTTAAAAAAATGACTGCACATAAACACAGAGACAGTGACGTTTAAATCTATCAAGCAAGGCCTAATATGTTTGAAGTGCAAATGTGATGACAAGCTAATATTGATGGCCATACTGGTGACACATGTGTCCTGGGGCTAGGTCAACTACAGTGAGTCCTTCTTTGTAATGCCTGCTCTACAGGGACCCTCGGACACGTAGCCCGGCCCCTCCAGCCGACCTGCAGCAGCCAGAGCCCACAATCCCTCTCTGATGAGACAAAGCCGCCGCCTCCTTTGTCCACTGGCCTTGTGGATCAGGAAGGTGTTACTCTGGCTGTCAGACAGGGTGAGCAATATTGACGTAAATAGCTTGACCTGGCTCATCCCTGATGGCTCTGCCTTTACACCCCAACCTCTGAACTCCTCCAGCCACTGCATCATTCTCATGATGCGTTCACAGTCAAGCTGGAAGCCTGCCCAGTCTGCCCACTGGGTCACCCCCCTGTCCAAATAAATTAAACTGTGGGAAGAGAGGACAGAAAAGAAAAATGGCTAATTATGCAGCTTTTCGGGCTAATAGAAACAGTAGGCTGGGTCTGGTTTCCTTAATCCCACCTGGCTGTAAACATGTCTCACCCAGACCCAGACCAGGACCAGGTGGAAGGAATGAGGGTCTGGCTGTGTCCCTGCATTAGAAAGATGACATCTACCTCTATAAGGGTTCTGATTAAAACCACCTTTGACGTTTGGCATATTAGATGTTATCTAATTTATTACTGTGACATCAATCTATATGTCAATTATTCATAAATGTTCTTAAAACATATTCAGTACATATTAAAGTAACATTTACACACTATAACGTAGGTGTAAAACAAGGTGTGGTTCCTAATAACTCAGTTAACACTTCAGATAACAGCCCAATTAATAACTGTTAAGCACAATCTGAAGTCTCACCTCCGTTCCCTGGAACCTGTCGTTACTGTGTGAAGACTGCACTCTGAGACTCTGAACATCCAAGAACTTCATTTTCAGCTCCGTTTTTCTGAGGTCTTCATTTTCCTCGCTGCGGTTTTATCTGAACCTCCTAGAGATTCTGTGACTCGGTTAACACTGAATGGAAACTGTAATGTACCTTAACTCTGCCAATGAAACTTCATTGTGATGGAATCGTATGTTTTACTCTTAATAAAAAATGCAGAAAATGTATATGACTGTCTGCTGGTAATTTACCCCACTATCAAAGTAGTTGGAACTAATAACTATAACAAGTCATAGCTGTATTGGTGACCTTGAGTGTCCAGAAAGGCGCCCATAAATAAAATGAATTATTATCATTAAATTATTTATTATAAAAGTAGACTGTAATTGCGTTGACAGTATACCTGTTTTTAAAATAGTTTTAGCATAAAAAGGTGTATAACTTATTTATGCGGCAAATTATTACTTTTCCATTGTATTTTATCAGAAACAAATAATGGTTCTTTACTGTGAAATTTATGGAGGCAAAAACAGCACACTGTTATACCTTTTATATTGTCACTGTCATGTTTACGGTCTCAGGGACATCAGTCACCCTTTGGTTTCTGAAGATCTATTGTGAAGCCAAACGACCGTACAACGCAGACCACCTGTCCGTCAGCTAAACCATGCCTCTAATAATTCTAATTACATAACAATAACTGTTAGCCTTAATTTAACCACCACACACAGTGTGTATGAAAAATGAGCTACATACCAAAAACAGTTTTGTCCCATTCTGTAAAACTGGCCGTTTTAACACAGAACCTAATTAGGTTCTGTTGTCTTTTGGAGCCAGCCTCAAGTGGACACTCAAAGAATAGCTTTTTGGACTTAAACATTGACTTCATTTGTCAACACTGCAGCATGGTCTTGGCTATGGCCTCAGCACTGTCTCTTTCCCAGTTTCTAGAATAGCTGCAAGTCAGTTGAAGTCAGCATCTCTTCATGACGACATCTTTAGGATTTATAACCCCTCTTCAGAAACCAATGAGTGACATCACAGAGACTATGTCCTTGTTTTGTATAGTCTGTGCTAAACACAGATAAAGGGTGAAAGGGTTTGATGTAATGTCAGGAAGATTACTCAGGCTTTAAAAGCTGCTCTCTTCAGCTAAATATATTTGTTTCAAAATTAACAGCATTGTTAGTGTGTTAAAAATCTTTATACATGGAAATTATACTGTGTGAGGGTTTTGGATTTCACTCAACTTTTGGGTAATCTCTGCTAACTGTGGCTTCAGGATGTAATTAGTTTTTATGTGTGGGGTTTACCATGTATATTTAATCCCCCTCACACCTTATTAGAGGCCAGATTTTATTGATTTCTTCCCGTCTCTTTCTCTATTCAGGGCCAACAGTTCTTAAGAGCTGCTCATAATAAGCTGGAGTATCTTAGGGATGCCCTGCAGTGAATACACAGTGCATCTTTGTCCAGCACTGACAAGCTGTAAGGAGAGTATGTGGATAATATAGATGATCAAAACCGTCCCATCACGCTCCCACAGATCCTCTATTCTGTCAGACTGCAGCTCCTCTGTGGGACATTAATGTGGCGAGCATGTCAACATGGTCAGATGAAAAACAAAAATAGCTCTGCATGTAGTGACAGTGATAATGACACATAAATTGGCGAGGCTTCTCTGTTGAAGGGCCATCGTCTCCTTTACAAAACACATGGGAGAGGGAAATTGTGACAGAATAAATTGGACATCCAAAGTGATATTAACACTGCTTTACTTTTGAAGTTGCTGCACATGTGTAATATCAGCTGACACAAAGCAGACAAGACAGGAACATCACAGGAATATATGGAGCATATACAGATATATGTGTGTACTGCATTGGTAATAATTTGTATTCTTTGTCGAGGAGACTCAGATGAAGCAGGAGGGATATTTTCTGCTGGTGATGTGGAAATTAACTGCAGTGCCCCCACAACTATTCACTATATCTAACTGATAGGCTGCATGTGTGGACAAGCATGGCTCCAGGGTCCAATAATTGTATCCTTGATGTGTCAAAACATGGATTTCCTGCAGTATTGTGGTGAGCCGGAGCCGTCACGCTTCCTGGTGAAAGGTAGAGTTTAGATGTGCCCCGGCTTGTGAAGGCCCCAGGTCTTTTTGCGCCATGAGCTAATTGTGTATATTATCACACATTTTTGGACTCTGTCCGGTCCACAGCAGCGAAACAAGCAGGACGCCTATCAAAACCATTATTCCCAGGTGTGAAAAGCTGTCACCTTCGCATGTCACCTTCGTATGTGTCACTTTTGTCTCCCTGCCTTGTCCCACTTACTGGCCCATTTTGCCTGGGCAGGTGAAATATGTGCCACCTGCCAGTGGTTGCCCGTCTGGCCGTGGGATTGATGGAACACGTTCTTGGAGAAGGTGATGCTAACTGACAGGGTCTTTACATCATTCTGCGTGGAAAAAAGGGGCAATGACCATTAATCAATACTATTTTCACGCACTGAGCAGAAAAGGACAGGGCTGATTCTATTTCTGAAAACCTTGCCCTTTACCTCTCTCCTGCTACAGAAAACAAGCAGAAAAAGAGAGAAAAATCAATTTGATCTTAAATAAAAAGCTTTAACACTCAAAACATTAAAAATAGCAGATTTAAATTGAATGCTAAATATTGAAAATAACTTAGTACATGGTTGTATTTCTCAATTTCAACACAGGGGAGATGAAGGACTTATAATTCCTGCAAAAACATCATCCTATTTAACAAAAACTGACTTTATGCCAGACCTGGGCCCAGCTGTTCTAGAGTAATGTGATCTGTTTCGAGCTGTAGAATTGTATTCAATCGCGGAAAAAAAGGATTTTATTTTTGAAAACCATTAGTTTGTGTTGCTCAAAGCCCTTGAGAAGGATTGGGATAACTTTGAATGTAATCAGAATTATACTCATCCCACAGAGGGGGTGAATCGGGGTGATTCACAGGAAAAAAAGAATCTGCAAATTACAAAACTTTAAATTTGTCAAACAAAACAACGTTACTTACAATAATTGTGACAAAGCAAAGGAAATACACTTGTAAAAATAAATGAAGGTTATTTTCCCCTTTCGCCAAATCCTGTTAATTTCTCAGATTTAAACTTGGGCCTTGTGTGCTATTGAAAAATCTGCCTCTTTGAATCTTTTTTAGCTGACATGGATTGTATGTGCAACACTGTAGTTAGAAGCAGTGATTTTTAAGTTGTCTAATGTTGCCTGATGACAGCAAGTTCTTGTTTTGTGGCCATGCCCTGTCATAACAAGCACTAACCAAGAATCCAAGCAATTTCATGCTACATTTCATCACTGACTGACCCATAAACCATGTGGTGAGAGCAGGGAGCTAACTGCCGCACCCTGTTAAGTGAAGGCACGCACAGATGGGTGCCAACTTTCCGTTCAAACCGCAATCTCGTATGCATTTACCCTGCCGGCTGACAGTCAGAGTCAGGAGCGCTCACTGATACTTCCTGGCAGGTCTCAGGCTTAAAAAAGCCACTTAATTCTTAAAGAAATGCCACTAATGTCCCTTCAAAAAGTAAAAGACGCCCACATCTTTCATTTTCTGTGATTCAATGTTTGGGTTAAAGTGGCTGCTGCAAGAAGTGAATTGCAACGCTGAGCAGAATCCAATCTGTTGATTAATCATCTAGCGTTACAGGCAAGATGACTTCCGCTCCAGCACACCGTTCATGGAAAAGCTTTTTTCATGCTTTATTTAACAGGGAGTCATTTTGATTAGTGTGGAAAGATACTTTGAGAGGCACAATGACTAAATCAGACCTGTCAGTGGCTTTTACTCGCTGAGGGGACGATATTGACAAGACAGGCCAAGGCAGCAGAAGAGCTGGCTGCTCAGGGCATCTCAGAGCTTGCAGACAGGTAGTTTAGCACTGCCTTTTCCGTATATTAACTTGATTTATCCTTTCATGAACACAGGAATCTTCATCTTTTTAGAACTAACTTTTAGTTGTGCAACAAAATCAGAGCTTGTGGAATTGGTCTGTTATCTTTTCATGTTTTCCAGCCCAAGAGAATGCTTGTGAGAAAGGGAAGAAAGCAAAAACTGACACCCTGCCTTAATATTTGCCATTCCAACAATCAATCAATCCTCCAACCACAAGAGGGCTCGACGTTTATGGGTTTTGCTCAGTCAGACGGCTTGACTGCTTGCTATCGATTCACGCCCCAGCCTCAAATGTCAATACCACCTCTTTTGGCTTGTGTCACACACACACGGGAGAAAAAAATCATCTTCATTGATCACAGCAGTCGGTGAGCAGGTGGCTCTCTTGCCATGTGCCACAACAATTGGAAACACCGGTTGGTACCCTTCCTGAAATGTTAGACAGGCAATTCATGGTCCAGTAGGTCACCTGTCAGCCGCCAACAACCGTTTTTGAAGACACATCTTCACTGACCTGTGGCCACCATTAAGAGGGACGCTACACGAACCCCCGCCTGCACACACAGGGGTGTACACGCATCAGAGGACACACTCATCCACCGTATCTGCCTCGGTTAAGATTGTGAGTTTCATGTGTTTAGTGAGAAAAACAGTCAAGAAAAAGAGCATAAAAAGTGTGTGTTTTGTGATGAAAGGTCAAGTGAAAGGCCGATGCCGAGGCTGCATGGTGGAAAATGTGTTCAGTGGTTGGTATGATTCTACTTATCTGAAAAAATCCATGTTGTTTGTTAGTCAGACTGAAACATATTTAAAACGTACTGAAGTTCTGCCAATGCTAATTTTAGATACAGCCAAAGTGGAGGAAGAAATTTAAATGGCTTATTTGAATTCATACATAAATGAAACATTCATGCAGACTGAAAACAGAAACATAGCTGAAGTTTGTCCCATATTTGTTTTTGCAGCGATGTGACTTTGAATATTTATAAGCGGAAAAAGAAGAGCAATCTTAATGTAATACACAGTTTACTTAGGCTAGTACATTCAACCGGGCAGAGTCACTGAGGCATTAGCAGATGAACTGGGCACAATTATTCCATTTTCTGAATGCTAATGGATCTGAATACGATGAATGAAAAATATGATTATGAATTAAACATTAACATAAGGCCTTTTATTGAGTCAAAACTATGTTTACCAGATTTACATCTATTTGACTAAAGTGACAGTGTGGCAAATTTGAAAAATAAATCTATTTTAGATTGAAAAAGAAAACCTTTATTTTGCATTTAACAATTATTTAATTAGATGTTCTTTCCAAAGATAAACTGAAACATCATGATGACAATGAAAGGAACAAGAAGTACTCTAAACCTTGGTGAAAAAGACGCTTGGGTGACGCAGTGTGACCATTATGACAGGATGAAAAGCAGGTAGAGGTATAGCAGTATTTTACTCAGGTGATGGTGCAATAGTCTAGATAAAGTTTTGTCACAGACATGTATTGCAATGACTGCCAGTGAAGCCACCACCATCACCCACTGGACACAACCACAAATGTAAACTAGCTTCCAATTCATGGTGCACAAAACACTGGCACACATTGTGACGCAGACCACTATTTAGCTGGTTTTCTTATTGTTTCATTAGGTCATAACCATGCGTTTAGGTTCCCTGCCCTGATTTAGAAACAAATATTAATTAAGATTCAATATGTACTGTATGTATCAAATATCCTGTTGTGTCTGGGACCCATAGGACAGCCAAACACAAACTCTGTGAATGTGTGCATGGGAGGAAGTGATAGTCAATCGTACAGCAAGCTGACTGAAGAAGAAAGCATGGTGACAATAGTGAACATGAAACATAAAGTTAGTTGGACAGCTGAAATGTAAGTCACACTTGTTGATTTGTGGCAACAATATGAGGGTGTATACAAAGTGGGCTGTAAAATACTCCACAATCAAACTAGCAGAGAGTGGAGTTGGACAGAATGTGCTCTCTTAATGCATGCACCAGGAAGAGCTAAGGAGCTAGCTAGGTTTAGCTTGACAACCACCCCAGTTGTCCGGCATGTTTGTTAACTCTCAGGCCACGTTTGACTGTAAGAGAGTTTCTGTTCATACAATACACAAACAACAAAAAAACGTTTTCTGTCATTGTATGTGTTCATAAGTGGGATCTCACACATTTTCAACATCTGCCAAGATAGTCAAAATCTGTAGGTCTGGGCTTAAGGGGGTACAATATTAGTGAATTGTTTTGCTGATGTCCAAGGTCACTAACAGTAAAGAACATAAAAATACTGATCAACTGAACTCTAGGATTGAAAAACAAACGTTGTCATAGCAGCTAAAGAGGTTAAAAAGATAAATCAAAATGTCAGTGTACCGCTGCTCTCGTAGAGTGCCTTCATAATTAGGTGGGTGATTTCACTCAGACTGTATGCTGTAGAGCATCACACAATCATCAGCCACTGCCGTCAGCCTCAGTACTATTTGGAGATGTTGCCATCATGGGTGTTGGCCAAGTTCTCCCACTTGATGGTTAAAAAAGACAGAGATGGGAGACAAAGAGCCCCCTCTTCCTAATCATCCTGATAAACGATGAAAGCACTTTTCTTTTCCGAGTGTCATTCTCTCATGGAGAAAATCTTTTCCACTTTAGATTGGGCTGTTTGAAGTCGCTCTCTGTCTTCTTGTCTCATTAAACATAAAAGAATAAAATAAAATTCAAATGAACTGTTTACCCTGTTACTTTAAAATGTGTAATTTACCCTCACTCTGCGAGAGAACTCACAATTACAGTGGGTTGGCTCTCCCGGATCCGTTTAGTGTATTTTCTATAACAAACCCCTATTAATCATTTCAGAGATCAAAGTGACACTGCAGAAGAATTTTAAATATTTAAATCTGCACTATTCAAATCTTATATCAGATCAAAGAATTTCCCTTTAATTTCAGGAGGCGCAGTGCCAGTACATACAGAGGCATACACAGAGATGCACACAAACTCCAATTAAATATTGCAAATTTCAGTAAATCTCCATATTATTTTCATATCTGAGCAGGCCTCACACTGGGTGCATCTGAACTGCAGCAGAGGAGGCAGCTACACACGTAATTGATTATTATGGAAGGGCTTCAGATGTTGTGTGGATGACAAGTGACTTAAAAGTACATGTCATTTATGATGGGATGACTGTTTCAGGGGGAAGCACAACACAAATATATATAATATGTTATATGAGAGAGGTTGCAGCTCATAGTTAAACATTTCCACTCAGTGTGTCAAGACAGTAGTTTAGATGGAGCCATATTTTAACATACACTCAGTGTTAACTGCAGATTGGTCGTGGCTACTTTTTAAATGATGAATATTTTGGGGAGTTTGCATATTATTTTTAACTTTAATGAACAATTCCTCAATAAACAAACATTGCAGACCCATGCTGAAAAGTTATGTGTAATAGAATAAAAACATCACATCACTCAAATATACTGAATATTAATAAATCAAATACAGAAAGTGAGAAAGTAACAGCTTATTCCTGAAACATAAAGTTTATTATGTTTCACTGTTTTGCTGCTTTCACTGGAACCTAAAAGTTTGATATTTTTACCCCATTTTTCAAATTTGCATATAACCTGCGTGAAGTAAGGGCTTAGATATTTACATGTTCTTCTGACATGACCTCTTGAAACATGCCAAAGCAGGTAAATGAGATTCAATTGTGCTTTGGGAAAAATACTTTTCAGTGCAGAGAAGTACTCTTGCTGTTCTCCACTAGGTCGGCACAGTGCAACATTACCATTTATGCCAAGTTTTTCCAGATGTCTGTCATGTCAATCATGTCATTTAGTACGTCTGTGCAATGACCCAATAAGCAGCCAAATAAACTACCACCCACTTTTCTCCATCTGAGAGAATGGCCATACCAATTTATTCATTTCTAAATCAAATGTTTCAAACTGAATTGATGTCAGTGATGCTTTTAGCTATAATATTCATGATAGTTTCAAAATGAATCCAATCAGAAAGATTTCTTCCTTCACGCAGAAAATTGAGCTATACTTTTACTCTATTATTGTTAAAAGCTAATTTATGCTTCTGCTGAAAACAATAACGTCGTACTTTGGATATCTATAATATGGTCTCTTCTTGAGAACACAATAAACACAACGCCATTGCTACCACCACTGTTGTGTGCATTGAACTCCAAATTCTGATTGCAATTTTCTATGTCTGTATGTATGCATACGTAGGCAAGGCAAGTTAATTCATAAAGCACCATTCATACAAGAGCAATTTAAAGTGTTTTACAGAGTTAAAAACAAAACTAAATTTATAACAGTGACAATCAACAAAAACATACAGCAAACACATCAAACATTTTATATGCGGCATGTTATGCTGGATCTACTCTGTCTCTCTCTCTGTGTACTTATGTAACTTAACGTACATAGTAAATAGTGTTGGGTCTTATTATTTATTTAAATTAGGAGGGATTATTCTAAATAATCAGCCCCCTTCACTGCTCTGAAGTCCGTAACTTGCGGTCTTACTGTCCCGTTGAACAGAATCAAAACTGATCTTTTCCTAAGTAGGTTGGTGGAATTGTCTTGTTGCCAATGTTTTAATGTCTTTAGTATGGTAGATATTTGTTGTGCATGCTATCTTTGACAGCACTGACATCTCTGATCTAAAAAAAACAAAGGCAAGTGAAGAACCACATCTGGAGTTAGCTTAATCCAGACACAGACGACAGAATCAGTAAAGTTAAGTTGGTGTTTCATTTTTACATGTGCAGTAAATTCCATATTGATCATTCTGACTGTGTGTGCAATTACACAACACTGCAGATATAACATTAATGGAACATGGTTCTTGACAAACTATCTGTGTTATTCAACAGCAGATTGAAACCAGACACTGAAAGTATAAAAAAAAGAGAAAGATTTGGTGTCAGCTTTGGATATCTGTCAGTACCGATGCTGGGTGTTGTGAACATTTTTCAATCTGTACCAAAACTCAGTCTAAGTCATAAGTCACAGACACAACTTAAGAGTGACACCTCTGCTATTTCAACCCTCCATGTCTCCTAGGTGTCTTTTATTGGTAGAAACTAAGGCAGAGAAAAAAAAAAAAACCTCCAGAGCCACGGCTGTGTCTTGTTTGATTCCCCAGAACCCGCATCTCAATGACTCACATTACACTGGATCACTCATACTTCTGACCAAGACAAGAGGCTCATCCATCCTTTTTGCCAGTGATCTCACATTCCCCCTGATGCTGATAGAAGACATTAAATCTCCTCTCCATCACTCTCACCTTCACCTCTGCTCTGTTTCTCTTGTACCAGCAGTTTGGTTGGTACACTCTTTGCCCAGGGCCTGCTCCGAGCCTCAGGGAGATCAGCTGCTGCAAGACGCCAATAACATTTAACATTAACCCAAGAAAGGTGGTAACTTGGACTCATAAAAAAAGATAAAATAATAGAAAGTACTTGTGGCACTGTGGTATTATGACTGGAGGAGCTATCGAGGGGCTGGACTTTTGAAGAAAAAATAAATAATAAAATAAGTACAGGAAAAACAAGATTCACTTATTCTGGGTATAAAATAAACTGCCAAGATGGGAATATTTGTCAAATGATGGGAACCACTCACCAAAATGCTTGTGTGGCAGCTTGGTGTTGCACAAAGGCCAAGAAACTCCGGCAGCAGTATGTAAAGGTACGAGACCGGCTTGGTAAAAGTGGAGGTCCTAGTGATGGAAGGACAAACTCCCCTGGTTGAACAAGCTCAGCAAAATACTCAGAACTAAACCAGCTGTTGAACCAGGAGATGTTATTGAGACCTGCGGTGTTGCTATGTCTAGCAGCAGCTCTTTAACTGATATCGAATTGGATGGAGACAGTGAGTAATTTCTATGCTAACTGTTAGAAGTCAGCTATTTGTTTGTCAGTTGCTGGGTTGATTGGGTTCTGGCTGATTCAACCACTCCAGGGTTGAACCTCTCCAAGGCAACTTCAACTCACTTGTTTTATTCCACATCAGATTGTAAACGCTGGATTCACATATGTCTAAACTTCTCTGGCCAAGGAGGGAAACTCCTCCTGTTCTGGACAACTTCTCCCAACAACCCAGCTGTGATAGCAACACGTGTATCTCCGAGACTAGAGAAGCACTTGTTTGCGTTATTACAGTTATCTTTATATTGTTTGCATTGAATCAACCCTTGAGGAATTTTCAGCCTGTGCTTCAAAAGTAAAAATAGAAACTAAACATGAAAGTGGTCCAACACATTTTCTTGTAACACATATAATCAGATGTGAAATTACAAAAAAACAACAGATCAAATTGCACAAAAAGTAGCAAAAGTGAACAGGAACTTCATGAATTAGGTCCACAATATGACTATATTTGTACTTGTATTGATTTGAGCATCAGTCTGATTGATGTCTTCATATATTTACATCATAGTCTGTGTTCCATAAATATTATTTATCACAAAATGATGTTTGGGGGGCCTTCACACCCTCACTGCTGATAGTAGAAAACAATGAGAGATCTGCTGGAACAGTTGCACACTGCACTCAGCTCTCTTACCAAAAATAAGAGTATGATATGGCATATAACTGCTTCCATTCAAATATATAACTCTGTCTAATTAGACAGTGACACAATATTTGCCTCACAGAGTAATTGCCGTTGTGTCTCTGTCAAGCTGTCTCATTATTGGTGCAAATTGGATGGATCTCTCCCAATCAGATAACGTCTGAGCGATCAAACTTCTTAGAAGAAAGCGCCGGATCCTGGCAGGTGGAATACCTCCGTTTTACTGAGAAGGTGGCCATGCAAATCAGTCGGCTGGTGCTGCGCTCAGAGGAGTTCCTTATGAAAATGAAATTGAAACTTCTAAATAACAGAAGGCATGACACCCCTTTGAAAAATGAGAAAAGTGAACAGATGGATGTGTGCCACCAAAAGCTCTCATTGTGGCGGGCTAATACTCTGCCTTTGACTGCGAACCCTTCTTGATGTTATCAGTTCATCCTTTTCTATTGTGTGTTTTTTTTTCCCTTTCAGTGGGAGAAACATCCTCCCTGTGGATTGGGAGGTTTTCATGAGCAGGCAGATGGAGAAAATATTGTTGACATTAAACTGTTCCTCTTTAAGGGAACTGTTGTGACAAGGTGGAGCTCCCATCACTCGAAATAGCAGCTGTGTGCTGTTTACAAAGAGGCCCAGAGCAATGTTTGTTTCCATTGAAACGGTGGCAACTTTTTCTGTCTTTGTAATAAAGAAGCTTCTGGCGCTATATGTTTACTCTCACATCTACTGTCACCATGATACAATATTTTTCTAGCAGCTGCGTCAGTGCTGTTATGAATTCTGCTGTTATTTTAATAATCAAGATTATATATTATCGCAGTCTGTAGACTTTCTTATACTCTTACTTGTTAGCAACTAAACCTTATGTTTCTGTGTTTTTGACCCAACGAATACTGACCTGATGGGCCACAGATTATTGTGATTAAACTGATCCCAAATAGTAAGAAGCTTTCTTTCTTTCTTTGCGCAGCTGAAAGCTAAGGTTTTATATGTGTTAAAAAGAAAAAAGCTTGAGCCCTGACTTCTTGGTTGGCTGATGCAAAAAAAAATAAAAAAAAATAGAATCAACGTATTATATGAACTTTGCAAGAACATTTTAAAGGTATGATTATGATTCTTATCATTTGTGACTTTAGTTAAGTGGCATTAAGTGCCACTAAGACATTTTATATGTCAGATTTTTTTATAGGAAAAAATCCCAACAACAACAAGAAACACAGCTGAGATGTGAAGTTTAGAGACTGAATTATTCCACTTATGTAATGCTCTATGGGGTGTTGGTTTTATAGGGGCAGCCTTAAGTTAATCCACGACTTTTGCTGATGCCTGGCCCACATTAAAACATATTTAATATCTTAAAAGATGTTATACATGTGACAGACCCCTTACATGACCAACTGTCAAAAGTGGAAATCTTGCAAAATCGCTCTTTGTAAAACGTGACTTTAGGACTTTACATTAAAAATGGTAAATCCATTGTAGTTGCAATTTCTGTTGAACTCCTTTCTTTGTTAGTTCAATATTTTATAGGGCACAGTGTGTCGCTGCCACAAATCAAGAAGTTGGTCCTTCATATCTGACATCCATCTAACTTTATGCTTCGTGTTTACTATTGCCGCTATGGCTGCATTTGTTGTGCTCATTGTCCAATTGGCTGCTGTTCCATTTTATGCAACAATTCATAGAGTGCATGCTCGGGTTTCCTCAGGGTTCCCTCCGCACAACAGGACATCTGATTGTAAATAATGAACATGTTTAGTATTTACAATTTTAAAACCCTGTGGTCTTGATCCTCTTCTGAGCAGATCAGGGAAGTCAAATATCTCTAACAAACCTCACACCACAGGGGAATCTGACAAGAGGTTTAGAACAATCAGAAATATGGGACTTTGTTGACTTTTGTCAGAAAGAGTGAAATCAAGCCCAACATCAACCAGATTATCAAAGAGTCTCTGTTTTAACCTAATGTATGATTTTTTTATTTAGTCAATTCAATCCATCTAGTGCTGCAAACATTGGTGCAACAATGAGTGGATATAAACTGACTGCTATAAAAGATTGTTATTTGCACAAGCCTTTATAGATGTAACTTAAATAAAAAACATTATGATGAAAGCATAACTTCCCCTATGATTGTACTGGTTATATGTTTATTAAGCATTAAATGATCTTCAAAAAATAATATCACAATAAGGGAAAATATCAGACAAATACTAAATGAACTTACAAAATAATATTTTATAATTACACATATTGAATTAGTAACAGTTTTTAAATCTTTAAAGTATCCCAGTTAAAGCATTGTATATAAATGGAAACTAATATAACAAGCCACTGTATATAACATTAAAACTTAGGGTGTGGTTTTCAACCAAGAGCTGCATCATGAACAGATGTTACCACTCATAGTGACAAATGTATTGATGTCTTGATTGATGATGTAAATGTATTGTCATTGATGATCTGACAAACTAAGACCTGGCCATGGACCTGAGCAACCAAGAGAAAAATTACAAAACCTTGTTCCATTTTTGTGTCCTACACTCCCTGGATAGTAATGTTCTTAAATATGAAAATAAGTACATGGAAACATATTAGTGCAGATGTTCTGTGTCTCCTGTCTATGTAAATACTGTGAAAACACAAACTTGACTCTGCATCATACCCTTGGGAAGAGCTGCAATGATTTGTCTGTGTTAAGTCTCAGGCGAGGAGTCCAATCAATGAAGCCGCCCAGGCTCTTAATTACTGCTCCTTTTGCCACCGTAAGGAGAAATCAATTATGTCAAGTATTCAAAGCAAGAGACAAGGCTGCAGCATGCTACACAGAGCAGACACACTTCATAGAGCCTGAGTCACATCACAACTACAAAAGCCTTCCTCCTGGTTAACACAGCTCCTTCCACTCCACGGTGCCTCTCAGCCTGTCCATTAAAGGGGTTCTTATAACGAGGATAACATCATTGGAAGTGGCAACAAATGAAGAAGATGAATGTAGAAAAATCAATCAAATGTCAGTGACATAAGAATGTCTTTATAGTATTGCATGCATAGAAAAAGACTAATGCTGTGAGATTCCTTCTCGGCATCAGGGCTTTGAGCTTCATTAAAATAAGGTTATTAAACATTGGTTTTAAGTCCTGTTTAAATTTGTAGGAGATTTTAAAGCTAATTTTAAATATATGGCATTTTTATGCTTCTGAGGGTGTTTCTTTGATTATGTAACAATTTTTTAAAAAACCTTAATTTTCCCCTGGTTTCCAATACATGATTGGTCTGTTTATTCCAGATTCTGCATCCACGTCATTATACTCTTCCTAACAACAATCCACTCCGTTTGCATCTTTTGCTACAAAACTTAAGGCATGTTAGCCGACATCACCCATCATTTTTTTGATTGCATAAATAAAGACTTGAGGTCTTTGGGAACCATATTGGTGTCAGGGACCAGAAGTCGCCATATTTGGATAAGAGGGTGATATTTGAGGATCCAGGGATTGGTGACTGCAAGTTATCAAAGCCTTATATCTACACCCGTGGCTAATTCCTTTGCAGGTGAATGAGATAGTTTACCGTCATGTTTCCCACTGAGGGAGAATCTGTTTGTCGTAGTCACAGAAAGGTGCTGTTAATTTATCAGGCTAAGAAAGCTTGGAGAGCTGTGGTTATACTCAGTTGTTGACTCTTGGTGAGAGAGCAGTGGAGGACCAACATCGTCTAGCAAACTTGAAACAATCAGTCCTCTCGTCACTACTGTCCGCTATAATCTCAGACTAAAAGCCAACAGCAATCCTAACTGCTAATCCAGCATGAATATACAATACCAAACACTGATGGATAGCATGGTGAACTTGCCACTCAGTGGAACATTTTCCACACAGTAGTGTGAGAATTACTATCACCTAAAAAGCTTCAGGCGTGACTTCTTGGTGTACCAGTTAGTGCCGCAAAGACACTTTATGTGTCCAATTTTTTGAGGAAAAATCTGAACATCACACACAGCTGAGATGTGAAGTTGGGTCTGGAAAGAGGGATAGAGGAGAATAAGAGCGAGAGGGAGTGATGATAGTGATGAGACAAGTAGTAGTAGCTGTTGCCGCTGGAGTCCAGCACGTCCATATCAGCTGGAGTCTGGAACGTCAACAGCAGCTCAGAGGAACCTACGAGACAAGGGAGCTCAGGGACTCCAGAAAGGTCTATGGTTAGTAACTTTAATGGGACAGGTAAAGTTAAAGTAAGTGATGGGGGGTTGGGGGGAAGGGGGTGAGATAGGATCCCAGTGTGTCAGTGTGCCAGTTCCCCCCGCAGTCTTCACCTATAGCAGCATAACTAAGACCTGGTCCAAGCCTGAGCCAGCTCTTACTAAGCTTTATCAAAAAGGAAAGTTTGAAGCCTACTCTTAAAAGTAGAGAGGGTGTCTGCCTCCCGGACCCTGACTGGTAGATGATTCCAAAGGAGAGGGGCCTGATAACTGAAGGTTCTACCTCCCATACTACTTTTAGAGACTTTAGGTACGACCAGTAGGCCTGCATGTATGGAGCGTAGTGTTCTAGAGGGGTAATAGGGCACTATGAGCTCTTTAAGATACGAAGGTGCCTGATTATTAAGGGCTTTGTAGATCAGAAGAAGGATATATAGGGGTACTCTAAAGTTGTTTAGTATGTTACTCTAATGTAATCTTTCTTCTTGCTGCCTGTATTAACATAATTTTGATGTGTTTTTTGTGTTACATTGTGTATGTTTGTACAGTATTTCTGACCTCAGTACATGTATACCTGTACTAAGCTCATTTGTAGCCCACACTTTGGTCCTGCAATAATTTTCTTTTAACATCCCTAAACAAAGGGACTTGATTATTACACTCTTGCTCTATGGGAGGGACGACAGTCCGTGATTGACTTTTTTACCCTTGGATATTTAATCTGAAATTATTGCATGTCGGGTGTTGCAATGAAGGACCACAATGTAAATAATTAAATGTAATCCTTTACATTTTGTGGTATGACTGATTGTCTGATTACAGCAAATAAAATACTGTGATGAATGTTTCTATGTGTTCTTTTTGTTAGCAGTGGTTTTATGGATCTAATTGTTATATAAGTGACTGTTGTGTTCATTTATGTTAGCATTAAGAATAATGAGAGTCGTGTTTTGTAGCTGTAACAGTAATGCAACGAATAGAATACAGATGTAAGGAAAAATGTATGTGGTGGTTATACAAAAACTGGACTCAAAGTTTTACTCCTTCCCTCCCTCCCCTGTCAAACTGCGCTCAGTGCTTTAGCTCAGCTACTTTTTCCCCTTCCTTATTAAAATTGTCTGTCTAATGGCTACTTTGCAAGCTTTTCCATGGCTGTTGATACATTTTTCATGACCAGTGAACTATTCCGCTTTCACATTAGAGCCCCACAAAGCTCAACCTGAAAGCACATGAAGTGCGTATCATCCGTCCTCATTAATGTATGTATTAGTCCATCCATGATAGAAGTGGCCTCTGTCTTTCACGCTATTCCCCTTAAAGGAGGGCTCTACAGAAGAAACACTTGTAACGTGATCCTGTCCTCTGTTCTCTTCTCCGCGCACAGACAGCGTGGTTTGAACAGGGCCTTTGTCTGAGCGGAGGAAGCCAGTCCTCTGTCAGTCGTTACACACAGTTCTGAGCTGGGTGATGTATTTCTCCTTCTGTGCTTTATATATAACGTGGACTTAAAACTCACTTGTCTTACCTCTTCTTAACTAAAACTGGCAAGGTACCAGGAAGTAGTGTTTCAGCATTGCTCTAGCTTTCTAAGATTTTTTGAATCAGCATAAAGGTATTAACAGGCCAGAGTTATTACAGGTGTGATTGGTGATACTTTTGTAGTATGATGAGTCTTAAGCTTCAAATGCAGATTATGAACTTTTTTTAATCAGACAGGTAGCCTATGTATTAAGTAGTTTGGTACAACAGTGTTTGAGAGAAACCTTAAATAAAATGTGTTCAAAAACATTTGGACTTTAAATTTAATAACAGGGTCACATCGTATCTGGGACACTGTGTTACTGTTCAGTTTGATTTTTGTAGTTAAAAAACACAAAGTTATAACTTTTAGGTCCTCAAGGTTGTTGTGGTTGTATTAGTAGTTTTTTCCAGCTTGTATTAAGTTTTTTAAACAACATATGACAATAAATGTATTACAATGAGGCATTAAATTAAAAGGAAAACCAAAATATATCGACTAAAGAGATATACCCTCAAGTTTTACTTTATCATCACCCCTTTTGCATAAAATAATGGGTTATAATGTCAAGTCCAGTCCTAAAATCTGGTACTACTAATATATTATATATTACCTTTACACCCCACCTCCAATCTTACCAAGTTCTGATTATATTGCATCTGGCAGTTAGATTCTAAAAGACATCAGCATGAAGATGTGTGCAATGTTTACAAAAATCAATGGTTACACAAGTATGTGTGGCCAATATATGTCATTGTTATTGACTAATGGTACCCACTTACTTAAATAATAGGTCCATGTCAACACACGCACGATATAGTGTGGTCAAAAACACAGGAAAGGTCTGTTGAAATCAACATAGAGGGGTGAAAACATCAAAAATATAATGTACACCCAAACTGAAAATGTTATCATTTTTTTTTAAATACAGGACTTCTTTTTGGCCAAATGTGTCTGGTGAGAATAGCTCAGCTTCTCTGTTGGAACTCCAGACGGCTTCTCCAAACATGGAAGAAGCTGACTCTTAGCATACTGTATGTAGGCAAGGCAAGGCAACATTATTTGTATAGCGCATTTCATACACTAGGGCAACTCAATGTGCTTTACATTAAAACATTAAAAGCATTGGAAACATTCAGACAAGCACAAAAGAGCACAATTAAAATTACAAATATAATGAAACACAGAAAAGGAAAGGAAAATTAAAAATACATGCATTTAAAGCAAGTTGAAATAAGCTAAGATAGGAAGGCAGTGGTAAATAAAAAAAGTCTTAATCTTTGATTTAAAAGAGGTGAGAGTTGGAGCAGACCTGCAGCTTTCAGGGAGTGTGTTCCAGATGTGTGGTGCATAATGACTAAACGCTGCTTCACCATGTTTCCTTCTGACTCTAGGGACTGAAAGCAGACCAGTACCTGATGACCTCCGAGCTCCAGATGGTTCATACAGTAGCAGCAGATCAGCAATGTATTTTGGGCCTAAACCATTCAGTGCTTTATAAACCATCAGCAGGATTTTAAAGTCTATTCTCTGACAGACAGGAAGCCAGTGTAGAGATCTAAGTACTGGAGTGATGTGGTCTACTTTGTTGGTCCTTGTTAGGACTCGAGCACCAGCATTCTGTATGAGCTGCAGTCGTCTGATGGACTTTTTAGGGAGTCCTGTAAAGACCCCGTTACATTAGTCTAGTCTGCTAAAGATAAATGCATAGAGGAGTTTTTCTGCATCCTGCTGAGACATAAGTCATTTAATCCTTGATTTGTGCTCTCACTATTGATAGTACACTTTAAGTAAACTGAACCATCCATTTAAAGCCACGATAATATACTAAGACTGTGTGCCACTTAAGCAAATGTTAGACAAGCAGGAGCAAATGGCTGTGGAATAACAGACATTGTCACACACTACGTAAGATTTCAATTATTGGTTTTGTTCATAGTAATAAAAGAACATGCGGTCCAGAGCTTAGTGGTGAAAGTTTCCCTTTAAGATAGTTTTTTTTTTTTTTAGCATTTTAGCTAATTTTATAAAATGATAATAGAGACAGCCAAGACAAAAAATAATAATGTTTTCTTTGAAAGCTTGCTGAGATTTCGAAGGGTCAAAGTTCCTGGGAGTCGTGTCCTCCATCAAGCCAGTATATGATATATGACTCTGAATGTAGAGGTGAATGGCAGTGTTTTCATTATTGCAGATAGTTGTCAATATAACAACTACACTCTCTAGCTGTTTTATTGCTGAATCCAATGTTTCTACACTGCACCAGGTATTCCCTACTAGCAGCTCTTGTTTTGCATGAGGGGAAGACAGCAGCAGTAGAGCTCACTTACAAGGCCCTGTCATGTCAATAGCACTTAAAAGATACAACACGAGAGACTTACTATATGTCATTACATACTGGACAAGTCTGGATGTCCTTATATTGAATATCTACATGCATTAGCGGGTACATTATGGTGTTGAACAATGTCTCACTGCCAACTCTGATTGCAGAGAGATATTCATCAGAATTAATGACAACAGGCTGAAATGAATCCTAATGGAATCAACTCTATGACGAACATGAAAAAGTATCGTGCATTAACAATGCAAATCGTCATTAGCACATTAGAAACAATGGCGTGTAAGAGTAAAAATGCTGTGACGTGTCACACTAATGGAATTAGCAGGTCTGTTAAACATGCATAGATAGTGAGGGCACTCTAAGGACAACAAGTGAAATCAAGGTAGAGATTCTCTTTGTTGTCATTTCCTTTTAGAGGGAGCTTTATCAGCCAGGTCTGCCCACATTTCCCCTCAGAAGCTCTCTTTAGCAGCATAGATCTGTTTAATACTCCTCTGTTTAGAGTTGGGAAGTTCCAGCATAAACAGATTAGGATGTTGTAATGTCATATTTTTAAAGAACTTTAGGAAACATTGTTTTTTTTTCTCTATCTATAAGGATTAAAAGATGAGGGATAACGATGTGGTGAGTAATTTTCTGTTTGTCAAATCGTCCAACAATATGTTCCAGAAATTCTGACTTTAAGACTCTCTGCTGTCTGTGTTCATCATCCATGGAGAACGATCATCAGTGTTACGACCCCTCTAGTACAACCATTAGAGCCAAAATTCCTCTTAAACACAAGGCATCCAGAGTCTAATGGGAACATCGCCATGTTAGTTGGAGTGACTGCCAGGATTGTTGAACAAGTTTGTGACCTCTGAGTGTGCAAACTGAGTAAATTTCAAACCAAACTTTAACTCACGTAGTTCTTCTAAAAAGCCTGAGCTTCTGCAGGCACCATCCGCCTGATTTGCATAGGCTACCAACTTTTCATATGAATTAGCATGACACTAGACTGCTCTCCAATAGTAATAGAGCTTTTTCAGGGCTGAATATTTGACTCTGCAGCAGAAAACATTCAGCGTTATTAAATATTAAGCCCCAAAAAGTTCCCTTATGACCAGTGCGATGACTGTACAGGATGAGCTCCTAAACTCAGTTTTAGTCTGGTGCTGAAGTTCAGATAACATTAAACCTCCTCACTATGAGCAGATTTTTGTTTTGTTTTTACCCGTGAGAAAGTGAAGCTCTAAGACACGCATAAAGTCAATAAGGAGGTGGTACACTTTCGTCCTAACCAGCTTAAGGACTGCGCTACAAAGCAGGATTAGTGAACAGAAAGGAAACTCCATGGTAACACTGGGTTTTCAGTACTATGAAGATGGTTAAATTATTACCTGGTATGTTATTTTCTGGATATGAGATCAGTTTGCACAAAAACACCCACTGACTAATCAAGCTCTTTCTTAGGAATGTGACCCTCGGGTGTCAGTACCAGAATTACTAGCCAGTTAAATTAATTATTCCTTTTTATATTACCAAGGGTCCCAAATGCTGATCATATATCGCGTCTGAGCTGTACTGCAGCCACCAGCCACTAGTGGGGGCTGTGGAACAGTTTAGGCTTCTGCCATACTGCTCTAATGCTTTACGTGGATGTAAAAAAAAAAGTACAGAACAGATCAGACCTTTGATCTTTTTGAGTTCTGACTTGATTTTGTGACCCTCTAAGTCCAGCGGCCTCAAGCTTGGCTCTACACGGCAGAAATAGTTCCAGTCAGGTACGCCGCCATTACACAGAGCGAAATCATGGCACAGATCGAAAACATGCTTTGTGCGTAGTCAAAGCGTTGGTATGATCTCATTTTTTAAGGTTAAGTAAAGCCAGGTAGACAAAAGATAACCTATGTATGTTGAACTCACCATGTGGTACAGTCCTCTGGAAACAGCAAACATGATAATAGTAAACATGGACAAGGCTCAAGTGAAACATCTGCACTCTGAATAGTATTATCTGTTATTAAAACATGCACACATTATAAGTGTTTCATGCAACAGTTAGAAACTTGCTTCTTCCAGGATGAGATCTTTGCACGTTTGCAGGAAGCTCCACTGAATCATTAGCAGTAATAATTAGAAGTTCTCTATAGAGAAACGGGATGGAATAAAAAGCCTCATTAGCATCCTGAGAGCTAGCTATGATTGTCCCAACTTTGAAGACCTAAATGAGCAAAGGCCAAAAGCTGCTTCATTGTCTAAACTAATCAAACTGTTTATTCTAGATTTCAAACTTTTTTCAAAGTAACATCAAAGACCATGTTTATGATATCAGAGTGAACTTGACCTTTAACCTTTCACTACCAGAAGTTGCAAACAGTCTCAACTGAGATAACATTAAGGAAGACGTCACATGATCATTTTTGTAGCCTAAAATTTGTGATGTTTTCTAGAATATTCTGTAATACCTCCTCAAACAATTGATAAAGTTAATCTCAAAATTAATAAATCCCCTTTTATTTAATCTTTCATTTTTTCTGTCAGTTACTCAAAGCTGAACTTCAATGAATCATTTAAGTGCTGCTACTTTTAATTTGACAGATTGTTCAATTTCTGTAATCCTTGATGATTTCAAAAAGACTCATGTGGACTGTCACTTGTGTGCGGCTGATTTTTGGAAACTTTTCTTTCATTTCAGGTCTGGATAGCCAGACAGTGTCCTGAACTGAACACCAAGGTCTTGTGGGTAATGCAGAAAACTCCATCACTCAAAAAGGGAAGTATTAGAGCAACAAATAATTCATTCATACTCAGTAAAAAAATGCTTACAGGGTTAAACTACTGAGTGCCCACAGCGCACTGGTTTTCATTAAAGGGCTATTTTACATGCATAATTACAGCGTTCCAAGTTGTAATGTAAAATATGCCACTTTAATGGCATGATTAAAACTTACATTTATGTATGACATAAGGTGCTGTTTTTATGCATTAAGATTCTTTATTTAAATTTGTAATAAACGTAAAAGTGTGCATGACATTAGACGGTGAATCACGAGGCAAATCATTGATTCCCACTTTTTAAAAGCATTAGTAAAACAACACATTCAGTTATTCAACGTAATACGAATGCTAAAAGTTGAATTTTCAGTGAAGTCCTCAAGCTCACATTCAAATGAGATCATTCTCAGGATTGCTTGTTTGAAGCCTTTTTTTAAATTACACTGAGACCTTTGCCAGCACAACTACATCAAGCCTTCCACTCAGTGTTTTTCTGAGAATTTCTGGTGGTATTGTTTTCCACAGAAAAGAAATGAATTACTAAAATGAATGTGGCTTTAAGCCTCAGACCCTCAATCACACACAGCTTCTCTTTCGTCCCCACACAGTGCCCATGGCATGCCCTGACTCGCTCTCTCGCCGACTTCCACCAAACAGTGAAGGCCGGGGCCAAAATAATTTGTATCTGTTCAATAAAACATTAAAGACCATCATGCCATGTCCTGCTCTCTTTCCCTCTCCCTCTCCCCTTCTCCCCTGCTCTCAAAGGTCTTGTTAATGTTTCAAAACTGCACATAAGACAGACGAGCCAGACGATTAATTTGAAAGATACCCACAGGGCACCTGCAGGATTTTTTCTGACTCCTCTTGCTTCTGTAGTGTTAACACCTAGCTTTCTTCAGAAATGAAGAGTGGAGGGGTGGCAGGCCGGGGAAGGGGGTGAGGGTAAAAAGCGTACAAAGTGTACCCTGCAGTTATAAAACAGAGCGCTTTTCAAAAACAGTCTTTTGATATGTGAAAGACGCTGGAGCAAAACGGGATAAATGTTTTAAATGTGACAGATTTTTATTTGTAAGAAGTGTGACGATTCTAAATATCCACACTAACTAGCTCATAGCTTTTTTTTCCCCACCTTATGCTAATTCTTCCTGTTTCCTGCCTCCTTAACATTTCTACTAGGATCATAAGCTTCCTCATTTCCAAAAGTATTTATCTTTTTTAATTGGCCATCTTTCATTTACATAGGCTGGTGTCCTACTTTTCTGTTTAGCCAAATGAGCTTATGAGTATTTGACCTGAATACATCTGATAACATTCAAAAAGAAGACATCACTTCAAGAAAAATAAAAAATGTCCTAGTGTGCTGACTAAGAAGACAAATGCACAAAAAGCCGCAGAGAAATTAAATTTCTAATGCACGACACGCAGGTCAGAGGCGGTCAGTATCCTCAACATTATAAAAAAAACTGTTTATCTCTTCGCTGAGGCTTGAATGTGCTGCAACACCGTGTTCTGCCTTATTGACATTGTCTGTGCTTCTCGGTTATTCCACAGTTCCTCTTTTAGAGCAGCTCTAAATGCTGAGCTATGAAAACTAATGCAGGGTGCATTCATTTTAGATAAATAGTTTAAGCTCGGGTGAATAGATGATTTATTTAAACTCATAAATAATTTCATCAAAATATCCCAAAGCACTTTTTGCCTCATTGTACATCATTTTCTAAGTATGCTAGATGAGCCCTCATTTATTTTCAAATATCACACCATGTCTCTTGTAAATATGTATACTGGTCTTTCTACTTATTTATTTTACAGATCTGATTTTAATATTTCATTCTCAGCATAAAGTTCTATTTGTTTCCAAGGGCATGATACCATGAAATAAATATCAGACGTATAATTCCCAGTCTTAACATATTGGAGGGCATCAATCATTTAAGAGAAACAGATTTTGTACATAAAGCCAAGGCCTAATTTTCGGAGCAGCACAGTTTGAAAATGTTAATCAGTAAACTCGGTGTTGTGTTTCTAAAAGGCTGCAGCTTGACAGCACAGTTTAGGTGGATGACTGGAGGGTTGCAGGCTCACACCATATGGTGACAAACCTGCTGATGCTGCCCCAAGCCAAGGATTTACTGTGGATTGCTTTAGTAAATATTCCTCTTAACTGTATAACGATAAACAACACAGACCTAAAAGGAGGATTAACTGTTTGGAGTCTGCCAGGAATTTAACAGCCGGTTTCACACAATGAAGCACTCACACTTTAATAACATTAAAACACTGCAAAAGCACACAATAATATAGCATTGTGTTACTAAAGCTTTTCAATAATAAGTGTAATGCTTTCAGAGTTGGAAACATATGCACACAATCTTAGAGGGCACAGAAGTCAACATACATTAAGCTATATAGCTGAGAAGTGACTTTTCTGAGCAGTGAGTAGGAGGAGGTGTAGCAGTACAAGCTAGCTTAAATGTCTCCGCTACTCGGAGGCAGATATTTTTCAAAACTCCAGTATAGGAGGTTTGTTAGACGATGTGTGGGCTGCAGGAGTATTCATACAGAACACCAGCTATAGCCTGCCCTGAGTGGCACACAACATCCACTTGACCATCGTGAGCCTGATGCTGCTGCAGGGCAAATGAAGAAAGACAGGTAGATCATTTCCTGACTTGCCATAAGTCAAACAGCAAGACCTGTAGAGTTAAACACTCAATGAGGAGACAGGACCAGATAAATTTAGCCTAGCTTAAAACAACCGTTAGGCTAACAGCAGCAGTTAGCCTCTACACAAGTGGAAACTTTGCTTTCTAACAGATAAAACTCGTCTTGTTCAGAAACAAACATGGATTATTGAATGTGTCATTTCTCTCATTTGTGGACAATAATAATTGATTGTATTTTATAGTTGAAATTGTACTTATGATTTATTTTCTCTTCTAAGATCAACATCGGCTATAAACCTGCATGTGAAACACAGTAGACTATTTTTCGTCTGCCTTTTGGAGTTACTGCCATGTAAATGAAAACCGAAACTGGAAGTAAGCTAAACTAATCAGACAAATACAACACAATAAGATGGTGGATGTAACTTCTGAACATTAGCTCTTTTTTGTATACATATGGGGAAGGTGAAGTATATCCATCCATCCTTTATCTATACTGATTTTCCCATTAAACACATTGCAAACCTGCACACCTGTATACATGCAATTAATGATCATATTTTTTATTATAGAACATATTTCTCCTTATTAGGTGAATATTTTAATGCAGGCTTGCTTTTTTTTTCCTTTGACACAAAATAAGGTCCATTGCAAAGACAAAACTATGATTACAGTGATATAAAGTGGTATAAATCAGCTTTATGTTTCTAAAATGTTAACAACCCAGGAAATCCTGTGGCACATGTTGGGGAATGAAAGTCGGCCTTAATGAGTTGAGTAACTATTAATACGATTTACATTTAAAACACAAATCCAACAGACTCAAGCTGTCATGACTAGTCAACTTCAGCTAAACTGTATAACCTCCTGAAGTCTCCACCATAACTACCTTATAAGCAGACATAGAGTGTCAGTTATAGCTCTATAGTAGCTGTAATGTAAGGATTGCACTCTGTAAATCACTTATTGGACATTTTCCAGGGTGTTACTTATGCTTAGTTGGGTCACTAAAAATCAAATATTCTGATGTTCTCTCCTGCCTCTCAGACTGACGTGTGAATGCTGAATCGTTATTTCACAGCAAGATGTCTTCTCTGGTGTTGGACAAGATTAAGCAGCGAAGCTGGAGCTTTTACGCCAGCAAGAAGAGATAAACACCTTTCCTTCCAAAAGGTTTACCACAGAGCCATTGACAAGAATAAATAGGGGTGAGATATCCTTCTCTGCCCCAGCATGCTCATTCAGTGTGCTTGTATTGACACAAAAGCAGAGCATCCTATAGGTTCAGTAGCATTTACACCACTTCTTGATGTCCTATTATTACACGCTTAACCCAATAATCCTTCGCAAGAGCTAAGATGGCTTCACACATAATTTAGTACACAATAATTTCAGGGTCTAGGTTTAGCAGTGGATGACAATGGCATTTTTTTTGCTTGGAGTGATGGTGAATAAATTATGTATCAGTCCTGTCAGTCAAATAAAGATACCCTCTTTGACAATTTCATAAACACAATCTTTTATTCACTGCTGTGCTGAGCTGCTGCCAGGCAAACCGACCTTCTGTGGATTAGGTATCTACCAAAGCCATTCACCACTGTCTGTCCAGCTTTATAATCAATTTAAATAGCAAAGTAATGTTGGGAGAGTTTGACAGTGACAAATGTTTTGCTATGGAGCTTTATCTTAATTAAACTTAGACTTTTTTCTGTGCTTTTGCAAAGTAATTGTTTTGACCTGCTAAGTTGATAACAACCTATGTTCCATCTTACTTGCAATAACATTAAAGGTTTATATATAGTATGCCTTGTCTGAGCACAATGGTGATTAAGCATTAAGTGTTGGCTGTCTTCACAGTGTCTGTGTTTTTTTATAACTTGGCTGCATTCAGTAGTTGATTCTTATTGGTCAAAACTCCATAGCAATGTTCTATTATATCTGGACAGCACACTGTTGCTTTGGATACAGCTCTAATTACAGACTGCAACAGACTACCTGTAACTATATCAGTTCACAGAGATACGTGCCGTTAATTAAATGTCGGTTTATTTACAGAAGGAAAACAGAAAAGAGTTGAACACAGCTGAAAAAGGCTGAAGAGGTTAAAGACACTAACACTGAAAGCTGTGACAGAGAAATCTACTAAATGGAAGATGGTGCATGGAAGTAACACAATGAAGGATACAGTGATGTGTTGGGATAAATGGTAAAGAAATGTGACAGACTTTGACAGTGAAAAGGCAGAAAGAATCAATCAGGTGCTGCGCTGATTGTTCCTTTTCTCGTTGATTTACTTCAGAGGGAAATGTTGGGTTTAATCATAGACCGTATAAATAATGGGCGTAGTATCCGTGACGTCACCCATCTGTTCCCGAGCGATGAATTGCAGATTATAACACTTCTGCATGGGCTTCATATTTTGAGATCGGAGGTTGCCGCTTGGGTTTAGGAGGGTTAACAATCAATATGTACGCAGTTCAAACTGTGTACTCTCACCATGTTGGGGATCCAATCCTCTTAATATAGATTATCCTTTACTTGAAACTAAGTGCAAGTAAAATCTATACAGAGTTCAGTCCAAATTTTCTGTAAATCTGGTGAAAATACAATCTACATACTACTTTTCAATTATTTGCTCTTTGCTGGTCTTTTGACTATTAAGATCAATAAACACATAAATTACAGATAACTTTTACCAGACTGGAACTTTTCATTGCGACTAACCAATGGGTCAGATTTTTTGATCACACAGTTCATTTCAATCATGACACCTGTGGACCAGGAAGGAAAGAAAGACATTACAGATGATACCATCAATGTTATTTCAGCTCAGAGATAAAACCTGAAAGTTTTAACTGTGGCTTCGGCACTACCTGAAGATATGAGGTTTGAAATATGTTAGCATGATGTAGGAGGCTTGAGGATCCGTTTGGTGTAACTTGATTCTTACAGTTTGAATATCTCAGCCTCTACTGCGCATATTTTCTTCCTTCTGTTTGATTCTTTTGAGTTGTCTCTGTGGTAAGTGGTTCAGTGTGTTTATTCCATGATATTTTTACCAAAGCCTACACACATGGAGGATTTAGGAAGTGGACCCAAGCTTACAGTGTCATAGCTCTTTGCTGCAACCTCTGTGCATTGCGTAAATAAGCACTTAGTTGTAAGACGATTCATTTTAGAATAGGAGTAAAACAAAAATAATTACTTTCAGTGGAGAAGACAAACTCTGGGGCTGGTGTCTAGATACAAATAGATATGTCTTTTTGTTAAGTTTATAAGTTTATTCTACAGTCTCCACTGTAATATAATAAGAGCTCTTGGCAGCACACTGTGTATGAAGCGAGCAGTATATGAAGGGCTAAATGTCAAGTATTTTAAGTTGAGGGCACTCAAGATGACTGGAGGATATTAGGAAATTAATTATCCTGTAAAGTACATTTTTATGGCAGGGAGAAACTGACACATTGATTAATGAGCCTGAAGGTGTTTCCTTGTAGGAATATCAATTAATTTTTTACATCCAAGTGGAGTCATTAAAATGAATGAGAAGACCTTGACTTAGCAAACCCAACAAACATGCAGAGAACCACAGCGTGATCACAGGGAGAGAACAGAGCGAGAGACGGATGCATGGCGGCTGGCGAAGCTCCCAGGTCACATGCTCAGCCCGCCCCTGATGTCTTCCCCTTCTGCGGCGCTCCACATCAAACCACATGCCGTGCCAATTAGCAACATGTCTGAAGCACCGGGGCCGTGCTCTATCCTCTTTATTTACCTCTTTAATGAAGCTCAATCATGACGTTAATTTCCCTCTTAAAGGACAAAGCAGGGAGTAAGACGAGCGGGGTGTAGACAGGAGAAGGTGGTTTAGATGGAGATAATAAGATAGATAATAAGAATGTATATGACATACAGAAGCTAACCAGATCATCAGGTAGGATTCTGACTATTTTTAGAAGGTAAGTCTTAACGCCTGACATTGATCTGGGTTTGGATGAAGGGATTTATGGCACATGGCACATGGACCTGCACTGCATATGTTTACATTGTCTTTGCAAAGTTTCAAAGTGAATATATGACAGCCAGTTAAAAGAAGCAGGAGCAGATTCTTCTCTGTAGAATTGTATGAAAGCATTTACAGAGCCTATCCAGATACAGCAGATGATGTTTGTTTACCATGAATCTGGGTCTGCCAGAGGTTTCTACCTGTTAAAAGGAGTTGCTGCTTTTTCGTCACTGTTGCCAAGCCCACCAAAGACTCGCTCATGGATGTACCATGTTTGGTCTCTGTAAATATAATAACCAAGAGAAAGCTTACAGCACTCAGATTTCAGAGCACATTTCACCAGCACTGACAGTTATGATCATTGTCTCATGGCACTCCTGCTTCCATCATTAGTGACCAATGACTCTGTATGCTTGATATCTGTATTTATTCAAGGTATTAGCAGTCCTTGTATTAGCAGCAGCTGTAAGTCTTCAAATTGTAAACACAAAAGCTGATTTCTTGTTTTGTGCTCTAAATAAATTTATTGTGCTGGACATATCTTTTCTTTCTCCCATTTCATCTGATCCTTTGCATTTGGCTCCTGCCTTCCCATCATGCTCTGATTATTTGAGATTGGCTGAGGTTTGTATCTTGGGAACATAATGGGTTTGAGAAACATTTTCAAAGCCCTGACATGGAGCAGGATGGAGGACAGAGAGGATAGAAAGGACAGAGAGGTGGGCCTTGGCCAGTCAGCAGGGGAGGGTTCTCCTCAGGTCTGACAGTACAGTGAAGAACGGGCCAGGCATCAAGAGCAAGCTGCAACTCAAGACCACAGCACTGACTGATTTATCCTGCCCTCACTCTCAGCCTTGTGTCATCTTCTTCTTTTAAACTGGCAACAAACTGCTCCCAGATAAGAACAGTGGAGACTGTGGAAAGGAAAAATGAAGAGATAAAGGACCTTCCATTATGAGCAAATTGAAAACAAATCAGTGCTGCCATTGATCTAACATTGTCTGCTGTTTCTCCATATAATGAAACACAGATTGAAGCTTCAATAACATGTAGGATGTCAGATTTGCATTTTTTGAATGAAAATATGATCAATTATATAAAAAGGAGAGTGTTTCATCTAGAGGACAGATGTCTATTCTCCAGCCTATAACTCAGAACAGAGCTTTGATAAATGCTGTAATCAAACAAAGTACAGGCCAGCACATCTTATTTCCTTTTTACTGTAATAGACATTTTACTTTGATCTTTATTGTAAGTGGAAGGCTCGATATTATCAAGGCACAGCCTTGTTTTATAGAAAATGATATTGTCACTGAACTCATAAAAGAATCAAGTATCACAGAGACCCTCACAGAGACATCAAGGACAATCAGTTCTTTTGACACGTATGTCTGTGGAGCATGTATGATTAGTACATCGGTCATAGAGAGGAATCAAAATAATTGATGGTGTTTCATACATTTAGCTGTTTGGAGGTAAGAAGACACATACTGTATCGTGAAGTATCCAAACTGGCTTTGCAAAACCTACAACTTCTTTATTTTTTAATGTTCCGACCTATGGGCAAGACTTGTGTTATGTACAGTTATACGATACATTTAGACTTGGGTAGAGGAGAGTCACCATAATTGTATTTTTCTTAGATACATTTCACCTATATACAGTAGTGGAGAGTAACACAGTAAATCCACTTCAGTGCTGCACTTAAGTCCATTTAATAATCTGTACTCTACTTGACATTTTTCTTAGGGGAACACTATGACTTTTACTCCACTACAAATGACGGCAGAGTAATATCATATTTTTGACTCCACAACATTTCAATGAATGTTATTGTTATGCTCTGAAGTCAGCAGTTGCATTTTCAATCTGATCTGAAAGGCAGTAAATTGTGTTCATGTAGTTCTGCATGTGTTTTGTCTAAGTGGTGTTGCCGTACTTGTCCTTTGGGCATCTCCATGGTTGAACACAGAGCAAACGTCACTCAGATCAGGTGGTTCATTTATTGATAGTAATGATGGCTATACAAGAGAAAGATGACAATTCTCCGACTAAGTACCCATGGTCACATCTTCAGCCCATCTTTCAGATTTTTGAAATGAAGAATGATTCGTATCATTTAAAATATTAACTCCGTTTACCAAGCACAAACTTCATCACGGCCTACAAAAATCTGCCGTCTAACCAGAGAAAGCATGTCGAGGTATGTAGCAAAGCATTTGTTCTCCTCCAGAAGAACATTTCAAACCAAGCTTAGTAGATGTTTCAAATCTATGTTTGGTTGCTCCTATAATTTTGGAGCTGCAAATCTGTAGCTTGTGAGTTTAAGAAAAATAAATGATGTTTTCTAAATACAAACATAGCAGAATGTCCAACCATGTATTCTTGACTGCACTCATGCATTATGAAAATACAGCAATGTTTTAAGATTAAGTAATAATCTGACTGAGCAACCTTCACTAGCACTGGAGTAATATTTTACCTTGACCTAAGTAATGCATTTTTATACTGTGTCCGCCACTACCTTTATATACCTAATTCATTACATATACTAATTACAAAATATATGTATTATTTTCAAAAAACAATTGTTATTTCTATCTTTTATAAAGAAAAACAGTCTCAAAGAATAAAACAATCACTTTAAAGATGGAGTCACTATGGCACATGTCACGACAAATCTATAGCTTGATCATGGCATATAACATCGCAACATTATGAAATACCTCTGTCGGCATTTTGTACTGGTGTTTTGTTCGCAGTGATATATAGACTGCAAGTTTTTTAGATGAAATGAGGTGCTTAAAGTACATCTCATACACCAAATTTGATTCTTAAAAAACTCCTCATCAGGATCTCACTTTTACTTTATAGTGTTTAACCTGATTCCAGCTGCACTTTCCTGCAAATAATGATATTTATACTATTTCTTGAGGATGTTTAGCACTATAAAGACAGCAAACATAAGGGCCTGAAACACACAGAGAGAATTTTAATGTTACTTGATGTTAAATAAATGTCTGAGATGTGAATGCAGATGGTTTTCAGCTTCTGCCTTTGCAGAACATAAAGCTTCTGGACTGGCAGCCTGACTTACTCCATCACTTACTTCCTTAAAATGTCTCTCCTGACAAGATGTGGAGCTCTGCTATGGGGTTGTTGGAGCCCAACAATGCGGCTTAGTATGGTATATATTTTTATGACATCCATCATTGGTGGGGATCCACAGACAATAACCACAGTATTACTCACACAGCACAATCCCCACCTCCTCTTGATACCTTGCTTGTTTGTGTCTCCATCTCTGTCAGGGGCCTCTCCACTCTTAACCCACTGCAGACGACTCCTGAGGGCCAGGTGTTACCTACACGGAACAGTGGCGCAAAGCCATCTTAAATAAGCAGATACTTTAGCGGGGCCCTCGGTGCAGCAGAGGATCATTATTTTGAGGTGGAAAAATCCAGTTTGACAGATGAACCACGGCCGCAGAGAGACACATCACTGATACGCCACATAACAAGATCTCAGAAGAGTGAAACACCGACTCATTACATATCAAAACAGACTGGGAGGAAGGATTTATTTGTTTTGTTGCAGGGGGTGATGATTCTATCGCATGGCAGCCAAAGCCGCACACGAGACAGCCACAGGTTCAGGGGTGTTATCACCAGGCCCTGTGAAGAGTTACAGAGTCCAAGGCAAGCCCCTCTCATCCCCAAACTGGGAATAGCACCGGATCAGCAGAGATGTCAGACCAATTTAATGGGTGAGTCACTTAGGTGTTATTAAAGTGTGCCTTTTGCCGCAGGCTGGGAGCACTGATGTGGTGTTAAAGAGCAAACTTCAAATGACCAGCATGGAGGAACATTTCGCTCTTTGTACTTTAACTTGTTCTCTAATTTTTTTTACCTCTGTTTCTTTTGCCTCACAACTTTTCAAAGATCCCCATCCCGGTATTATTTTCAGCAACCAGTTTCTTTTCCTCTTTGTCTCTGCCATCAGATTCAAATGTGTATTAGATAAAGTCAGATCGCCATCTCATTTTTTTTAGTTTCAATCCATCTTTATCCAGTTTGGTCTCATTTTTATCACTCATTATCCTGCTGCTATCTTTCATGATTGCCATGATTAATGACATTTGTCATTCCCAAATATTTCTGTTTGCTGATTTTCTATTCTCTCACTACAGTACTGTTCAGTATTTGAGCTTAGCTAAGACATCCAATAACAAGGACAGTTATATTTCTAAGGATTTCACAGCCTGTGTTATTTCTGCACTTATTCCTATGAAGCCTTTCATGAATTGACTGATGTAACATAATAATTACATTCACAAGGCTATTGTTATGTTAGCATTTATGAAATGCTGCTGTGGTTCATGTTTTTTCACAGTTGTTTTGCATGCTTCGAAGGAGCTAGCCTTTGTGGCCTGCACAGACCGCTAAATCTGGTCTAAGTAGGATTTCCTGTTTCACATGGTGCCGCCTGTGTTGCTTAGCTTCAGGTAGCTAGCTGGATAACCTAGCTAACATAGCCAGTCTCATGCAAACAAAACCTAAACTTTGCCCAATCTAAATATAAGTCAGTTTAAAGTAAGCCTCTAAAGCTGGAGAAACATTACCAGGGTAGAGAGGGGTTGTGAATCTCAACGACAGTCATCACTGATAAATGTCTCATTAGAACCAAGCCTACGTTTTCCACCATTGCTCCGTCTCTTAAACCGTCGTCCCGCTTTGTGCTCATGACTTGGTGATTGTCATCAGATGTGACTTCACTGGTATTCTGAGGGTCAGACTTTGACTGCACTTTAACCTTGTTCCTACACCCCTCCTCTGTCTTACCCACCTGACATTTATATCATAATCTGTTTAAAAAACAAGCATCTCTGATCCTTTATATGCAAAATGTAAGCTCTACTGTCATGGCATATCGTTAAGGGAAAGTTGAAATAAATAAATAATATAAATATATAACGAGTGCTGATAAAAGCCAACAAGTATTCAGTTTTAAAGAATGATATGAAATATCTTACAATTCTTTGACTTTACAGAACATATTTGGGGGCGTTCATGTCTTTATAAGGAGATGACAGGACAGTGGGCAGAATAAAAGATAGAAAGAGAGAGTTGGAAAGGACGTGGTAACGGGCCGTCCGTTGAAAATCCAACCTGTGCCATCGCTTTGAAAATTAAAACCACAACCATTTAACAGCTGAGCTAATCTGAAGCCTGTTTTTAAAAAAATTTGAAACTAAACTGAGCAGTCAAACACACAGAGTGGCTTACTCTGATAGTGTACTGATGGTGCAGACATTGACAGCTAGCCACAGCTAACATCTGTTAGTGCTGCTTGCAAACACAATAAGCTGGAGTAGAATGTGTTTAATGTCAAGAGTTTAACAAAAAAAGGGTATTCAAATACTGGAAATCATTTGGCTTCTTTTGTCCAACTTAGAAACTCATCATTTTCAAATTCATGTTTTAGTTTTTCGAGGAGTTGTCACTGTAACCGGCTGATTAGCGCTCATGCCCCACAGCTGGGTGGGAACCAAACACCTTTTTTACCCCGTACAGTGTGTGCCGTTCGGTTGCTGCTTGGTTGTTATTCATATCTGAATCTGATTAAATGAAACAATGATTTGTCTCTGTCTCTGTATATGGATGGAATACCTGTAATGGGCACCATTTATACAGGGAGCCATGGAAAATCTATTGAACGTTGTACTGTCTATAACAAGATTATGAAATATTCAACATTCTCAAACTGCAACTTTCCTCTGTTCTCTTTCAATTCTTTCCAAGAGTTTGTGTGAAAGAAATAACTCTTTCACAAAACACTTGTGCTTCAACTATTTACTGTAAATGGACACGAGAAGGCTACACGCTTACATCATCAAAGGCAATCACGCAGGTTCTCAATTTGTCCTGAGTTTTGTCAGATCACACCTTTAGAGGATAACTTAAGTCGAAGGGAACAAATAAAAGAAACACAAGGCTCTTCTGCTTTCATAAGAAGGATAAGTGCTCAGTGAAGAAACCTTTCCTATCATGCCTCATACAAATATTCTCCACTGATAAGTTACATAGCCCACCACATGGTTTCTAATGTCCTCCACAACCCGAGATAGATGGGGCAGTGAGTGCCAGTACATCACTGAGGTTATCAAGTAAGCACCTACCCTCATTAGTGTTTGGCTATGTTAGGCTCACAACACCTCAGGGAGGCTTAGCAGTTAGATCTGGCATCCCAGAGTGCCAGTTCCTACCACACATCATATCCACAAGCAGTACCTCTCTATATTACAACACAAACCATACAGCATGACCATGTTCAATAGACCCAGGCTCTGTCCATGCACGCCCCAGGTAATAATAATAATAATAATAATAATAATAATAATAATAATAATAATAATAATAATACATTTTATTTATAAAAGCGCTTTAAAAGATTCTCCAAGCGCTTTACAGGAAAATAAGATAAAATTACACAATAGAAAAGCAAAGGAAAACAGTGCAAAAAAAAAAAGCAAAGAAGAGCAAGGCAGCAAAATAAAACAAAACAAGAAAAAAGTCAATCAATTATAGTTTAAAAGCCTTTGTAAAAAGGTGTGTTTTGAGTCCGGATTTGAATTTGGTGAGTGAGGGAGAGAATCTGAGGTGTTGGGGGAGAGAGACAGAGAAGGCCCTGTCCCCCCAGGTAGTGACAACACTGATACTACCAACCCTAGACATGGCCAACTCTACCGTCATTCTTCTTCTAACACTGATTATGGTTGTCTGTAACTGTTCCTGAGTTTCAATGTCCATCCATTACCAAAACATTTCCACAACAGTAGTAGATAAGTCAATGATGATATGAAACATTATCTTAATATCCTACTGACAACGTCATTTTGAGGATGGTGCAGTTAGATCAGAAAACAGCTTGAAAAGTATCAGAATGGTCCAGAAATAAACATGCCTGACTCTCCTCTGTCCATGCACAAACAATATGCCTTCTTTTAACCACAAAGTTTCCATCAAATAACTTTATCCTTTCAACTTTACCTCTAATGTTTTTTATAAATTGACTTTCAAACGCTCTCTTGCCTTCAATTAAACCGCCGGGGCCTTTGATTTAAGTTGCAAGGTGAGAAAACTTCTGTATCAATCAATTTGCCTCACTCCTTTCATTTGTAAAAACATCTAAAATATACTTTGGCACCTGATGGTGGGGGAGCAAGGCTAAATCAAAGTGTATTAATAATTAACTGTAATTAGCGGTGTGTGGGAGAGGTGTGATGCCTGTTTCGATGGCAGCGCTGCACTCCTTCCTGAACCTCTGCCTGTTCTCCAGATGATCCGCTGAGAGAGATGACAGGCTGCAGAGGGAGGAAGACAAACGTTTCACAGAGGAGAGGCGGCAGGTCAAAGAGACAGGGCTGACTTTTTTGTATCTTCTTTTTATTTATTATGTTCAGTTGAAGAAACTCTGAGAGAGAGGGAAACAAAGACAAAGAGCAAAGATAGAGACGAGAGTATAGCCATTTGTTACGACTTCAAGTTAATTAAGGAGCATGTTGTTAGATGACGGGGGCACCTGCGTATGAAGGTTTTAACTGAGCGAGAGCATTACGGGGGCAACTGCAGAAAAAAGGACCTGAAAGGAGCCTTAATTAATGTCTCAGCAGGGGTGGAGGGAACATTGAGACTGAGCTAAAACCCTCACAGGCCCAGATCCAAACTGGAGCTCTACTAGCTGGGAGAGCATTTCATTTCAGGGTATTGCATCATCGCGGATTATCCTACGAGCACAAGTGTCACTAAGCCAATAAACATCTCTGGGACCTCGAGGGGTAAATTAGTCTCTTTCCTCACACCCAAAGTGTAGAAAGTAATAAAACAAAATTCACCCAGTTCTGTTAAAAAGCGGGGACATGCCTTCACTGAATGGTTTAATTAGAGCTGTGTGTTTGTACAAAGCAGCAGATCCTCCATTTCCACAGATGCATTTTGCTAACAAAGACAATTCATCTTATATTTAGCGGGAAAAATCTGATTACAGCTCACACTTTGACCCTCTTTGCTGTGATGAATCGGGCGAGTCACATACCCGGATTTTGATTTATCTTCCTGACCTTTTGTATGCAAAGGAGACACGTTCTGTATAACCATAATGTGACACGTCAGAAAAAGAGGTCAGGCCGGTGAGAAAACAAGCCTCCCTCCTTCTCTCCTCCTCCATGATGAGTCTATTGTTTCGCCTCGCAGTGGTTGCTTTTATATTGCTGAGCAGCGGAAGTGTAGGTTACCTCCAATTTGAAATTCACGCTTTGATTAAAAGCCTGAATTCTAGGATGTTTCAGATTACACACAAAAAAGTGGTTGTTAAATATATGCCTTTTATTCTACACAGATTTGAATAGACGGATAAGTTCGATCAGTTTTGAAATAAATTGGAAATTTTGTATACAGTAGTGTTTAGTTCTGTGGTTTTCTAAGAGCTGAGATATAATAGATAATGTTCCTCTTTTTGGAGTTTTTATCATTTGAACATCACTTTTTCCAGACACAATAACACTATTCAGTGCTACTTATTTGTGCTCTCATATTGAAGAAAACATGCCTTTTTATTTACTCATGTTCTTTCTTTTAGTTTCCAATAAAAATATATATTTTGAAAAAGTATTTAATATTGTGCAGTGCTCTTAACTTCAGTCTCCTCTCTCCTCGCTCCTCCGGAAGTAGTTATTGAGCCGCCATTTTAACTTGCGTCCCAAAGCTCTTGACTCTGCTGGAGGAGAGAGGAGAGAGGACGGAGGAGACAGATCGGAGGAGCGATAATCGAGGAAACATCAGAGCAGACTTTACGGAGGTCTTCTCTCTGACAGACACGCCCCCTTATCGAATACCACTCACTGATTGGACGCTGCAGCGGCTCGGACTTATGTGAAACTTAACATCAGCTGAGTTTAATAACAGAGAAAAGACAGACCTTAAAACAGTCACTAAGGGTTCCCTGAAACAGACCATAAACATACATTGGTTTCTAAACAGTCTGTATGTGATGAGCTGAGATTAAAAAGTGTTTGAAGCAAAACCAAAATAACAGGATCACTCCTGAGTTCTATATCTGATTGTTTATTTCAGATTCACTGTCTAACGAAATAGAGTCATAACATATAAAAGATAGAATAAATATTAATGATCAGTTATTTCTCCTGTTAATGTCCCCGTTTGTTCTCGTTTTCTTCATGAAGAGAATAAAAGTCTGACAGTAAAGTTTGTCTGTTATTAAAAACTCTTGTTATATTTCCTGTCAGGTTAATAAAGTTCCATATAAGGATCATTAATGAGCACGGGGTTTAAAAAGAGTTGCATGGTTTCTATTTTCCCTTAAAGTAATAAATAATTTAATAATGAGGCATTTTACTGATGAATCGATCCGTGATGCTTCAGGACAGAATAAACAGAGAGCAGATTCTCTCCATGTGCAGGTGTGTGTTAAACAGGTAAAACACAGAGACAGAGCTCTGTTACTGTTTCTGTTTATTAGAGTTATTACAGTGAACATGTGTGTTAAACAGGATTGTGTTAAACAGGTAAACACAGAGACAGAGCTCTGTTACTGTTTCTATTTATTAGAGTTATTACAGTGAACATGTGTGTTAAACAGGTGTGTGTTAAACAGGTAAACACAGGGACAGAGCTCTGTTACTGTTTATATTGATCAGAGTTATTACAGTGAATATGTGTGTTAAACAGGTGTGTGTTAAACAGGTAAACACAGAGACAGAGCTCTGTTACTGTTTATATTGATCAGAGTTATTACAGTGAGTGTGCAGACACAAACAGCTGTTAAAGCCTTCATCACAAACCGAAGTCGCTTCACAAGACGCAATGGAGGAAAGGACGTCTCATTTCTATTAATACAAATCTCCTTGTTTCCTCTCTCCTCTTATCTAATTTCCTTGCATCTCTGGTGGGCGGGACTACGATGTGAGTGAACGCCGCGAGTGAACGACGCAAGTTCATATCCGGAAAGGGTTTATTTGGCCAATGTTTGGTGTGATCTGTGGTCAGGGGCATGAACAGACTTTTATGGCTTGGGAGACCAAGCTGGGGCACTGACTGATGCAGGACTGGCATGAAGTGCATGCATGGCAGAATAGCATTTGTTTACCTTTTCATCTCTACTACTCATACCAATATATATTTTATAACTACTTTGATGTATCCAATCGATATCTTGTGTATATTCCTTTCACTTTAGAAGGTAGCACAACAGAGGAAAACGATACTAAAATCTTCCTAGCCTTCATTTTTAAGGACTAAAATAAGATCCTTGTCTAAATTCACAATGAAAGTAATAACAAAATTAATGATTTAAAGAAAAAGAGAAAGGCAAAGTAAGCTCATTAAGAGGTAAATAAGGCTACAAGGGACCTTTTGAAACAGTCCAAAAAGTTGGTTTTAACACAAGTCTCTGCTTGTGGATGCCAACATATTTCTTGTGAAGCTAAAGCATACACAACAGCAATCTGGCTTCAGTAGCAGCGAGACTGATGTCACACTGCTTCTGCTAACTTGTCGATAAGACATGGAAAAATCCCTCAGGTTGGCTCAGTCTAAAGCAGCCGGTCACCAGAGGGGGCTCTAAAAGTTTTTGCTCCACTCAGGATAGCTGTTTCTGTGTCCATTGTTTTGTGCAGTCTATGGTGGTTATCTAATCATTTCTGTGTGAGTTGTTCTCTTACATATTTCCAACCAAAGGGTAACACACACACACAGAGGTTGCAAGTAGGGTGGAAGGGCCAAATTAGCAAACCAGTTGCTATTGGTCTTTTGTGCTTCCAATACAACTTTTACAACTTGGTCATACTTTCAAAAACCTGAAGCCATGACATACAGAAATTCGAAAAACAAAAGGTAACATAAAAGTGCCGAGTTTACAAGTATGGGAGGCTGAGGTTAGGTCAAAGGGAAAGTTTAGCATTATTTGTTGCCTCCTAGGCTTTCCACAGAGCCTTGTTATTATGTTCCATGCCATCACCACATCTAAACCCACACAAGACAGAAAGTTGGAACATTATCTGAACAACCAGCTGAGGGAACTTATGTCATGTTTTTATATTATTTCACCAATCATTGTTTGCATTGTTTTCCTGTTCTTTATGGAAGGGAGGTTAGTGGTTTGATCCCTGCTCCTACCAGTTCATATGAGGAAGTGTCCTCAGGCAAGACACTGAACCCCAAATTACTCCCAGTGGCATAGCACCTGATCCCATTCATCCACAGTGTAAATGTGTATGAATGGGATTAGTTGATACTGATAAGCAACTAAAGCAGCCTCTACCATCAGTGTGTGAATGTAGTGTGAATAGGTGAATGTGACATGTGGTGTAAACGTGCTTAACCCTCCTGTTATGTCCGTTTCTCCGGAACAGCAATAATGTTCCTGGGTCAACTTGACCCGGGCATATTCAATTATCGAAAGGGGCAGAACCCCAAAAAATCCCAATACACATTTTTTTTAAATCTAATTTTTAACTCCATTACTAATAATTTTAATCAAGATTTAGTCCATTGGTGTTCTTTAATTGTCACAGCTCACGGTTCAATGAGGAGAAGTCACTCATTTTTCATTAAAATTAATGTTAAAACTTTTTTCAATGCACATTGGAAAGCACTAAATATAAATACAACAGTTTTACATGACAAAGATTTTTGTTTACTTTATTTTAAATTTCTATTTTTTAAATTTTTATGAAGTGATGTTGATAAATTAACACGACTCCTCTTCTGTGACATGCTGCCCAGATTTTTATGCTGCATTTAGCAGGTTTGGAAGGCATTTATTGCCTAAAATAGAATTTAAAAAGGGTCAATTTGATCCACAACATAACAGGAGGGTTAAATAGAAAAGTACTTTATATAATAAGTCAATTTACCATTTAACATCAATACAAGTCGATTTATGTATTTCCATCTAAGTTAAAAGTCCAACCAAGTATAAACAAACAGTAAATGCCAGTTATTAAGGAGATGCTAAATCCAAACAATGTCACCTCATCACAATCAGTTCTAATACTTGTGACCCAAACAAACCAGCTTTCACTTTACATAAAAGACAACTGCTGTCATCTAAAAGACTTAAAGACATGTACAAAGCAACTTGTTTATCCTGTTGAAGTTAAAAAAAAATGTGCCTTTAACGTGATTACAAGATATATTTTCTCTCAGATAATATTAGAATTCAGATTTCATTTCACCAATATTTATGAAGCCATGTGTAAGGCCTTGTATTTTTTCAGAAACATAATGTGTAATATGAACTTGAAAGATGTCAGAGATGAAATAGGATACCTATTACCCCCGGATTACAGAACAATCTTAAATTTGAATGTTTCAGCAATTCATGCATCCAATAATGCACAGGCCTGCATTATGCTTTATCATAAATCCCAAATCAGGTGTGGCTTAAGCCTTGGAGATACGAGTACATATGTATAATTGTGTGCGTATGCGAGGGGGTAGCAGCAAGCACTTTAAATATTAATACCTTCTTTTCTTGCCATACTTCAAAAAGGCGACAATAATGCAGGGTTGCAAGGAGGCACCTCGTCTCAGAGGAGAGGTCTGCGGATAGAACGACAAAGAGAGAGAAAGAGAGTGTGTCCTGTTATAATTAAACATGCATGGGCACTTTTTTTTTCACAGACACTGTTTGTTCCGCTGGCCTAGGTTTTGACAGGACGCCAAAACAAGCCCAGGTGGAACAGGGTGTGCAAACAAGCTTGTGAGTACAGGCATGAAACACACAAATTAGCACCTAGACCAGATGAATATGCAAGTACTGGGATCAGGGCCAGCACGCCATCCCATGATCAGAGTACACAGCCAAGTCAGGTGAAAGTAAACAGGAAAAAAAAGACGCGGCATGCGGTTCTGCAGGTAAATAGAGCAAATTTTAGTCTTTGAGGCTGTTTTTCTGCAAAAATATATCTTATTATCAGCTTCACACCTTAAATTTCACTCACTAACTTCATAAGAGAGCAACTTTCAGGCACGTTAGCTCCGTCATTTCAAACCCTTTGAGAACAGGCATTAGGAGGCTCGGCTAGCTGCTTTGTTTCTTACATGATTCTGTTTAAATGTATCTATTCTAAAAGTTAAAATTGCTTGAGCGTTGATTGTCTCAGCTTGGAAAATTAGACTTTGTTTTCTTGTAATAATGTTGTATATTTGGTGCCGATGTTATCACTGTGTTGTGTTGCTTCAAGTTGCGTCAAAAAATGAGAAAAGCACAGGGTGTATGTGATCTTACTGCAGGAGGTTCTTGTTTCACCCAATGATCAAAAATGACTAGCAAGAATTTCACTTAAAAACGTAACATTTAATATAGATATCACTGAGAACAGAGACTTGTAAGGTTGAAGATACTCGGGTTATAACTTAACAATAGGCAGAAAAGAAGGAAAGTAGGAACAGCACTCAGTTTATTAAAATTTAGCATCTCACAAAAATTTGTCAATTTCAGGTTGTTGGTTTGAGTAGGCGTGGGGTCACAGGCCCCACGAGCAGAAGCTGTGGTCCTCAAGGCAGCTGGGGTCTGTTCCATCCTGTGGCCCTTTGTCCCACGTTGTTTCCCACTCTTTCTTCTGTTTCCTGGTTGGTCCACTGTCCCATTTCTTATATTAAGAGCATAAGACCCCCCCAAAACTAGATGGCATTAAGAGTTCAAATAACTCCTGAGTTTTTTCAAATTTCTACATTGAGAGTCTTGGGATCATGTGTGTGTTTGCTTGTTTATGCAGCGAAGTCCAATGAAAACAAGGTCTGAATTTTGTATTACTGAAGTCATGACTCAACTTTAGTTGTTTTATTACTTGCTAAAGTTTATTGACTTACATAACCTTTCACATTTTAAATATTCTAGAGGTATAAAGCTTTTAAAGAACTCAAAGTTATAACATTACAATGAGCACACATATCACTGTATGCACTGGTGGACGCTCTCCTGCAGAGTTTATCCCTAATTTATCAGAGAGAAGCTAAGAAAACCGAATGCAGCGAGTTGAAAAATGAGGGATTTTGGCCTTTGGTATTTCATTCAGCCCTCCATCCTGCTATACTGCAGTAATTGATGCAAGAGAGCCTGAAACATTGGTCAGCAGGCTGCAAACCATTTGTGAATACAGGCCTGCCAAGCCTAAAAGAAAAACAATAACAAGCGAGGATGTGCCGGGAAGACAACAGATGGATGTGAGAGTCTGGTGATGGATGGGATGGGGGCTGGAGGAGAGGTAGAGAGGGAAAAAATTAGGTTGGAAAAATTGATAGAATGGAAAGAGAAAGGAGACAGGGGAGGGAGCTAAGGAGACAGATCGAGAAAGAGTGAGTGGTCGGCACCGGGTCCCACAAGAGAAATTGTAAAGTAAAGCTGAGTGAGTGAGCACCAGCAGTCCAGGGACATCTTGCAGGTTTTTCCAGGCCGGACACTTCAGAGTGCATGTCAGGTCCCCGGGCGCCCCGGAGCCCAGGCACTTCCTGACATAAGTAGCCTCCCAAAGATGAACAGCATCACCTCGGCTACAGTTAGAAGGTCGAGAAATTGCTCCCACTGCACATGGCCCTCCTCCGCCCTGAACATCATGTGACCCGGAGATGTTTCCCGGTCCACTCTGGCCTCTGAAAAAGGCAGCTTTTACACTTCTTAACTCTTCCACTTGGCGGGACACGGAGACCAGTGCAGCACAGCAGACCTTTTTCCACATGAGTTTACCCGTTAAGGCTGTTCTAAAATAAAGCCCTCTTAGTCACACATGAACAGAGGGTGAATTATGGATGGGGCCTTGGTGATGAAGTTGTGGGATATCTTAATGACACCCAACACGTCTCCCTTTGAGTCCCAAGCTGCCGTAAATTAACTAGCTCTCATAATTAAACTGGGGAGAGAACAAGCTTAGTCATCAATAAGTCATCACTGGCAGCTTCAATTTACTAGCCAGCACTCACTGATTGTGTCGTCTAAAGTGATTCGGCACGCTCCTCAGGGTGGGTGTGTGCTCTACCCTAAAGCCTCCTTTCAACACAGCACATACCTAATAATAAGCACTCAATGAATAACTTACATTAAAACACTGTTACCGAGGATTAACCATAATAGCGAGCGATAAAATAGTAATCTGTCATGTTTACACGATAAAACTCTTTCCCCGTATAACCTGTGGCTACAAAAGCTGTCTCAGGCCATGTAATGACACTGTTGCCTACCTCAATGCTCCATTAAGGCTCCCTGGAGTTTCATCAACTTCGACTCGAGAGGAAGATTCGCCGAACACACGAGAACAAAGGAGAAACTGAGATCAGAGGTCTCTTTATTTGCATTATAAAGCTGCATGCATGCTGCTGTCCTAAATAAGTTTGCAGTGTATACTTCAGCACCCCATCTAACATTCATGTCTCCTTTTTATGCTTTTATCACCTTGGATACGCCCGACTCAGCCAACCGTGTACGTGCTCCCTTATCTGCCAGTTCCAGGAACATCTAGGGGCCCCGCCAAAGTAAAACACATCCTGCGCTTTCTTGTCCGCGACTCTGCTTTTTTACCATTTAGTGACACAAACATCAAGGTGAATTATATGGGTGATGGATAACAAATGTTGACCCGGGTGAAAGGTTTGTTTTTCCCCTCAAAATGCAGCATCCTGCATATAAAATCCTGTGAAATGTGCATCACATTAGAGCCAAAGTGTTCAAGTATTTCTAGAAATGTAGTTAAAATTTGATAACTTTTGGGGTTTTGTGCATAAAAGTTATAAAGTTCTGTTGTTAATATCACAGATATAGTGCAACTAATAACAACAATCTCACTAAGCAACTCAGTTATTTCCTAAATGAGCTCAGTCAAATTAATGAAAGCTACTTCATTCAGTTTGGACAGTTAAAGCGTGTCCCACAAGCGTTTGCATGAAAGGAAGCGTACGGCTGGAGGCCTGGCTAAGAGCGGCTGCAGAGTGTGAATAGAGTGCAGTAGTCAGGATGATTGAACTTGGCTGTCTTCAGGGAGGGGGGAGTACATGTGCTAATCCTAATCAGGACCTGTTCCCTGCCATGTAATGGAGTAGGAACAACCCCGAGCTCTACGCTGGACACGCTGAGGCTACATTAGTGAATAATGTTTTCCAGCGTGGGACACCGTTTCTATTACGCTCCACATGCGGGAGGAAGAGGAAGCTGTCACTGTGAATTAAGCGCAGAGCATGCCATGCAAACATATCTTGTGTAATTGGAGTAAAAAAGTGAGCGAGGGGAAGAGGGTAAAGGCTTTTTAAAATAACACTCAGCCTGCTCTACATCGCCGAGACAGTATGTTTGAGACATTATGAAGCTTTTAGCAAACTGTCAACCTTCAGGACAAAGGATTCTTACACTCCATCCTCCGGAGGCTGTTTTATTTACTCATTCTGCAGCGGTCTGTGGCTCGCCTGAAAAAGCTTCTGCTGGTATTTGTCCGCTCTGAGCGCTGCTGCAGTGTTTTTCACAAAAAAAAAAAAAGTGTCCAGTTTACCTGATTATATCGACAGCTCTACTGTAAAATCTCCTGGCATTGGAGGTCATACAGACTATGTTTTCTTATTGTCTCGCTGAATTCACTTCCATCTAGCAGAGAGTAAATCTCAGAGTGGAATCACTTTTCTGACAATAATCTATAAATTATGCACTGCTTGTGTTTGAATTGAGAAAGGCTTTCATATCTCTTCCATTAACTCAGATTAAGATTTCATACTGATGCTGGGGAGAATGCTAGCAATATCCCCGTCTCATTTCGATGAAATTTTTATTAGTGCTTTTTTCTGTAGTACACTCCTATTGGGATGTCTGTGAATCTGAAGCTTGGCTTTGGACATGAACTCCCCTCAACCTGCCTGCCAGTGGCTCTGAAGGTTTCAATATTTTATGGGCTCGGGCTAACTCAGCCGTGAGATTCCAGCTGCAGAGATTTAACTCTAATGTAAAAATCCTGAACGGATGAAAACTGGGTGTCATAAGTAATACATCTGTTCTGAGAGAGGTCGTGGTTATCACCCACGAAAAAAAAAACAACTAATGATAAAGAAATAAATAAATGAACAGAGGAAAAAAGGCATTTAAGGATGAACACTCTACTCTTTTCTTCTTCTTTGTGTTTGTAAAATGAAAAGACCTATAGCTATCGGGCTAAAACATATCAACCATAATATCCCAGTCCTTCAATTTACTCCTAATTGTGTGCACTTTTTACCCCTTTTTGTGCAGCCATCAATAAAACCCGTCCCCTCTTGTCATGCTTCTGAAGAAATGGGCATCACGCCACTTACACTTTCTAGGCCAAATCCATTTCTTTGAGCATCTTGCCTTTTTCTTTCTCGCTATCCTAACAGAATTCAAAGCATTTGGAAAATCTGTCTATTCAGCGTTAGCGTCCTGGCGCATTCTTCCCCAGAACCAACTGAGGTCAGATGAGATGGGTCTGATGAACTTTCCCATTTCTCCCATCCCTGCAATCTATAGCTTTCTCCCTTGAGCCATATGTTGTCCAGTGTAGTCAAGACTGCTTGTAATGGCTCTGCTAACAATGCACTCTTTGTGCTGGATAAGGAAAGGAAAAAGCCTGAAGCCGAGGGGCATGAGGAAGAAGAAACACTTTTAGTGCCTGCTTATATATCTTTTTTTCAATCCATTATACAAGTGGACTCTGCTGGAAATATTTGTCTTGACAGTAGTTTAGCATCGCTCCCCACTCCACCGCCCTCACTGAAAGATTAAACTATTGAAATTGTCATAAGCACAGATGCCACGCTCTTTTGTGCTGCAGAATCTGCAATGTCCTAAACTAACATTTCTTAACAAACTTCTTTGTTCGCTTTTGCACAAATGCTAAAGGGTCTTTTTATTCTGACGGAGAGACAGACAGAAATTCATCTACAGCAACTCTCAAAGGTGCCTACACCCAGTGGAGTGTAACTTCTATGGAGGCATACGCTTCCCTCACACTGTATTTATCGCTTCTTATTACCAATAATAACATTGCTCCTCTGGGAGCTCAAGGGTAAGTATGCCCCCTAGCACTCCAGCCCTTTTACAGACTCACTATACTGGACTGAACACAGTCCTTGCACTTGCTTACAACATACCAGCAGCTGAACACTCTCTGGAGGATTTTATGAAGAACACAGATTTATCTCAAGAAAAGATCAACAGATATTACAGAAGAGCAGATAATATATGAAGGAATTTAAGAGATGTGTTTTAAATGCAGCAACAAAAAGTCAAAAACCTTCTACCTACAGAGACCGAATAGGAAGATAATGATAACAAGGGACGGCTAATTACTGCCTCACTAATAATAAGAGTATGTACCCTAGATGCTAAGGTACTTATCAAACGATTGTTATTTAAAAGTCCAACTAATTTGTAAAAGTACGATATACATATTTAAAATATAATCACAGTTATTTATTATTATAATCTTAGACTTTCAACATTGAGGCTATAATTAACACTGGTGTGTAGATTATCTAACTAAGTATTTCTTCTTGGAGTGAAGAAATACTTTAAGGTTTATTTCTCCCACGCCTTATTTGCTCTGTTGACCTGCTGCTGTACACAGAAATGCATGACTTCCCTATCATCACTCATGATATTTACTTTAACTACTAACACATTAGTATCATACAGATGTTTTATTCATGTGTATAATTTTCTCTAATGCTTTAAGGTATGCAGTGTTAATATATAAATCTTCTTAGCTTTTTCTTAGTATTTAAGAACTCAAAAATATGATGTGTGTTCGAAGTGATATTTCAAGAACAGACAAAGGAAACACTGAAACACAAAGAAAGTTACTCACAGCTTGTTGCAACACAGCTTAAATCATAAATTCATCATGAATGCGACCTCTGATGAGCCAAATCTCTGTTTTTAAGATTTGGGATGGCCAGTCAGATCATATTGAGGGGCTTGTGCCACCCTGAGCTACACCTTCGGACACACACCTGATTTATCTCTCTTATTCTATCTCTCTTTCTCTTTGTCTTTCTGTTGAGGAGGAGTACAATCACTCCAATTGGAGGTTGAAATTAAAAGCTGCACAATTTCATTGAATTTTTCCACCATATTGAGTTGTAAATTGTTAACTACAGGCTGAATGGACAGTGAGCAGCACACATCAACTTACAAGATCTAACGTAAACATCAGGAGCTGCTAATAAAAGTGAACAAAAACTAGTAAGGAGGATCAAAAAGATAAATAGCCCAATGTGATAGATACAGGTCTTAAAAAACTGCTACATATAGTGGATAAAAAGATAAACTGAAATCAGTGGTTGCAATACTTTGAGGAATAAATAACGCAAGCTTGACTTCGTAAGCCATTTAAAGCTTATATTAGGAATTTTTAGTTTGTTAATAATCTGACTGAAAATAATTATGATACCCTACAGAAGTGAACACAACTATAATGACAGGATTTAATATTTCTATACAGTTATTATTTAATGCCTAAAACAGCTGCTGCGGGATTGGTGTCAGGGAAGGTGACACATTGCTTTTTTTTAATTTTCCACAGCAAAGTTTCTTGATGGGTGAGACATTAAGCTGTTAAAATAAATCAAGGTGACACTTTTGTTAACAAAGAGATGAGGTGAAACTTTGTCCACAGGGGGCGCCAAATTCAATACAAACTGAAAGTTCTGTAGAGGAGCTTTAGTGATGATTCAAAAGTTCTAAATAAAATAATGCCATATACACCTTTCATGGTGATACTTGCACTTTTTCTTTGAAATGAACACATGTGAATATGATAGGTGTTATTGACACAGGGGTGATTGATGGGGTGAACTTCACCTAAGCTGTGTTCATAAGTGTTGCTGTCTGAGATGACAGGACTGCTGAAACAGTTTGCTTTCCTGACATTTAGAAATTTCTAATGCTAAAAATTACCACACTGCAGAGTTCATCCATGAAATATGTCAACAACTATGAAATATATATCCCCAGAGTCATTTGAGGGCCAATTTATGAAGAAATTTAAAAATAAACAAATCCACATCTCCCTTTAATTATCAGCATGAGTAGACGCTGGTTGGTCTGGTTTGATGCTATGTGATTAGAGTGACACTGACATATATAAAGGCAGAGGAGAGTCAGAGGCCAAGCAAGTAAATGTCCAGGTCAGTGTGTAAACACGGCTGATTGTTTGGGACACCCTTGTTATCTAAAAGTCGTTTCCATCATTAACACAGAAGGACACACATCTCCTCTGGGAGTAGACGGACAGCTCCGGGGTTAAAAGGCACATGCTGAACTATCAATAACTTCCACTAATTGTATGCTTTGTAATTAGAAGTATAATCAATTATGAGATCGTTTTTTTCTGCCAGTGAAAGGAGATAACAATGAGGCACGTTTGCATCTGCAAATGAAGAATAAATCTGTAAAGTAGTCCATGCATGTGATGACAGAATATTAGATATCTGTAAAAAAGCATGAACATTTTTTAAAAGGAGGCTTAACGTTCCTGTGACAGAAGAAACTTGATCGTTTGACCTCTACATTGTTGAACTGCAACTGATGCGCTTAATCGTCAGCTGTCACTTCCTATCTTAATTAATCCTAATTGACTATTGATGCGACACAACTGTTAGGCTTTATAATTAGTATTGCAATTTAGACCGGATAATCTAACAGGGCAGTCCAATTACTCCAGAGGAAATAGAAAGCTGTGAGGCAATAATTATGAAACAGTCACTGCACACAATGAAAAAAAAAAATCAAGAGCTTTTTCTTTTGAAAGAGAAATCCATGCATACATTAAACAATAAATGACAAAACAGAACCTCTGCTAATCTCATCAGCCATTCAACGTATGAGGGACAACTAATTGAATTGATTGCTGCTATCAATAGCAAACAAATCTGTTGAGTTGTCCATGCTCATATAATCTGACCTGATTCCTTCAGCTGTCACTCTCTGTGAGAACGCTGCCACGCGATGCTTTGGCTAAATCTGTCAGGCTGGGGCATTTACATGTCTTTGTGTTGCCATGTTGATAGGGCAATTAATAAAATATATGTTAATAGGAGCTTAATTGTTTTACAACAGTGGTTTGACAAGGCTGAGGGATAGGAGACTTGTCAGTGATCTGAAATGCGTGGCGACTCTCTGCAGCGTAGCCCTCAGCCTAACATATGGTCTCCTTTCCAGGCTCTAACTGTACCACATAATGGGAGCCTGCTGTTTATTTTTGAAACATTAGTGATGCCACTACTCCTTTTGTCTCCTTCAAGACAATAGCTGCTGTCTCTGCATCGCAAGCAAGACAGCCCCCCCGCACCCCCCCCCCACCCAAATGAAAGATGACATTTAAATAATAATAACAAATCCATCACTGAGAGCTTCTATATTTCTCAATAACACATAAATATAACACCAATTCACATTTATTTGTTTCAACTTATAAGGGTTAAGCTTCAAAGCATTTTTTGTTTACATATCTTTGCAAAATTTTAACTCAATTAGAAATGGATTATGTTTCTAGATGCATAAAATCTTGGCAAATGAGTTTGACTTTTAAAAACATATATTTTTGCCTTTAAGTCTTGTTTTTAATGTTTTACTCAATCTGTTTAATAAATGTAACGCTAAGCTGCTTTATTATGCTTTTTGGCATAAGAGATTATTAAATTGGTCAATAGATGTAACTATAGGTCGGGCTCATTTCACATATTAGCTGTGCAAAAAGGAAATCATTCAAACCAAACAAAGATTACACATAATAACCTCCTTCTTTAAACTTGTACAGAATTAATGGCTCAAAACTGTGTTTTTGTTGCTTAATCGAGCATCTTATATAAATCTTTTCCCATCAGTGTTTATGTGGGCTGCTCTCTGTGGCAGAGCTGTGTGTTTCAGACGAGGCCGATGCCAAGTGATTCATACACAAATGACCTGAGGGAGGCAGCAGTGCAGCGAACAAATGTGAGCACAGCATCTCACACTCCTGAGTGTGCTTTAAAGGCCATTTACATAGTGAAATCTAATTACCCCAGCTCTATGAGAGACTATTTGATCTCAATCTTAAACAGAGAACATATTATTAAGAAAAAAAGGGGGCTTTTCTTAGATGAAGGTGGCTTACTGAACAGACGAATCAGCTTGTACACAACTCAGCACTCACTTTTTAATTATTTTCCAACATAGATGAAAAGAGGAGAACACTGATTTATTTGTGTCCTGGGAGACAATGTGGGCTTTTGAGGCATGAAACCCAAAAAATGGGGAACTTGGTGGACAATGGTGGGAGAACAAAGTCTCTCTTTTTCTGCTGTTTCGGCTTTAAGGGAAATCAAAAGTTCTCTGAGTGGTTCCACATTATATCTGAGAAAAACGCAGCTTTTAACATCAAGCACCAACATAACATGATTACAGAAGAACTGCACTGTTGACTTTTTTACACAGGTCCCAGAGGTTACCACTGTAACCTATGGGACATTAACATCACATTAACAATAACTGACCTTTCTCATACTGTGCAGGTTTTGTACTTGTAAAGGAGCCAACATATAATTATACATCTTTGAGTATTACGTGTATTTATCACAAGGAAAAAAAGGAACAAAGAAAGGTCCTTTATAATAGAGTTTTTTGACAAAACCTGAGCAGAGACTTTTAATCATTATAATAATTAGGTACCGACAGAGTCATTTCAGGCCATTTTAAATAACTTCTTCAATAACCTAAATGCAAAAGTGTCAGATAAAATGTTAATTTGACACAACTTCAAATCAGTAGCGTCCACTTTTTAGTTATTGGAGCCTGATACTCTTACCTAATCAAACCAAACATACTACAGCTTCAGTTAATTTGTAAAAATAACTAGTGACAGTCTCAAAAAACACAAGAAATTGGAGAATAATGTGGATTTTTTAATGCAATGGGCTCCTATTCTAGCTGACATTGTGTTGATTGTATATGTTTGGCTCTGTAAACTTCAATGAGCTAATTTAACAGTGAAAACAAAGCACAGCATGGTCATCCACGTGTGCTATTTTTGGAGCAGAAAATGCTAGTGCTGACTTTTTGGCTTGTGTTTGAGCACAATGCATGAGTATAAATTATGAATGGATTCTCATCAGCACCTCCTGCAGAAATCTGGACAGACAGAAAGCTGAAAAAGTGGATTGAAATTTAAATTTAAACTTGGACATAGTTACTCAGAGGACGCTGTTCATGCAGATCCTCATGTTTAAATTGATATTGTCATGTCTTTGTGCATAGCCCATGTAATTTAAAACATGATTCCTAATGTTTAGCGCATGCATGTGCAATAGTTACACATTTGCCTCCATGTAGTTTCTTCCTCCTTTGTTGTGTTCATACAATTCCAATGCCTCATACATTTCAGCCTCCATCCTCTACAGGATGTTTTTTCCATTATTCAATGATCGTCCAGTGCTTCTAACTTGCCCTTATTATGTATCACAAAATTAGAGCTTTCCAAAAATCACCACAGGAAAAGGGCCCTTGCTCTTTCCGTTTCTTTGTTCTCGCTCTTGCAAAAATCATACATAATTGCAGTCACTCCATGAAGATTTTTTAGCTTTGACCTTTAAAGCGCAGTAATACAGAAAATGATGGGGAGCAGATTTCCTGCCTGAGCCTCTTCTGCTTCTTAGCCACATCTCAATCTTTGAGGGATAGATGCTGTCCAGTGGGTGCGCTGATGATACTATTAATAGCAGTAGTACCACTATTACAAAATTGTTATAGAGCAATACAGAATTTATAATATTTTATTTGAATGCCACTCTTTTTAGGATTCAGTTTCATCATTTAGCAGTAAAATGGATCAAACATTTACAAAACCTTCTCTGTTTGCCTCTTTTTAGTAATGTTGGTGCTTTTTCCCATTAAAGTCATTCATCAAAACAAGTCAAACATGACTAGAAAAGAACCTCAGAAGAGCAGGTTTATCTTAGATTTTAAGAATCCACCCAACAAACTCCAGAAGAGTAAAATCCTGCACTTTCTCTGTATAACACAGTTTTTCCCAACACAAACCTGACTTCCTGCAGACCCAGCAGGGATCTACCTATAATAACATTTGTTGGAGCCTATGGATTTGCTGTGTAGAGAACTTGTTTGGTATATGTTGGCCGTTAGAGTAGTGCATTGTGAAGCCAGCATGTCTCCAGATCTAATGGCTTCACCAGGGAAAACAATCAGGATGACTTCACTGTATCATCAGGGTGGTGGTAAGCTGCAGGAGAGAGCAGTGAGCCCTCCACTATTCCCTTAAAGCAATGTGAAGTTCGCTCCTTCCCCAATAATCTGGGCTGGGATCTCAAAGTCACGATAGGGAGCATTGTTGTTCCCTCGGTCTATCCACAGACCCAACATGTGGTGCGCTGCTCATTTCCGTTGCCGTCCTGTGGTTTCTTGTAGACTTTCTCAACCAGCTTATGAATGCAGGTTTCAAAAAGTGAGACTAGTAGGAGCCATTTCTCACCAAAAACAAAAGTAATACCGCTCACTTTAAAAGCTTTGGCTCACAGAATGACCTCAGTTTGCATGTTAACATGGAGTTTTACAATCTTTGTTGGCCACCAGAAGAAAATTGGAAAATTAATTATTACTAGAATCAATAAAGTTAACTTTATGTTTTAACATATGCTTCATCATACTTTACATCTACTTCATGGCTAATGTTACTTTGTCAAAAGAGATTATACATACAAAAACTGACTTTATTTCAGTCGAGTTGTAAAAAGGCTGGGCTACTATATCCTAGCATAATGCATAACTCCACAAATAACTGTTTTTGAATGCTTCTGCACATTAAAACATCAGTAATAAAGACTAAATCATCATACAAATGTAAATGTACAAAAGGCCAACTTTCCAGTTACAAGAGTTTTCAGTTGTGAGGGCCTGTGTCCATTAATGCAGTTTGTTGGACTGGCTGCACATTATCTCAATTTGCTTCACAAAATGCTTCTAACCAGCGTTTACTGTTGCTAGCTTACGAAAGCAGTCTAGCTGCACTTCCATCAATCTGTTTTAAATAGCTCTGTCTGCCTACTGTTTATTTCTTGTTGTTCATGTTTAAGGAAATGGTGAAAACAATGGAAAGAAAAAATGTCCTGGTATTAGCAGCAGCTTTACACCTGAAATAAAAAGCTGTCTGGGTCCCCAGGTAAAGCCTTGCATAGCTGACGTAGCTAATCCTCTCATTGTTGTTGACAAAGTTTATAACAGAGGTCCTGCCCTTGTTGATTTTGATTGGTCAGTGAGGGAGAAATGACAATGATGAGCAGAAGTTGAGGTTTTTTTTAAGTGAAGTGTGAAGTATGTGCAATGGGGAAAAAAGCAGAAAAAACAGCCGTTAATGGGCACAGGCCCTTAACTTTTGAACAGTCAGTGAAGTGACAGTATTTTGGACAAAAACAAAATCCTTTAAATTTGATACAATATGGTATCCTTTTATTTCCTACGTGGAACGATTGACAGTGCCGCTTAATGGATAAAAAGGGGTATGGCTCTGTAAAAATCACCAACTCTGGTGCACTTTTTAATTTATTTTTATGTAATTTATTTATATATTTCTCCTTTAAATTGTTATTGTCTTTATTTTTCTTTTTGTTTTCTAATATCATTTTGTCTTGGCTGTCCAGTGACTGGAAGCCAGTTGTATTTAATGTTGTCAGGTTTTCTCTTTATTATTTCTGTATTGTCTTTGTTGTATTTGTCTGTCTGTATGGAAAACTCAATAAATACACCATGACTAAAAAAAAACAAAACAAAATCCTTTGACAAATTGTTAAAATAAAGACGCAAATACTGGATTCTGATTGGCTCAAAACCTCATAACAACAGTTTTAATTCTAAAAACAAAAAGGGACACCAGGGTCAAATTTTTAACTTAGTATGAAATTTAATGTTAAGCAGCTTTTTTTCCTCCTTTTTAAAGAATCTGTTGCCACAGAAGAGCTATTGACAGGGGAACAAATTAGATTTTTAAATCATAAAAAGCATCTTCAAATCAATATTTTATGTCAACTTTTCATAACTTCCCTAATGGGCAGGATTATAGAGAATACTGACAGGGTGAGCAGGACTCCAACACAAAGGAATACATTATTCCTTACTTATTTCAGAAAAAGAAGAAGCAATACTAAACCATATCATACTGTTAAAAGTCCTGTTTTAAAAATGATTTAAACACCATGGAAGTGCCGATTGAAGGAATCAATGTGGAAAAAGGGATCCCTGGTATTAATCTTTAATTCTACACTACAGGTAAAAGGTTAGTGATACTGACACATTGATCAAAATAGAGTTAATTTGACCAGTTTTTACCTGACTGTTTGGTTGTTTAATCTTCAGCAATACATCAGGTTTCTTTCAGATCTCTGTAGTAGAAGTTCAGATTTAAAAAAACTAAACTGTAGCTCTGCGTGATAAAATTTCTATATGTTCTCACCTCTGAGTCACATTTCTCCTGCTGCTCTAACTGAAGACTCTTTCATTAATGACCCTTTCAGATCATATAATGAGGACTTACAACATACTTACAGAAAATTAAAGCTTTCAAGTTAGCACAATTTGAAACACTGGGGGAGACTTTAGTGTTAATCATTTTATATGCACAACCTGGGGCCTGCTTCGACCTATGAACTGCAGCTTAAAGGGGTGCAGGCTTGTTCTTGCCTGGACATTGGTTGTTATGGTTTTTTTCTTCTTTAAACCAAGCAGCAGAAAATCCAATTATTAGCAACAACCCAATTACTTTCCCCTCAGACTCAGCGGCTCAAATCCAAGGTTGGATTTGTGGATTAGCAAGGTTTACCGATAGGCTCCTAAAAAGGGAAGCAACAATGTCGAATTTCCTGGCCGCCTGTGCTCTTCCGGGATTTGGAGTCAGAGGGGTGACATGATCATTGAGAGGTGGGATAATGACAGAGGGAGAGAGGGAGGAAGGAAGGAGGAGAGGAGCAGTCTCTGGACAGTAGATCACAGTTAACTGAGGTCAAAAGTGCAAGTAGGGCCTGTCAATGAAGACCCAGCCGCTGATAAAGTCATATTGACTTTACAGCCATACTTAATGCTGTGAGTTACTTGACACTGCAGCATTTGTAAGTCAATTAGAGGGAGGTGTGGATGAAACGCATGGTGTGGCTGTCACTCTAACCTGAGGAGGATAAAGCTGGACACTGACCTCTGACCCCGTCTGTCCTCTGACTTCTAACACCTGCAGGTACTCGTCTGCAGAGGGAGGATGTAAACGCTCCGACTCGGTGCTTCTATTGATCACAGAAAACACTGATTCATAATTAAACGGAATATTTAAACACAAATGAAGCCGGTGTCAAACAGTGACTAGGACAGCGCTCCACTCAAGGTTATGAAACTACCATTAAGTGGCTTTTTTAAAATGCCAGACGTCGTACTTCTACTTCCATCAAAGTGGGTCAAAAAGTAGCAGGGAATGAATTACTCATTAAATGAAACACTTCAATCTCTCTAATAAGGAGATCCATGAATGATATGTGCCACCTGCTAAATTCGCAAATATCCCCTCTAAAAGCTTTGTAAGCTTCATCAAACTAATCGGAGTGGACAGGCACCAAATAGAATCTATTCTGAATTCTCCATTTGCGACTGAGCAGGAGCAGGTGAAGTCTTTTGGCAATAATTGACTGGAAGGTATGGCGTTCTCTATTAATGTGCAAGGATTAAATTTAACACCCACCTTATATCATCCGGCGGGGAATCATATTGCGCTAAAGCCCACAGTAACCTGAGGTATCTCTTTCATTATTGCCTAATTAACCCGCTAATAGCCATGTCCTCACTGCTTCTTCTCTTTAATTATCCGGCGGCCTGCACCGCGTTCGTTCTGAGATTACAACCGTGTCAGTCAGCTCTCTGTCCCATCACATCTTTTATGGGATCAATTTCTGTTGGCTTTATTCTAAAAGACACTGTTTAATTAACAGCTATTTTCATCTCTGAAGAACATACTATTCACGCTCAGGATATTACGCTCTACGTCTTGTACCTAAGACGATTACAGCAGGGAGGTCGTGCAGGTTGAAGATAGAAGGCAGTGGAGACAGAGGGAGTGGGTTTGGTTTGTAACCACTAGATGTCCTTTGCAGTAAAGTGAACAAGACTGACTGAGCTGAGCTGCTGCATGGAAGAGAGGCCAAAACGGCAAGAGTCATACCACTTCATCACAAGTTAGTCATTCAGACGAGACGCTGTCATTAATTGTAATAACGACTGTGTGTCAAGTCTCTGATTCACAGCCAACGCATCATGCAAACATTTCTGTCCTCTCAGCAGAGTTTCATTTCAATGTGACTGCATTTTACTTTACTTTTTAGCCCCCAGAGCTCCTAAGCAGATAAGTACAGCAGAACTACAAGTTTTATGAAAGGGTGAGTTAATAAGAACCAATAGTTTTACAAATGGTGAATCAATCTTATGGTTATTGAAGCCTTTAAGACTAATTATTAGCTGTGGTTTGAGTTGTTTTAACTCTTAAGCTGTACCTGAGCCTATTTTTCAAGCATAATTAATATGGTGACAAAGATATGGAGAATTGCTTTTGTCTCTGATTTCATAATTAATCTATGAACATTTATCCATGCAGGACAACAATGATATTGATATTTACCTTAAAGTATATTGTGCAGTAATTTAACAGTTAGCAGCATGTCTGTATTTTTAGATTCTGCTGACTCTGACTCTTAGACTGCAAAAGCAAGGTTTTCTCTTTGAACACCCTAATTACATTATTCCTTATCATCAAGATGATATTGATTTGAAGCACAGGCATGTACATGGTTTGAGACTAATGAAGTGTTTAAAAATGATTTGTTTTTCTTTGACTGTAAGGAAATTTAGAATATTAGCTTGCTGACTAGTAGTCAGCTGTTTAGCAGCTTAAAGGAAGCTATTAGGGTAAATTTTGTCAGAAATCTTGTCTCGTTTTATCTGATTTAACCTGTTCTTATTACTAAGCTAACTGGCCGCTGACTTTTGTTTTATATTTCCTATAGAAACATTAGTAGAATCGTCTTTTTTTCCCTGAAAGTTTAAGCAGAAAGTAAGAGATTGCATGGTATATATTCAGTTCAATTCAAATGTCTTATTTCAGATTCAAAGTCCATATAAAAGACAATTAAATGCTACAAAAAACAAGATACAAAAAGCACATCAAAAATTCATACTTTGCATAAACAATATAAAAAAAATCAATACATACGTAGGAAAATATAAATACTGTATACTGAAAAAGGCACTTATACCAGTGTCTTCACAGCTGAGACTTGTAATGTACCATGCTGTGTCTTACATTGGAGAGGGCAAAGACAGTCACATTCACAGAGTCTTCACTGGGCAAATAAACCGAAACAGAAGGCTCCTCAATACAACGTGGAACATGCAGTATCTATTCATGCAGTCACAAACATGTCACTCACACTGTAACATCTAGTCTATTTATTAATATCCTCATAGCCTTATATCATAACAAAGTAGCAAATATATGGGATCCTATTACAAACTTTAAGATCATGATCAGCCAATTCAAAGTCAACAAATGTCTGCCTCTTATCTTCTTCTATGACAAGAGGGTGTGACAGATCAGCACAGAACCTTTACTGGCGCTAGGTTTGATATCACTGTGACTCTCACAGTTGGTTTATTGTGCTCGGCCAGTTGCTGTAGTGTCCTGGCTGCCATCAGCAAAATATGACATCCTAGCGCCCCTTACGACGCTCAGAGCAACCGTCTACTCCAGGGGTGTCAAACATACGGCCCGCAGGCCAAAACAGGCCCGCCAGAGGTTCCAATCCGGCCCAAGGGATGACTTTGCAAAGGGAAAAAATTACAGATAAGTCATAAACTGCAATTTTTCAGTAAAGATAACTAATATTTCAAATTTGTCTTCAATCAAACGGCTGACAGGGGGCACCTGAACGGCGCTCCGAGACCTTTTTTCTCAAAATGAGGAAATATTTGCAGTTTGCATAATCCAGTGGAAATTCATTTTTTGGACCCCTGCATACAACACTGTCCAGCAAGCAAACTGTTCATGCTGTAGTAGAGGGTTCCAAAATAGTCAACTTTACCTTCTTCATTATTATAATCTATCTGTTCTTTTGCTGTAAACATTACACACTGTGTCAGGTGAATGGGTAACCTGTGTGTTTGGTGTGTTGGCAGCAGGTTTCAGGGCTTAAAGAGCAAAATATTCTGCCCCACTATGAGACTCATCCTGGCAAAAAACACAACAGCTGTTTTTGTAGAAAGATAGTTCATTAAATGTGAACATTTTAAGAATGTACTTTTTAGCACTAAAACAAAGAGAACAATTTAGAGTTGTTGTAATTTATATATTATGTTCTGATTTTACTGGTCCGGCCCACTTCAGATCAACTCGGGCTGTATGAGGCCCCTTGAACTGAAATGAGTTTGACGCCCCTGGTCTACTCGCTGCTTATTAGTTGAAATAAGACTTCATTTCCGCCAGGTGAAATGGAAAGGAAGAAGAGGAAAGGTGGAGCAAGAGGATAAGAAAGAGGAGGGGTCTTGCTGCAGATGTAGCAAAATGCACGAAAATAAGTGATATGTTTGCCAGTAAGGGACCAGGCCCGTATGCACGTCCAGTCGTAGCAATGAAAATGGGCCGTTTATACTAATGGTGAAAAAAAAACGATTAGCGGTCTGCATGAGTCAGGTTAACACCCCAACGAAGCATTACATTTAATGGCTGTAGACCCCACCATTACAGGTGCTAACGGCAGGATTACCGCACCTGTTAGGCTGTTTAAAGGATGGAGGACATCGTGCTTATGCGTTACCGTTTAAGACGAAATACATGAAGACATTATTTTATTTTGTAGGTCTTCTTCTGTGCGCTCAGAAACACCACGTGCATTTACCTGGTTCAAGATCTTCAGCCAAACTTTCCCTTTCTCCTTGTTTGTAATCTTTGACAATTAACTTGCTGATAACAGCTGTTTGTTCATTCTATATTCTTGTAATAAAATGTCCATTTCTTCTTCCACTGAAAATTAGTTTTTTCTTGATCTTCTCTCAGTCACACCGGTACCGCTCGCCATGCTTATTGTTGTTTATACATAGTAGGCATGCACAAATTGAATTTGTTGGATCAGGGTTTTCCAGGAGGTTCCCTGGACATATGACGTTTTACATCAGCCTCGCTTTCATGGCGCAATTAGTTAATTGACCAATTATTTGCAGTCATGCATTCAGCTAACGCTACGGCTAAATGGGCCCTTCCATAACGGTACGTTAAGACTAATGGGGACGTTTGTGTTATGGCTGGACGTGCATACGGGCCCAGGTTAGTCAGACCTAGCATGGCTAGCTAAGTAGTGTTGTATATTGACAGCCCGTGATGTGTAGGTGCAGAAGGAACTTCTGGCTTGCTTTTAGAGTAATAGGTTTATTACAGGAAACAACACCAGTATCGAACAAGCATTCCGGACTGCTTGGGAAGACGACTCGGCCAGATTGTGTCTCTCCTCTCGAAGGCTGTTAGACACGTCCTTTATATAGGTTTAAGTGAGGTCCACGACGCACACACATTTCTCTTAACATCTGGTTTACATCCAGTAGTGGACTTCAACTCTGTTGATATATGCATGCTAACTGTCACCGTCATTTATGCCAATGCTGGGCGCCAACCCTTGATGTAAGCGTGCTAATTGTCACCGTAATTTACAGAACAGTAATGGTGTCTCTATCTGACCTTTCTGTGACCACTACAAGCAGTAAAACTGTATGTATTGTATAACTTCATGTGAGGTACGTCAGTAGCTGTGCTAAAGTCAGTGTGAGAATACGGCCCGTAGGCTACACAGTAATCAAATCTCCCTGTGGAGGATGTAATCCATAGCAATGGGTGCAACAGAGCGATCAAAGCATTGAAGTCAGTGTGTTTCAAAAAGTCAAATATAGCAAAAGCTAATAAAAGTGCATGCATACTGTTGAACTAGGGACACAGTTAGCATACACAAAGTGGTTCATGTGGTCGCTAACACTAACCCTGACCCTGACCCTGGGATGGAGTCAAACTCCCGGCCTGGATTATTATCCCTGTCTGACCCTGATGCCAACTCAAAACAAACTGGTTTGTATCTGATCTTTATAACACAAGTTAATACTTTATTGGCTATGCATATAACCATTCGTGCTGAGCATCTTTTGTGGATGACTTATGAGAAAATGGAACCCCTATATCTTATTTAAAGCTCCTTCATTTATTCCTCAGATGTTTTCTTATAAAAAGTACCTCGTAATAGCAACAGCTGTGATTTTGTAAGGCAAAGATCATGTCAGTGTATATAAAACCAGGACAGAAGGCAACAGTGCAAGTAAAAATGCTACTATCTGCTGTCATTTCCCTCTAGACATACAACCAGTGGAGCATTTAAGTCGCTAGACGCACAGCCAAGACTCAGACAAGTGAATTTATGTGTTAAGTTGGTGTCCCCCTCCCTCCCCCTCACTGTCTCAGAGGCCCAGCACAGATAGCGAGTTCCATTAGGAATTTCAACTCGAATTAAGGTGCTTGGGGAGGACACATTAACACATGTGCCACTTCTGTAGTTAAATGTCAGAATGGGAATGAGGCCTGTGACTTTATATTCCATTAGCCACTGCCTCATGTTTCCCTGCTGTGTATCTAAATAAATAATCAAGACAGCCTCCAAAACACGAATCATCTTTTCACAATAATAGAAAATTAATGGCTCTGCTTGGGTAAGTAAATTACACCAGGAACATCCCACAGCCTAAGTCACTGCTGAGAGGTGATGACAAAGGATGCGTTATAGGCCGCAGGAAAAAGGAAACCACTCGTCCAGAAAATTCTAAATCTGAATAAAATGTTGGGGCTTTCAAGCTCTTTACAATCACCTTGCATGAAAGTCTAATTCAGTTTGGCTTCTTACTAATTCATAAGCCATTAGTAACATATTTCTCTAACAAAAAGCCCCTGACAAAGGAAAAAAGAGTGTGTTTGGAAGAGGTATGTGCAATTAACATTTAACCATGGGCGATTAAAAACAAGTCTCAAAGAAATGGCTTGGAGTGAGGTCTTGAAACATGCAAACGGCTGAACTATTTTATGGGGCATTAGCCAGATATATTTAAATACAGCTGAAGTGTGTTCCTGCCATATAGTAAGTATAACACCTGTCATGATAAATCATGTACGCAATCGACCACTATTAAGAGGAAAAACGCGAGGATAGTACACCGCCCCAAGCCCTCAAGTAGAATCAACATTTAACCACCACTACGCTACGCAGTGGCTGTACTGTGCAGCAGTGTCAGTAACTGAGAGTATATATATAGTGCTACGACTATTTCATAGATATTATCACAACTGATTTATCTTGTTTGATGACAATTTTCGTGCTTGTTGGATTGTTTTCAGTCCTATATCGAACAAGACTATTAACAGCAAAGGATCACCACAGTTATCAGAGTACATCAACACCTACATTTGTAAATACATCTTGTTCTAATCAATCGAGTAGAGTTAGAAATTTCTTATTACAGTATTAAGGAATATGGCTTGCTGGTGGTGCCGGGAGAAAAGTGAGGGAATTAGTAAAGTCATTGGTTTCATCCTTTTGGCATAATAATCGTCTATAAGTCTGATTTGGGCCAGTTCATCTGTTAGAATATTTTTTTATTAAACCTTTATTTAACCAGATGAGAACCCATTGAGATCAAGACCTCTTTTAAAAGGGCGACCTGGCCAAGAGGTCAGCAGCACACGTCAAAATAAATAGTACAGTTCAATAGAATGGAGCATATATACAAACAGTTTGTAGAAATAATCAATAACTTAAAAGTGCAACTAATTTGCAAATAAAGTGCAATTTGTGAACACTAAACATCATTTTTTAAAAACACAGGCACTGTTCAGTGGTCTGTCTGTCTTTTAAGATGGACCCAAAGGCTTCAAGTCCATCCATAAGGGATGTTTGATTTGATTATTCCTCTGGACACCAAACATATCTTCCAATAACTTGTTTTAATCAATAGTATACATAGTGGCACCGGAGGAAATGTCCGTGGAACACCAAAGTCGAAACTCATGTTCCTCTGGGTGCTGTTAATGACTGTACAAACTCTTGTGTGAGAAGATGGAATATTTGACTTAAAAAGTAAAGACTTGAACCTGCCAGTTATGTCAAAAGAAAAGTACAGTATTTAGATAGACTAACATTTTTAGATGTATCCTCCATGAATGTCTTGATTGTTGTATTGATTGCACCAATCCATCACAAAAGTAGAGGTGTTTACAGACGCTAGAAAAGTAAACCCTTGGTAGCACTTGGGGAAAACCAGAGAACCAGCAGTGTCTCTAGTATTCATTCTCTGGGCACAAGGATAATATTTACTTGACCAATGGCAATCCATTTTACAGTTGTCAAGATGATTCACTTTAGAGGAACAACCTCAAAGTACCGTAAGATGAAGTATCAAGAGGGTTCATCCTCTGGAGAACAAGAATCTCAGAAAGTAAGGGTATTTTACTGGTAAAGTCAGCATATTGACCTCATTTATCTGGAATCCATCTTATTACTGTGAAGAAATTTAACTTAAACTAGAACTAGCCAGCTTGAAGAGGCAGATGTAATGGACTGTTGTTGGGTTTTTGGGATTTATCTTCTGGATACTCTGTACAACATTTTGTGTCACTATATGAGGTCGAAGTCAACTTATTTTACTGAAGTGTTAAGTCATTGACCGATTAGTGGTTCAAGAAGGAAAATCAGAGGATAAGTAATTACTAGGATTTATTTTCAGAGCACCAAGGATATCCACTAAAGTTCATTACAGTCCTTCAAATTTTATTCCAGATATCTCACTAAAAATCAAAAACCTAAAAGTAGCACTGGATAAAATGTCAAGGAGTGACGAGAACCACAAGGAATCATCTTCTTGGGAACAACAAATCTCTGTAGGAACTGTGTCCCAACCCAATAACAAGTGAAGGGCTATTTACTCTAAGATGTAAGGCGTTTGCTTGTGGTCCTGGAAGGAAGGTCAGAGGCTGAGCAAAGTCATCAGGATTCATCCTTTTGGCACCATGAGTATCTGGACAAAACTTTGTTCTGACCATCAAAGACAATGGATATATTTTGGCCAGGAAGTGAAGGCTTTGACCCTCTGGTGGTGCTTGAGGAAAGTCAGAGGATCACTAATATCTTCAGGCAGAAATTTGTCTTGCATGTGCAAATATATGCCATTAAAAACACAGAGTAACACATTCAAGAAGTACAAGATGAAATGCCAGCCAACCACCAGAGTCACTGGGATCCGTCTTCAGGAGACTCTTGAGTAGGAGTGCGGATATTTCATTGGAAGAGTGGAGACTTTGACTTGCCAAAGGCCCCAGTGTCAGTTGATTATCAAAGTATTAAGGAATTATCCTTTGGGCACATTGGATATCTGTACAAATACCTGTGGTAATCCATCGCAAAATAATAGAAGGTACTTTACTAAAAGTAAAGGCTTTAACCCAGAGAAAGAGTCAGGAGATTGGCAAAACCATTAGAATTCTTCCTTTGGGCAACATCTCTACCAAATTTCATGGCAATCCTTTAACAGTTGTTGAGATACTTCTCTAAAAGTGAACATCATTGTGGCAGATGATATGTCAGGGGATCACCAGAGTCATTGGGATTCATTTTCAGGAGACCAAAGTTGTCTTTACAACATTTCATGGAAATCCTTCCAAAAGCTGTTGAGATATTTTGGGCTGGACCAAAGTCATGGCTGCTGGCATGGCTAAAAATACAAACATTTGCTGGATCCAGTTTCGTAAATGCAACAATTTGCAGCTGAACATCATTGTAAAGTGAAACATTGTTGGTATCTAGAATTACTATAAGCATTATTCTTGGTTTATCTTTTAATAAAATCCAATCTTTTCATATTTCTTATTTCTAAATATTTTTATTTTTCATCAAAAAAGCACAATTCTTCATTCTGTCTATTTTTCCTCTCATGGTTTTTCCAACCTGTCTTCTGCACATGTCACCAGACCTCATTTGCTCATTTCCACTAATGTCCTGCCTCAAATTAACACCATCCAAGACATTCACACCTGAGCGCTGACACGTTACTATTTTTTTTCCTTTTGTTGGACTTATTCTCAACTAAATATATATATGTATATAAATATATATACTAATTAAAGCATTGAACAGTGAAAGGTTATCTAAGATACCATGCAGACAAACAGAGAAAAAAAGCTTTAGGTGAAATATGTATAGCAAAGGCTGCAGAAACCTTCGACCGGAGCCAATTCCACAGTGAAGGAGGTGTTAATGCCATCTCATTTCCCCGCATAAACACCTTTCTCACTCCCTGAACATCAATTATTAGCACAGATGCAACCTACTGTTTACTTTTTAAACAGGATGAGCAAGCTGCAGCAAATGAAGAGCCAACAAGCTGGTCTGTGAAACGACATAGGTTACAGTGGCGAGCCGAGAGACCCGGGACGGAGAGCACCAGGAGAGTCATGAATAAGTCACACAGCCTCTGGACCTTCCTCTGAAGGTACCGAGCCTCTGACATGGAGCTTTTTCATCTGATAGCAATGAAATGTCCCGGAGACGTGGAGAATTCAGATACATGCAAGGGGATATACTGTGTATGCATGCAGTCTGTCTTGTGTATGGGTGTGAATACATCACAGTCCTTTGGATCGCTCAGCAGGCATCTTCATCCATCCTCTAGAGACCACAGCAACATCCACTCAGTATTTCAAAGCTCCCTTTCTCCCCGAAATACCAGCATGGTGTCAGGGAGCCAGCTGATTGAGCTTCTAATTCAAATAATGACTGCAATTAAACAATTACGGCCTGAGAGAAAGGGAGGACAAGAGCTCGCTTTTACACATCTCACCAGACGGCAAATGAGGATTCACCAGGGAATACAGACATTACTGCTTTAGCATATGCTTCCTCCCTTTGGAGAAGGTAGCAAAAGCTCATGTCAAACGGGAGAGGGAACAAATAGAGGATGTCAAAATAACCAAACAAGTAACTGTCTTCATGTTTAATATAAATTTAGAAAGATCTAGTGTGTAGTTACTGTGTCTATTTCAGCCCTGTTTCCATTTTACAGTCATTCTGACTTACATGCAACAGAAAATACACTTTGAGGGTAAGATATCGCCAAAGTCAGACAAAATCTAGATGTTCTTAAAAAAAACATCAACATTTAGATAATCAATGATCAGTGCCTGAGTCTTCTGAACAATAGAGTCTGTTACATCCTGAAATTCAAACAAGCTGATCTAGATTTTATAAGGGTTGATAAACACCAAAGAGCAGCTTTCTGTTGGGAGTGAACAGCCATCTCCTCATGCAATCTGAGGGTTGAATACATGTAGTGTTCAATTTACCCTGAAAACAATGTGCATGAACATTAATCCAGAATATTGAAGAAAAATGTATAATGGTTCAAATTTGTTTTTATGACACAGAGTTAGTTTATGTGTTGGACATCACAAAACAGTTAGTGTTGAAATACAGAGCTCTATTGTTTTATTTCATTTCATTTATTTATTTTCAAACCAAAGGGTACTTACAAAATAATCTCTTGGTCATGGACTGTTTTCTCTGAAGTAGCAACCTGAGGTACTAAGGTTTTTTGTTCTCTTTTTCTTTCCCTGGCTGCTTGAATAGCCCTTCAAGGACCGCAGTGAGACACTGGGCAGCAGATATGAGATATTTGGCATTTTCAGGTAGGAAAAAGTCCAAGCTGGCCTTACATTCAGAAATAACACAAGTTCTTAAACTATTGACTGCACTGAAGCAGTAGACTTCAAAAGGTCCCTCTGACCTGTTTGCTGAGGAGCCTCAAACCAAGTTTTTTTCTCTTCTTCTTCTTCTTTCCCTCCCCAGTACTACGCGTTTCATTATTAATTTGTTTTTTCTCAAGTTTCTCCCTGACCCAGGACATTAAATAAAACATTGTATGGTTCATGAAAGATTATGAAAGAGCAGAACGTAAGCAGCAGGAGGTGTAAACTCAGCACAATTCATTCTGGTATATAATGTCAATGCCAGCAACCCCCCTCTCACCCTACCTCCATGCCCTGCAGGCATATTGGCGGAACTACCAATGGATGCTAAGCTTTTTCCGACAAAGCTCCGAAGATAAAGTATCTTCCTTTTATCCCTTCTGCAAATCAATTCTGGGCCTTACAGCGAAATCCCATAAAATAACTTCAAACACCACTACTTACTCCAAAAATTTGTATTATGGCTATATCTCTTTGAAGCCTTACCAGTGAAGTTTTGGAGGAAAATGATTTAAGTGTTATCTGCTAAGACATCAGCATGTCAGCACTTCACCTCAGTTTTTCTTCACATGCCAACCTAAACCTTGTATTTCTCTCCTTGTGTTTGGTTTTTGATTGCTTCGAACCATCCAGGCCTGGTGATAAATACAAACGCTGCTTGTAAACTTAATGGCTGCAGTAAGTGCAAACAAGACGGTATGAAGCCCTCTCTGTGCTTCAAGCTCACTCGGCTGTTGAAATATTCATTCCCCTTCACTCTTCTTCAACAATTTGATATAAACTGAGGCTGATAGGACGGGTACCTGGAAACCCAGCATGTCTGTCAAAGTGTGATGGATGAAGTAGCAGCAGAAGCAACTGATTAACCTGAGCCAAAGACAACAGAGGAATCCCATTGTTGCTGATTGTTACAGCAGTTATTAATGTAAATTATTATAATGTAAATTAGAACAATATTACAGATTAAAATGTAATGGTCACGTGTGTAACCAAATTAACCAAATTTTAGCATAATTAGTCCCTTAATATGCATTTGCTATTACCAAGCTGCAAGCTAACATGCTATTAATGTAGGTATGAATGGACAGATTAGCTTAAATCAAAGGATGCAAACACACATGTTTGAGTTATTTAAATGTCATCCTTATATTTACACATATATGTATTAGCTAATCAAGAGTTTACTGTATACTGCTCAGCACAAGTTGTCTCTGTCTTTGTGATGAACTGCTTTCCTTCAAGTTAAATAAATTAGCGTCTCTGTTAGCCTGATTGATTGAACATGAAATGTTTTGACTTTGGAACTGCTTTCTTAAAATATCTGATCAGAAACTGCGAAAGGATGCTTAAGTTGGACATATGGCAGTCTCAGAGCGGCTTTTGAGTGGAAATCTGTCTAATCTTTGAATGACCAGTCAATCATTTAACTGAACTGTTATTTTTTAATTCAGGAAATACAATTTAAAAATCATCAAGCAAAGAAATATACCTTGAAAGAAACCTATAGCTTTTATATATCAGCTTTTCATTGTTTTTGTTTTTTTGTTGTTAATGCACGCTGTCATTATTGCTGCTTTGTACTTCTTCCGCACATCTTCGTGATGATAACTTTTCAGATGACTAATATTTGGTTGTGTTAAAACTTGAAGAATATTTTCCTATTCTTGGAATACTTACAGCACATTTTACAAGCCGCAGTCGTGATATTCTCCTCTGAAACAGGGAACAACATACACACCAGGGATGCAATTTCTACTCTTGTCAGCTGAGCTTATCCGTCTCCGTATGTAATGGCAGATCACATAATGCCACCTACTTTGGCACAATGTGTCAATTTGTGAATAGGTAAATAAAAGCAACTTCTGTCAGTTTTTTTTGTTGGATAAAAAAAACAAAAACATTACCAGAATAATTAATAAGAACAAAATAATCTCTTTGGTCTGATATGTATCTTGGTGTCTTGTAAAGACATGGGGGTTGGGTACGTCATGTGCATGACATGATAATAAAAGACAGTCAGTCAAGTCAATAATCACAAATAATTGTTATTTAAAGTATTTAAAAATACAACTTATTAGAATATTACTTAAAAAATAGACAGTCCTGCATGGTACGGTAATGTGTCATGGGTAGAATAAAATAGAATAGAATAGAATGTACTTTATTAATCCCTAAGAGGAAATTCAGTTGTTTGGCAGATACAATTATACAAATCACTTTAAATGATCATTTGAGCAACAGTGAAAGACATGCATACTATTTATAATCCAAAGGGCTATAACCTTAAAATGATTACATTAATTTCATCACCAGCATTAGTCACTTATTTTGATGAAAAGTCCTGATAGTGAAAGGCTGATTGCTTTAACTGCGGTATTTGGAAGCCAAATTACATACTCGAAGAGGTCACATCAGTGCATTAAAAAAAGAAATAATTCAACTCCCACTTGTTGTATTTTAATGCCAAATCCACATGGTGTAGCCCTGAGCTATATACAACTGCTACACTGTTAATGTAAGACAGGGTAGTGTTCTTATATTTAGAGTGGGCAGTAGTGCAAATTTAATCTTTCTGCACAAAACTGCATGTGAAAGGCACTTCCCCCCTGTTGTACCAACAACAGCGGCTCATGCATAGGCACATGCAACCTTTATCTATTCATTTGGCCTACTTGTGGGATGTGTACTGAGCTCCATGATCAGAAGAGGTTTGAAGAGATGACCTGACAAACACATGGTCTTTCTGGACTCTTCTGACCTCTGTCAGTAAAACAGCTCCAAAACTTCACCTTAAGAATAAAGAGGAGACATCGGATGCCCACGGAATCAATAGCTTTACTTTTCTGAGAGGATAAACAGAAACAATTTCAAAAGTCAAACTCATGGAGAATTGTTCATGTTGGCAGGCCACAAATTTTCTCTCATGAGGACAACATAAATATATTTTACAGAGGCTTCAATAAGTGTAAATCTATGGCTATATCATTACGTCAATTTCCAGAAAATAAACCTTATTTTAAAGCTTTTAAATCCTTCAGTACAAACTAAATTCCTTTTCACGTGCAGTAACGACTGTCATTTAATCAGTTGTTCACTCTGTTACATGTTAATGAATCTTAACATGAGGCTTTTTCTTTAAGCAGTGAAACAAAAAGCCTGGTCCAAACTATAGAGCAGCATAGCAACAGCTGAGGAAAAAATAGCCTTCAGAAGTTTACCTATCCAGAGGTGCTTGAGTTTTTGCTCTCTGTGTGTTTGTGTTTGTGTTTCTCGCAGCAGTGACTGATAGAAGGCTGATGGGGGGCCACGAGGTGACCCTTGACAGGAGTCAGTCACTTACTAAGTGGCCTATTAAACCCACGAAGCTCTCCATGTGTCAAAACATGACCCAAATGTTTGCAAAACTGAAAATCCTGACCGCTAACAAACCGACAAAAGACAATATTCAAGAGGAGTCTACAGGCAGTGAGGGATCCCGCAGCAGCATTGCTCACGGTGAAATTATATTTTTCACATTTTATTTCAGGACAGAATGCTGAACAGCTAGATCTCACCACATTTTGAAAGAATCCTGAAAAATCCTGTAGTTTCCCAATAACAATTACATTTGAACAAGAGCATTATCTGATTTTTAGAAATATCCCTCAGTCCATCTTTGTGACCCCTCTGCAGAGATGAAGAGAACATATAAAATACACCTGAAGGAAGAAATTCTGCTATATGTTCAAGTTCTGCCGTTAAAATTTTAATTACAGTAAGAACAAGTTTGGAAGTAGCAGCAGTAGAGCCAATGGGACATTGTTGGATAGTTTTTTGGCCAATTCCAACACCATTTGTACAGATAAGAATCCTCTTATTACCAATATGTCTGACAGTGAGGTACGTTTTTGAACCTTTACAGGAAATGCTGATTTGACCTAACTTTTGGTTTACCTAGAAAAAGGCAAAGAGGTAGAGTTGAGGAGGGACTTTAGCTGTCTCGTTAACAGCTACAGTGTGCCCACCTGTCAGACAAGTCATGCCCCTAATTATGCAAAACTCTGAATTTTAATATCTTGAGTTATACAAAATACGATCATCCCATGTACAGTGTGTAAAAATAAAGATATGTGCTACTCAGACCAAAATTATGTTTTTTCTACCAGGCTGTACACATTTAATTTGCTGTAAAGATAGGCTTCTTAGAATGGGTGTGTATGTGGAAGCGAGTCTTAAAGTGGACACTTCAGGACCTGCGTTTTTTTAGAACTTCACATTGGCTTTTTCTTATTTTTAGTCAGAGAATGACAACTGGATTAGATAATAAACGTATTTAAAGCTAAGAACAAACAAGTTTGTATCAATTTTAAAACATTAGAATAGTGTAACAATGGAATAGTAATGTTTTAACTTGTGACGAGTTCAGAAATCAACATTTGGTGGAATAACCCTGATTTTTAATTACAGCTTTCATGTGTCTTGGCACTGGGTGATGTTTTGCCACTCTTGGCTCAAAAATTCAGGTGATCACCAAATCCGGACCTTATTGAGTAGAATTATATGTGCCTGGGTTGAAATTCAGCAGACACTGGTAAATATTTGATCCCATGCATGGAGAGATTCTGAAAATGAACATTTTGAGTGGTCTCTTAATTTTTCCCTGAGCTGTATTTTCTGAAAAAAGCCTTTTATATTGGCGTATATCAGCATAGACTCCATAACAAATGAGTGTGTGATAGGCCGAATAATGTTGGACAGGTTCTTAAAAGTTGATGAATTTATGTAAAGTAGCTGTTATTTATTTATTAATAAAAACAATGTATGAAATGGGCCTGTGCCGTACTGATGAACAAACTGCAGCTTATCCCCATGAGATTAAGTGCAGTAATAGTATAAGGTAGCATATGATGCATTAATTCACATAGAGCACAAGTTTCTTATACTCTAGAGTAAAAGTAAATATACACTCTGACTTTCCACAGCTTCCCTCAGAGTTCTTGTGGAGACCCTCTGGGAAATCCTAACCCTCAGTTTGGGAAGCACAGATTTACATCGCAGTGCATAAAGCAACGCAGAACTTTGTGCATCTGTGTAACAATGAACACTCCTCCCAAACCTCAGTCCTCACTGCTGTGTTGAGTAAGAATTACAAATTAGGATATGTTACTCCATTTAGATAAGTGTTATTTGCCATCAACAGTGTTGTAAGCTGCACAAGTATTCATGAGAATGCATCTGAATAATTCAGAGTGCTCGTGCCAACTGCTGAGGGAGGCCAAGTGACAGTCTGTGCATTATCCCTTGATCAAGGGTTCTATAAGAGCGCTGCATCGGCCACACAGAAGAGAAAAAGCATATTTAGGCCAACAAATCCAAGATGACAGAGCGACGGAGCAGCGAGCAGCATCCAAATCTTTTAGCAGCTGCAGAATATGAACAAGGTGGGTTTCGCATTAAGCAGAAAAGATCCATCCAATAAAACGTTACCATCTGTCGGCAATGGATTTAGTGACCCAAGAGCAAACTCCATACTCTCAATGGTTAATGTCTGATGAGGAATTAAGTAAATTCTCTTTTTTTAATCAGGACACAAAGCCAGGATGCTACAGGTTGAGCTGAGGGGGATTTGTACACACAGGATACATTTAGTTAACACTGGATTATGAAACAGCATTCACAATACAGTGGAAACACAACATTTACAGTGTGGTGTGATGATCGGGTATAGTCTGTATATAACCTTCAAAACAACACTCTAAAAATGTATACACTAACTGCATGAGAAAATGGAGAACCATTAAAGGAGGCACCATAAGCATGTAGTGTTAAGACACACAGAACAAAGGAAAGTGGAGCACTAAGAAGTGCCGCTCAAATTCTAGACCCAACACCTTTGGACAGCAAATCCCTGGACGCTTCCCACTACAAACTAAATCATTTCAATAAAATGTGTCACGAAATCAAGCACTGCACGTCCCAGGCATAAGCTACAACACAAAAAAGTCACCCAGCGCTCTGAAAAGCTTTGTCACTAAAATGAAATGTGATGTAGAGCCATTTTCCATGCATTTGCCTCTCAATTATGGATAGTGATTCTAATTAGTTGAGATGGCGCCCAAACACTGAACTTCTGTTCGGTCCCATTACAGTTTGGGAAGGATGAAAAATACATAAGGTGTGTATATGTACGATTTTAAATCATCGCTCGCTCATGGTTAAAACACTTATGCCATGAAATCCCGCAGAGATTCCTTAAAAGCTTTTCTACTTTGCAGTTTTCCAGAATGATCCATGGCTGATTCTGAAACAATTAGAGATTTGGGTAAACATTCAGAGATGGTATCTGGAGGACTGCAGGGCACATTTATGATGCTGGCAATCCTAGGAGAACTGCTTCACTAAATCCAGTTTAGGGTTTCACATGTGCAGATTGTGAACGCAGTGGCAGACTCTTTTTATGCAGCAGATACTTAATGGAGAATGATCTTTAGCTGCCAGGTTCAAGACGAGCACTTCTCTGTCTGCTTCTCAACAACAGGGCTCCAGGGTAGAAGAATCTGTCTCTGTGTAACACGCCTGTAAGTGCTGTTTGTTGTCAAAAAAAATCTACTACCCAATGTCCTGGATTAAAAATGCAACATCTCCTGTTTCTTTTCTATTTCTTCACATTTCAGTTCCTGTAAATGAGCTCAGTCAGGTTAAATAAGAGATGCAGATTGACTGCAACAGGGATCTGGGGATAAATGGACATGTGCTCAGCTCAGTACCATCCAATCTGTTGGCTCTTTCAGACATCTCTGCTGTCATTTTGAGCTGTGTTACAAGGAAAGCTGTTTCAGGGCATATGTCATGTGTCTTTTTCCTACGTCAAAGAATGAAGCGCTACAGATTGTTCCTGTGGAGTTGATTTAAGCTGTCTTAAGTTCACCAAAATGTTGATCAGCTAACTACGCTAGCCAGATATCTAACAATAAAAAATCTGCAGATCCAATTCAATGTTGTTACGTTTATGATGCTTCTGAATCTCCTTAAGAAATCGTTTGTACTAACAAGTTGAAATGTGTTGTTTTAATCGCAGTTGCTATGAAGTTGGGCACAAAATTTCAATGCATAATCTAAATCTGCTCCACTTGTTCCACTCCAGTCCTGTTGGTGATGGTAATGCACATCTACGTTTGTTTTGCACAAGGAGAAGAAATAAAAACACAGACACAGGCTGTTTCCGAAATCGCCTACTATACTAGCAGTACGTACTGATATGTCCAAAATTCAGTATGTAGTAAGTAGTATGTGAACAAGAGCAAAATCTGCAGTATGCCAAAACTCCCCGGATGTCTACTGATTCGGGAAAATTTCACAGTATGCATCAGACCAGTCTGCCTCGCGTACTGTTTCCCATAATGCACAGCGCTCGTTCTGCTTTTTCTTTTTCCTCATTTTTTGACGGGAGGAAATCCGTTTTTGGGTGCTGTGAAAGTTATCAAATTACATATAAACCACTTCCTAACTTTATAAATCATAAATGGATGCTAAATAAGCATTTTATTTATCGGCTTCGCCATTGTGTACTTCCGCTTTCCAAAACCGGAAATCCAGCGAAGTCTGGCTCAGCATGCTGCATGACAGATCGAACAGAACAGTCATACTACATACTAAATTCAAACGCAGTATGTAGTAGGCAATACCTACTGCCTACTACATTAGTAAGTAGTATGTAGCAGGCTGTTTCGGAAACAGCCTAAGAGGAGGAATTTTCACCCCACTTTTTTCTTCATTTTACAAAAAAATCTGTCACAAGATGTAGACATGTTGAGCGAAAAAAAAAGGGGCCAAGTGTTACATTGATTCCATACACTGTAAGCAAATCGTCACTCATTGGTTTATGAAGAAGTGTCCCAAAACCCAACTATTGCAGTCGCCATACTGAAAAAGTTGACTCAACCTAATCAAATCCAGATACCAGCAAAGACGTGAGGCTGAGATGGGCTTTGATCCTCCTTGCTAACAAGTACAACACATCCTCCCATCAGTCACCTTAGCCACTCCCATAATTATGTAAATGTGTACATACATTTTAAGATTTAATAATTAAAACAAATCAGCTATAAAGAAAAACAACCCCCTCTACAAATAGAGAAATTAGCTATTTATATCATGCTGTGGGTACGTTAATATGGCTGTAATACTTGGCTTCTAGAGCAAGCCTCAAGTGGACACTCAAGGAAATGCAGTTTTTTTCACTGTGACATTTGCTTCATTTTTCAACACCAGAAGTTATATATTCCTGTAGCTTAATGCTAACATTTTCTTTTCTTTTCTCAGCTACCAGTCGCAAGCAAAGCTAGCAATTTAAGCTTAATGTTCTACAGCTACCTTAGCTCCTGCAAAAGGTCTGCTACACACCAGACTGTTCTGTGAATTTCAGCTCTTAGTGAAGATATGTTGGGCTTTTTGTTTAAGAATTGACTTTCTCTATTCATAATAAAACAATTAAAATGCAGTATCATAAATCATTTAAACTACATTTTCTGAGTTTGAAAGTAATGATGTTTTTTGGGTCATTTTTTACTTCTCACAAAAAGGTAACATTGGATATTTTGGAGTTTTTAATGAATTTCTGAGTGCATTCTGTGAGTTTGATGATGCGCTTTCTTGAATGTTGACCTCAATATTACAGTACTGATTGGTTTATTGAAACTGACCTTTGCAAGAGATTGGCTGCAGCTTAAAAATGTTCTTAGACTTTTTCCAAGTCTGACATTGTGTTGAATCAGTATATAATCCATAAATCTAGGCCTTTGTAAAGTCTACCCAAGATGCACAACAGATTACCTTTGGATTGTGGTAGATCAAATTGAAATAAGTCAACACAAGTTCTAAGATGATGTTAGATGCACTTTGTGCCAAAAGGAATTAAAATATCACTGAAGTACTTTGAGTTTGAGATTCCACCTACAAGCTAGGCATCCAGGGTACTGCTTATCAGACAGATGTTGTAGGCAACCGCATCATAAAAGGCCCACAGAGCACTATATTATAGTGTGCATTTTGCCACAGACCTGTATATGAAGCTGAATGGAAGAAGTTAACCAAATGTTAACTGTTCATGTTTAGGATTTTTTTAAACAGAGAAAAAAAAAGTCCACCGAAGTCCACAGGATGTGTCAGATAGCGTTACGGCTGTGCCACCGGCTGTGCATCTGATATGTTCCCATTCTAGTCAATGCTCTTAGGTCCACAGGGAGCACTGCGGCACGTCTTAGCTCTGTCTCGGGAGCGTGCCCCCACGCCGCTCCGCCAGAGATACACTTCAAGTCTATTTTCGACGGAGCCCACACCCAGCACACGTCAATATGCACAGAAAAGAACGACCTGGACAGGAAGTCAGGCACGAGGATCGCATGCAACATCCGCCAATTTCAAAATGAAACATCACATAGGGAATCCAGACTGTTGAAAGATCGTATAGATCAGAAATACTCATGGATTATGGGTGTAAGCTACACACAGCCACATATCAGCGATCCAGGTCAACTACAACAGGACTTCAAGATGATCACTGTGTCAGAAGGTAACAGGACAACAAAATAGAGCCAAATTATCATTATTAAAGTCATCTAAACCTGCAAAAACTAAACTTTACAGTTAAGCAGCATACTCAGTGATGATTAAAGCACAAAAGTAATGGAATACTGTCCAAATGAGCAGAAATTCAACCACAGAAAGGCTCTGTGACCTGTTGTTTGTATGTGGTTCTCTCTATACTGGACCCAGCTGATCCTGCCTGCTCTGAGCTGGCGCTACGCTCCCAACACGCGTCCTGTGGACCAGGGCGCAAGCCCTCGGAAGGAGCAAAGGCGTGTTGCAGCCGTAACGCGGGGCACACACATCCTTTGGACTTTCGGGATCAATCTCAAGTCTTCTGGCTTTAACTTTTGTATCTGACTCATCCTTAAAACCTCAGGGGACTTTTATGGCTCTGTATACTAATTTACTAGCTATTATGAGAAACTCTCTTAATGGATAAAACTTGTCCCAAATTTGTATGAATAACAAAAAAAAACTGAAAATTTTGCAACTTACTATGGGTCATATATCATATTATTGTGACTGTTTCACAATCCACTCTGAGACCGTCTTGGATGGCTCTGATGGATGTGTGATAACAGTGACAAAAGTGGCTATTATTCTTTTTTTATTCTTATGTTCAACAGCAGAGCTTGAGCCACAGTGCATCTTGTCCACCAGTTGCCTTTTCCCTCGCTGCTGCCATCCACTAGAAAGAGCAGCAGTAAACTGTGTTATCTCATCTGGGCCCTCTGTGCCATGTATGCGGCGAGCAGAGACTTGGTGGGGAGGCTCTGTAAACACAGCGTTACAGGGAGCACACATGTCTACCTTCTGAAACATCAGTCTCACACTGAGGCTGTCAAAGAAACGAGGCACAGACTCACAGCACAGCACACACAATGGGAGCGGACCTGTGGCATCGCTTTCAAATGCAATCAGAGCTGGAAAACCAAACAGTAGAATGAAAAGGCTGAGTGCGTTTTAGCTGAATGTGTCATGTTGGAAAGATGAATGAAACTGTGACCTGCGTTTACGGCAGGTGAACAGAAACAACTCATTGTGTTAAATCTCAAAATACAGCAATCCAAACAGCAGCCGATCTGAGGCGTATGTTGAGGAAATGTAATGACTGTGATATTTGAATGAAAATAGTCTCTTTGCTGCCTCTTGACATGAGAGAAATAGGGAAAGTGCTCTTCTTCACACTGCTGAGAAGTAGTATAATCGCTCATAAACTTGAGATTTTACCAAAACTAGCAGCTTTCCTGTCATTGTTTCAACGCCGCCCACTCAGAAGCCAAAAAAAGCAGACAGCAAGAGAGTGAAAACGGAGCCATTTATGGGATGTCTTATACCCTGAGCACACATTCTGCCATCAATCTGAATGTTTTGAGCTTTTAGATGCTATAAAAGCACTGGATAATGATTGTCGGAGACTCCTCCACTTGCTGTTGTTCTCTCAGAGAGACATGGGGCTCTTAGTGTCAGCCGTCACTCTCTGCCTTTAATTGAAACCATTTCCTTCACTATGTCTCGACGCCTCATCACAGTCTCCAATGAGCTCCACAGAGGTGCTCTGAGGCAGCCCCGATGCTAAAAGGATCAGACCTCTGGGGTGATACGCAGCCAAGAGAAAGACAGCGTTTATGCCTTTTAAGCTGCTGTTTTCCTGGCTGTGTGACTGGCTTTGGTCCAGGCTTCCTGTGACTGGGACAGTCAGGGAGCCAGCGCGGGTGCAGTCGCTGTGATGTCCTCATTTAAAAAAGTTCTCGCTCTGAGTTGTGTGCCGTACAATCCCTCGCCACTTAGGGAGAAAACAGCCGCTTGAGAGCGCTTTGATATGTAGAAATATGAAGGCATCATATTTATCCGCCACCCCCTTCATGGAGAATGCTTGGATGAAAGCAGCAGTGGGAGCGGGCTGAAGGCTGAGGATTAACAATGACATAACATGAAGAGGGGTCTGTCAGCACAGTGACACCTCGTTTCGCCTGCCATTGTCTGATTACCCCAACAGCAGCCCACCAATGACAGGGATGATCACAGGAAGGCGGGAAGAACACAACTGTCAGGCTTAGGCTGCAAAGCCAATTCCCACCATTTCTGCTGCTTCAAAACCAGATTTTAGACAAGACGAAACAAGAGAGCAGTGGAGAGAGAGTGAGAAAGGGTGGAGGAGGAGGAGAAAGAGTGAAGGAGAAGGACACACGGACAGCTTACAGGGGATACAAACCAAAAGATTATGGTAATCTTCCCTCCTTTGTCCCCCGCGAAATGTTTTCGTACTACGCCTTTTATCTGTGTAAGAAGGGATGTGAACCTCTTCAGTTAGTGACAGTGGGCACTTTCTGTGTGGTTTCTGGGTAATTAGCACCAGTAGCAGGCCCTTTCTTTTTCTCTGCTCAAGCTTATGGTCTTCTTAGGGACAGCAACAGGGGATTTTCCCCCTGCAACCCTCTGTCTGCTCTTAAGGAGCGATTCCCAGCCCAGGCCGAGCCACAACAACCATCTGTTAGCGCTAGAAGGATCAAAACCTTCTGAAGCTCTCAGCAGCACTGACAATCAAATGGACAGCTTAAGTTCAGACAGGTGACTGATTTAATTATTCTATTCAACGCTGCAACAGAGATGTTTTCAATAGGGCCATCAATGGACTGCTCATATGCTCTGCTTTTTGTCACTGTGTCCATACTGTGAAAAATAATTAAAGTTTAAAGCTTTTATTTTGAAAAAAATCATTCAAACCTTCACTAAAATTGGTATAAAAATTCAGACTTATTCTTCCTTCCTCCAGCTAAGTGAATCAATTAGAAGCACAAAAACTTTCTAAATTGTGTTTTCAGGTCTCAGCTCCGACTTTCCTTGGTGGTCACTTTACAGGGGTGGGGGGTTTGACTCTCTGCTAATCTTTTTTCCCATGCAGTGTGACAGAAGCCAAAGGATAAATTGGCCGCTGGCACCACAAACACGCCTTTTCAATTGGGGGATAGTACCAATATGAGATCTAAAAGAACACCCAAAGCTTACGCTCATCATATCAACTGGGGCTTTTCAACTGGGGGTCAAAGGTGGCCCTGAGATAAAGTGCCAAACAAGAGATCAGTGGGGCCGGGCCTTCCACACCTAATAAAAGCACTCACAGTGTTAATAGAGATAACTTTCCCCAGCAGAAGTGTTGGCACTTCTCTGTGAATTTGTCCTCTTTTTCTTTTATCCTTTGATGTTTTTACTCATTTTTCCCTCAACAACACCTCTCCTCTGCACTCCAATGGATGAAACCTCTTTTTGTTGTGGTTCAAGCTGCATCTTATTGTCTCTGTCACGGGTGCTTTGTCTTACCAAGGCCTGCTGCACCCACAGAAAAGCAGGGGGGCTTCATCAAAGCTGGGGCGAGATGGACTCAACAACAGTGGATTAAGGTCTTCTGCATGATAAAGTCCCTACCTAGGGGTGGAATTAACTTAATATGTGAAAGAATGTTATTGAGAGGGAATAAAGTGCCAAAAAGCCCTGTCATTCTCTTCGTAATGTCCTAATCCAGAGGCTGACACAGAGACCTTGGGCTGGAGTTTGTTAATCACAGAGATGCCCATCTGTATTCCCTGTCCTTTAAGCTATTTAAACTCCGCCTAAACTCAATTATTGTCCCTGGGAGACCAAAATGGCATATTAAGTTAGGTGAAAGGGTGGTCGACCAGGGGGAAAAAGGAATCCCAGCCTTCAAACGAGGAGATGTCAACGCAGCCAATTTAAGTACAGCTAAACAGATTAGAGGCAGAATCTATAGACCTGAAAAACAACGTGACAATGTGTTAAAGAGAGGAGGAATCTCACTTTCAAAGCATCCTCTAAACTGTTAAGCAACCTAATCATGAAGGATCTGAGGGACTGTGCCCTGGCATATATTTCTCTATTTACTGCTCACACAGGGCTAAGATCACTGAGGACCTCACCAATCCCAGGGATAGACTGACTGTGGACAGCATTTAATCTCACACCAGCATGATTAGTTACTAAGGGTGTATTTCTGATTATAGGTAGATTTTAAAAAGTCTCCCAGACACACAAATATAATATTTATCTATCTATGAGAGTTTTCTATTTTATGTAAATAAAACTTTTTCATTTTTTGGGGAGGAATAAATACAAATTTTAAAATGTAGTTAAACATTTTAAAGTCATAATTAACACAATGGAATAGAAATAAAATAATGGTAAATATTTAAGAAGTATCTGAAGGCTGAAAAGGTGTCCCATATGTCTACGCATAGTCTTGTTTTGGCTACAGTGGCTTCATAGCTGATAATACAAGTAGACATTTAAATGACTGTAACCATTAATGCAACACTCACTGAGACCTTTTCCTTGGATTAAGGATTAGAGCTTGTAAATGAATGCATATATTTTTTTTATCGAGTGCTATTTGCACACCAAAGTTAAACTGCTGCAGCGTCTTCCTGCTTCCTGCTGCCGCCATGACAGAAAGTAACAACACCACTGCGCTTTAGTGATGTGCAGATCGATACTGAAATATCGAAACTTCCGATACCAGATCTTTATGCTCTAAAATTGATTCTCAAATCAAAATATCCATACTTTTGATACTTCAGTCGTTTGAGGCAATGTATATCATTAACAGGACCACAGTGGAAAGTAACTAAACCATTGAGATCTTGTCTAAATGATACGCGGTTGGTGGGAACTACTAGTTCTAGCTCTTAATAATTAAACAATAATTTGTTTTAATGGTTTTACTTATTTTCTTTTTGTGTGTGTGCATGTTTAAAACACCGTTTTCACATATTTTGTATGATTGTGTCCTCTGTTTGTTTTTTCTGTTTTATTAGCTCGGCTATATTGTAAATGAGGCCGCTACCTCGATATACTCATGAGTTTAAAACAAATAAATAAATGAATTACTCAGAAATACACAACTTTTTTCAGATTTACCAGACACATCAGGTGTATTTAAACAAAGTATTGGTATCGGATCAGTATCGCGGATACCAGCCTGAATTTTGCTCGGTATCGGATCGAAAAGGAAATCAGTGGTATTGAACATCAGTACTGCGCTTTCGATTGATACGCTTCGTGTCAAACAGAATAAGAATACCACCAAAGTACTTGCGAAGCATACAGGTGCAGATAATCAGACTGATGTCAACAGGCAGCTGCATCACAAAATCCTGCAGAGCATTATTTTGGGGTGAGAGAATCACCACATACAAAACTGTAATCTCTGAAAAGTGTTGCATTAACTAGAGATCACTGGATTTCAGTGAGTGATAAAAATGACTTAGAGCAGGGGTGTCCAACATATGGCCCGCGGGCCAAAACCGGCCCGCCAGTGGTTCCAATCTGGCCCACAGGATGACTTTTGAAATTACAGAGAAGACATTGACTGCAATTTTTCAATAAATGTAACTGGTATTTCAAATTTGTCCTACAGGGGGGGCACCTGAATGGCACTCCGGGACTTTTTTTTCTCAAAGTGAGGAAAAAGAATATTTGCAGTTTGCATAATCCAGTGGAAAATCATAGACTTTTTGGACCGGCTGGGGGGTCCATAAAGGTCTAGTATAATCTATCTGTTCTTTTGCAGTAAACATTACACTCTGTGTCAGGTGAATGGGTAACCTGTGTGTTTGGTGTGTTTACAGCAGGTTTCAGGGCTTAAAGAATATATGGCCCTATATGAGACTCATCATGGCGAGAAATACAACTGTTTTTGTAAAAAGATAGTTCATGAAATATAAAAAATTTCAGAATGTACTTGTACTTTTTTTTTGCAAACAAAGGGAAACATTTAGAGTTTTTGTTATTTATAGGTTATTATGTTATGATTTTACAGGTTCGGGCCCACTTGAGATCAAATTGGGCTGAATGTGGCCCCTGAACTGAAATGAGTTTGACACCCCTGACTTAGAGTAAGTGCACACCATTGGAACATTTTGAACATGCACTCCTTCATATTTCTGGTATTATTATAATATTATCCTTAAAAAATAACAGAAATACAGAACTAACATGCTTATGTATGTTCTATGTCTACTTGTATTGTCTATTAGAATCTATAATAAGATGGTCCCTAATGGACAACTACCTTAGGAAGCTGGGAGAGTGGGTTGGCAGGTTAAATGAGGATTAATTATTCTATTGTCTTGTTTTTTGTTTAATTGGGGATTTTTTTTGTTCTATTCTATGCAGATGCTCTGACTTATTCATACTCTTGTGTGATATCATTTTGTACTGTCTGAAAAACATTTGAGAAAAAAGATAAAATAAAGAATTCACAGAAATACTGTACTACCATATACTGTATTTCACAGATTAAGCACTTTGAAGCTGTCTTCTACCTCTAAGCATGGTTTAAGACCACACTGGTGTAGCAGTGCAGAATTTATTTGAATAATAAATCTAAAAGTCAAGATCATAAAGTAAACAGGACCATCACTTCTAAATTTAACCCCTTTGGCATACCAAGAGTTTTACAGGGGACTTCTTATCAGCTGACAGTACCTTATCCTGTCCTCTCCATTACGGATTTCTCTTAAAGATTCATAGTAATACTTAAAACATGCTAGCTACCCTTGGTGCACTACGTGTTGCTCACATTCACAGGGGTTACATGATGCTCACTTGTCTCCACAGTGTTGAATAAATGTGAGTAAAAAGGGAATGACAGCGATGTTGACCTCGCTCACAGAGGACTCAAAGAGGACACATATTGAAGCAGACCTGGATGAAGACACAGGTCTGTTGAAGACCCGTGCTGTCCTATGATTTATTGATACTTGCCACACAATACACCAACAAGTAAAACAGAGGATTTATCTTTTCCACTTGAGGCACTGATCTGCAGTCTGTTGCTCCAGCTGGGTGTAAATTCAAACTCAGCCTTGTAATAATGGTTGTTTTTTTAGCTGTGATGTATTCAGCACTAAAAGTAAAGCAGAGATAATTACAGCATACCTCTAAGTAACAAACATAAAGTTCAACATGCCCCTCTAGCTCTGAATTAGAGTTTTACTTTATTGCAAAGCTGATGATGAAAAAAAAAAACAGTTTCTAAGGAAATTCTTGCAACAGTGCACTCATTTATCACATTAGTATGGATAAGCAAATTCACCTGCTGGTTTAGTAATTATGTTTTGTGTGTAAACAAAGACTCTGTTGTAAATACTTTATACAGTGAGATGTTCAAACTGTGCCAACACAACATTTGAGCTGATTGAGAAACTTTCTGCTGCTCAAAATAATAATAAAACAGTTATCATTACATTAAATGTGTCAAATATATAATGGTGTCAGATCACACCAACTATTGACACAGCTTGATTTCCGACACTCCAAAGTGCAAAACAACCACAAACAAATTGGATGCGATTTCACGTTCAGCAAAGCACATGAACAACAAATCCATGTGACAACAGTTCTGTTCCATATGTGGCCTAAATGTCCCTTCATTTAAGGCGCATGGTCAAGTAAAAGCACAGTGGTCAAGCCAAATGGGCTCACTTTGTGGCACACTATCACGCCAGATTTACTTAGAAGCAGAGCGAGCGCCGCGCCTTTAAAGTCAACCAAATACTTAAATGGGAGCATTTGTGCAGCAAGCTTGAGAAATGCTGGCCTTTGTCAAACCATCCGTCCAAAACAGCCAAGCGCACTCAAGTCTAAAAGTAGCCATCGCTCCCTTCAATGAGCATGGTTTGCATATTCTGTCATGCTGGGATGAAATGACACAGGACTGTAGAGAACTGAGGAGAGGCTCCACATCTCTCCATGTGCCCTGAAGAGTGTGATACCACTCAACAAACTGTAAACAGGCAGATTAACAAGGTTTGCTACACTATGATTCACATGTTTGCTGTGAAGATAAGTAATGCAACTCGTCCATGTGAGGCTGATGTGGATTCATCAGAGCCTGCATAAAGACAGGGATGGTAAAATTAGCTGACCATGGACACTTGGCAAGCATATGAAGTATCTCTGAAATAAAGGTGTCAAACATGTCTTTGAATTTTACATTTCTTTTTTCAACATGATGACAAATAACACCCACTTTCTCACCTCCACTCAAACTCATATACCTCTGATTAAGGTGTCAAAAAGTACAAAACACTTTACATCTCCCACGGTTTTGTTCCAGTGGAATATTCCCAACAAACAGGTCGGAGGTAGCCGTCACACCAGAGTGCACATCTCGTGGAGAGGATGCCTCTGCTGACATGCTGTATGGAGACATTAACCTGGCCAACCATCGTGCCAATGGTGAAAGCTGCTGAATAAAAAGGAGGACACGATTGTCACAGCGTGTTTGCTCTCTTTGCTCTCCTTGTCTGAGCCATAAGGCCCTCGCAGAGCGGAGAGAAAAACCCACAAAGAGGGGCTCTCTAATGAAACCAGAGGGGAGACCACGACACCAAACATGCAAGGACAGACAGACAGACAGACAGCTAATCCTGCAGCATTGCTTTTAAATTATCCTCTCTTTGTGCATAAATAGGCCTCTTCTTTTGTTCAACAGATGCCTGAATCTTAAAATTTCCACCTCAGAGAAGGACTTTTAAACCAGTGGTAATATGACTAATCTATACTGGTTTTCAGAGGAAAATAAACAAAGGAGGAGTGTTAACACTGTTGTGTGAAAGTTGGCTGCTTTCCCTCTGGTTAAACCTTTGAGCAGAAGCACCACAGGCTATAAGAGATATATGTGTGTGCTTAAGAGCAGAGCAAGTTTAATTACTGTGAATAAAATGGTTACACCATGTGGCCTCAAGGGAACCCAACAGTTTTACTTCAAGTCCAAATGTTTCTTTATCATTACAACTTCCTTTATCATGCAATTAATGAAAATATTAATATCTAATAGTGTCTGAACAAGTTTCACATGCCTTCATTTACTCACACTGAGTCACATTTGTCTGTTACGTGCATCCCAACTCCAGATATAGTTATTCTATTTTTCTCTGTGACGGTAATACAATCAGAAAATTGTGCTCCAATTTATTTCAATGGTCATCTCCTCATGGACACGCCATTGCCTCCCTCTGTCGAGATTGCCTGGCCCTTGGCGTTCAATTTGGAGCACTTTCCAAAGTATGGATGTCCGTCATGCCCTCCAGTCTTAAAGATGGAAAACATCCAATGCAAATGTTGCTCTTGAAGACATCGGACTGATGTCAAAGATTAGGAAACTGCAGAGCCCGATTCTTCTGTTTACACCTGATTCTCTAAGTCGTGTGTCAGACTCTAATCAAGAAGATGAAATCAGGTTTGAGGGCTGCATTGGGTAGAAAGTGGAGCTAACAGAATAAAAGAAATGACCTTAGGATAGTTAAGACAGAAAAGAGAGCACACATTTCTAACTGACCACTCATCCTCCATCAGAATCATATTTTTTCCACTTCATGCTTGGTTTGCCAATGAACCTTTTCCCCCTCTGTAAACAAAACACATTTTTGCACAGAAAATTACATATACAAGGAGATGTGCGCTTTACACTCAATGCTTTGGACACCGCGGCTTCTCCAAATGGAGCAAAACAAGGGCCTTTATATCTAGTTACGGACAAAGTGCACTTCAGCATGGCTAAGTGGTTTTAGAGGGGGTAGGGACGGAGGAGGAGTCAAGATCTGTCTTGACATTTCTTGCACCGCAATTCTGTAGGATAGAGAATTCAAAGACAGATGTGAATACTTACAGAGACAAGCTTTAAAGAGCATTAAACAAATACACTTTGGAATTCAAACCAAAGGGTGTCACAAACGCATTTCCTGGAACAACTGCAGTGGGAGACTGCAAGGATTTTGATGTTTATAGGTTATAATGTGGCCTCCTTGTTGAACAGTCTGGGATGTTTCTGGAGCACATGGCACAACAACTGCAATGCAATCGCATCTGACATGTATATATTCCAAGTACAATTTATAAATAGCTTAATAAATGTTATGCTCTCCCACACCACAATACTATTACTTTGGAAGTAGATGAAAGGAGACATTTGCCCTCTGTCTCCTCAGCACACAAAGAAAGGAGAGTTGCTCGTAGGTAGTTATGCTGGCAGCTAATATGGAAGCTTACGTCCAAGAGGAGGAAAGTATGCACGTTTAACTCCAATCCTTTAAAAGCTAAAAAAGTAAAGAAACAAAGTTCTTCACATTAATTCTCTAAAATGAGAAACACACTTCCTCTCAACATTTCCTCTCAGCTTAAGACAGCCGTGAAACAAGCCTGTGATGGGAAAAGGTCAATTAGCTTATTAGAGTCTTTTCAGGTAAAGGTGATTTCATCCTGTTGACACCTAATATTTCTCTCCTCTCTGAGATTTGACAGCACACTTACATTCTGTAACATATTCAATTTACACCAAAGATAAATGTACAACCTGCAGGCTGCAACTGAGGAGAGAGAGAGAGAGAGAGAGAGAGAGAGAGAGAGAGAGAGAGAGAGAGAGAGAGAGAGACAGACAGACAGACAGACAGACAGACAGAGAGAGAGATGATAGGTAGGTAGATAGATAGATAGATAGATAGATAGATAGATAGATAGATAGATAGATAGATAGATAGATAGATAGATAGATAGATAGATAGATAGATAGATAGATAGATAGATAGATAGATAGATAGATAGATAGATAGACAGTTGATTTCTGAGCGAGTTGTAATGTTTCAATGATCACCAGGAGCACAGCCGCTAAATTCCACATCTCAACCCTCAACATTTTCTAACTCAGCAGGAATAAATTGTGGCAAGGTGAGGAAAAGAAGAAAAAAACACTCAATTGGAAAATACCTGCTGGCGTGGGCTGCAGAGAGGTCAGCTCATTGATACTGCCGGCCTGTCAACTGTGTTCTTTTTGAAACAAGTCCAGTCTCAGGGGTCACCTCAGGGCAGCCACTGCCTGCCCACATCTCTGTTACTTTTCAATACCAGCCCCCAAAACATAAACAGAGACCATTTTTGTTTTCCCTTCACTGAATATATCTTTGATTTACCAATTACTGATTCCTACTTCCTCAGATGTATTGATCTGTACAAGTCAGGTCGAAAACTTTGTGTACTCCGCTATTTCATTTCGTCACACATTTGGGTCTAAATATCAGTAGATATTAAAATGATTATCCAGTTAGCAAACCACAAGAATAGAATAGAACAGAACAGAATAGAATAGAATAGAACAGAATAGAATAGAATAGAATAAAACAGAATAGAATAGAATAGAATAGCCTATTCTAAAAAACTAAGTTAATTACTCAATGAAACCCACTAAAATCCTTTTAGACCTCTGCATTGACGTTACTGCACTCTAAGACCAGACAGGCTGCTACTGGTGCAATGAATGCTAACGTTGCTATCTGAAAACAAAAGCAATATATCTTTAGAACAACAGTATTTAAAGTACAGTTTTTAATGAACTATCTTGGGCAGTTTATAATATTTGTTCCTCATACAGAACAGTTGCCATTGATACAGCTTCTATCATTTTTGCATTCTTAAGGTTTTAAAGGTTATCCATTAATATAATGCATCTGTTTACTGCTGTGAGTGTAGAATATAATAAAGGTTATTGCGTTACATTTTTGTTTGGGGGTCCTAATGCTGGGTTGATTTTCAGAATCAACCATATACATGTTAATCTGATGTGGCAATAGTTTAAATAGAGATGACTTTGCCTAAAAGATGTGTTTGTTTCATTTTTTAAAGACAGAATACTAACATTTAATAAAATTTGAAATGATTTATTCTTAACAACTTAAGTTTAAAACAGGTGTCACATTACACACAGCACATTCAGCCTCCCAGTATCATGTTATTATGATTGCAGTGACATTAATTACACAGAATCATGGTATGTCTGTATTCCCTCAGTGATTTTAAGAACCGTGTAATCTTAATATAGATGTTGTTCTTCTACATGAGCTATGGGATTTAACACTAACACAGGCAGCCAGGCCGGCTCCATCACAACGTCTTCCTCTAATGAACAGTGAAACGCTCCATTGACCAGGAGAAGGGAGGGCGCTGGTTTGAGATCGCAGCAGATCTGTCTACAACGCTAATGATCATTGCGGTTAAATTCAACTAATTAGCCACATGCATGCCTGCTGAATTTTCTGCTGGTTTCAGATCCGCGACAAGAAACACTGAGCTGGTGGTTTCAAACACAGAGACGTCTTGAAGTGCAAAAAAAGATTTCCCCCAAAGGCTCCTGTGGCCGTGTTCATGGCACCCAATATAAGTTAAAGACATTCTCATGCTTATGAGAGAGAGCAGGCAGTGTAATTTAAATTCTGTTGACATTTACTGTCAAGGAGTATTAATTCACAGGCCTCCTCTGCTGCATGGGCTTAGTCAGCACCAGCGGGCCGCGGGCTCTGGAGAAAGACATGCTCCCTTTACTGTACTCTTAGCAGATTTCCCCTCAGACTGTTGCTGTGATCGGAGGCGCACAACCCCCAACCCATAGGTCACAACTGCAAAACGCAGGGATATAGCCTGGTGGAATGTCATATATACAGGTTGTGTCCTCTAAGCACAGAGACACCTTCAGACCACATTTCAGGGGATATGCCTCCCTCACCATGCAGTGTCACAACAGAGAGGATCCTATATCTCTTCACTGCTTCACTAAGAGGAAAATATCAACCCAGTTTGTTTAGTGTGAGATCTATTTCTGGTCAAACTATGACTATTAACTGGTGAAGCATCAGAGCAGTTTCCAGAGGGGAAAATAGCATAAAAATATCTATAAAGACCTTATAGCTAGTGTCTCCTCTTTGACTGCTCCTGCAATATATCTCGTTTTCAAAAAGAGAGAGGGAAAGCAAACATTCAGTGTGATCTGACTGTACTGGAAATCCTAAAACGTACAATCAGAGCTGTGCATTTTCTCATTCACGCCTTCATTTTTCTATGTTTTCCATCCCATTATTCCATCAGACTTTTCTTAGAGTAATATCTACATGTGCCTATTATACATGCCCATGCAAAATAGGCATGCATGCTTGGTTCATATGCTCTCTAAAGCGCAATTTACCATGTGCACATGTACATTTAACCGTTGAAATAAAGTCTACTGGACAGGGCTTGTGCTTGGTTTGGCTTCTAGCAATGACACAATCTTGAGTGAATAATGCAGCCCTCATCAGCACATGATCTGGGGCTAAAATCTTGAGGGAGAATCAGGAGCCTTTAAACCTAACAGAGAACAATTACTTATTTGCATGAGGCTAATACATAATTGACTATATTTAAAGAAATGTGTACTATGTTTGAAGAAAAATCCAGTTTGAGGAGAATCAAAGAGCATGGAAAAATGTAGTGGTTATATTAATATGTTCTCAAATAAAACACTGAGTGCAGCAGAGAGATGCCTCTGCTCTTTAGCCATTCTCTATTTTCACATTTAAATAATCCGGATGCAGGAGTAGCCAGGAAACAGGGAAATATTAAAAGCTAAAGTGGATAAAAGCTTATTTTAAACTAGCAAAGGGAATTGCGCTCTTTTTTATTTTCATAAATTAAGAGACTTCTGAACATAGAACCTATTTTTTTGCTGGTGGATTGTGACCTAAATGGAAGATTAAACTGTATAACAGAGCCTTTAACTGCCTGTGCCGGAGCTGTGACAGGTCCTTGGGAGATACACACAGACTGCTTGCAACACATGTCATATATCATAGCTTCAATCTGTACCCCAACCAGTACCTGCAAGCTACAAATGTGCACTTCTCCTGTCATTTCTGCAGAGACAGAAGAGAGGGTAGGGGGGAGGGGGTGTAAGCTAAAAACCAAATAGCTTTGCATTGTTTGTTTCTGTCTAGACTACATTGTTTGAATGTGAGAGAAAAGGGAAACATTGTGATTTAAAGGCATAAACATGTATTAATGTTTTTTTCTCACAACAAGGATGCCTTTAGACTATTTTCACCATAAAGAGTAACAAAGAGTGCTTCCATGGATCATACAAATATAGTTTTGAGAAATTACATTTATAACATCCGTGACAAAGGTTTGATTTTGTTTCTGTTTGTTATAGAGAGCTGCATATACTGCTGCAAGCTGCAAGCTGCAGCTAAGAGAATCCAGGAACAGGTTAACAATTTAGAGAGCACTGTCAGCGGAGGGGATAAAAAGGAATTTTTCAGATGTGACGTTGATCAAATGTTCAGGTCATTTGAGAAATTTTGATTTAAAAACATCTTCAGTTTTATGATGTTTAAGCCATCCTTCTATTCCTTGTATCACCCCTTTGATATAAAAAATATTATAGTAATATTAAATGTCTTAATTGTAAAGAGAAAACTTTACGAGAACAAATTCATAACCACAGGCTTTGGTTAATCTGTATAATAACCCAGAGGAGGATATCTGGTAAGCAGTGAGCCACCTGTACTAACATAAGGAATATTGATCGTCTTGAGAAGTTATTCTCAACATACTAAACTCTGAGGACAAACAGTGGTTGGAGAAGCCTGCACAGGCAGCATATTAGACTGCCCTTCTTCAGAATAGACTCCTTGTTTTTCACTAGCTATCCAGAATCCTGAGACTTATGACAGTGTGGTGCTGATGTGCCAAAAGATTGAGTATTCAGTTATTTTTGAAACCTTAAGAATAACTTCACAAGACGCTCCACGTCCCTCATTTTAGCACAGGCAGCTGGCTGCTATTCTGATCTTCCCCTTCAAAATAACATACAGGCTGACCATAGACTAAAATAAGGGCTTTATTCTCGTGCATTTACAACTTTATTTACAATATCTCATTGTTTTTCATCTAAAACGTGGCCCTAATACTCTGTCGTATTGAAGTTACCAGATAACAGGCCATATTTCCATTCAAAACCCACTGTAAAAGATTTCATAAAGAAAGTCTTAACTATGGCAAACAAAAACATCAGGGTGATGGGTAATGGTCCAACTGAATCATAAAAAGTGGAAGCAAAACAAATATGTATAGATATTTGAAGTAAAGCCACTGTAAATGTTATTTTTGCTAGAATTATGAAGCTTTCAACTTGAAGCGTAGCTCATTGAGCAGATTGTATTTCCTTTTTCAAAAAGGAATCTCTTTGAGTCATTTTGTATGCAGTTACACACTTCTGAGGTGGTTCTTGGCTTTTCATCCCCCTGCTATATCATACCAGTGCCATGCATTGATAATATATTTAATAAGAAAGTAACATAACTAGTTGTAAACCTAGTAGGCAGAGTAATACAAAATTCCAGCATTAAATAAGACCATTTTAAAGGTTATAATGTTCAGGTTTTGTAGAAACTGATTCAGACATGTGCTGATTCAACTGTTAGTCATTTTGGAGGATGTTTGTGGAGGTGTCAAATTGTATGAGAGGTGTTTTAAAATTTGGTCAACCCTATTTATATCAGTGAGGGTGAACTAAATATTTGAAAGTGAAATGTTGTCTAGGCAAAGTTTTATAACCTGAAACTTATATTTGAATTTAATTAATTTCAATAAGTAAAAAAATCTTCACCCCATCTTCATGACAATTACCCCAATATGGTACGCTTGGTGGTACATTAATTAGTACACTAGGTACTATTAAGTAAGTGACCAATACTGATCAGACTGGACACTATCTGCAAATTAAATTATTAACTAACCAATCATACCGCTCAAGCTGTAAGTGCAATGTGAGTCATGCTGAAAATCTAAATCCCTCAAGGTAGACCCAACACCTGCCGGTTGACTTAACATGGTGGATAAACAGATTTTTTTCCCTTTTCTCGCTTAGAATCCAATCATACGATGCTGCAGAAAATCAAATGGGCATGAGGAAGGAGAGCAAATACACCTTGTTTCTGTAGAACAGCCTTGGCTGGATGAACAGGTGTTATGGCTGAATACCAATGAAACTTCAGAGAGGAAATGCTGCGAGGCTAAATCCCACACTGCATTGACTAATTTATTTCCAAATAAGCATTTAAGATCACTAAACTAAATCAGTAGTGAAAAATGCATCGGTGAAAAATTTGCATTCATAAGAACATAATTAAAGCAAAGCCTCTCACAGTGTAGTAAATCAGTTTTACTGTCTCTTGAATTAAACAGAAGTGAAGGGCCCAGGTGGTGAATTTCATCAAGATTTTTCCTTCAGCTTTCAGACCCTTAAAAATGTTAGTGCATACTTGCTCTATCCGTCTACCTAGTTTATTATATCTGCTGCTGTTAGACAGTCAATTCAAGAACAGACAATACAATGAAGGAATACAGAAACAGGAAGAACAATACAATCAATCAAATCAGAGTAAATGCAAAATATGATGCAAAAAAACTAATGATCTGCAGTTTTCTATCTGACTTAGTAATGCTCTTTAAACCTGCAAGGGTATATGAGATTAAAAGGAGGTTAGCATTTCTGTATGTCGGAACACTCATAGAATCATGAAATATTTCTTGTAATCTTGTAAAAGTACAGGTGCAAATGTATTATTGCCACCTTGCACACTGCATTCAGGAAGCCTGACTGAATATTGAATATGTCATAATACTTGTTTGACCTGGTAAGCTTGCAAATCTAGTGCTGCAGGGGCAACAAGTTAAACAAACTTTAAATTGTAGGGTGACAGTCTCAGGTGTCTTATATTCAAAGTTGTAAAAAAAGAAAATGACACAAAGTGACAAAAACAGGTCGGCTCATGATACCAACTATTTCTAAAAGTAGTATGGGAGGTAGAGTCCTCCGTTATCTGGCCGCTCTCTTTTGGAGTCATCCTCCAGTCAGGGTCAGGGTGGCAGAAACCCTCTCTACATCTAAGAGTAGGCTTAAAACTTTCCTTTTTGATAAAGCTTTTATTTAGGGCTGACTCAGGCTTGGACCAGCTTTAGGCTTACACTGCTGGGGGGCCAAGCACACAGCTCCTATCTTCTCCTTTGATGCAGTTAAGTTGCTTGATCATATGCCTTTCAATAAACAGTTCCTGAATTGGCTTGGATGTAATTAATAAAATCAAACAACACAGTGTGCTCCTTTATGCAGATGATATAATGTTATCAACATTGCTTATATCATTGGAAAGACACTGCAAAGCCAGAAATGTGTTTTAAAAATTGTTGTCATTCTGATTTTCACACTGTCAGACCACTTTTAATGGAGGAAAGTAATGAAAAATATCTCTAGAGAAGCATTTGGGGAAAAAAAATCACTTTAATTTCTGAAACAGTGACATTATACGGTCATATGAATTGAATGATGAATCACACACATCCCATGATATACAAAAAAAGACAAATAAAGGCTGGTGGTGCTAGCTCTGCTCTGGTCAAAAACAGGGGACAGATACTACACTGGTAATCAATGTTGTGGTGTTTTAACTTTGATGTGGTCATTTACTAAGTTGGTGACAGTCATCATTACAGTGGCTTTTCACCTTCAGCTCTCACCTGGATCAAAAGTTACCTCTCTGATTGAACACAACAAGTGATTTTTAATGGCAGTTTTTGTGTCTGAGGTAGGATGTCTTGCAGTGTTCCACAAGAGAGTTGCTTGGGGCCACTTTTCTTCTCAATTCGTATTAATGATTTACCATATGTTGTTAAAAACACAAGTTTAGTTTTATATGCTGACGATTCTACTTTGTTCTGTGCATCACAGTGGAGTTTAAAGAGAATCTAAAAACTGAGTTGCTCTCCATTGTTAAATGGGTTAAATTGAATAAATTGGTACTGAACATTGACAAAACTAAATGTATTGTATTTGCTAGGAGGAATGTTCTTGCTAATGCCACTATGCTTAACTTGTCAATAGACAGCAAATCTGTAGAGCAGGTTTCCAAAACCAAATTACTCAGTGTTAAAATAGATAATGTACTGTCCTGGTCCGACCAGATCGATTATGTTGTCTCCAAGATGGGAAAAGAAATAGCAAATTCAAGGAAATGTTCTGGTTTTGTTCCACCTTCTGTTATGAAAGATGTTGTTAGGTCACTTGTTCTGTCACACATTGAGTACTGTCCACTTATCTGGTCAAGTGCTGCTGAAGAACATCTAAAAAAAACTTCAAGTTGTACAAAAGAGAGCTGCCAGACTGGCTCTTAACTGTTCTTTTCATACTAATGTGCTGGAGATGCATAAAACATTATATCTGCTAACTGTGGAGGCTAAATTAAAATCACGTCTCATGTCATTTATTCGAACAGTTATATGGAATAACACAACAGTTATTTTGTGATAGACTCAAATATTCTGGTTTTAATCACAGGTATACGACACGTCATGTGAGCACTAGTTTTCTGCTAACACCAAGTCCTAGAACTAACTGTATGATGAAGTCTGTTCTTTTTAGAGGTTCCTCTGCCTGGAATCAACTCCCCACCAACACAAGATCAAAAACAGATTCACTTAAACAAATGCTGGTGAATTTCTCCTAGACGTTATTATGTTATCACTGTATTCAAAGTCTTTGTTTTATTCATTTTTGGTGCCATGTGTTTGTGACAATTTTTTTTGTTTCCATTATTTTGTAGTTTAATGCCTCTCATCGTTTATTTGCTCAGATACTTAGTTTATTTTAAATTTTCATTTGAAGACTTGATTTTTATAATTGGCTGTTCATGCATCTTTGTTTTATGGATAATGTGTGATTTTAAATAATTGTTTTTCTTGTTTTTGTTTTGTTGTGTGGACCCCAGGAAAACTAGCAACCACAATGTAGAAGCTAATGGGGATCCTAAGAAATAAAGAAATAAAGAAATTACAACCACCTTAAAGCTAACTCATCTTTGGAGCTTGCAGCTTACAGCAAATTGGTATAATTTTTTTTACTAATAAAACTACTAGACTGGTAGAGTTGTTCATATTTTTATCAGTACCTCATAAATTTCAAATCTAAGCAAAGAACGGGAGCATTCGGATGGCTAAGTCATTGCCTTAGTCTCTTGCCCTTTAAGAGGACCGCACAGTGCGTGTGCATGATATTCTATTCTTATTTTAATTAAAAGTTTGAGTGACAAAATGTTCACCTCAGGATAAAAAATGTATACATATTTCTAATTCTGATCTGATTACTTCCACAGAAAGTGAGCGGACTCATGCTGGCTCTTTAACTGCTGACACTGCCGGTCAACACTAAGATTTTTTCCTCTCCATGGGTGTTTCTCAACTGGAGATGGAGAACATTGGCAGTACTTAAATTGGTGGCATTTTGTGGTCTTTAAAGAAAGGGGACTCATTAAAAGTAACCCAGTGAAGCCTTCAAGTTTCTCTACATCATTAGTCAATGTAAGAGCAGATAAGAGAAATATAATTATAGATCTGGGTAACTTGTGTTGTCAATTTCAAAGTGACAGTGCTGCATAATCCTCAACCTTGTAATTGGCTGATGGCCCCTGGGTCGTTATCCTTGTTATAATGAGTGTTAGCCTGAGCAGAGGTATGCTCACAGCAATGGTCACTGCTAATACTACTGCTGTTGTGAATCACCAAGTGCTAGGCTTGTCACTTTCAAGTCTTGCTACCGATTTGTCTAATACAACTCACATCATATTGTATCAATACAAAATAAAACTGAGGTTGATAGTCAGGTTTAGATACACTGGTTAAAATGATCTTTCTGTCTTGATGGCAATCAATCAATACATAATGTGTTCTTAAAAAAGAGGTAAAAAAAAGATGCTATCTACAGCTGGAGTAAACCTGGGAAAACACCAACCGATCCCCGTTTTTGGGTCCCAAAATTTTAAACCAATCAAATCCCATCCTGCGCGTACATTTCCCCGGCGTTCACTCCCGTCCCCTGCAGGTGCTTCCCCTGCCTCTACTGACTGCCCCTCTCGCTCGACCTCGGGCCTGTCCCCTATGACCTGATGAGGTGCTTTGCTCAGGACTGTAGTCCAGATCAGAGTCTAAAAAGCTCTCACCACGGGGGCTCTGACAAGCAGAAGAATTAATGACATTTAGTAAGTCCTACAGAAAATGTAGATGTACTGTAGATTCTGTCCAGATGCTGTAGTGATGACAAGCCGATTCGTGAACACATTGAGCTTTACTAACCGGTCACTGTCGGCCGTGATCACGCCAACCAACAAAACAACAATCAATGTTTGAATGAATGAAGAACTTCTCTTATCTCTCTCCTCTCGCTCACACACTGTGAGTCTACACCTCTCCTGATGCCTTCACGAACTGTCAACACTGTAGGAATTAAGAACATCTACACTGAACACGTTTAACAAACAGTAGAGCTGATACAGTATTATATGTGTTATTGCTTTTCTGCTGATATCGTGTCACCAGCACAACTGGATAATGCTAGCATGACAGTTGTGAGTACTAACAGCAGCCATGTTTGTTTATGTTTTTAACTTTCACTAGGAGAATGTTTTAGTGAGGACCGGTTTTGAATCAGTCACCATCATATGGTCATGAATCAGTGTGCATGTGAGCGGGGGCGTTGTTTTGGAGGAGCTCCAAAGGGAAGGGGGGAGGAGTTAGACAGAGTCCTGAAGACATGCTACATTCAAATACATGCTATTTTTCCAAGACTACCAACCCCAGCTTTAAGGGTGTGTAGAAGCATTTTGAAAGGTAACAGTCGGCTGATGCAGTGTAATAATGCTGTACACAAAAACTGTACTTTTCAAATAATACATTAAATCATTTTTCAATTTTCTTTTTTTTTGGCTAGCAATTAACATTACACAACACTGAGACAGAGTCCTGTTTATTTATTTATTATTTGTTTGTGTTTTACGAGCTAAGTAGAATTTAGGAAGGATACAGTGCATAGTAGTTGTTAACAAGTCAGGGTGAGAGAAGAGAAAGGGAAAGCTAAACTACAGTTCATACAGTTTGCTCAGGCAGAATCACAGGGTCATTGTTTGGTCACCTCCACACGTCTGTATGGGCCTTTCTTATTTAACCCACTTCTTTCAAAGTTTGACAAAAATATTTTCATATTTTCCTTTTCATAACATAAATATCATATATGATATTAATGACTCCTGTGGTGTGGGGGTTTCAAGACGCAACAAGTAATGTTTTTTTGCAAGCAGAAATGAAAATGCTAACGGATGTTTATCAGTGCTCCTTACTTGAAAATCTACATTGAGTACTTTAACCATTCTTATTGATCTACTTATTATGCATGTCAGTAGGTTTTCTAAAATTTAACAGATTAAAGGTTGTTGGTTGTTTTTTTTTAATTCCCTTTGATTCACTGTCAAAAAGAAATCCTGGTTTCTTTGCAAACATTAAAAGTTATGTACAATTTCAATGTAGTATTAGATCCTAATGGTACTTAATTTACTACATTCTGTAATGTAACTTTGAGTTCAGATGTTCATATAGCAAATATATTTTTTCACTTGTATTTGGTTCATTGTGGAGTGCACACTCAACTGGAGCTATTGCTTGTGCATGAAAACTAACCTACATGCAGGCTTTGTTCTTTTTTGTCAAACATAGGAAAAACATAGTATGTGATGCAGGTACTTTAAATATCATTGGTTCAGTATTGGACAGCACAGTATGCAAAAAGGGGTATTTTACTGTGTTGCAGTACTTTACACAGAAGAAACAAGCAACAGTCTCAATGCGCAAAACATGCTGGTTACACAGCGAGGCGGACCAGTGTAGTGGTGCCACTTTTAACACTTTCCTCCAACATCAGGTTATAATCATGCAATTCAGGAAAACGGTAGTGTGCCAATACATTTTGTGGGGTCCCTCCATACCTAACAAAATCAGTGTAGGGCCCTATGATTTCCGCGTTCACAGAATCGCGGAATTGGCCAATAATATCATCGTCTCTGATGGACATTTTTTTCTATATATATTCTTGTTGAAATTCTTGTACTGTACACCTTTTTGTTTGCTGCTGTAACTCCATGAATTTTCCCGTTATGGGACGAATAAAGGAGTATTATCTTATCTTATCTTATGATATTCTGTGTTTAATCTACTGTTAAACACATAATATCGTGGAAATTGACATAATGTGACTGAAATGCTGTCATCACGAGGAGAACGAGCGTTTTTCTGTGGAAATGTTTCCGGGGACCGCTCATTCGTGGCACCACCCGTGCATTTCCTCACAAACACTCACCCGCCCCTTCCCGAAATAAACAACATGTCGAAGCGGCCACCAGAAACACCGGCTAAATTTAGTGCTGTGTTCACAGTCTGTGTTTACAGAATCAAAGAGCTTATTGAGCACTTTGTGTTTTCTTTTTCAAACAAAACAACCGAAATGGACTTGTGTTTACATTCAGTTATTTCTTTTACTTGAAACCATGTAAAATGATAAGCACTTTGTACTTATAGCACTTCACTGGTACTTTGTTTTACAACAGTGGTGTCCAAACTTTTTTCAAAGAGGGCCACATTTGATGTTGTCAGAATACTTCAGGGCCAGTGGCTCCTACTGTGACTTAGGTGACTTAGGAATCATACAAGTTATATATGAAATCTCTATTTAATAACAATTATTTTCCATTTTTTTCTCAATAAATCAGTAACTAGGAAGTCCTCAGTTCTTCACAAGCCACGTAAACATTAGCAAACTGTATCTTCTTCTGTAGAATGTTTTTCATTCGGGTCGGGCAATGTGGGGAAAAATATTGTCCCGTTATTTTTCTATGACAGGATCACGATCTGGATTTCATCACATTTCTATTTCATATTGTTTTTAAGACTTTTCTGACCAGCAGACAACAATTTAAGAACTAAATAATTCTTGTCCTGCATTCTGAACTATTTTTTATGCACCAAATTTTGCCTTTTCTGCACAATTTCCTAATTTTGATCTTGTCTTGTGTCTTCTGAACTTTAATTGTTCATCAAGAACATTTTCACATCATGATAAAAACATTAATTTGAAAAAACCTGTCAACTTTAAGAGTTCTTGTGTTTCCTCCTAATTATATTCCTGCAGAATATCCAGAACTTTGAATTTATAAAAGTAGTCCATGTGAAGCTTTTTGAGACATTTCTGGATTGACTTTAGTTTTGTGTGTTCGCTTGAAAGAAACTGCAAATGTACAGATGATTCAGAATGGGATTCATTTCTTTGCTATATTAACACATTTTTAAGATGGAAGCTTGGGGCCACAAATAAATGGACCTTGGGCCACAATTGGCCCCAGGGACGTACTTTGGACACCCCTGTTTTACAGCATTATGTTTTGACTTGAAATACTGGGTAAAATTGTGCATGATGTGTTGCATCAATAAATTGAAGGATTTTTCCATTTCATTAAGGGAAATTGTATTCACTGACACAAAAAGCACACACTATATGGTGGTAAAATGAGCGTAAAGGGTAAAAACAGTAGTCTAAAACAATAAAATGGAAAAAACGTAATTTGGAAAAAAATGTAACGGATGTCATAGGGCACTACATCAGCGCTGCTATGGTAGGCTGGGTTTAACTACTGTATGTGTATCTGGCAATAACAGTTGGTAACAGAATGAGCTACACATCTGCATATAAACTGCACATTGCTGAATGTGATGGAAGTCCTCATACAGGAACAGTTTAAACTTCTTTCCTGAGATCCCTCTAAAAACAGACTGCATCTTATGTACTGCTGCGACTGGATTATATGGTATATATGGAAAATCAATCTTGGAATTTGGAAAAAAAAAGGAGCTCAAGGAGATTTATGTAAACAGTCAAAATCATTGAGAGTACATTAAAAAAATTGAAATATAAATGTAAAGCTATAACCAGTAACTTGAATTAGCATAAAACATAAATACATAAAAGATAATCCCTGTATCATTTTAAGTTGTTGAGAAAGCTTTAATCACAGCCATAATAGACATTTCTTCAGATTATTTGGGAGACTCTTAGAGTGATTAAACATTAGAGGATATGGCTCAAGTAGGCATTTTACCATAAAATTGCAGTCAGCCCCTGAAAACAGATCAAAAAGAGAAGTAAAAAGGAGCTACACAGTAGCGCCACACATGTGGTCGAGGGTTTAAAAAATTAGCAATGCTCAACTGGAACGGAAGTAGCTTGGTGTGAGTGCCACAGCAGAGTTCCTCTAATCATATGTAACATCTACCTTTGGAGCGGAGCAGAGGGAGTTTACAATAAGCTTAACCCCAACTTTTATATTGCACTCAGCAGGTTTCCCCCTCCATGTCGGGCACTTTGAACACTATTTTGTTATTCTGACTTCACTTGGTTTAATAATCCGCGGTTCCTTTTTTTTTTTTGGCTTTCTCTTAAACTCAATGTGGAAAGGCTTTGATGTTTTGTGGATGCACACTGTAGCTGCTTTAGTCGGCCGGTGTTTGATGGGTTAACTATGAAAACCTCACAGCAGCAACTCTTAATTGAGAGGTTAAATTTTCTGACTCTCTTCCATTTTCAACCAACTCTAAAATAAAACTAGAATGACATAAGCGTGAAAACTGAAGTTTTCGTAAGGTCAGGGAAGGTAATTTGTTGATGGTGAGTTGGTGGAGAATTAGGAAAGTTCCCTCCCACCGACCCGTTTGATATCACACAACGGAGGCTGTTTGAGAATTTGGCAGCCATCACAGTACAGCGTGTTTAGCGAGGGTCGAACTTTCAGGAGGTCTGTTGGAAACGTGGGAAGTAAGAGAGAGCTGGAACGTAGACGGGGATTAATTGAACTCTGAACATAATTCTGTGTCAATGGCCTCCTCTGTCCCCGTGCTGAGGACTGAGACAGAGACCGGGTTCGATTGCTCAATATTCATCTACATTTTTTCCCCTGGATAGGCACAATATGGCGGGCTTAATTAACTTCTCTCAAAGGTGAAGCAGTGCGCACCATCTGCTGTGAGACAATCACATTTGTATGCCTCTCTGAATAATCCCGTTCCTCTATTAAAGGGAAGCAGAAGCGGGGGAAGAGAAGTCTGGGGAGAAGTTGTGAAACTCCTCAATAAATATCGCTTTCAGGACCTGAATAGTCGTAAGAATTTCTGAATGTGGTTTTTATTTTGTTCACACATTGCTAAGATGATAATTGCAGAAGATTTGAATAAAGATTTAAATCTCAAGGAACCAGAGGAAATAATTTAGCATGAGATGAGCATCATACTTCATCTCAACACCAGTCTTTTTTTATTGATCATTCCATATATATCACTGCAAGACTATTTAAATTCTTTAATATATCCAAAGGACCACACATCGCAATCAAGGGCCTGCTGAACTTGCCCCAAAGCCGGGTCATTATTTGATCTTTGTGCATCTTAATCTGATTATCTCATTGTGGAGGTAAACTTCAGACTCAATCTTGTTAGCAGCTGGCCAAGATGGATTACGACGGCCAGTGAGGTGGAAAATGAACTGAGCAGTTCAGCTTTGGCCTTGCTCTCTTTCAAGATCCTCGCCACCACTACTTCAGCTCCTTCTGCTTTTCTTTCTGCTGGCCCTTCAAACGAGATATTATCCTCAGGAAAAGCATCGGCACCCCCCTCATTCCTCCCCACACACACACCCTTTCTTTATCTCTGATGCTTTAACCAAGTGAGGACAATGGTGAAAAATCCTGACCTTTCTTCAACATTCAGATTTTCAGACACACCGTGTTATGAGAAAGATGGTAAAGTGGCTCAAACCTTAACTGCACAAAAAGACGAATCTCCCCCTGAAAGGCTTAAATTCTTAGACTTTGTGTTTGAGCTGTTGTTGGGCCATTTTGACCAAAACATGCAGTAACCCAATAGGTCGAGAGAGGTATGCGTTGCCTCGATTCTCATCTTAAATGAAGAGGGTTGGTTTTTTGCCTTTTCTTTTTTCTTCCCCTCCTTAAATTATGCAAATGCCTTAGATGTGTGGTCCCGCTTAAGACACTCAGTTTTGCTTGTGGTCTTATTGCGGTATTGAGTGCCTTTACAGTGAATGCACACCACAGTCCACAGCACAAAAAGTCCCCCTGAAGGCTGAAAGGAGTTCAAAGCATTGAAAAGACAAAAAAGACTAAGCTGGGATTTTTTATGTACACTGAAAAGAAGAATAAAATATAAGTTCCCCATTGCAGTGGCACCCATATTAAAGCATTATGTTACGACATAAAGGCTGCATGAAATTTTTCTTGCGCACCATATGCGCAGAAGAAATGAGGATAACTTAGACAGGCGGCGATTTTGTAACACGAACCACTGAATGCTCTTTTTGACACACTATTGAAGGAACAAGGAATTCAAAAGGGGTTATATTCGATCAGGTTTTCTGCCTCAATAGGTTATAATCACTCCTAAAGTATTGAGCACTACACAGAGAAGAGAGCTTCTAAGGAGGCTAATCAGCAGGTTTTCTCCCTATTATCGTTTCCCATCTGAGGGTAACAGCCCACAGAAGTACCCCCTTCTATTGATTATCTGGACTGGAATTTAAATATTAATACACTGCCCGGCCCTGCTTGGCACTCTCTCTAGAGCTGGCCTGCATGGCAAAGCACTCATTCCCCAGATTAAAAACCCCCTCGTCTTTTTTTAAAGCACAATCCTGCTCTCTTTTCAGCTATAAGAAAAAAAAACTTCAAGGGGGAAGTTGAGAGGAGAAAGGGGGCAGAGCTCTGTGTCTCTGCAGTGAATTCAAAGACGACACTTTTCCTTCAGGCCTGGGTCTGCTGAAGATGCACGAATCACACAGCAGCCATTTAACCACTGCTGTCTGCCATAGAAAAAAAGAAACTTAGAGCTATGTCCTCTGTTTAGCCCAAAAACTAAGGATTCAAGAGCATTTAGCCTATTTTAGCACATGAATTAAGCTGAAAACTAAGAGAAAAAAATATTCCAAATCACAGTTTCCTAAAGAAAGCTGCAAACACACCAAATAAAAACTGTCAAGAACAGTTAAGAGGCAGCCAACAAATGTAATTAGATTTTTTTATTGTATATTCTGTACATTTCGTCCATGAGGCCAAAGAGCCCCATCCACTCGACCTTGCGAATGAGCACATTTGCCTTTAGGGCTGGCTCTGCACGGAGGGGACAGAAGCGTGTTGACACCAATATTGGTGGAGCCACCCTAACACACAAGTTACGGCCCCACTTGACACAAGAGTAGTGAGACACAACGGAGAACGTAATGTGCAACACAGGCCGTATAAGATGTGTGGTCAGGGAGATGAAAGGGTGGAACTGAAAGTGGATGAACTGTGTCACCACAGATATTCTCTGTAGTCACTAAGCGACTTTCACATTTAAGAAAAACGATTATATTAATAATGAAAATATAAATAATCTATTTAAACAAGTGTGAGATTAAGAATATTTCAAAAACTGAATGGCTGAATATTGTGTATTGCATGAAATGTTAACTCATGACCATCTCAACTGCAACATCCTTAATCCACTATAGCAGCCCTATTCAATTAGCGGCATGTGGGCCACATGCAGCCGAAAGCAACCCTCAAGTGGCAACTGTAATGTCAAATTGAAAGAAGCAGTATTTCAGCATAGGTTTAGTTTAAGTGCTGCTCTTTGATTGTGTTTATGCCCCTTTGGATGTGGCAATACATTAATAAACATCCAGTGTGTTTGTTATCTTATCTTTTGTTTTTCTTTTAAATGGTTAACTTTGCTCACTGTCAGCTAAAAATGTCCGGCCCAGCTTATGTCCTTAGTCTGAAAATCCGGCCCGACCAAATATTTAATTGAAGAACCCTGCACTATAGAATTGAAATGTTTAAATTAAACCAAAGAATAGAGTTACAACAATGAAAGCTGGAAAAAACAACGCAGTCAGTGCTAGCATTGACTACTTCAGGGCTCAATTAGTAGCTCAGGCTTTTATTTGTTCCAATCTGTAGGCATCACAGGCTTTTAATCATTTTTTAATATAACTTTTGCCCAGCAAAGATTGTATTTCTGTTGCTCTTTCAGTGCTAATTTCCATCTTCAAAGCTAGCAGAAGCGGAAGAGTCCCCCTGACGCTCACTGTTGGATACATTCCTTCAGCTTTGATCAACTTTTAGGAAACTGTAACACCAATCCATGCCATGCTTGCGCATTTCACTTGCATATACACTCAAGCTGATTGCTAACCCGCCTTCATCCGCCACTCCATAGCTAGCTTTCTTTAGCATAACATATTTTAAAATACAAGATCAAGAAAGAGAGAAATAAGTCATTGGGCATTGAAAACTCAGCATTATTGAAAAGGTGCTAAAATCAACAGACGTTGACGTTTTGACCAATTATTCTGCTGTGATACCCCCACACAGGACTTCACCACAGCACCTATAAAAACATAGCCGATCGTCTCTCAGATTGGTTTCTCGCCAGTTAAGCATTCTTCATTGTAGTTTTAGACATATTAAGAAAATAGATTAACAGGTGTATGTGTCTTCAAAAAATCAAGTGATTTATTACCGTCCCTTCATTTCATTTCCCCATATGCCACTTCAATATACACCTCAGGGTTGTTTTCAGCGTTCACATTATGAGTCAGAGGGATCACCAAAATCCTGCAGTAATCCTCCATGAGCCATATAATGAAGAGATCAACCCAGAGCACAAGACAAACAATTTAGCATGGCGTTAAGTCCCCATCTCATACAGTGAGAGAGATGTCCATTAATACACCTAGCTTGATTTGCATTCGCTCTAGCCGAGGTTCACTGAGAGGGAAAGAAATGGGCCCCTAAGTCCATCAGCTCTTTCACTATGAAACTAGGATGTAGAATACATACAGATTTGCCTCTCTGTATGAGCTGTATTAAGGCTGTAATAGAAACTGTTCCTGAATGTTTAATGACAGACACCTCTTCACTTTGACACTGATACACGCCTTTCTGGATTGCTTTAATATCAATTTAATTTTAAGCCAAAAATAAGCACAAAATAAAAAAACTCCTTTCAACTCAAAGCCTACCAGTGCTTACAGCAGCTAAACCGTAAAAAAAAAGAATGTGTAAACGGCCTCATTTGTTTTCTCTGGGGGAACAAGATAAAAACATCAGTATCAATCTTGCGTCTTTGCACAGGAGCTAATCAGATGTGAATATAGAAAAATGAATATATACTACAGATATATTCTGAATAGCTTCTGCATTGTAGGTCCATTTAGGGAGTGCACTAGCATCTTCTTAACTTCCCTTCTTAACTTCCCTTCTCAACCCTTAAAACTTAGTGGCTCTGTGAAACGGAAAATTACTCTGGACTGTAATTTCTACAACCTTAGGAAAGTTGCAAAACAAATGAAAGAATTATCTCTTGATTTAAACTGGATCATTTAAAATGTACGTTAATGGGGACAGACATTTTCTGGGTTTCAGTATCATATTTAGAACCTATAAAATCTAATTACCGGGTCTTACCACAAGGTAAAATTTTAGGGAATCATCAGTGTGTATGTTGAACATCTGTATCTAATATTTGCCCTGTTGACAGACACTGTCCCATCAGTCGGTGCCATGCACAGGTGTCAGTAGCCGATGTTTGTCTTTCTTATTGCATCTCATCTTTTTATTTTTCATACCATTTTAATGCTGGCTAGCTAGTACACCTTACTGCTGGTTCAGAGGAGAATTGATATTGGGTAGAAGAAGTGACCTGTTTGACAAACTCTGATTTGATTTTATGGTCAAATGTGAAAGAAAGTGTTGGCAATGTGGAAGTATTACACTGTCTCTGAGATAGATCAGGGATGTGTAGTTAGTAAATATGTTTCAGTGACATTTCAAGAGGAGGGACCACTATCTAATTTTTGAAAAAAGCAGACAAAGAATTACAACAAAGGAACGGGGGAAAAAAACATTAGTGTTGAAATAGGTTATTGGCTAATTTATTATTTTGAATGTCATCATCTGTATCAGCCTTGATTTCACATGTTTCTCTGTTAAATTTGACCCAGTCTGTGCTCTTCCTGGGGGCTTGGTGCAAAACAAAGAGATGGAGTTGGGATGTGGTTAGCCTAGTTTAGCATGAACACTGATCCTCTTGCTTACTAAAAATGTTTCAGCACACAACCTGAAAAACCTGAAACTGTCATTGGCATGTAGCCGATATGCAACCCATCCACATACAATGGGTCTCTTGATAGTTCACATATAGAGTATGCAACACTTCATACATAAAAGACACCCCTGCTAGGATCTGTTAAGTATCTGCATGAATGTTGCACTTTGTTCCACTCGTCTGCAACACATCATGTTTAATGTGACACAGTCTGTCAGGTGTAATTCAGGCACATGAACCTCTTGGTGAACTTCAGTCATTTCGTGGGTTCAAATAACTCAACACTGACTGCTTGAAATGGGACTCATACTCTGGTCTCTTGGCTGAGAGTCCTGGGTGGCTGGACCCATCCACCAGGAACCCAAAAGTGAGATATATATCGTTCGCCATGTGATATCACCTTTACTAAATACAGGACAGTTAGAAAACTTGTTCTAGGTTTCTGATTGGTCTAAATTTGCCCGAGAAATCCTACTGCATCACCAATTATTAACAGTGATGAGAACAGCCTGGTTTATGTCCAGCTTAAATAACCTAACATGTAAAGGAACATTTTGCATGTTGGATTTATTGAGTCAGACTAGTCGATTGCATTAGACTAAGCTAACTGTACCATGACTCAGGCTCTGTACTGTTCTTACAACATAGAAATTTGAGTATAACTACATTTTTCATGTGTTAACTTTCCCCTGATATAAAAGCTTAACTTTCATATTACAGGCATATCAGATCAAATATGACTCATATAGCACATGGCTCTAATAATATCACAAACAAACATCTTACTATTTCAGGTGATCACAGAACTTTTTTTTTTAAACACCGTCCACCGTCAAAGTTGCTTATCCCTGCACGTCCGAATTATCTAACCTCATTCTGAGTATTAGAGGAGCTTTTCTGATTAAACTGTCTCAGAGAGGTGAGGACCTCTTCATACACCTCTGCCACATGATAATGTGACAGCAAAGGCCATTAATGCAGGAGCACAGAGGTCATTAGCATCGCTCCATGGTGTAGCATAAAGTAATCACCTCGTGAGATCTGTCTCCTGTGACTGCTGTACCGTCGGTCCTCCCCCTGTGGTTATTCTCAACACGTGTAAGGTCACTTAATGATGCTGGACAGAGATATCTGACCAGGGGAAGGCTCTGGCAGCTGATTATGCGCCGCTACCAACACTTCTTAACCAGCCACGAGATGACAAGGCCGACACTGTTAAGGATTTTTAACATTCCCTGCTGCTCATCAAAGATTTGCCAATGAGAGCCGGCTGATCATAAATTGAGATTTAGCTGGTAGGTGTGAAACTCTGGCTTTCCTGCAACGTTTCTGCCTTCCAGAGAGCTTAATGAACGATGTTCTTGGCATAGCAGAACATAAAAATAACATTTCCTGAATCATTTTTATGTAAATTAGGAGCTGTGAATTTTATCCCAATTTATCCATCTGGTAATTGCCCAATTTAATGACTCAACTTTGGGGGAACAGAAATATGGTGCTGGAGTGATGATACAGCTCAGACTCTTGGCTTTCCACAATCACATTGAGTAAAAAAACAGCAGCAGTTTTCCTATAAATTACATTCAAAGTGGATTTTGTTATACCATATAGTTTACCTCTAGTTTTTACATGCAGTTTGAAAGACATTTCAATTTGTTCTTTGTGGTAAGATAGTATGGTAAGGATTCAAAGCGTTAGGGAAACAGGTAGCTGCGTAGAATACAGAAGCTGAGTGTGTCAGCTCAAGGCTTCCATACTTTAGACAATCACTGATTTCCCATAAAATCTTTCACTGACTTTGAACAGACATTAAGCGTTGGGCAGATTGTTGCCTTCAGTAAGAACGGGGGTTGATGATTTTATGATTTTATACTGATACCATAATCGAGCCTCCTTAAATGACAAGTCTTTATTGTGTACACTTTTCTTTGATTTGATGGAAAGACAAGATGACAATGCATTTTTAGCAGGAATGGTTTTTGTGGATATTTTACATATACATAAACTTGAATGAACATAGATTTTAATACTTGTTATGAAGCTCGGCTGAGCTTACCACAGCTGCTTTGATTGGAGGAGGATGCAGCAGCAACCAGAGTTGACAGATTTTTCAAAGGTACTACATTGTGGTGTCATTTGACGCACAATGCTGATGTGCTTGGAGTTTTTGTTTCCCACCTTTGACAGATATTATTTTGCAACAAAAATTTAATTTAGCTTCCTTTTTATCTCTTTCTTTGGTGAATGTAGCCAAACTTTAGACCTCTTTGCACATTCAGCTGTTCTTGCAAGCAACTGATCTTCAACACCTGTTGGCTCACAATTCAGTTTAATTCAAAAATGTTGTTAGACAATCGATTTACGTAGATGCAACATTGATTTGATATAAATGATGCGACTCAAGAGATAACCGTACATATGTCCCATGAAACTCCATGACAGTATCGATGAGCCCAAATGTTATTGGTTTTCAAAGTGTAAAATATTCTCATCCAGGTCCCTAATAGAACCATCTCTAGCCTTTCTCCAGCCTTTAGTGTTGATACTATCAATAAATGTCTTGTTTTCAGCGCCGATAGAATGAATGTGATGAAAACTCCCTAATTCATTCATCTAATGTAATGTTAGATTGAATTATGGACATATTGAGGCTCTTACTTATTTTGTTAGACATTTCAACATCTGTACTTTTGCTTGCAAACTGATCACCTCATTTGTTCAAAACAACAAATCACACTTTTTATTTATAATTCACCAGTGAAACTGTCTTGTGATTAAGTATGGAAAAAAAATGGATTAATTTAATGGAGAACAGAATAAACTCCTAATGTCTGGTGTAGCACTCAGTGGTAATGAAAATAGACTCAGACGCCCAGAAAACATGTAAGTAAATCAGCCTACTTATACTAATAAAAAGCGTATTACTGCTGATGTTGGTATCTGATTTCAGCCCTGGTTTTACTTTGTTTAGGGTTGGAAAATATTTTGTGGTATTGCCTTTCCTTCACAGATGTTGCAGAAAATGGGGAAAATCAAAAAAATGGAATTACAAACCAAATCAAAAAAGCTGTCTTTCATTTCACAGGGTCATTAAATGGTGACAAATATGTTCCTCTCCGGGGTTGTCATGCAACATACCAACAAGAAACCACTTATAACGTGTTAAAGGTTTTAATATTAGGTCAAGCTGCACCATTAATAATTGAATATTAATAGTGATGGCGATTTTAGCCTTCCTAGGATTGATAAGCATGACTGAATTTAAAAATGGGAGCCCATCTTGTAAAAAAGAAAAGGCTGCATATCAAATCAAGTAATCCCAAACTAAAAACCACTTAAACAAGAGGTTTTGACTTGAAGCAGCAGTTTAGAGTTGAAGAATAAACAAGACTGCTAAGGAAGAACAAAAGTAAAATGTCTGAGGACAGAGAGTTGTTCCTGCAAAATAGCTTGTCACTGACTGTTTGGAGGTATTTGGGGTTTAGGGCAGGGGATGTTAAGCAAGAAAATAAATATGCAAAGAGCTAATAGAACCTGTATATGCACCGCAAAGCAACACAACCAACTCATTCAACCAGCTGAAAAAACAAGACAAAGTACAGTTTGATGAGTGTATGAGGGCAAAGAGGAATTACCCAATCCATATCCGGCATCAGGTTAGACATCCCCAGCTTAACTGTACAGCCAACACCCTACACTCCTAACTTCCAAAGACAGACTGAAACAACCACTGCAATCATGTTTCATTTGACCCTTGATGCATGGCCAGTAAATATTGCCAGCAATGAGACCTTCAGAAAAAACACAGGAGGAAAGAGATGCAATTCCGCCATGTAGCTATTCCTCCAAAGTGGCATTACCTGCGCTGCATGGAAAATGTGGGAGGAAACAGAGAGGGAGGTTGCAGCTGTGGAGTACTTTGCCTCTACTACTGACCCTTTATAAAGGAAAACAATTAAACCTTCAATTATAGAATCATGCAGGATATTTTTTTTGGTATAATTCTATACTTTTGTTGCCAAAAGATGCACCTAATTTAAAATTGTCCTATAACCATGCAGCTTTAATTTTAAATGTAAAGCACATCTTCACTATCTGAAAGTTTGAAAAGCTGCTCAGTAAGTTAAATTTAAAGGTTAGAAAACTGCTTGCACTACATCTGTGCTCTGTTGAATTGAATGTGTCACTTCATTGTGTAGACTTGATCGCCTAAAACCATGTGTGACTGATGTGTGCTTATTTAGCATTAAGTGGCTTGTTGTGCAGTCGGAATGGGCAGCCTTGGTGTCTTGTCATTCATACTTCTCCAAGTGTGTGGACTGAGCATCAAGGGCGTGATTGGATCAAAGCAGACGAATCCTGCAGATCTGAAACCCCCGAGTTCCTTTAAGCACCTTCAAGAAACCCGGAGTGGCGTGTTAACATCCCTGTTGCTGCGAGGAGACCAAACAAAAGGAGACAGCAGTGACAGTTTAGCACGGATGACAAACAAAGATACAAAAGAGAACATCACACCAGAACAATATATCACTACAGCTGATGTTTCTCCTTCACACAAATGGCATCCGAGTCATTTTTCTTTGAGATGTGTGAATGATGTTTGCCACCATCCATCATAAAAGGACATAATGGAGGTTGGGGAAGTCGGAGAGACTTGGGCACTCCGGGGAGCTCATTACTGGACCTATTAATCTGTTATTTGACCCCTGTGAGAGCTCTCTCCAATCTAAAAAAGACCTATGCTTCCTTAATCCAAAGATAAAAACAAAACCTCCACTGTGTCTCGGGGATCAACGCTCCAATTCAGACAACAAAGCAGAGAAATAACATCAATGCCTCAGATTGGTTTGTTCTCACTGTTAGATAAAAGCAAGTTGATACAGTTTTTCTTCATCCGACTGAGTGCTTTGAAAATGAACTCCAAGCAAAAGCTAAATTATTGATATTCAAGAGAAATCTTAATGTTGATGCCGGTGCTGAACTGCAGTGCAAATATAAAATGAAGCAGGAGAAACAGAGCCAATGGAAAAAATCGTCCGGTAGACCTTTGTTATGACTGAGTTTGTGACCACAGGAGTGTTGGATGGTGAGTGCTCACCACTCTCGCTTTAAAGAAGAGTCCTGCTGCCATTCTGTGTATGCATCCTCCCTTCAGGGGTGATTGTCTCCTTGTTAGTGGTCTGCTGTTGAGCTCAGCACTTTGCCAAGTCAAAAACAATGTCATGCCTTGGGGGGCTGTGTGTCTCTCTCTGTCCTTTAAAAAGGCTTCTGCTCTTCTCAATTAAATTCCCTATAAACAGCAGACCACAGACACAGGTATCATCAAATTCCCACTGTCTATTACTAGTTCCTTTTCCCGGGGAAGACAGTTTCATGTACTTTTTAAAATAATTTTGTTAAACAGCACAATTAAATAAGCATTTCGACATGTTATCATTCTCAGCTTGTCAAATATGGCTGCCTCAAAATATGACTGTCCAGGTACCCCCTTACTGTCACTTTTACAGGGCTTGGCAGTCAACTTAGCAAGTCTCTGTTGCAGATTTAAAATAGCTAAGACTTACAAATTTGTCAGGTATGAGAAAAGAGTTAAAATAAATCTGCACAGACTAAGTATTCAACACATTTGAATATGGAAATACTCATTTTCTCGTTGTTTGAATGGAAAATTAAATTCCCCCGAGGCGACTAATCCAAATATAAGAAAATACTCAAAATATAAGAAAATAGTCAAAACTGAGCACAGTTTATTCAACACAGCTGAACACAAGACTGCATCTATGGGTCAATGATGCCAAATTGGTTTGCAGACTGTGGCTTATGTCAGCAGAGCTAGCACAACCAGCCTTTGTCCTGCTTACAGGTTAACGTCCACATGCCTGTGCTGGTTACTTATTATTCGAGTCAAGTGTTTATATGTCAGTTTAATCAGACACAGCCTACATACAACATTATCTCAATGCTCTTGATCAAAACACTGACAAACCGCACCAGGCTATGAGATCTTTCATCTGTGCTTGTTTACATCCGGGTGGTAGAGGATCAAGACATTCTGTCAGTAGCCATTAACCAGAGCTACAGCCCCAACTAGTGGCAGGTGGTTGTGCTACAACTTAGACACAACATGTGATTTATATTTTGGGCCAATAACTAGAAAATATTAACAATTGGTTTAACCAGCTAGTAATTTGGATGCCAACTTGCAAAGGGTGAAGATATTTAACCGTATAGTCAACTACTCACTCATTTTGAGTATGCAACAATCAGAAACCATTTACAGTTATAGTAGAGAGACTGTTAATAGAGACTTAAAAAAAAAGATCATGACCAAACGATGAAGATGTTTCAACAGAGATAACCTTTACATGTATAGTTGGTCTTTCAACACTTTTTTTTTTTTAGCTAGCCTATTTAAAACAAATATGGCTCTACTTTTTAACACAGTAGCTATGGTTACATGTGCAATTAAAGTCATTCTGAAGGCAGATTCCAACTTCACTCTTTACATGGATGAAAAAGAAAGTGATCACATTAAGACGTACGTGAACATGCATCAAGCGTTTGATCTAAATAAAACCATGTTTGACGTGCTCAGTCGTACTGCTGTCTAAGGTGCTGAAAAAGGAACTATTCACATCAACTACTCCTGTTGTTAACAAACATAGTTGTCGTTGCATTACTGAACTTATGCATTCCAAATATGGTTTTAAAAAAAAAACCCACTGTTGTCACTGCACACCTCCACATATTGATCCTCTGCTCACCTCCACGCTGTGCAACACACATTTTACACTCCTCTTCTCTTGCATCAGTGACTTTAAATGACTGCTTTTTTTTTTTTTTTCTGACCATCGAGACATTTGATAAGTCGCAAGCTCATCTAGTCTGCAGCTAAAAAGTTGTGTCAGCTTTAGACCAGTCTTGTTAGCTACCTGGATGACTCTCCATCTCAAGGATAACTAAAGTGGAAACTTGTCACATGACATGGAAGGTATTCACTGAGAATAATTTCACATCAACCAGTAAAAAAGGCTTGTTTTGAATGTATACATGGCTACTGATTCAAATATGAATCGGCAGACACTCACCCTCTTGATGGGAATGAAATCTCTTTGCAAATTGGCCGGATCTGACTAGTTTCTTACAACCGAGGAGTTTACATGAAGCACTTTATTCTGATCAGGCTATTACTGTATCTGTACCAGTGCTCCATATAAACATATATACTGATGGAATAACCGTGCTTGAGGCCCTTGACATTCATGCAAGAGTGAGATTGGCGGTAATACATTTTTATTACAAGTGGCCAGTTAAACACTTTGGAAACACAAGATAGTCACAGGTATGAAAGGTGGAAATATAGCATGAATTAAAGATGCACTCATTGCAAAGGAAAATAATATTCACTTTACAGGCCTGTTACCGTAAGTGCAGAAAAAATATGACCAACATGACAATTGACTGGTTATATGAGACTGAGTGAAATGAATACTGTCGATGTTTCTGTGTGTGATGTAAACACAAATTTGAAACAGCTTGTCGTCTCTTGATATACCTGAATTTATACAGCTTCACATTTATAACTCATGATTACATTTTCTTATTTCATACAAGGGCTTTGTATTGCTATGGCTGTGGCTATGACAGTGATACTCGTGTTTTGGAGGTCATGTAGGGCTCTGTGCGAGGCAGCAGGTTAAGAAATGATGACACTGTATGGACACTCCATTTCAAACCAACCCTCTCAGAATCTTTCGGCTTTGATTTCCACCTCAGATGGCTGGAATGAAAAGGACAGTTATACATATTTCAAGGCGCAAGAATCCACAAAGGGACTTAGGAATAAAGAGGGATGAACCTTTGAACTAAACAAAGGTCCATCACCCACATTTCATATCAGAAGTGCTGTGTAGCCCTTGTAAAGACGAGGGTATGGAAGGGAAAGGAGAAAGGGACCAGCATGCCCTTGCAGACAGGTTGTCTGAGTGTTGTCTGACTGCGTGTCCCATGACCCCCATCTTCCCCCGTGCCTCCATCTCTAACCCACACAGCATTTGTTGGCCGCAGAGGTCTGCGGAAAAGCCTCCACACTCTCCTCCATCTGTGGGCCTCTTTGAATCGGACTAGGGGCTCATAACAGCAGGCAGTATTAGTTGCATTAAGTTGATTAAAGTGGTTGGCGGACACAGGCACTTGTGCTCTCACAATGCGAGATGAAAGAGCAGCGCGGCGGCGGCCCTTCTCCTGGTTGTCAGAGAATCCGCCTTTGCTCTCAGCAGAGGTCAACAAAAGACCAAATAAGACTAGAGTGAAAGCAATCGAAAGCTTCTTTGCCAAATGATCTCTAATTGGCCCTTTCTTCCTTGTGGATCAGTCGTATGACGGTTGATAGATGACAGTCGACTTACCCACAATTCTACCTTTAAAAGCTTTTCTTGAAAGTGGACTTCTTGAAAGTACTGACCATTAGCTACCTAAACTACAATTGTTGGGACAAAAAACCTAAAGTCAAAAAACTAAAGGTTTCCAGTCGCTGAAGTACAGCTATCAGAAGCAATTTATCACTGAATTGCATCTTTTAAATAAGGAAAAATATTGCAGTCAAAGGGAGCAAATGACACATAATTAAAAAAAAACAGGCTTCTGAGAATTGGGGATGTGCTTCTAAAAGAACTGTTCATACAAAAAAAAAAACAGAATCTGATCAAGATCTGACAGCACTTCGGTTCCATTTATCAGTGCTCCGCTGTAATTTATTCAAATAATTACGATGCCAGATGCCATCCCCTCTTTAACCATCAAAACAAACTACAAGCTTTGTCCCTCCCATGCAGCTGAAGAGGTGTCATGTGAGGCAAGCTTTTTCCTTTTCATTACAGACACCATTTGAGGAACGTGCCATATTCCACTTTTGGAGAGAAGTGGAGACAGAAAGTGACAGTATTGTTCTAGTATCAGTGTAGAAAAAAACAACAAGAGGAAAAAAACAAACAAAAGCTTTGGCACTAAGGAGCTGTTCCAGGGATGATAACAATAAAAAAGGCGAGGTGATCAATGCTGTTCTGGATTTTGATAACACATTGCTCATGCCGGAGACAAATGATGGAAATTCTTAAGGAGAGAGGGCCTGCAATGTGCCAAATCTGCTCCAAATTAGCCTTCAAGAACAGCTCTCAGAGTGTATACGGGAGCTGCGTGAGTAAATAAAGGGCCAGCATAAATTACCTTTGGATGTCAATCGTGATAGCGCACCCTGTTTTTCTTTTTGTTATCGTGTCGCCTATTCGTCTCGCTGGCGGATGACATGAAATGAAAGTCTTCTCTCTCTAGCACCACCACCATACTCAGAGCGCTTTCTGACACTTGAAAACGCTACGGGTTGGTGAAACCACAGCTGGGCCCCCACTGATTGGCTCGCACACAGGCTGCCACTAAACTTTCACTGCTTGAGGAGTTGTCTGTGCCGGGACAGGTGGTGTTTATGCAGATGAATGAACACATTACTGTGTGCTCTTCCTTTTGGTTTAAACATTAGCGTTTCAAATGTGACAAATCAGATGTTCATCTCCTGCTAGATGCAGCCATTGTGTATGCTGCTGGGAGACCTCTGTGTATGAATTCCCAGTAGGTGTTTTATGTGCACATCCATACTGTATGGACAACGTATGCAGAATGCAATATATTTTCACTTTTAGCACCAGCGTTCAGGCATGGCAGTTATCCTAGAGTGTTTTTAATTTTCATATAATACTGCACCGTATATTATAATTCTAACTAGAGGCTAGCTTTGCAGTAAATTGAGCAAGCTGAAATGTATTTTTCATACATGCAGCAGAGTGGAGATTTAGCTGCTGGGTCTTCATATGAGTACTGTGAACACCACGCAATTATCTCCCCATTATCACACATATGTTCTGTTATAATTGGGCCTCTCCCCTGTAGTCATGTCAGAGCAGTGTGCCAGTGATAGCGAATAACTATCTCTCATCATGTTACATATCTATATCTACATGTCTACATGTGCTGAAAATCCTAAAGGTCAAACTACACAGACACTGTGAAGGTTTAGGGAACCAAGCACAGTGTTCTTAGAATATATATTCTTATTTCTTTAATCTGTTATCTTTTGTATTGTATTGCTGATCTATTTTAGTTTAGTTTCTTGGTAGTCGGAGTAAGGCTGCTAATCAGTTTTCTTTCTTCAATGCACCAACATGCAGACAAATCCAGACCTGTTTGTGTAAATCTACTTTTCTATGCAAGCATTTCTAATTCAGATAAAAGGCTAGCATTCTTTTTTTTTAATCATTAACTACTCCTAATTGTAGCAGTATCTATATTATAGGTTCATATGTTTTGCTTTTAATGAGATGAAACAGTGAAAATGTTCATTCTTATTTAGCTGGAGTCTAAGCTATGGGCATGTCCAGACTTTCTAAACTGGGGTGGCCCAAACGGGGCGCGGACTTATAGGGTGGCATAAAGCATGTGTGCACATATATAGGAATAAATAAAATCGATGTACCATTTTTGTCTCATGAATCATATCTACCTTACCTATTAACATAAAAATATTATACAAATATAACACTGTTGTGTTTATTTTTTCTTAGCTTTAAAACGGTCACATAACCAAGCACCAACATATTTACTTGTATATCTTTAAAGCTTCATTCTTCACTCTAAAAGAAGATGTATTTCTAAAGTCACAATCTAAAATACAAATAATGTTTGCAAGCTTTGGTTAAAGAATGACGATAAATATATTTTTGACAACTCGTCAATGTGCAGGAGTGTGCTTGCAATAATTGATGGACTAGTTGGATCATGAAATAGATATGTTTTTTTTTTTTAATATTGAGCACAAAAATAAGGAAATGTGCTGCATTTTAATGTAAAGAAAACTACAAGCAGTGTGTTTCAACATATTCAAAAGAGTAAACATCAGTTCCTCCATCCAAAGCTTTTGGCCAATCATAATCAGGGACTTTGGGACGACACTGTGGAATGGCCAGTTAGATTTCAAGGGGGTCTGGGCCATTCCTTTGGACACACAAATGGTCCAAGCTGACATGTATTAATGTTTTGTGTATTATTATAGAAAAAAAATGAAATAATTGCATTAAAAAAGACTCAAGCAAGTGAACCCCTGGCTTTTTTTCCTTGAAGAAAATGTATGCACTAATTCAATCGTTTCTGCTCTTTTCCCCTTACATGTCTATTCTTATATTCTGATATTCTTGCATTTGTACAAAAGGAGAAGTAACAAGATACAATAAATACGATATAGATATAATATCACTGAAGTGATTTTACAATGAAAGATGTTCAAATTGAATCACTCAGTCCTTTCTTACTGCATTCCCATTGTTCTCAATAATTTGAATGGCAAAAGGTTTCTTATAAAATGAGGAAAAAAAATGGCAGTGAAGCGTAAAAAATATTTTGCAAGGTTCTCCAAAATTCAAAAAGGAAACTGCACGAGAAAGCAGAACACAATATTTTGAGAGATATAGATTTTTTTTCCAGGAAACTCTGAGAAAGGAAGAGAGCTGTGCTTGATGAGAACCAGCAGATTAGAGCGGACATTTATAGACTGAGGCCACGACTTTATGAAATGTTTGCTCCACTTGCAGCGAGCTGGCTTTGTTTCTGCGACACTCTGTGCTGTGGGTGAGACACTAAAGTCCCTATTGTCTGAGTCAACTTGACCTGACCTAGCTGGTTAAGCTGAGGCATTGTGAACAGCAAATCGCTTCAACTAGGGGGGTAGCTGCTTTGTGTGGCTATGGGGAAAATAAGCTAATAAAAAGCCCATAGCCATAGTTAATGCAGAGAAAGACCAGTTTTGTCCCTGAAAGAGCTCTGTTTATTTCCAACCGCCAGTGAAAAACACAATCATTGTCTCTGTGTACCATTCTGACTCCCTAGGTGATCTGATCCTTCCTTATCCATTTAGCAACACTTTTAGCAACTTTAATTGTTTATGCACACGCATATGTCTAACTCTCTCACCACTTTGTGTGCAAGAGATAGAGACATATGTCTTCATATGCATGTGTTAAAGATTCAGTCATTCTGCCTCTTGCAGGAGATGACAGTTGTGAAATTTCTAGAAACATGACACCAATCAACATGCGTTCTGGCCTGAAGCCCGCAGCAATAAAATGGTGAGAGGGCCAGACAGTGCTTAGCACAAGCTCCTAATCACATTTCAGCACTCGGCAGGCCTGTGCTTGCACATCGCAGGTACTTGTAAACTCCTATCAGTCCTTCTCTTCACACCCCAATGTTGCTCTCAATGTCACTCCTCAGCAAGCCGATCTGGAGACGGCGCTTCATTTAAAAAATGTAATTAACTGTGCCACAACACAACCTCCAGGAAGCACCCGCTGCTTCGTCTGTGATTCAAAACAAAAACAAACAGTGTGATGGAAGTGAGGTTAACAACATCAACCTCGATTTGTCGTATTGGAAGATCAGATCCGGCTCTGTTCCTGTTTCGACAAGATTTTTTCTGCTGCTTCAGTCGATATTATCTATCATTAAAACTGGTGGTTGATAGTTATTTGCGCAGTTCCATTTAGCAGTCATCAAAGAGCTGATGGGAATCATTTCTTGAGCAATTTCATCACCTTAGTTTTGGCTTGATACCATAAATAACACTTTAAAATATATGTTTTTGCTTGGAAAACAACAAACGACCACAAACGACGATGATCACTTTATAAAAACACAAAAACCTTTACCAACATCACTCATTTCTTTGTGCCAGTACACACAACCAGCAATCAAAAGCTGGATTACTGGTGGTTTTGTCCAGACCAGTCCAAACTTGTATGATTGTCTGGACTGGGCACAGCTCTTGTTAGTGGTCTCACACTGACTACTGAGTGGCCACAGAAGGGGGAAAGCCTTTCTCTCCCCATAGGCCCGGTGCCACCTCCTCATTTCCTGCTGGACTTCACCACCAGACACCTCCCTGCCTCTAATTACCACAGCGTTAGTTCCCGTTCCAGCAGCAGCGCCGTCCTCCCCCCAGCAGCACCTTATCCCTGCAATGAACTGCACAGCTAATTGTTCCATTACATCAACAATAACGCATCTTAAGAAGAACAAAAGAGAAAAAAAGAAAGGAAAAACGCAGAGGTAGAGACTAACTTGACATGCTAATTTTCATTAACCCTGATCTTTCTCTTCTTTCATCATCCGCCCTCCTCCCCGTCGTCTCGCTCATCCAGGGTGGCGAAGCACTCAAATTATCCACAAGCATTCCAGCTATCACTAATTATCCAAAGAGTTCCTCATTAGGCTATTTCAAATCCAACCTTAGATCAACACTTACTCAGACCTCGGGGATTCTTGATTCCCAGCAGCGGTTAAACAAACAATCAGTTCAAAGGATCAGGTATTCTACTTTAAGAGGAGGAAAAAGCCAAGGGTAAACAACTGCTCATTTGAAAGAGACGACTCCAGCGGCACTGTGGCGTGGATGCAGCGATCTATAATTCAGTTTGCTCAGATACATTGGATTTCTCTCTTAATTTGGGTCATTGACTTATGAAAAGGTCCAAATGCGCGGGTGCTAGCTGAGACCAGACTACAGCCAAGGCACTTCACTGCATATGCTCACTGCTGCCCTGTCTTTCAATAAAGCTATAATCAATATTAGAAGTGATGAACCTGCAGGAAATCACCGTGGATGCATGGATTTCCACAGCATTTTGTTGTTTGCATATTTAGGCTCATTATTTACATTTGTTGAGCGAGCTTTACTCAGTAAAATGAAAAGCTCCAAGAGCTTTGTACGCTAGCTATCTGACACCAAACGACCAATAGTCAATAGACGGGACAAGGCTAACTACTGGCTCGTCAGTCTTCTAATCCATCTGTTATTGTCTGACAATAGTTTAAGCTCTGATGACTAATATTTCAGGGCTTTTATTGTAATAAAACAACATCTGGTTAACTTAAATCCGATATCAAGACTCAGATGAAACAAAGCTTCCTGTTTCGTCTGCTGGTTGTTGTTTCCTGATTGTAAAAAATGAAAAAATTGTAAGCATGATAAAGTTTCCATCTCATTGCACTGAGTCCTGGCATCATGCAACAGACCAATCCCACCAGCTAAGTCACTAGAATTTCATATTTTTGTCAATTTAAATCTCAAAAGCCTCAATGGACAAACACAATAGTGAGTTTAAACAAATCAATACCGGCAAAAAAAAAAAAAACAATCTTGCTTCCCTACCTTAAGCTGCTCTTCCTTCTAATGTTCCCAGCTAATACTTAGGTTCTATTTCACGTCAAGAAGCTATCACAAAGAGTTTTCAGTCATCATGTACGTCTGAAGAAGTCAAAGTGGAGTTGAGCTGATACGAGTTGCAACGGAATAAAGATAATGACCATGTGTTGGACAAGACACAAAAAAAGCTGACGTAGGATAGGAGGCAACGGGTTTAGGTAAGATTCAGTCTGTGCATTAACACACACTGGTCAACACTTATCTAACAACCAATGAAAACCGCAACGCAATAGACATCAAATGTCTTATCCCTCGCCTTCAGAGTCTGCGTTTAGTTAGATACCTGCGTATAATGATAACTACAAAATGTGTTATTTCATCTCAGGAGTTGGTGGAGACCAAAACAGAGCTGAAATGAGAGGGATATTCAACTTACATGTTCAGGATCACCATCTAAACACAACTCCTCATAAATGCTCATATTGATTAATCACTGCTGATTGTGTATAAAGGCAACTGTCTACTAGTATACCTTATTAGCATTAAAGCTAATTGGTTAGCATTATGGTGAGTAGCAAAAGGAGCCATAGCAGATATACAGCACTATTGTTCATAAGTGGCTCATATTCGAGGCCTGGAATCCTAAACACGGTCCAACGTTACGAACACAATGTTTAAAAAATATAACCTAAACCATGTTCATTTGTTTTAACTTGTTCTTTAACTTTGCTTCTTTCTTGAAAACATATAGTTTAAAATGTAGTTTGAAGGTAGGTTGAAGTGTGTTGGGAATATTTAGTGATCAAATTCTACATTGAAACTCCTTGCTCCCTTGCTCACCCCTCACGTCAGGGGAAATTTCAGAAGGGACGATGGTCTTCAAGGTCAAAAAGATCCTGTCATGCAGTATAAGTATGACCCTCCATCTGTAAAGTTTTTACTATCAAGAACTTCCGTCATTACAGATTCATTTGTGCACAACTACTCTCTTTGTTTTCTTCTTCATGTTCCAACTGGTGCATTTCTGGCGGCCATTCACTAAACAGAAAAATACTTATGGCCCTTCCCACATTGCTGTTCTGTTACTGTACAGAGTTGGTGGTGCAAGACGGCAGCCTCCGTTGAAGGAAGTCTGCTCCTTATGTAAATATAAACTGCTCATTCTAAGTAAACAAAAACAAATAGTTTCATATTCTGAGATTTATTTACTGATTTAAATAGATCTATGAATGTTACATTCCATTTCTAAGCAGTCTGTTCTGCGTATCACTACACACTGCACCTTTAAGTTTATAAATATTTGAACATGAATGAATTTGAGAGCTTAATTTATGACAAGGACACTGTGCTTTTTGTGAGGGGTCAAAAACCAGACCAGGAACCACTGCAGTGATAAAACAGGAATTTGTAGCACAGTTTAAGCTTCTGCAAAGTTGTTGTAAAATGATATAGTCCATTGGGTCAGTCGCCAGTACCTGGAAAAGCCAAACGTGTTGCCAAGTGCATGCACCTGTATCAGCAATCAACCATGTGAATGGTTAATTACAACCTTCTCAACTTTCTAGCAGGTGCTTGGTGCCCCTATTAGCTCATATCTATGGTGCTGATGACCACTGATAATGCCCATTCAGTCCAATGATAACATCAAAATGTGTGGTGCATGTTGTTTTGTGCTTTGTTTTCAGTTCCAGACCCAAACCTCAATCTGTATGTTTGTTCCTGGGAGAGTCAGTGCTACTGGAACCAATCACAATCCTAAACAGAAGTCATTTCAATTTCTCCTCAGCCCCCATTCCTCCCCAGCACACTCCCTTAATGTCAGCGCTGTGCTCTGTGAAACACCACCAGAATTTGAGTCTGTCACTTAAAATATAATGCCGTCAGATCTGTTACTTTAACCTTGAAGCAATTAGCTGTTGCTGAGCCGTAATGAATCCTGACATCACTCCGCTGTGATGAAACCCCTAATTGCTCTGTAAAAATTGAAGCTTTTGACATCACTGCTGACAGACTTTTTTCTTCTTGGTTGTGCGGTCGCATGTGACGGCGCCTGGTTGAAACTTGAAAGGTAGCGGAGCTTCTCTGCCATCAGCTGTCCTGTCACTTGACAAAAAGAGAGAGGGAAACTGGCTGGATTTGCTGAAATGATGAGGCCATTTAAACTCTGATATGTCGCAGCTATAAGGCATCATTCAGCGGGACGGTTGCAGATGTCCGTGCTAGTCTGGGCTCAGACGTGAGGTGGGTGTTTATAAGATGACGAGTGGATGGCTTACAGGCAACGTGTCAACAAGTCTGAGAGTCCCTGCTTTTAAAAAACAAACTTAAGCAGCATTTAAGTAAGAGGAAACTATAAGGCAACTTTTTTTAAAATCTCATACATACTGGTATTATTTTGTTTCATCAACACAGAGGGACAGAGGTGACATGTTGCCAGGTCAGAGAGCATGGCAACCCTTCATATATATGAAAGAAACTGTGATTGATAATTGTTTTTAGGTCTGTCAGTTGCACAGAGCTGACCTCTGTGCAACTCATGTTTCTGGGATCACAACAAAGATTGCTGAAAAGACGCTTTTCTGGCATCTCAAAATAACAAGATCCTACATTTGAAAGCTTAAAAATTAACTCTCGTCAATTTTAAGTACGAAACACGTGTTTCTGTAGTAAGCCACGACATGTCAGAGTAAAACTCATTTTTGCCCTTGTTTAATGTAAGATCTGCTTTTCAGTTGGAGAGAAAGATTGGGAATTTATTTGAATGAGCTCCAACTGTTCAGGATAAATAACTCTTAGACAAAAACCTTATAAACAATGATGGGTTGTGGCAGTTTTGCAACATAATTAAATATTAAATCTTACCTGAAAATGTTTACGCATGAAGATGATCTGTAAGATTAATGAATGATAAACATGGTCTATTTCCCCTTATTTTAACATACTTTTGGTGTTGTCTTTTGATAATCATTTGATAAGGTTGCATGTCCACAATAAATGGAAAAAAATAAAGCACACAACTTACACATTTCCAACCATAATTCTGAGTTGCCTGCTGCACCTCTCAGGACCATCTTGCAGCTAGAGGCTAGCACTTACAGCATGTTTAAGGTTTGACATTTGGAAAATTGGAAGTAAACCCTCAGATTTCTGTTTCAGAGTGCTGATGATTGGAAAATAGTTAAGGAAGTGCTTGCGGAAAAATATCAAGGCTGACCATCAGGCTCTATTTTCCCCCAGGTTGACTTTGATGTGCTTTGGACTGTGATCAGTCCATACACTAACTTGATGCATGCACTTGTTCAGGTGGCAGAAACAGCTACCCCCAGTTAGCGCTCAGATTTTATTTTCCAGCAGAAGCAATCATTGTAAAATGTGATACGCCTTGTTAACGCTGCTGGTCAAATGCTTATTATGCAGAGTTTGAAATCCTCCTGCAGGCTCCTTAATGAAAAGGTTTGTAGTAACGTGCATCAGCACATGGGCAGACAGGCAGGGGAGCGCTCACAGCAGCTGTTGATTACAGTGTACAAGATGTATAGGAGAAGTTAGCGAAGATTTTTTGGGAGAAGGGGGTGGGGTTAAATTTGTGTTTAGTGAGTGATGTAGGAGATGTGATAATGAGAGGCCAAGGAGAGCAAGTGTTACCTCATTATTGTAATGAAAAAGATATCCCACCATTACATCAGTTGGAAAAAATGGCAATTAAAGTGCCCAACGAGGTTCCTTGAGGCAAGAAGAAGAAAACGTCTCTCTAAAGCCCATCTGTTGTGGATAATATGCGCCATGTAAAAGAAAGGCCTAATCCTCTTTATTCAAGTCTGCTGCGCTTTTTTCCACCACTGATTGTGTTTTCTCAAGTATTGCTCTTCTTATCCCAAAAACTCCGTTTGGATTCAGCAACAAACAGAAGAATTTTATGAAATTTAACTCTGCGTCCCCAGAATTTTCTAAAATATCTCAAAGGTTGTGTTTAAGGTTTGTCGGTTAAAAACCTCTCGCATTGTAACGTCTTCAAACCTCATCCAGCGCGGATTTAAATCATAACACAAATATTTTACATTTATTTTGCTGTTGACCGAGTCAATAACAAATGCAGGACATGCCAGGAAGCCTCAAGCTGACAGTTTAACTCAGCCTCACAGTGACCCATTTCATACTGACTGAAAGCTGCTTTGTCTTGAGCGATAAATTTGCGCAACTGCTAAAAGAAAATCCAGAAAAAAATTATAGCAACGCCCAAAATTACCAGGTAGCACGAGCAGTCAGCATCCTATTAATTCAGTGCTGCTGTATATGGCTTAGGCTATTATTAATGAATTGGAACAGCCCGCACAACCGCCGACACCCCCAACCCTCCCACCCGCAGAGTGCAATAAATAAATGATGCTGCAGAAGTCATGCATATGAACAACATGCGTCGGCTCTATACTGCAGTAATGGGCACAAGCTGTAGGGTCAATATGGTAGGCTAATATTTTTCAACAGTGCTGATATAGGCCAGGGATGTTTTCGCACTAAATTCCAATAAGGCCAAGAAGGAGCGATTCATCCTGCAATGCTCTGACGATTGTTGGCTTTATTATCCATAAAGCTTGAATTTAATGAGAATGGACGCTGTATTTAGTGTAATTAGTCTGAGTGTACTGTACGAGGAGCGCGCCATAATTGTGCTGTGGACACTCCAGCCAATAATAATCGTGATTCTGGTTATTTAGTTAAGCGCATGTAATGGGTCTAATGTGTACTTAAAGGAGAAGTCCACGCATTCAAGCTTCAGAAAATTAACCCAGCGAGACTGTGCGTAAAATGACACAGAGAGAGTTGTCCATGCAGTGAATGACAAGCAGACGGCTTAAACAGGCGACATTCACATGTGTTCAAAGTATTAAGAAACAGATCAACTTAAGCCTGTGTTTACTGCTACCACTGGCAAACTGTCATGTGTGAGTTTTTTGGCTGTCGGTCCGTGTGCATGACCGCTTTGCTTAGCAGATAAATATTTAAATTACACTCCAGAACGGGCATGTAAATTCCGCAGAGTTGTATTTTTTTCTAATATGAGCTGAATAAAAATATCTACAACCAAAGAAAAGGCAAAAATACGCGCTCATAAACTCTTCAAAATGCAGTGTTAAAAATATAAAAATGAAGTGTGTATAGCTACTTTAGGTTTGCATACATTCTTTGCTTTTTATACAAAGCAGCAAAGGTCAATTTGGCTCACTGTAATAATGTTCAAAGAAGAGAAACCCAAACAAACGAGCCCCGAGGCGCTAATTCACACGAAGAGCCTCCCCACCATATTCTCCGGGGTGCGCGCTCAGAGGAGGCTAAATAAAATCAAAGTGTTTTGATAACATTTAATTTCACATACGCGCTCTATTTGTTTAGCTGTGCTCTTGAAGAAGCAGTTTGAACAGTACAGAAACACTTGGGCAAAAACGTTGAAAAGGAAGAGGAGATGATCACTTTTACGCACAAACTTAAAAAATTAAATCTACGAAAAGGTGCCAAATGACGCACACACGCAGATGATGCAAGAGGGATGCAAAAATTTAAAACGACACAGAGAAATAGAATAATGTGAATTAAGGTCACATCAGATTATTTCCCCTGGAAACTTCCTGAAACAAGTTCACCAACCGCTATTGGTTATTGTGACTGAGCAGATTATCTGCATGTTTTTTTTCTTGCAGGCTTCTTGTCCTGGTCGCTCACGCTGAGAAATTCAGGCTTATTGTCTGCTGCGCTCCCAGGGAACAGCTGCTAAGCCAAGGCCACATTCCCAGTATCCCCGACTCATCAAAACCATTCAGCCCAGCACCAATCAGCTGCTGCGCATCCATATGTATATGTGCTGCTAAACACAAATATAAAGGCGTGGAAAAAAAAGTGACCTCTAGTCTGTTATCAAGTTTGAAACTAATTTCCGTCCATTTTTGAGACCATATGGTGCAATAGAAAATCATTCACGTTGGTCTATTTCAGTCATTAAAATAATTCAGCCTAAATAATGTAGGGGATTATGTGGATTAAACGCAAAAACAATTGTAATGACACAATGAACTGCCTACACATTAGGTTGCTGTATATATTTTTTAAAAATAAGATTAGACAAAAAACAGAAATATTTGAAATGTTTTTATAATAGGCCATAGATATTCGGATTTAATCGCTAATAAACTATTCAGAGTAATCCAACGCCCGAGTTGATAAATTAATAATCTGCTTTTGATCAAGTTATTTTTACTCTTTTTGCAGCTCCTCGTTTGAAAGTTTGCGTAAAAAATGAAATTTAAACTCTCCTTTCAACAGAAACATCTACAGTCGAATTAGTATCATTACTTCTTTATTCATTCCGTTCTTCTCCATCTAATAAACTTTATAAGTTTATTTGCTAATGTAAGTGTATTTGTACAAAAGACAAACAAACAAACAATCAGACATGAGCAGTCCTGGTGTCTGTCTCGGCCCGGACAGAAAGTCTTTATAGGACTGGGCTTTTTAGGCCTATATTAAATACCTCCTTTACTTCTGTAAATGTCTTTAAATGTGTCTTTTGGGGGGGGGGAGAGAAAGTCCTGCAATGTGGATCCGATGCAGTTACTCACATCACATCACGTGTTCAACCAGGTTTCTGGTCATCGTCTGTGCTCGTCTTTTCTCGTGTTTTATCGCGGAATCGGTGTGCCGGACATGGGGTTAGAGAGGGGGTTTAGTGCCGGTTGCCCCCCCGGCCCAAGGCCATGAATGAGCACCCTCGGGACCAGAGGTCTCTGGAGACCGGGATGCGGGGCGGAAGGAGTCCGGTACATACTGCTGTACATGGCTGCGGCCGCCGCGGCTGCCGTCGTGCTGTCCACGGTGCCCAGCAGGCTCGGGTGGTAGAAATATGGCGACGGGAACATTCTCTGTAAGGCCGAGTAGTTTCCTGCTTCAGCCAGGAGCTCTAATCCCACCGCCGTTTGCCTCTTCCACTTCGTCCTGGAAATCAGATCAAAATACAACAGATGAATTATTTAATCACTGCGCTCTTTCCTTAAATCCCCAAACGGCTCTTTAATTGGCACGCAGAGGCCTAATTATGGCGCGCACCAATTTATGCGTAAGGTTTAATTAGGCAAAGAAAAAATTGGGAAATACCAAGATACAAGTCTGAGGTATCTTCTGATGATGTGCTTTGGTCCAAACTTATCAAAGCACACTTCTCTCCCACATCTACCTATTAACCCAGACTCTATAATTAAGAATATAATTACACCTTTATTTTGGAGAGTCGCAGGCAAAATATAAAAAAAGTTGCATGATTTAAAATCTGCGGGTGATATAATTTTAATCAACACAAGGATTTTTTCCAGCGTGTGGATTAAAAACAAAAAGTGTTGGAACATTTTAAGCGACACTTTTAAAAATGAAAACATGCAATAATTTAATGTTTAAATACAATATGAACATTAGTGATGCTGTTGGCGTAAAAAAAAATTTTTTTATCAGGATAAAAACACATTTACAGATATTTTATTTTCTCGTTTTTTCCCAAATTCAATCCGGACATGAATCAGCAATGACTTTTATTTTGAAATGATAATATTGACAACATGAGGACAGCATGAATTAAATCAGGCTGTACAATTTAGAAATGTGAGTTTTTAACTCAAACTGTAACTGCAGTAAATAACCGGGCCTACCATGGACCGAGAACGATTTGAATACGTTTAGAATAAAATCCCACACAGAGTGTGCATGGCGAAAACATTGTCGGTAAAATCGTAGGCAAAATAAAACCTTAGAACATGTCAAATGTTTAACTGGTCGCCTAATAAATAATCCATGGTGTTTAATAAAAATATATTGAAGATAAATTTGACCAGTGGATAGAAAATGTCTGTGTCCTCAGAGGAAACATTTGGTGGTGACTCTTTAATTATTTAACAACTCCCTGAACACACTGAGATCATTTAAAAAATGATGAAATGTTACAGTACATGTCCAGATGATTTTAAAACTGTTGACATGGATTATTTCCCTGATAAAAAGACTTGAAACTCTCTGTTCTTGCACCTGAGGGACCTTGTTGTGTATGTGTATGTGTGTGTGTCTGACTCGTGTGTGTGTTTGTTGTGTCTGCACTTAATGGCTCGCTCAGTGATGAGTCTGTGCTTTCCTACCGTCTGTTTTGGTACCAGGTCTTGACTTGTGTGTCTGTCAGGTTGAGAGCTGCGGCCAGGTCCATGCGGTCCTGCACGCTGAGGTATTTCTGTCGCTCGAAGCTCCTCTCCAGCTGGTTGAGCTGGTGGTCGGTGAAGGCTGTCCGTGCTTTGCGAGGCTTTTTCGTGCGCATCGGAGGACTGTCTCTGCTGCTGGAGATCTCTCGGTCTCCCTCTTCTGTAGTCCAAAAACAAAAACATGATTAGTAATCGGGCCTGCTTAGGAAATGATTAATTTGCTTGTCTAAAATTTCAGTTATTCATATTATAAATACTGAGCTCAAGTACGTCAACAGTAAATCCTCACATGCCTCAGGACAAACTTTACAAACTTCCGTAGCAGGCTAATTCTTCCTCAAAGTGTTGAACTCATGCGTGTGGTTCAGGAGCAAAGCAATAAAAAGGCATTTGTGTGAATTTGTCATTTGAAGTTTTTTGCTTCTTTTTCTTCAGAGAACGAGAAATCAATATGTCAATCCATCTCTATTTGTAGCTGTGTTTCAGTGCTCCATGATCCCCCCTCCAGGAAGAACAATAATCTCTCTAATTGACCCACTAGGGAGGCCTCGCGCGCGGGGAAAATCACCAGGCTTACATCTGTTTTCACATCTATTAGACTAATAAAGGAGGCTGAGAGCCATACAAAGAATAAGACACAATAATAATATTTATTTTTTTCATTGTAATTATTATTAATAGTTGCTCTTTAATTTTTATATTTTTGGTCGAATCCTGCGCAATGTTTTGTTTTGTTGGCTACACTTTTTGTAGCCTAGAATAATTTTCTTCAGTGTTACTTTATCAAACAAAACAACTACTATACAATCTCTCTTGAACAAGAAATAGATATATAAATGCTCTTACCGTTGCATTTCATTTCACTCTGTATGTCGTCTCTTTTGTCTAACTTGCTTCTGTTTTCGTCTTGTTCCAACTTGGGCCTGAAGCCGTCCGGAGCCGTGGCACTTTCTGGTTTTGGCGTGTGATGTGGTGAGGAAACACTGGTGCTGTAAGGTGCACAGGCTGCCAGTGGTTTACTGTCTCCTAAAATGTCTTTGATTAGAAACGAGGAGGTGGCAGTCCTCGGGGCGCAGCCGGCCCCGGCGAGCGGCTGCTGCTGTGGCGACAGCGGTAAACTCTGCGCCTGGTTGTGGAGATGGTGGTGATGCTGAAGGCTGTCCTGGACCAGATGCGCTTCGGCGGCGTGCTCCATGGTGACCGAGATGGGGGATGAGGGGGCCGTTCCCACAGTGTCTATCTCCGAGCATGGTGACGGGGTCGCCTGGCTCCTGAAATCCGCTGTCCTGCTGTCGCCGAGCCGAAAGTCTCCGTTCATTAGCACAGGGTTACCAGAGTTTGACGCGCCGGATAAAATAGTGTCTATCCCAAAACTCGACCCGCTGGATGCTTCCATGTTAAGAAAGGAGAGAAGAAGCCTTCATAACAACAGTGAGACGCTTCTCCTCAGATCAGAAGAAAGTCAGCAAAATTAACTCGGAGGTAGAAAAAAAATTAAAAACGGAAAGAGCTGACAAATAAACCCAAGAGAGAGAGAAAATCCACGTTTAGAAGCGGCTCACACAGCCGGTGTATGGTCCAAGATGTTACATTCAGGGAAAATGCGGAAAAGCAAAGTGTGGGTCTGCGTAGTCCACGTCGCTTTTTGTGTTTGGATATTGAACTTTGTGTTAAAAGTTGAGGCGTATAGAGAGATATACATAGGGCTGACTCCTCGACATCAGGCTCCCCCTTTTTGCTGCTAATCGCTCCAGTGTTGCTCTACAATGACTTCCTATACTGACGTCACGGCCCACGGCGAGGGGGAATTAATATTTTCTCCTTTATAATAAACACTCGACGCCTTTCCTCTCCTCAACCCCTCCTCTCCTCCTCCCTGCGCTGCCATTGGCTCACATCCTGACCGGCTCCGGCACCACACCAATCAGGGAGTTGTTTCTTTATCTAGACAGTTCAAGCCAACCATTGAATTGAGTTTAATTCTGGAATAGGTCTTTTTAAAAAAGCTGGGAAAACAGGCATGTGCTTTAAGGCCATGCTTTAAATAGTTTTTTATTCAATTTCATAGAAAAGACTAAAAAAAAACGGTGGATAGAAAGAAGAAAAAATAATGATGACCTTTAAATAATTTGTTTGAATCAAACTGAAAGGCAAAAATCCTGGAGTGGCTGTACAGCAGCTCCAGCTCTATGGCAGAATCAATCATAAATATATAATTTTTCTTTACAAATCATTTAAATATTGAATCTTTCCAGAATATTTATCCATCTTGTTAAACTTTCCAAAGCAGATTAGATGTGAGTAATAGTTTAAAAGGCTCAGCTGCTGTCATTCTTTAAATTAGTGAAAATGCAGACCTTGTTTTGAATGGAAACATTATTTAAATATGACTTTTTAAATTTGAAAATTCGTTCCTGCTCGCGCCCTGCATCTTGTGCGCTCGCGGTGTCACGGATGGCATCCTTCTCTCTGGATATATTCACAGAGCGCGAGGTCGGCAGATTTAGGCATGAGGAGGAGTGCTGGTGACTGTCATGACAGCGCGTCTTGTTAATAACCATGTCATCCTAATTAGTAAAGTCATTATGAGGTGCTAATGAGCGTTCAAAGGTAGTAGGAAATTCAGCACTTTTTTCCCCACCGACGTGGATTTGAGGGATATGGAGGGGGGAAAAGTGTGCGGCACGTGCAGCTGACAGAGTGTGTGCAGGGAGGCTGAGTGCACACTCTCCGGATCATGTGTGTGTTCGTGAGGAAAGACACTTCTCTCAGATAGGTGAATGCACGCTCGTGCTCCTCAGTTTTTTTGTGTGCGGACGTAAAAAAAAATTTGCAGATCGATTTTTTCTTTCTCCACATCAGCCTCCGCGCTTTCCGGAATTTGAGGATGAATCATGCAGCGGGGCTAGCCTACTATACTTTTATTATTATTATTGTTGTTCTGTTTCTTCCTCTTCTTCTTCCTCCTCCCCAGCAGGTTGATGATGACGATGGTGCTGATGGTGATTATTGGAGTGAAACGGATGATGCTTTTCAACCGGATTTGTAGGTTTGTTCCAAATTTGATTGTTAATTTTGTAGCAACATGACCAAAATATTAATTTCTTAATTTTCACCTCTTTGCATGAAATATGGTTTCAATAAACAAATCGTATTTATAAGAGGGGGACAAATGCATTTTCTCGCCATTACGCATAAAAGAAACAAACATACGTCAAGTTTTTAACTTGTTGTAGTCGATTTTTAAAAATTCCTTACATTGCTATGCACTAGAAAAATACATAAGCGGAATGCTTCGATTTGCATAAAAGTTGTGTAGTTGCATTTTTAATTGCCTTTGTATTTTTGTTATTTACACCTTCATGGCTTCTTTTTTTTATACAACCCGGTTACTTTTTTTCCACAGAATGCAACTGATTAAGAACAGCTTCTCTTTTCATTACAATTAATTCAAAAATCAGAGATTCCTATTTCCTACAGGCCTTGTAAAAAATAAACCACTTTATTCAAAACAAATGTAGTTCAATGTTGCATCAGGAAGAGCGTCAGTGAAGTGAGGTTTTATCTGAGAGCGTAAATCAGTGCAGAGGACTCCTCTCGGTGGATCAGAGTTTCTCCCGCATGAGATGCAGGCAGAGTTTGAGCACCAGGCGGCGACAAAGCGAGGCCACAGTCTGCAGGAGGAGAGAAGATCAGGAGCAAACTGAGGCCTCAGCTGCTCTCTAATGAGCTGAATGACTTCACATTGCACGCTGATATGAAATTAATAGGGACTTAAGATGATTATCAACCAGCAGCCTCAGTCTAAAACAAAGTGACAGTTATAGAAACACGATGAGAACAACACAACAGACAAAGGAAACCAATTAGACTATCCTGTTCTTCTCCTGTAATCAGGCCTTTTCCAAACCTTATCGCCTACAAACCGCTCACATCAGATCAAAGCGATGCGTAAACACGTCACTCGGGCCGCGCATCCACCGCAAACAGGAACAATCAATCGCTTTATTAGGTTTAAGGGCGCCGCAGGAGCAAATTGAACGCTACCAGTTAGAGGATCGTCTTATTGGCCTCAGCTGATGGTCGATGATGGGCCGCTGGAACTGTGGCTGCCACCATATTGATTCTCTGGCGGCTTTGCGTGTAAGCTGTCACTTCACCGCTGGCGACCTTTAGGTTGCACAGTTGCAGCGTTTACAACAGAGACACCCCGCATTTAGACTGTCAGTCACTGCGGGGAGGACACGGGACCGGCCTAACGCGCGCACACAGGGAGGAGGGAGGAGGTTTAAGCAAGTGTGTAAAATATAAATAAATACATCATAATAATACAAAAATAATAATAATGATAATATTAAAAATAGGTTTATGCTTGTTTCTGAGGTAAACATCTGCTCTGAGAGTTGTCTAGATATTCTGCCACCTTGATTCAACAATAGAGGTTAATTTATTAAATTATAGCCTGCGTCATAAAATCATGATCCAATCAGGAGAGATGAGGGATTATTAAGAGATTTGGTGATTGGTTAGCAGTTAATTATGCAAGCAGAAAAATCATGGTAATTGTGAATGTTATTTTTTGTATCAGCATCCTGTTTTATAAGCATTTGAAAAATAATTTTTAGTCTGGAAAATAAAATAAATCATAACATACAAGTTCTCAAACATTTCCAGGGGGTAGTGTGACAAGCAACAATGACCTGTGGCTTTTTAAGACTTTATTCAAGTTTACTTCATTGAAAAGAAGAAAAGATGAAGAAACTATCAAAGTTTACAAAACTGATTCTAAAATAAATTCATAAAAAAATGTCTCATGATCTGAGATGCCACTCCAGGGAAAAAAATTACATAAAAAAACAAGACATACACTTTTTGGAATTTATATTTCATCACTGTAAGCATTTGAAAACTATAAATCTTTTTTGTTTTAGGGAGCAACCAGATACGATGACTTTTCAAGATTTTGGCAATCTCTGAGGGAGATGTTTTCAAATCAATTTAAAACATGGCTGAGTAAATTATGTACAAGCTAACTGCACTACTCTATCATAACTTATATATAATGAAAATCATCTGATCACTGACATGTTCAGGGTGTGTCTAATGTCTGACTGACCACCACATCAAAATTGGTGTTGTCCTTGACAGATGGTCAGGGACTTACATTGATTAAAAGCTGCAAAAGGACAGGCTGTCTGCCGGTATGTGTGAAGTCAGGAGATCACAGTGTCTCATCTGTTATGTGGGCACTGTTTAAGCTTAAAAAAAATGCATCAATCATTTAAAATTAAATTTGCAAAAAGTCTATGTGCAAGAATATTAGGAGACATAACCTCCATCAGACTGTCGGATCATCCACAATCCTAAAAATCAAATCCTCCAAAATCCTAGAGCCATGTTGGTGCAAAGCTGCTGCAATGAAGACTTACTTCAAGTGAGAAAAAAAAAGTGAAAATGAACCTGTGTGAAATATCTTCCCAGACTGCAAGAGCATTTTAACACCTGGGCACACAGAGGTCTGTGTGTGTTGAGGTATCTGGCTCTGGCAAATATAACACACTTTATCTTTGAGTGTGTGTTTGTGTCGTTCCCGAGGGGTCACACCGCCAAGCCAACAGAGAATGTATGCTTTTGGTTTTAGAGAACAAGAGAGAAAACTGTGTGGTTTAAGTAAGTAAAAGAAAAAGAAAGAAACAACCATGATGATTTTCTGTACTGGTCAACTGATCAAACTGGGTGAAATGCATCTGGAAGGGATGTTGCAGAGCACTTAAATTCCCTGAAAATATTGTGACATAAAGCTCAGTGAAAGCTTCTTTGCACCCCTATAATTAAAAAATATCCAGATCACTGATTTGTGTCATTTAGATGTTTGGCTCTAAAAAGATTGAAATCTGAAGATCTATTATAGAGAAAGATTTCTCCTTCCTCTCACATTCATCAAGTCTTATTCTATGAATAAAACCCAGTTAACTAACACAGCTGTTCACACTTGTGAAGCAATCTTATTCTGAACTCTGACTTTTTCAGTTAATAAATGATTTTGAAGCAGCTCTAAAATGACAAAATTCACATCATATAAGTGACTCTTTTGCAACTCTTGTAATGGCAGACCTCATAGAATGAACTTTTCATTTCCAGTATAACTGCCTGCCTTGTGCTGTAATAGCTTTGGAAGTGCATTAACAACCTGGATTTGACTTGCAGACATCTTTGTGAGATTGGTATTTCAACTATGGCAAGAGTTCGATTGAATCAAGTTGAATGAAGCGCAGGTAGAACTATCAGTTCATTTTAATTGAATGAAACTGAAGTTTTAGCTGCTACTGACTGAGTCTAAATGCAGATATTCTAAAGATGGATACTGTCAAATTTCAGATGAAGAACTCTTAACCTAAAGCAAAAGCTGTGCCATAACCCTAAAGAGGAGATATCATAACTTTTTAACACAGTGGCTTCTCGAAAGTTCATAGATATGTTTAATTAAGACAGTTTGAGCTCTACTTCACCCCAGTTAAGCATTAATGAGTGGTAATTACACAGTAAAGAGTTTGTTACCCTGCAATTTAGTTAGAACAGTGACAAGAACATTAACTTTGTTTACTTGTCAACAGTTATAACTTTGCCATTGTTAAAAACGTTGTTAATAACTAATAAAAACTTGTGTATAAACAGCTACCAACAGTAAATGATAACACAAATCAGGATAAAGTTAGGGTAGATGTTGAAAAGTTGTATTACAAGAAAAATCTTTACTCAAAGATAACTTAGTTGATTGTGTCAGAGCTGTCAGCTGCATCTCACAGGTTTCATCATGTTTTGATGGAGTTAGTTCAGTTATCGTGGAGATTAAAGCTCCTGTGAGGAGTTATCAACCGGTTAGAAAACAGGCTGAAATCAACAGTGATGCCATTTTATGACTCACAAAAGAAAACTAGACTGTTTGCTTGGAGATTGACAATTTCTATTATGTCATTTGTTAATGTGTGTAAGCTCTGCGAGGGGGTAGGTGTCAGACAACGCAGTTTACGGCAGAGTTAAGAAAAACCTGTTTTATACTTTTATACAAAATTTCGACTGTTAAAACAAGCAGCATGGGATTAATTTGTTTATCTTTCTGTTGCACATGAGCAGAACACGATGATTAAAGAAATAAGAGGTATCACTTCGTCCACAGGGGGCGCCAAAATCAGCACAAACAAAAAGTTCCTCACAGAAGCTTTAAGACGTTTTTATTAATACCGCATCAACACTTCAGAAAAATAACTAATGGTCCCACTGTAATAGTGTTATTAGATTGTGTCCTAATACCTCACGATTTGATGCAATGAAAACTGGAGATAACTTTTATCTTGAGCTGTTCTCTTATTTTGTAAATCTGTTTTCTCTTCAGTTGGTGCTTCGTAGAAGGTAGAAGTGTTCAAAATACACCCATTACCCTTTGAGACGTCCTTGTCAATGCTTGTAAAGTCACTGTTTGGACTTTATTTATTGTCTATGAATGATGAAGTTTAGTTAGGTTATTGTGTTTATGATAAATGAGAGCACTAGTCCATTATTGACTCTACATGCCCTGGTTGTTCCGGTTGTTTTTACACTTAGGAAGTCAGCAGTGGTTTGTATTTGTGAATCCAATTTAGCTTAATCAATAACAAAGAGAGCATGTGACCGTCAAACACATGAGCTAACAGTACATCAATCTGTAGTCTTAATAAGCTTTTAAACTACAAGTGTACACAGCTGCACAATCAATGTGGTGGATTGTATGATGGTTGGAGTGTGTGTGTGTGTGGGGGGGGGGGTATTCACACCAATTACTCTCTTTTATAACCATATGAGGGATCAGATTACACATGCAGGCGAACATGCTTCTCCTCTGGCAAAGGCGAACATTTTCATTTCTGTATGATGGAAAAAAAGGGCTAAGATGATGTGATGATGGGAATCAAATTTCAACTCAAAATTACATCCTGGGAGCTTTGGAATGAAAGGTTGCAGCGTGAGAGCCATGTGACATTTAGGATGGACAGATTGTAAGTTATTCCAACCTCTAGACATCATTTCCACTTGTGCAGTAATGAAACATTTGACATTCAAGTTCAATCAGAAGTGCAGGTTAGTATTATTCTATATTGTTTAAAATATAGAAGAAGACTATAATGTACTTCTATTCATCGAAAGGTGCAGACATTTCTAGTCGGCTTTCAAAATAAAGTACCCTGAAATCTGCATTATCAGAGCATTTTTTGTTGTTGTTGTTAGAGTGTTGAACAAAGCTTTTGGCTGCCATGACAAATATTCAAGTTACGTCTCTGTTTTTGCTCCTTCTGTCTGGGGTAGGTAGAACACATTGATTTGAGTGTGTTCCAAACGCAGACTGGCCCTGACAAGGTTGTTATAACAGTCAGAGGGGTCTATACAATCACTTAATTACCAAAGCTGTCAGTCAAAGAGGGTCGCTGCTGGCCCCATCCATGGCTGCGAGCGGCGTTTCCACTAGCAGCCTCCCTGAGTGATTGATCCATGCTGATGGCATCGCAAAAATAATTACAAGTCGTCTCCTGATGTGTGATTCCGTACCACGTTCACGCTTCACGAAGGTAATCGGGGGGATCAGGAGGGGTCAGTGCCATTTCCTATTACCTGAAGTCCAAGCGAAAGGGTAAAACAATGCAAAGAGAGTGAGGCGAGGAGAAAAAGGCGGAGGAGGAGGTGGAGGAGGGGAGGAGGGGTGAGCGATGGACATTAGGAATAGCCGTGGATGCTTGTGTGCACTATGTCAAACTGTGCTGTGTGATTTTTTTTAAACCAACTCCCCAGAGCTAACAACAGCACATACTGTAACAGATTGATGGTGTCCAACATGAGGGGAATGAAAATTCAAAACAATCACAAGGTCATTAAGTTGATTGGCATCACAATTGTCAAGCTGTTGGAGGCTAAACGGGGAGGAGAGGAGCTCATTCACAAGAGGCTGCTTTCATCTGAGAGCAACATTTGGTGTCAGAAGCCACTCTCAAATTAACATTTAGGTTCAGTTTGCATAGTTGCAAAGACATTCCCACCAACCACAGTATCATCAGAAATTCCTCAAAACCTCCAATCAAACATAAAGTTTGCAATCTTGATGGTTTTTTTTGTTTTGTTTTTGTTTTTGACCAAGAACATAAACCTAATTTAAATAAATTGTTGTGTCAGATCTAAAAGCACAATACGTATTTTTTTCCCATTCCTGTCGTTTACGCTAAGTACCCTTAAAGAAAATTCATGACTGAATCACATTTTCTTTTGCACTGTTCTTATTAGATAGGAGAGGATATGTTACAACAAGATATGATACCAAACCATATCAAGCAATATTATGCAACACAATGCAATAGGATGCTATAAATTGCAATGCAATGCAATGCAACACAGTGAGACACAATATGATAAGATACAATATGATATAATCTGATAGTTAGCAAAAAAATATGGTACCAAATGACACGGGTCAATGTGACGCTATACAATATACAATGTATGACACGACAATACACAGACGATACAATACAATACGATACGACACAGTATTAGAATTGTATTAATCCCAGAGGAAATTCCAGAAACCCCTATGCGTTCTTGTTCTAAGTCCTGTAAAGTTTTGGTACACTGACAACAACAGAATCAATTTATTGCTAATTGAAAGCATTATCAAGATGATCACTTTGGTTTCCTGAGCTTGGAAATAAATATATTGGGATGCTTTATTTCTTTAAAAAGATTTTCTTCTAGCTGATCACCTTTTGTTCAAAGTCTCTCCTTCTAAATGAGGCTGTCTTGAAGGGTTGATTTGGGATGGGCTTGTCATATCTAAATCAAACAATAATAAATTCAAACTAATAAATCAAACACATATGATTGAATTCCAAACCATGCTCATACAAAAATGTGCTGCCCTTCAAAATTATACAGCCATTGATGTTTCTGTTCATCTCATCACAAAGTTCAGGAGTCGTTTGTTTTATATGTCAAACAACCTGTTCCCTATCTATTATGTGGTTATTGTCAGTGCTTCCAACGGATCGACAAAATGAGTCCAAATCTCAAGTGGACTCAGCCATATGGTCTCAGCTGCACTTTGGGACGGTCTCACATTCACAGCTAACGTATTAACCGTCATCAACCGCCTCCCTGGTCAGGAAACAGAGCTGCAGGAGGAGGACATGCAAAAAAAAACCACCACACATTACCATTCCTCTAATTCCTGGCAGAACTCCTTGCAATGAAAAAAGAAAAGACACAAACAACACAGTGCAAATTGTGAATCAAGCAAGTAAACAATGTACATATGGTTTGTGAACCTGAAGGGACCATCCCATTCTCCTCGTGTTATTGTGAGCAGGCATAAAGTGGAGGCGTGATGTCACTAATGAACCCTGCAAAATACAGCGGTGAATAATGAAACACAACATTGCATTTTGCAACAGAAGGAATAAAAGGTGAAATCATCAGCAAGCGAGGGAGGAAGGAGTGAAAGAAAGCAAGCAATGATTAAATGATCAAAAGCTGGCAGAGCGAGTCTCTGTGTCACTGCGAGGCACACTCATCTACCCACAAGTGAAAGTTAGGTTTCAAGCACAGTGTAATTATAGCTGGGGATGTCAGTTTGACATTAATGCAGCCAGCAGAAATTCCCTAATTGGCCTCAGAGGAGAAAGTGAACCAGAAAATATATTAACATTTTAAAAAAGCATATTTTGCCTAATCCTTTCACTTTCCAACAATATTTGAAGACCAAAATGCCCCAGGCATGAGAATTTAAATGAGCAATTTTGTTTTTGAAGGAAACGGCCAATGAGACAGAAAATAGACTAAAGGGAAATCATTAGTGTATGAGAGATCCTGACAGGCTCGCCTTGCTGACTGGCTGGCCTGTCACTAGGAGTCTGTGTTCTTCAGCTCCACGCTATGAGCTAAGCTGATAACATGAAAAGACCCATAAACGTGCAGCCAGAAGTCAAAGCCTATTATCTAGAAATTCAAATGCGGGGGTAAGGATGTGAAAAAAAAAAACTGGGAGGGGGAGGCCCAGCTCTCCCTGTCTCCTGTAGGGGAAAAGTGGCCAGATCCAGAGATCTTGTAATAGGCCCTGTTATCCGACACAAACGTGTGGCAGCAGCGCTGCCAGGAAATATTGCAACAAATCATAACATCACTCAAAAAGGGGGAAGATAAAAGCCAAGAGAACATGGAAGGCAACAAACTGCTTAAAGTTAGGAAGAGCTGCAATGTCACATGTGCCCAGGCTGATGTGATATGACCGTATCAGAGAAACACAGCTAAGTGCAGTCAGGAGACGTTAGCCCGCTCCCCCGGTGATGAAGCAGCTGAGGCAAGCATCGCCCCTGGCGTGGGACTGCAGGGCAAACTGCTCAGGCTGCAGAGCCTTGCCCTTTTGAAACAAAACAGAGAGGAATGGCCAGGGGAAGCTGGCCGGCCTCAGCAAAAGGGGGCCAGGTTTATTTCCTCCAGCAATGAAGAGAAAAAAGAATGATTGAGAAGACAGAGGAAAGTGAGAACAACAACAGATCTCAGAGCTCACGTCTCTTTTTGTGCGACAACAAAGGGCATATGATATTCCAGCCTGCTTTACAGCTGGCTGGTCAGAGGTTTCTTCTGGCACCTCGCTATCCTCTGCCTTTATTCTGCTCACAATCATACAAGGACGGCGTGCAGAGGAATCAGGATTTGATTTTTTTTCTATTAGGCTGTTACCCTGAACACAGCAATTTAATCAGGCCCTTTGATAAACATTTGACACAAAGCAGTGGGCTTCTGTCTCTGCTGACTACAGCCCAGGGCAAGAGATTGAGACTGACGAATTTTCATCCACAATTTTCTCTATTTTAACTCCACCTGTCAAATAGTATGCCAGTCAGAGTGACACAAAGATGGGGGAAATCAAAGCCTCTCTCATCTTAGAGGAACACAGACGTGCAGAGGGCTGCAAGTTTAACAAGGATTACAGCAGCACACAGACAATAAACCCATGCAGATCACATTTAAAAAATCACAGTTTTCTACATGTATCATGAATAAACACAAACAGTGACATCATGTTAATCACCAATAAACAGTCAGCTCATTCTGTATTCACAAGGAGAGGGAAGCACAATCATCTCCTTGAGCAAAATATCAAAAACATCCCAAACCCCTCCCTGCCAGAGATACCTCCTCTGCTTTCAGTCCAAATCCTTCCACTTCTCAACAGTCATTTGCAACAAACATCTAACTAGAGGAAACTACAAACTACAAACCATTTGACCCTGCAGCACAGAGTATGGAGCAGCCCTTCCTCGCCCAATGGAAGCAGGTTCAGGTCACCCAGGTCAACACCTTCTTTACTGAGCCTACAGCAGGATGGAAGCCTCAGACTCGTGCAAACGGCAGGGGACTTAACATGGCCTGAGAGCTTTGCAGACCTGCAGCAACGCTCCCCAGAGACGGTGTAGGAAATATGCACAAGCTACAATAAAGCAACACCGGCTACAAATCTAAATGCAAAATGTGATTATCTATTCATTAACTCCTGTAATTGAGGTGAACGGTGCTAGTTACTAGAGTGTCATAGAGGCTGATATTATTTGCCCCTCTGGTAGCATCAACACAGAGAAGCAAAACATAACACATACAGCATTCCAGAGGCATGGGAATAAATGATATGACCTCTGGCTATAGCATGGCCTTCATATCTAAATCCCTACCTGACTGGCAAGAATCATCCCCCTTTATTCATTCTTCCTGCATACCAAATACACCCCGCACTGAATCTCCACCAATCTTTTGATTCCTTTCAATCAGTTTCAAGGACTGTAAACAATGGAGCCCGGGATGTGATAGGAAGGGAAATCTACCTCAGCTCAATTAAGGAGCTGCCCTGCGGCCTCCCGCGGCCCTGAGAGATAGGAGCTATAATTAGAAGAGGGCAGTTAACTTGCAGACATTATTGATGATCCGCTCCTGACACCTCCCTCATGTTAGCATTAGCATTTTCCCTGAGCTGGGGCTCATGTCAAGAGAGGCTGGTCTCTCAGAGTCCGTGTCAGCAGGGGGGCCTTATATGAGCTACACAGCGAGGCCACTTTATGGCTGCAGAGAGGAAGAGAGAGAGAGAGGGAGAGACACCCGGGCCCTCCTTCGGGCCCCTCTTGGTGCTCGTCCACCTGATGGGAACATGGAGACTGGGCTGTTCTCCGCCTCATCAATACAGCAGGGCTCTTTTGTCAGTAATTTGCAATAAGTGTCCGCGCCACATCTTAAGGGACCTGGAAATCATTACTGGCTGAGGCCCTGCTCTGCTACTAATTGGATGCGTTGGGCCTTATCAACTGAGGATTTTCCGAGACCTTTGACAGATACCAATTCGAAAATCATTGTTCAGTTGTCAATTTAAGAGACCGTTAAAAGAGCTTATTTTAATTTTAATTGGAACTTCCTCCTGCCTTCACAGTGTGCTGCAAGGATTAAAAATGAGCTCAGGGTGTGTGTGTATGTATCCGTATGTGTGTGTGTTCGTACTCCCTTGGAAGATGAGGAGGAAAGTATGCAGGTCAAATTGACGGGTAACAGTTCTGACCAGCGTACGAATGAAGACTGCATGCACACACATTTAGTTTCCAAGAATCCTCCAGCTTTCCTGGGACTTCATCATCAACATCAAATAAGTCGGAATCTGAGCTGCAAAGCTCCCAATTAAGCAAAAACCGCATCCGCTTAAGATGTTTGTTGGGCGAGTGTGCTGGGACCATCATCGATCACCTCGGTAAACTGACCGGCTGATAGCGCTGCCCTAACATATTTATGTGCTGCACTCTCTCAATGACCCTGAACTGGAACGCTCGCTTGGCTTTAATAAGGCCTGGGAAGGTTCGGCCCTGACTATGTATGCAGCTGCATGGGGAGGGGGAGGATGGCTGCGAATGCTGGCAGATGTGGCAAAAAGCTAATATGCGTAAACGGGCGTAGTGGTCGGATGAGCCGCTGACGGTGACATGGCCACCCAGGAGCAGAGGGCGCAGGGCTGAGGGCGAGGGGACAAGGCTTGGCAACGAAAGGGAACTGAATCGTTTTGACACCGCTGATAATTTAAAACGTCAGTGATCTCTTTTTAAACTGGCTTTGAGGGACGCCACATACCATCCCAACATACTAGCAATCTAAAACTGCAACACAATTGACACAATTCAAACAGAAGTTGCATGAAAACATGCCAAAAAAATTGCAAACCTTGTTTTCCTTTCTTTTCAGTAAATAGAGCTGTCATTTGATAATAAACCTGGCATTAATGTTAATTCTACCATCCAGTATTTGCAGAATTAGAGGCTTAGAGCAGGAGAGCAGCACTGTTCAGAGGGTAATAAGTGTCTAATTAAGGACTAGACAGGAGGGAAATTGCCAAGGTATAAAAAAGCTTTTTTCTCTCTCTCCCTCTCTCCTGCTTTTTCACAACCATGTCTCTGGGAGCCGGAGTTGTGTTTGCCGGCTGTTTTACTTGCTGTCAGAAAGGATTTGAGGCGAGGAGCCATCTAAGCATGCGTACGAGGGGATTCATTTGACCTCATTATACATCAATAAAGAAGGAAGCCGGTTTACTAAATATCACCATGCTGCCCGCACTTCATGTCAGATCATGCAGGAGTGTGCTAAAAAGATGATTCCAGAAACGTCTGGTGAACAGAGAAGAGGCAGAAGAGGGGGTGGGAGGGAGGAAGAGGGGAGGGAGGAGGGGGAGGATGGTGGGGGCGGGGGGTACGAGTGGGGGGGGGGGGGGGGGGGGTTGAATCCTGACTAGCCAGGAGGGATTCTGACAAGCACAGAAAAAAAGCAGATACGCAAAGCCCTGTTTAAGAGCAGAGCAAGTGAAGAAAAAAGATTTATGCTTTTAATTAATGGCAATTAAACCATGCCTGTTGGGCTGGCCTATGGCAATTGTTCTCAGTAAAAAGGAGGCCGAGCTGGTGACAAGCATTTGAATCCACTAAGTTCTACCAGGGGAGCTGACACTGCAGGCATCAAACCTAAACTAAATCAATAAAAGAATTAAACTTTTATAAATTGCATTTTGACAAGTATCAGATAGCGCTAACGTTTGATATTACGAATTCCTCCGAGGTGATGCAAACAAGGAGAGGCACACTTAGAGATCCAAACAATCAAAGGGTCTCGTTAGCGTGCGCTGTCAGATGCAGCAGTGCTATTAATTACTACAAATTAATGTGACTCTCTCCACCTCTGTTGATTGGAATGATAATCAAGCTCGGCTCTGCGCGGGGAACATATGCAACCCTGCCAAAAATAATAAGGGCACAAAGCAACAGACGCTCCTCTATGCTTGTGTTTACAAGCCCAAAATGCTTGTTGCTTATTTTATCCTGCAGCCACACACACATGCACACTAGCTCACACACACACACACACACACACACATAAATATGCAATTCTTCCCCGCTTTGCTAATTTGCAATGTATGTACATAAATGTACATAATGTGGGTTTTCATTTGATTTTCCAATGAACCCAGCCGAAGACATAAACAGACTTCAAGGTTGCTGATCATCTACCACTTCTACCTCCCCAGAACACACATGTAAGAACACACATACACATTTCTGAGACCAAAAAGTAGCACTTTAACCGGGCGATATGTGTTCAGACATAAGTAATCGTGACTGTCTGAGAAGGGGGCAAAGTAAAGGGGGAATAAACAGCAAGTGTTCAAAGCTGGCATGACAACTCAAATGTCCTGTCACTTAAATCTCTGTTCATCTCTGCGCATCACAAATCCAGAAACTCATCCAGCATCGTAGTGACATCATGCTCCCGAGCGCCAACAGGCTTTCTAAATGAGACTGAAAGCAGTAATTACTGTACACCCACCCCCCCTCCTCCTCCAGACGCTAAATTGTTTACCATGAGACTGATCCAGCTTGCTAGTACTGCTTACTCACCCAATACTTCATCCTTAACGTCGAGATCTTTCATGGCATTCAGCGAAAACACTCAGAGTGGGGCACGCTGGAGCTCACACCAGTATAATTTGCTCAGCACTTTATGTATTATTCATTATTATTCAATGCATTTTTAGAGTGATTTGCAAATTCTATCAGTATACTTAAGTTTACACACATAATACAAAATGTAAGATTTTATGTTTCCCCACAATCGCTTTAAGGGGAATACATTTTACAAAAGTTGGCAATGTAAATTTAATGGCACAGATAAATGGATGCTCTGCCTCGTGAACGTTAATATGTGGAAATTATTTCCAGACAGTAAATGCCCAGCACAGCATTTGAAGGAAGAGACACGAAGCGATGCAGGGTAATGAACTGTGCTGGATATGTTTTCATTCTTTGTTGGCAGGTGAGTGCTGTCAGCCCCACAGAGCAGCAGCTGGCCTGCAGGTGTCTGCCCTTGTTGGTGTTACTTTTAAGTGTTGTCTATATCATCTCATTCCCTTAATAAATATGTCCCAGAGTCCACCTGGCTTTGGTGTCCTCTGACCCCACCAGATCTGTGCACCCCTGAGGATTCTAATCATGACCCTGATGGACACTCAGGGCACACCCAGCATGTTATTATTTACAGATTGTGAGTGTCTGATAGAGCTGTGTGATCTGGTTGTGAAATAATCATATTGTTTTTACTATATTGACCAGAATTGATAATAATTACATATTGTTTGAAATGTTGCCAGTTTAAAATTCCTGTGAGGAGTTTTTAGCTGGTTTTGATAATAATAGCAATGTCTCCTTATGACCTTAAAAAAAAAAAAACAAGACCATCAACAAGAAGAGTGACTATTTCTATACAGTTATCTTTAATGTATGAAATCACTTTCCCATGTTAGACTGCAAAAATGAATGATGAGTGATACATTTGAGATGTTTTCAGTAAAGAGATATACTACTGATGTATACTAGTCCCATACTAATGAATAGGACAAAAACAGCAAAAAAAACTTTGTCCACAGAGTGCGCCGATCCCTACAGGAGCTTTAAGTTGAATCTTGGTCAGGACATAGGCCTGAGGGATCCTGGCAGCTCAAAATGCAAACTGAATATGTATTTTACAAAATGCACTGAAGTTGTCCACCACTAATTACTAAGGATGTGTTTCGTGCAATGAAGACAATCACAGCCTTAAAAACACTGAAAAAGCTATTTTTAAACATGCGCATGGTATCAGGAGGAGCTGAGAGCTAAACTGCTAACGTTAGCTCAGCTTTCTTTGGTTAGGAAATCTACAGTGTTCATTGTTCACCAGGTTTTTTGACAGACACTGAATTTTCAGCTGCTGTCTCATCCTTTTCAAAGATAAGACTCTAAATGAAGCACTTTCAGGTTAAAAATATTTGGCCCTCGGTTTGTTTTTGGCTCAGAATGTATTTAAGTCTTCATTCTTCACAGTGTATCTGATAAGAGCTGCAGCAGACAGCTCCCTGTTTTCAAAACAAGACACAGAAGTTCAAACCAGTAAGAACACTGATAAACAGTTTCAGGTTAAAAATTGGGAGCGTTTCCTAATTAGATTTTTTTTAACAGATGAGCTTGTTTTTGGGTTACGGATTGTTAAATGTTCAGTATTAGAAAGTTTTTGAAGGGAATTGTATTTTCAGAATAGGTCTCCTCTTTTAGACCCAGATATTAAAACCACTAAAATTTCTGAATCAATTAGCTTCACAAAAAATGTCTGATCTCTGAGTTGAGGGCTGCCAGCTGGAGTGCTGCTAACACTAATTTACACAGTTGCTCTAAAAAAAATATTTGTAATATTTTCTTCAATTTAGGAGGACAGTGGGAGTTCACTTAACCCTTTGTGCCCCAGGCTCCTGTCTCGTTTTAGGTTTTTATTTTAAGAAAACATCAACTGCCTTCAAGCTCCTGTGAGGAAAGCTCTGTTGGTGTTGATTTTGGCACCCCCCATGGACAAATTGACACCTCTCATTTCTTCACTGGTCCTGTACTGTACATATGTGAATAGTGTTTTCTGGTGAAACAGTTCAGCCAGTTTTCTTCTAACAGTGAAATGGATCACTCACTGTGAATGTTTGTGGTGGACAAATTAAAAAACAGGTTATCTCTTTAGTGTGCAGTCAAACATCTGGTCTGACACCTACCCCCTCACTGCAGTTACAGGTATCAGAAATGACATTATAGAAATTGTCTTGTTTTGGATGGTCTTGTTTGCTTTTTAAGAACATGATGAGGCTTCACTGTTAAATCAGCCTGTTCAACAACCAGCTAAACCCTCCTCACAGCTTTAATCTGCACTTTCTACAGTAATTGGGAGTTAGGTGTGTACTTTGCATGAAGCAAAAAAACAGTAGCCCAACTGCTCTTTTCTTTTTCTCTCTCATGCTGAAATATAGATTAAGCCATGCTGAGTGCAAATATCCAAATATTATCATCATTATCAACATTATTTTATCCTTATCCCCCTTATAACCATGAGTGCTTTATTGACCAGCCAAAGTGTATGGCTCTGCAAAGCACAAAAAACTGCAGCGATTCAACTAAAAACAGAACCTGTCAAGGTCCCAGCGGCTGAGAAGATAACCTCTGCTCACCCATCTCTTCCTAAGGAACTTCGGAGGGATGGCTCCCCTTTCAGACTAATTTCTATGCAATTCTCACTCTCTGATCTTAAGTTAAAAGACAACGTCGACACTCTTAAGAGCACGCTCAACCCCTTTGTGCATAATGTGCTTCAAATTCAGGTCATCTGTTGTATTTTTAATTTTTTGACAAAGTATTCCACCTTTATGAAGAAGAGCTGTGTAAAACAAAGGCTTGAAGACAAGACGCCTCTGCTCTATGAATACCTATTCTCACTGTCACAGGGGCGTGTTAATAACCATGAAATGTGGTACAATGCAAATTATTGCAACAATACGAAGGGAGGAATCTATAAAAATATGTACCTATACAACATACTGTGCAATTTGTGATAAAAATGTATCTTATTATGTGTAACCTCTTTCTTTGGTTTTAATGCTCAGCATTTATATGCAGTTAGACCTCATTATGATAATTTGATATTTTGACTGAATGGCTAGAGGCAGGATTATAAGAGAAGTCTGTTTTAGAATGTTAATGTCGGCCTTTGAAACTAATGCATGTATTTATTGATTTTTCACCCTTAAATCTATCCTTCTTAAGTTGTCATGGTTTAGTTGGAGGAGGGGGAGGGTGGAGGGAGGTGTGAGTGTCTTTTTTTAACAAAGTGGTCAGGGCCCAAACTGGGGAATGCAGGCATAATCATTAACATGGAATCCCTCTCAATCGTGTGTTACGCCTCATCTTTTTTCCTTCTTTTTTTCACGCACATCTTCAAATGTCACATTTCACAGATGTAGTATTAGCTACAAGACGGCAGTAAAAGCAGGAGCGTGGTGGAGAAAAACCTGGCGGAGGAGAATCTGAGAGACAGATTAATGCCTCGCTGGTACTTCAGTGTATCAGGACAAGGATTACTGCGGTAACAGCTGCGCCCATGAGTCCCCTGACTGAGAAGAATTACAAGTATTATCACCTACATCATTAAAGTAGGGTTCATAGATGTGGAATGGCTTCAATCAATTCATCCCCAGATAACACCGAGCCAGCTGGACCCCCTGCGTGAGAACTTGACTTAATTGGCCAATAAGTGGTGGGGAAGGGTGCTTGCTATTTGATCAAATTACGGGGCCCCAGCGAAGGGATTACAATTTTCGGATGAGTGCAGAGGGAGGCTGGCAGCGGCAGGCTGCAGGTCAGGGCTACTGTTAGCATGGGCCCAAATAAGCCTGTCCGTGGCTAAGTGTGAGGCCGGTGAAAAATGGTGGCCCACTTGGCACAGGGGAAGGGGAGGAAGAAGGCAGTAACCAGGTCAGCCTTTTGCTTGGGGAAATATACTCATTCATCATCCCCCCTTGGCCTCATTTCTGGCTGGTGATACTTGTAAACTAATAAGTTCCTTGTGCTATTTAGTTAGGATCATTATGCTACAAATGCTGCAACTTTCACTTCATTCACACAGTGAGGGGATCAGAAGAGAGGGGAGTGATAGTGAGTAAAGAAAGGGGAGCTGAGAAATAATTAAGAGGGAATTAAGGACCATCATTTACACACTACAGTGAACATTTACAGGTTTTCCACCAATGCTAACAAGCGTTTATCAGAAAGAGGTTCACATCACAATGATTTTTAAAATCACTGACAGTAATAGAAAACTAACTTGATTTGCATTCAGTAGAAAAACACAACATGTATTATTTTTATGGCAAAATGATCCTTAGGCTGTAAACAATTCCACATTTGTTTGTTTTTCTGAGTGACAAATTTAGGACTACAACTTTTGACAAATCAACGATCTTCATTTAAAAATAAATAGTGAAATAAAGCTCCTCTATTTTTTTTCAGAGCACCAAATGACACCCAAAGTTAGCAAACCAAGAGACTTGACATTGACTTTGATAAAGAAAGGAGAGCAAGTCTTCACAATTCAGAATAATAAAAATAGCAAATGTTTCACATTTCTGACCAAAGTTAACTCAAAACCTTTTCTATATAGATAAACAGCTGAAGAATTAGTAAACAACAGTGTAGCTGTAGATACATGAATCTGGTGGAATGACAAAAGATACAATACATTGATTGTTGAGGGTTAATCTTTTTGACTTAACTTGATTCAGCCATCTCTCAACATTTCATGATGTCCATTCTAAACAGCTCATCAGCTGTTTCAAAAGATTGTTAGAGAAGGAAAAAGAGTATCATACAGAATTGAATGTTTTGCATGCATTATTTTGGGTGTTTTTTGGCTTTATTTAAAAGGACAGCTTGAAAGAGAGAGGGAGAAAATGTAGGGAGAGAATGGAGGATGATGTGCACCAAATACTGTCAGGACTGGGAATGATCCAACAACCAGTGTGACGAGGACTACAGCCTCTGTACCTGCTCTGCCAACTGAGCCAAACCAGTGTCCTGACTATTGCACTTTTATATTGTGACAACATGATTGGACAAAAGGATGTCAGAGAAGATAAAGCTACTGTTAGAGCCTTGTTCATTCTGTAAAAAACAATGCTTGTTCCTGTTTTGAAACAGAGGTTAGATGCTAAGATCTTAGCATCACATGCAGCAGAGCAGCATTTCCCATGCTGCAGCACTATTTCAGATGATTATTCAGATGTTTAATTAGCATTCAGATGTATGGTTAGGCTCTTGTGGCCATAATGCATACACAACTAAATCTGCTCCAGCAGCCATAAAACCGGCCAAAAAGTCGAGGAGATAACAGGAATTTAAATTAGTTAAAATGCCAACGCTTCACTGAAATTACCTCTTTGCAATATTCATGGCTGGAATGGCTTGGCTGAGAGGCATTTTCATTATCATTATTCCTAAGTAGAGTACAATTTAGTCATCAGTGCCCGGCTCGGTTGCAGTTCTTTTCAGAGGTGGGAAGGAATTCACCTCTACAGGACATGAGGGTAAAGAGAGTCTAATTAGTGCTGGGGCCCTGAAAGGCAATAGAATATCTAAAAATGGGTCGGACTGGACTTTGTTTACAAAAATGGGAATTCATGATGCAATCCAAGCTTATGCATGTGTTTGTGTAAGAGTGTGTGTGTGTGTGTGTGTGTGCAGAGAGGAGGATAGGGAGAGTCTCTGCAGCCATCTCTCAAGATAATTCCTTGCTGGAGAGCATGTTTGTCATCGCTGTTAAAGTGTGCTGCACATTAATTCTAGTTTTGCCGGGGTGTAATTCTGGCAAAATGAGCGGCCCTCCAGGGGGCCCTGCATGTAGACTAACTACTGGACAGAATTAGACTCCACTGCTCCACTGCTATTCATAATGTCATTAATATAAAGGCAATTAAATGAGTTTTTAACCTCCAACCTCTTATCGTTATTAATGAACATGCACATGGAACAAAAACCCACCCGAGATGAAGCTGGTAATTATCTTTGCATCAGGCCTTTGAAACAGGTTTGAAAATTAAAGCTTAGCGAAGGAATCGTCAGGGTTTGTTTCCAGGCAAACCCAGAGGGAGATGATGTGGTTTAATTTAATCACATGATGTCGTACCAGGAGGGTTAATTAGATGGGTTTTTACTGTCGCTGGGCTCCATGGACGACGCGCTGGCATCCTCAAACACACACAGCATCTCCCCCTTTACGACTATCAAACTGTCAAACTGGTCATTAGTATCTCATTGGCTTCCTCTGTAAAGAACACTTGTGCTGGAAAAAAAAACAGTATGATCAGCGTAATTAAAAAAAAAAGGATTGAGATGGGGTGCCTGGAGGTCATGTGTTTCCATGTGCTCATTATGGCCTTATTACAATAGTAATTATGTAAGTGGTTGCGCAGCTCAGCCAGTGTTATCAAGATCCTAACATGATGACATTATGAAGCACTGCGGGTCAATTTCACAGCCAGGAAGAGAAGAAACGTTGCTCTCTTTTCCTTGGATATATCTGAGGAAGTGCAGCCGGACGAGGGAGTCACAAAACTCGTTTGACCAGGAGCAGAGAGCGAAGAAGCAGCACAGATAGGACAGGTTTTTCTTCTCTCACCCCTCACTGCTCCCCAGACGGTGTGGGTGAGGGTCAGGGGTCATTGTCACTGTGTACCCAGTTCTGCAAACAGCTCATTAGTGAGTCGGCGGTCTCACAACAGACAGCACTCTTGGGAGAGGGGTTGCGCTGGTACCTGCTCCACGCCCCGTTTGTTTAGAGCTCTCTTTAGGGACTCTTTCATGCTTTTCTCTCTTCTGCTTCATGTTTAATTAATAATTAACTTGTGTCAACCGCTTGTTTACCCACATGGGGTAACACACAAAAAGCAATGAAAATGCTAGGATGCCTTGACAATGATAATTCACGTTTATTGTTAGCTTGTTAGCCGAGCCCTTCTGCTCTCGTGATAACTGCCCTTTGGTTACTTGCTTTGATACAAAACATCTTATTTATGGATCTTACAGAGAACCCTTTTGTCTTTTATTGACAACAATAAAAGTAAAACACATAAAATCTTTAATTCAAGGTCAGAACTCTTTCTTATTGTGAAAAATAAGACACATGCCCGCTGGGTGCTGCAGCTGAAGCTGGAACCTCGAATTAATCTCACAATTTCCAGTCTCACATTCCCTGCATGGCTCTCAAATAGGGAAAATAGGTGTGAGTGTGATATTTCACAAGTCTTTGGACTGCTAACTAAGCTGTCAAACGGGTAAACTGCGTTCCATCTCGCTGACAACAATCTGCAAATGAGCTACAAGTAATTTACTGTGATTATACCGGCAAATGAGTCAAGTTGTGTTTGGAGACGGCTCGTCTCTGACAGAAAGACGGTGAAGCTACCCTTCAAAGTCTGCACCTCACCTCATTTGGCTAATGTATTTGTTTGAAATCTTTATGTTATTCCACCATCATGACAATTACGGGTGAAATGAAGAGTGACAGGGGTCAGAGCCTGACGTCTTTATTACGGTTGTCTCCGATCACAGGAGGCACGGCTGCAGCAGGAGCGCCGAGTCTTGCGCAGAGACTTGACAGTGTATAAATCTGTCTGTCTGAAGGTCAACAGAAGTGAAGAGGTTCCCTAACCCCGTGACCTGCAGGTCCAACTTGACAACTCTATCTATAGCCTGAGCCCATGACAAAGGCATGGCTGACAGATGGGAGGAGAAAATAAAAGAGCAGGCTGCACTTCGGATGACCTGAAGGTGTCTTTTGGAGAAGGATAAGCACGTGGTTAAATGTCGGTTCTATAGATTGACTCTTTGTGTATGTTGAAATGTCTTATGGGAATGCATTCCTCATTGTGATGGAATATAATTATCTTTAAGAGAGAGCATACTTAAATGAGCTGTTACCAAAGCAGTGACTCATGGTAAATAGAAATACAAATGCACAGACTGGGCTTCTCTGTCATTTTTTAAGATACTTGACTCAAGAATTTCCATCTTTCAATTTGACACTTTTATTCCTCAAAGTTGTGCTATTTCATTCATGACCATTTTCGGACAGTTTTAGTTACCGATTACTTTGCAGAATATCATTTCACAAACAAACATCATGGGTTTATTAAATATGATGCATTTGCAAAAGTTTACTTTGGAATCCATGTAAAGTTAAGATCTGTTGCTTCTTGATTCACTACAATTGAATGTTGCTTGCATGAGAAAACATCAGTGATATAATCACATGATGTGAGAATAGAGATGCAGGGATAATGATGTGGATGTTTTTGCATTACTTCTTCATAGTAATAGGGCTGTCATAAGATACATTTTTAAATGCATTTAATCAGTGGATTCCAATAATTAATTGCGATTAATTGCATTCTTAGTTCTTTAAATCTCCATTATGTTGCATTTGAAAACACTTTATACATGTAAAGCAATTCATGCTAACCCGACAACCTCTTTTAGACCTGAGTCTTAAACAATGTTGACTAACCTGCAGACAGCTGCCACCCATTGTAGTTCACTTAATTGATTTAGTTTCATCAATCGGCCTTCTGCGATTAACTAATTCCAAATTACAGAGCTGCTGGGTTTTGTGATGCGATTGCCTGATGACATCAGTCTCATCAGCTGATCCTGTATGCTGAGCTCAACCTTGAAGAACATTATTAATTAATTAATTTTGTTCCCTTGTCAAAGTAACTTGCTTGTGACTTTTTACTTGTCAACTGAGCTGCTTGGGAGTTTTTCCAAGTGAAATGTGCTATTCAAAGTGCAGCAGCGGTTACTTTCCATCAGTGGCAGCAGGAAGCAGGATGACCCTGCAGCAGTTACTACAGTCTGCCAAAAGGGACATAATAGCATGCACCTACATGCATAACATAATAGCATTGTAGTTCATACGTTAACGCTACCTCTCTGTAATTTTAGTGTCTGTTTTGATCAATGAAATTTGTGTTATTCACTGTTGCTAGTAGTCCCTCCAAGACCCATCTTTTAAGTCTATTGAAATGTTGCTGGGACATCTTACAAAGTGCATGCTGCTGGTCTTTCTCAGAGATGCTGTAATACTCCAAAACTGCTGATTCTGACATTAAACTGCTATATGAGTGCAGATAAGACTTCTGTACCTGTACTTGAGTAACATTTTGATAATACTTCTAAAGTATTGAGTGTTTCCCTTTGAGATATTGTTCCTGAATTTGCTGTTGGTTGGTAAGAATCTGAAAACTTCTAGCTTTTAATGTGTTCAAATTATTATCCCAATGAAGAACAAAATATTTTCTGTTGTTCTTTATGTAATAATAATAATAATAATAATAATAATAATAATAATAATAATAATAATAATAATAATAATTGATTCTGTATTTATGGACCTCATATAATTATAATAATTATAATAATTATGCACATGTATGCACCTTGTTTCTCCTGTTGGGAATGTCGTTTTCCCAGTCTCATTGTTGTGTTTTTCTTTTCTCCATTTAAATGGAAAAAAAATTAAACTTGTACACAAATTATAATGTCATTCAATTTTGTTCAATAAACAGAACTGGCAAAAATATAATAATAATAATAATAATAATAATAATAATAATAATAATACATAGTGTACAAAGTCAAACTTAATGATTTAACAGACATTTAAATCTATGAACTATATTATACTGTTATGTAGTTTTTAAATAAGCTTTCTTTATGTCTTCAGCTTAAAAATCTAATTTTATGCTTTTGTAGATAACAGAAATGTTTAGGATTATACCACAGTAAGATCATAGAGGTTAAATAAAGAGCAAAACTGAATTATCATCCAGCCTTCAGTTTTAAAATATATGATTCACATGACAATTTAGAAGTCATACCAGGACATAAAGACTTAATAACTGACGATATATTCACCGCAGTACTGAAATTTACGATGCTAAGATATCAGAAGTGAGCTGCCATCACTCTTTGGTCCAGCGGAGAATATCCTCCTCACCCTTGACCGAGAATATCTGAGAAATTGTAGATTAATTGCAGCCACACTTAGAGCAGAAAGTGTCCTCTGATGTGTCTGGGTATTATTTTGCCAGCACATGCTCCTGGCTCCAGCCCCCATGGCTCTGATGGCTTTAATTGACTGTCTTGCTGTGATTAATGGTCACATGTTAAACATGCACATCTTGGACATTCTTACACAGATGTGGACGGCAATTTGAGAGAGAGGGGGCATCTCTGGAGAAGCACTTATCTCTGACTGTGAGCTCAGCATTCAGGACGGGATGGGAGAGGGGAGCACTGCTCCGGTCTGCAGGCCCCTGAGCCGACCTACGCCGCATCGCAGTGACATTGAGGATATTTAAAGAAATGGCCTCCCCCCACAGGGGTTCAGACAATGGGCTGTAGTGGAAATGAAATTCATGGCTGAGGCATGATAAAAGGTTGGTATAAAGAGGGGTCTATGACGTTAACTGTCTTTGAAGATCTTTGACTAAGTTATAGGTGCCAGTTGTCTCAAATCCTCCCAAAACAAGACTTTAGAGGTATTCCCTCTATAGGTCATTCCTGGACGCTCTGCTCTAGTTTACTGTCTGGTTTGGTGTTAAAGTATGTTGATTTAATGCTGTACAGAGGACCAAAGTCTACACGGGCCAGTGGGACGGGTCAAACAAATATGGGACTTATCCAGGAGACCAAGGTTCCATTCCCAGGTGAAACAATAAAAGGTTCACTTTTCAAAAAGATGACTTCCTCTAATGAAATGAAACATACATAAGACCATGGTAAAACTTATGTTACTGACGTTGCTGTCATGTGCACAGATCGTATCATACGGAGCATATAAATGTCTGAGAAGTAGCTGGAACTCAGGGTACTGTTCCAAATATAGCAGGTGAAATCCTCTGTCTTCTACTTCACAGAAAGCCGGGTCATCAAGAGCTATAAATTCAGTGTTTTGTCATTAATGCTTCAGCTGTGTGTTGTCTCTGGTAAACATTCTGCAGTTCTCAAATCAGAATAATGATGCTCACCGTTTTCTAGTGCTAATGCTAGATATGACTACTGCTGCTTCCTACATCTTCAACACTTCCTTGTTGTGATAACAGATTTTCCAATTTTCAGTGTAAAACTTGAGACTGTCTGTCTCCTCTCGGGTTACTTGTGGCATGCATTTTGCAAGTTGCAAATGGTGAAGCCATTTCTCCACTCTTACCAGCTTGCTATGGCTTCATTTGTTCATCAAATCTTTATGTAATGGTAGATTGCATATCGCCACCTACTATGGCACAATATGTAGGCTTGTTAATTAGTCAATAAAAGTTTTATCAAATAAAATTATTGAATAATCAATAATAAAATGTTATTTGGGATTAAACCCCTTATACATGCAGCTGTAAAACCATGATATTTTCCTTAATCTTAACAAGCATTTTTTATGCGGTGTTTTAACAGAACTATAACCAATTACCAGTATGAAACTTGTGTTTATAATTGTAGGACAAGTCATATGTACAACTTGTGTGAGCAAGCTTCAATATGAAAATGGAATCAGAGGCAGTTGTATTAGCAATCTCTATTTTGAAGCTTTATTTTGAAAGTCAAACTGGATGCTGCAAACCTATTTTGCTTACTTGACCACTGAGCCTTGTATGCTAAACTGGAGCCAGTTTGGTACCTGCATTATTGTATTATAAAGCTTAGGGTAACACACCAAGCTGCTCTATTTGACATGTTTGGAGTGAAATGTGTTGAATATTGAGCATTCTTTTGGATTAAATCATACCTGAACAATAAATCTGAATAACCCTAACATATGACATCTTGTGTCCATAATCATGTTCAAACAATACCAGGTTCTGTATTTCTGTATGTGATCACACAACTGTGATCCCCCTACTCCCCTCCTTTTGGTCACGCCTGCACATTACAAAGCCTGCCACTGATCCAGGCTTTAAGGAACTAAGAGATTCACCACAGTGACAGTGTTTACACAGTGGGGTCCACATGGCAGGGCTCTGTATGAAAGCTCAGGCCAGCATCAATCAACACAGCACCAGGCAGCCACCAGCCATCAGGACCAACCACTGCTCAGACTGATTATCAGAGAAGCTTTTATATCATTAGCCCAACCCCCTCTGCCCCCTCCCCCACCTCCTGATGACCAATGAAGCTTGGCAGGCCAACCCTGAAATGTCTTGGCCAACACAACCAAGGACCCAGTATTACCTGGAGCCACATAAACACCAAACAATTTGACCCTGGTTGCCAAGGGCCAGTTGATGCAACGTGCAGGGAGGATAAAAAAGCAGCTAAAGACAAAGCCCTTGAATCAGATAGGTCAGTATTGGAGCATGTGATTGAGCTAATTGAAATCAACATCCATGATTGGACACATAGGCTGGGGCACTTGGCAGCACATCTCATGCCAACATCAGTCACCGTTCTCGCTGCCCTGCCGGCACTGAGGGCGGCCTGCTGAGGAGTGGCAGGGGTCGCATGCCTGTCATGAGTTTACAGAGCGAGGGATCATAGAGGAGCTTCTGTGATGTCACTGCTGCGCCTGCATCAGTGCTCCTTCACAAGGACATTGAAGATATGGATCCAAGGGAGCTTGGAGCCCTCACCCTGGGTCTGGGCCTGACTGGGTCTCGAGCACTCTCACCTCCCAGCAGGCTGCCCATGGGCCAGTGTTAATGGTGGCTGCTTCACAGAGCCACGCCAGCCCCCACGCTCCCCTCAGCAGCTCTGGCCCCACTCTAGCCCAGGGCTGCACACATTAATGCTACACTAATTAGCAAAGGAGCTGACCAACCAATTATGCACAGTTCAGTCAAGATTCAGAGGTTAAAGGGTATTCTAATGCCACATCACCCACACTTATAAATGTTCTGTACAAATTAGCCTGCTGTGGGCCTTTCCCAGTGCATCTTAATACTGAAATCTAAAGTGAAACATAGTTCAACTTTAGCTCAAGTGAACCATGGTTTCACTTTACATTGTAATGCAGTGATTACATCATGTTTTACAATAAAAGGTTGTGTTTAGGCTGAATTATTTGTTACATAAATTACAAAAACGAAGCAAAGTTGCCAGCAGCAACCTCCTGGTAGTATAGACTGTCCACTGAAATAAAAAGCTGTAAATAATCCAACACCATATTATTTTAGTGAGATGTAATGATCCCATTAACTTTGCCTTTGTCTGATGACAGTGTACAGGCTGCTGTTAGAGCCAAGCATTGTTTGGGTACTTCATTGTAACCTGAAGAAAGAGAATAGCAGCTCTATTTATCAGTCATTGCTTTATTTAAAAGGTACAAAATGCAGTGACCCATTTCTGCCACATGCTTTTGTCAGGGACTGTTACACACTAAGAGTGTGCATGCCCAGACACAGAGGGGATAAAGTGTTGATAAAATGTGACAGAGCACACGTCTTTGTTTGAATTCACTGAACGACAACTGACCCAATCCCAGTCTGAGGACACTCTGAAACATAGATATCACACAAACGCTGACCCATAACCAGAGATTATGACCATATAACTCGATACAAACATACTGTGCTGACATTAAAAGTAGGCACAGTGGAGGACCGTGGCAGATTGGATTACACAGATTTGTTCTGATTAAAGGTAGGGTTCGTTTTTTGAAGTGGGTTTGTATGAGATACTTGTAAGTGTACTACCAGGAGGAGAACATGGAAGCTATAGGCTATCACCAGTTGTTGTCTAACTTAATATGTATTTAAGCCAACTCCAACCCAAACCCTATTGTCAGAGTGTTGGCTCTATTTAGAATTGTGTTTTACTTCGCTGTCAGAAAGCCACTTTGTTGTAACGCTGTTTGCAGGAGCAACACGTGTCACACTGCCTGCAGCACACAGATCAGCTAATGTACGTGTAAACTTGACTTCTGTCCAGTACACTGATTTATTGTGAATTTCGATATTTTTGCATCTCGGTCTAAAATAATTTTATCAACAAATGCTGGCCAATATCCTTCTGATGTATTCTGATAAGGGAAACATATTGCCCACCATGAGTTATGTAATGCAATAAACAACAGTTAGAGCTGAGCACTTACTCTGACGATGGCAGCTGGTATCCTCTGGTTCAGGAAATTCTGAACTGCCGTTACCAAGTCCCACTTGTGACAGCAGTATTTCTTCGGGATGGCGGGCTCTCTCTGCTCTCTAGCTAGCACAGAAGTTTCACCCCTCTGTCCTTCTGTCTGTTGAGCCTCATTCTTCCTCTTTAAACTTCGGTTCATAAAGGTGTCCTCTTGTGTCCACAGTAAACAGCATTTTGTCTTTGTCGCTGTCAGAATCATTCTTTTCTTGGTGTGGTTGTTATCTTGTCTCTTTTGCAGTCTGCAGACTTGTACAGCTGATCAGAGCACTGATGGTGGAGTATGGGCTGCATCTGAAAATAATGCAAAAACAAACAAGCTTACTGGCAGCAAAGTAAAGCCCAGGGCATTTCTAAATGGAGAATATACTGCTACAGTCATGGGTCACAGTTTCTTAATATTAGCTAAATTATGAGGTAGAGTTGACCTCGCCTGCAGCGTATCATATCCTAACTTCTATTCCAGTTTTCCAGCTGATTTCTAAACAAAGGGGCCGAGCCAACCATGATCCCCTGCAGGTAATACACTTACTATTGACAAGTCAATTTTTACAACCCACTTCAAATGAACTGAACTATCCCTTTTACATCAGTATCCTTAAATAATGTTTTTGAAGCCTCTATCAATAACTCTGAAGGTACTTTAAGAAACCAGTGGACAATTGGTACAACCTAAACCTGTCAAATATAACAGTTTCATCAGGGGCACTAGAATCAAAATTATGATAAACTTGGTACTTCTGTAGTATCAGTTTTTCTCTCGCAGGGCTCCACGGCCAAGTTACCAATAAAAGTATGCCACATGCAGTTAGACTTTCAAGTCCTCGAAGAAACAAATGCATGGACAGAGAAAAGGGGATGATGCACCAAAAGGGTCATGGCCAGGAGTCAAAACAACAGCAGCTCCAATGAGGACTGTATATCCTCAGCACACTGGCCACACACTGCAGTTTGGTTATTCACCACAGCATACCTGAAAGTACCTGAATATGTTTCAGAAAAAGGATCACGGTTTGAGTTTAAATAATTACTGATGTACACTGGTGTATTGTGCAACTTTGAAAGAAGTCCACTCCTTAAATAAGTCAACTTTTATTATTGGTCATTGTTCATACGTGTTTTTGCAAGTAAATTTCCATTAATTTCCAATGTCATGATCATACATTCTCTGAAACGTTATGTTTTAATTTTTCATTTTCAAATTCCATGACTTTTTCATGGTTTTTCAGGATTGTACAAATCCTGATTGGTTAAAAGGTATGGAATCAATTTCCTGTGGTATTAGTCCAATGTTGGTTTGACCCATCAATCGCCCTCAACTGCCATCCTGTAGTGGACAATAAGCTTAATCCATCACAGGGTGGTTGGTTCAAACAATGATGATGTACACTTTAAAGGAAGAAAGAATGAATGTGACTGATTAACTGAAAAACAGCTTCAACACAACAAATAGAAAAGCCTTAAACAGTAAAAAATATTAGGCCTGATGTTATGAACATTTTATGGATTGTAAATAAGGAAGAAAAAAAAACAGGAAATTTACAATCAATGAAACGGACCTGGACTTACTCTCTGTGTAAAGGCCTTCTTATACTTCATATACATAGCTGTGATATAACTGAGTGTGCTTTTTATAGAGCAGTGAGATCAAACTTTGCGTCTGGCAGTGATAACCAGGGGAAAGCTGGTCTCCTGAACACTTTCCGAGATCTACCCACAGCCCAATTAGCAGGGATGTTTAAAAGAGCAGACTTGTGACCAGAAGGTTGGAATCCCAGCTGGGACTCTGCTGTGTATCTAAGGTACTTAACCCGAATTGCCTCAGTAAATATCCAGCTGTATTAACAGATATAGGACATACAATGGAAGCACACTTACCCTTCATATGGGATTTAATGGGCAACATGAACTCATGTCAGTTTTGTAGCTTTCTGCAAATAACTTCAATAACTTTGCACAAATGAAAAGTTTGCGGTCATAAAAGCAGCCGCTGCAGAAGGCTGTGTATTATCCCAGAGGCGGCCGTTACTGCGCCTTTGTCCTAACGGGATCCTCAGTTCATTCTATCGGACTGCAGTCATTTGTATTCTGTTCACACGGCGCTGATCATCTGCCACCATCTGCATAGTTTTACTGCCTGTGATCATGGTGCTGTTCTGAGGGGCTGTCATTATGCTTTACAGCATTGTTAAAGCCTGCCTGGATGCAGCATCAGAAGGAATGGCTCATTCAAACACGGCTCTCCCCTCTTCTTCTTTGTATGCTTCTAGATCAAGGGTTAAAAAGTACACCGTTACTACACACAAGTGCCTAAAGACAAAACTGACCAACTCTTTACAAAGTGAAACGCAGAGCTGCTGAGGCGAGAAGGGATTTAAAAGGCCCACATTTTCCAGAGCTTGGAGCGACAGAGACTTTTGACTTTTTATTTTTCATTAGACAGTCACAACAGACACAGACATAAAATATCCCCTCAGACAGCAGCAGCATCATCATGCAGATGCCTATGTATATTGTAAATTGCTTCACTGTGAAATACATCAAGCCCAGGGTTATGATATGTAATACCATATTATCTATTCAGGGTAGATAAATCATGCATTTTAGTATGCTATGAAAACAAAAATACAGAACTTCTTTGAATAATGACTTTCCAGTGATTTAATGCTCGTCTACTTCCTTTTGAGAGTCCCAGGTGCTGGCACTTTGCATATTGTTGTGAATAACATCCGTTTGTGTGATGGGGGAGAACCTAGCATTGCCCCTTTGGCAATGTAAAGCAGTCCTTTAGTGTGAATCACATAGCCGGAGGTTATCACTTCAAATTATTGAAGTTAGAGGCAAATCAAAGGCCTGATGTAAATGTAATTATTCAAAAGACAGTCAACTATTTTGTATAAGTGGGTGTTCATCCAGCTAAACTGTTTAAATTTAAACTCTGCAGCAGAGCTTTTAATAGCTTTACTTATGTTTCTAGTACACCATTAGTAATGTAATGCTTAGAGATTAAGTTCTTACAAAAACCTGAAAGTGCTCTGTGTAAACAGGATGAGTTTTCACCGTCTTAAGTGTTTTAAATGAGTTTCCACAGTTGCCTGATCTGTGTTTACAGAAAATATATTTCTTACCACATTACCAAAATTAAATTTCGACTACCAGCAAGTCTAAATAAAGGTAAGAAGACTGTTAGAACACAGTCAAAATTGAGCACAGTTTATTTAGTATAGCCTAAAACGCGATCACAGAGTCTGCTGGTAAATTTTGTCAAACTGGTTAACTGAGTGTGGCTAACATTAGCAGAGCTAGCACCACCAGCGTTCAGTCCTTCTTCCAGGTTACAGCCACATGCCACTTGACATCCGTCATCTGTGCTTGTTTACATCAGGGTAGTAGAGCATCATAGCATTATGGCAGTAGTGGTCCTCTCTGCGTTGGCGCTCTGGGTCAACTGTGAGTCATGTGTAACCCTGACCCCCTAAATCCAACCCAGCTAGAGGCACTGTAGGGTGGGTCATGATTTCATTGCATTCCTTTATGAGTTTTTTTCAAAGTAAAAGCCATCTAATGCTTTATTCATTGGTTTGTACCAATTTTTGTTTTGAAAAATAACCAGGGTTAAAATATAGTTATTATTATTCTGTACTGTGGATTGCATATTGAAGTAGTTCTTATATTATGTAAACTGTCTTTCAACAGCTTGAGGGAATTATTGGCGAGTTAAAAGAACAGGAGTATCCAAAGAGGTGTTGGGCTCGGTGAGGCCTATTGATTTCTAAAATACTTTCTAAAAGGTCCCATGCCTAACTTCAGCTTGACAGCAGGATTTGTGAGGACTTTGAACTACTCCAGAACAAGGGAGCTGAATATACTCCTATGAAGACAGAGCTGGTGTGGACCAGGCTAAGAGGGCCTTAAGGAGACACTCAGAAACAGTTCAAGACTCAGCTTCAACCGGCATTTGGGGGCCAACTATGGGCCACAAACACTAATGGTATGGGAGGATGCTGGAAAAATGCTTGGCCTGAATTTGCATGTAAAAAACGCCAATGGCACGTTTGGATAACAAGACAACAGAGGAGGAGGAGGAGGAGGAGGAGGAGGAGGAAGAGGCAGGCTGGGAAGAGTCAGCAGCATCTTTAATAATATGAGGGAAAACTCAGAAAATGAAAACTCTGCCTATAGGTATGGGGCTAATTAACAAAGTTTTGTCTCAGAGAGGAATCCAGGGCAAAAGAGAATGGTTAGATTCAAAATTCCCCAAAGATTGTCTTCAAAGCCTAAACCAAGGATATTAAATGCATCAGAAATAATAATAATGCAGGCGAGTGTGTCACTGCTGGCGGCTTCAGTCTCTCTGAAGGTACGAAAGATGTTTGTGTTAATATTCGCTGTGCAGGAAAGATGCTTTAACTCATGAAATACAGCATTGTTCACAACTAACAACAATTTTCATGAAAGGAAGCATATTTTCATGTATGCATGTATTCACAGACAACACATACATCCCCTCTCCATGAGACCCCTCCCCCTGAGATCTCCCATTACTAATTAAAACTCTTGACAAACCGTCTGTCTATCAGGGACATGGTCACCACAGGACCCCCGCGTGTTGATGAGATGATGAACAACGCAGATGAGCAGAAGTTTATTTTGTAACCCATCCTCCTCTACGCAGATGACAGCCACATTTATCTCCACAATAATTGAACCTGCTTGTGCCTTTCCTTCAATTTATCACAAGTCAGGACGGCAGCTACTCTCATGTAAATGTTCTCTCATGGAGCAGCTCGCCTGCTGCTAAGTCAACACATATGATATACCCTTGTCTTTCTCTAAATAGTTTGTTTTATATCCATAGAAACATATTTCATGTACATATATTTATGTACACAAACTATATACATGTCACAGTGGGTTTTATTATTGTCAACTAATCCCAAACAAGGAATAAATTCTTCTGACAAACAAGTACAGTGTGTACATTGAAAGCTTATGAAATGAGTTTTTCCTCTGTTGAGTCATATAAATTGATGAAAAATAAAATAACACATCAGTGAGCCTATCTGTTATTTGGTGGGATGTGCCTTTAAATTGCTACTGTATACATGGGTACTGTGGTATATTTTGAGTTAATCCGTCTTACACCATCATGTGCCATCCATCAGTATTTGGACTTTCATTTTTAATGTTGCACGTGGATAATATGAAACTAGTAACTGCAATTTTTTCCCCAACTTTTTAAGGTATCACATTAATTCACGGGACATGTGACTTCAAGATTCACGCCAACAACTAAATACAGTGGAGCATCTAAAAACACAATAATAAACTAATATGACTTCTGATCTAAACTAAATATCAATGTTTGTGGATTATCTAGAGAACCAAATCATAATTTTTCTGTCTTAGTTTGAATATCTGCCCACCAAGTAACAAAATCCATTTTTACTGGACTGACCCCTGCAGGGCTGTTGACGTTGATATTCATGTATGACACCATGCATTAGTATTTTTTGCACAAAGACTTAGTGATTCACTGAATTTCACTTTGTGGTGTCTGGCAAGGCAGCAATACTTAGGCTGCGTCTGCCACCCATGTGAAGATAGTGATGCGTTGCGCACTCTGCTGGCGGTGACGTCTCATTCGAGGGTCATGCAGTTCCTTGGGGGCGCTTTGAGAGGCCACGTCCACTTGGTATCCTCACAGGGTGTTTTACAGGGTTCCTATACATATGGAATATCTAGCTGAGTGGAGAGACATTAAAGATATAATAGAGAACAGCCAGAGACTGTGCTGTGAGCAACGCAGACATCATCCCATTTACCTCAATTTAACAGGGATGGTGAGCTAATGTCTCCAATTAACCTCCTAAAGTCTAGAGGTATCCCTCTGCCTCCAGCCTAATACAATGGAGATGAATGAGATTTTTGGTGTGTGGCTAAAAGTGTTGAAAAATCACATTCAAACAGAGAAAAATGATGCATGATTCACTCTGATTACAGTCTGTAATATAGTGTTTGCTGTAACATGATCTAAATGTTACTTCTCGGTGCTCAAATAGCACAAACACAATCCCATTGACACCGACTGTACTAAACTGGAGACAAAGGTTCCTCAGAGCCAGGGTAAATAATACCAAAATTATTTGAATGGCTACAAATCACTCGAGGCAAGTTGAAATAATGTATGTGGGGTGAACTGAACCTTTAGGATAGCTTGCAGTGACTGGAAAATATCTAAAGTGTGTAGTACTCTATAATTTCTGTGACTTTTGCTGCAGCTGCAGCAAACACTGGTGTGGTACACTTACAAGACCTTTTTCCTCTGAGGCAGCCCTCAAATATACAAGGCCAATTCGCCATGGCAATAAGTGAAGAATTACCATGGAAGCACTCCTGATTCGAGCCCTTTAGGTTTCTTGCAGCAGCTTGTTTACAGTCGGGCTTGCTGAAGGTTGACCCGGCTCTTGTCAACCTTGAGCAGGTCTCTGACCCCGGGCCTGTCCCGTCCAACGCCTCCATCCATTTGTGGATCTTGGAGGGCTGAGGGGTCAGCTCCGTTCTTACACCGTCAAGCCCCTTCGCCTGGATCCTCACTCTGCCAACTCCACTTACTGTCTCCTGCCCCATCTCCTGCTCCCTCTCCAATCTGCCGCTACCTCCGACCGACCCTGATACATAGCAGAGCACTACAAGACATGTTTCCCTCTCAGCCAGCGAGGGAGGGCTTTGTGTTGTGTTATCTTCCACTATCTGTGCCTTTCTCCAGTTTTTTTCCTAACTGTCGACTCGGATTGCATTACAGCTGCGTGCTATAAGACTGGAAGCCATTGCAAAGGATCAGCTTCTATTAGGGCGCCTATTATCATCCCAAATCAGTCGCATTTTAGCATTTAAGTGTCGAAAGTTCATGCTGAAATCTCCAGCACCGTGCCTCAAGGTACAGAAGGCACATCAGGCAGCCGCCGATAACATGTTCTCTCTCTTTTTTTCCCCCTTGCTTCTCAAACACGCTGACTGTTTGTAAAATTACAAGGGATTTCACAGGGCCAGAGATGGGTGTGATGAAATGCTTGCTGAAAGTTCCTGGCACTAGCAATAAATGTTCACAATGTTCAGCCAGTGTTGCGTTGTGCAACAAATATTAAGCTAATCATCAGTCACTTTTGTCTTCTAGGCAACACTGAAGCCCTCTTTATAATCCTATTTACCATTTCCAGTGAAGCCACCCCCTCCCGTACCCACTGCCCACCCCCTGCATCCACACACACTCCCCCGCCAATCCAACCCGAGGCTGTTCATCTCTAATGAAAGAGAAGATAACGCACAGACAGTCAGGATCACACACTAAGATGCCTGCCCTACATAGTGCCTTTTCTTCCACCAAATACTTCACAAGATGTCACTGACATTATTTAAAGTGATTACATTTAGCAGAAGTGAATGCCATGGAACAGCACAATTACTCTCGTGGCAAATTTAGCCCTTTTGACAATCTCCCCTACAGGTTAGCCCCTCCCCACTCTCATCGCTGCGTGCATCCACACCCACCATGTTTTTTAACACAGACACAAACACAGAATGTCCTGTCATCCATACTGTGAAAGCTATACATCAGGAAACAAAGAAAACGCTGGCTTATGTTTCAGTCCAAGAGGAAACATTTGCTGTCAGGCGAGTTTATTTGGATAAACACTACGAGGAGGACTCTGTTGCTGCTGCATGATTACATCACTTTTAAAATCCCCATCAGAATTTTTTTTTAACATACATTATTTCATTTACAAGTGTCACCTTGAGTGCATTTTTTCTGCTTATTTTTATAGATAATTTGAAAAAATATATTTGGGTTGCTTTTAACGGCATCATAGCTGTACATCTCAACTAAAACAAAATAATTATATTAGCAAATTTAAAGTCAATGCACATCCCATACAAACAAGTTATAACTCTCAAATTTTGATTTTTAGTACTTTTAATAACTGCACGTTCTAAAAAGAGTGATGAATACATGACGACACTACAAATCAAGGCACACCAGAGATATCAAGTAATTACATCTATAGAGCACTATGTTAAAAATTAGCATGATGAAAAATAATTAAAACTCTAATATGAACCAATTAAATTTAACTGTCTCATAGGCAGACACACACACACACACATCCTTTCTCACTTACACCCACACACAAGTAATTGAGATTTTTTTCACAAGGACATGCAGAGCCTGAAGCCAGCGCTTAATTGCACGAGCTATCATTACACGGAAAATCAACAATTTTAAAAATACACCGAACACCTTTCATCTTCACCCTCCTCTAATCGCACCAGTAAGAGCCGTCTGGAAGGGAGCTTGATGTAGTCAAACTATCTAAACAGCGCCAGCGGGTGCCTCACAATCAGCACCACTGATGCAGATACTTTTGGACATGGCGGAGTGCTGCAACGCTGCCTCGCACTGCTGCCATCCTCTCGCCATCTCATCTCCGATAGGGAATCAGATGTGACCCGTGTGCCATGTTTGCCTGTTTTGCCCATGGTGAACAGCAGACAAATGAACCAGAATCACAGACACCGACACAAATCTCTCTCCACAGTGTTGGTCTCTATCCGCGTTTGAAAAGCCATTTGGAGATTGGTGTGGAAACCAAACTGTTACTCGTCTCTGTCTTTGTGGAACAGCGAGGATGCACTTGTCTTCCTCCTTTCCAACTGCAGCGCTGCCCTCAGCCCTCAGGGAAATGATATAATGAGGATCCCTATGCCTACACTCTGCCTCATTTCAATTGTAAACGCTACACACACCCTGCACTTTGGACCAGTGATGGTTGCATTATGGGCCACGCTCAGAATATGACAGTCCATCATGTCCGCACAATGTGCCGCTTCACTCCTCACTGCTGTCTCCTGCACTTTATATTTTTCACAGAACTCTGTTCTTTTTTATACGCTGCTTATAAAACATGCTGCTACTTTGACTATCAGCATGCTTTTAGCAGCATATAGGCTTTTGAATATGTTTTAAAACTGACTGACCTTTAACCATAAAGGCTGATTTATACTTCTGCGTTGAATCGAAATGTACTTAAAAATTGTTTAACAGCTAGCAAAACATCCACAAAAGCTAACCTAGCTTTACACGTGTTGGCAAACTGGAACCCCTACTTAAGAAATGTTCAGTGCTCCTATGTTTTGTACAATTGAATAATTGAACAGTACTGGTGAGTCTGAATTAGCTTGGACAAGGTTAGTGAAATGAGTGGCGTGCAAGGTTAAAGGTCAACTCACATTTAAGGCAAGCTATGGCGCCAAACTCCCAATTTACACACACTGGCCCAACCTCTTAGCCTTAATATTGACAAATGCATAACAGCAGTGTCAAGTGCTCAAGGGGTGATCTACTTTTCTCCTGATGTGGGGCTCCCTGGAGTCTGGTGCAGAAACATATTCTCTTCAAACAATCCCAATGACAGCCAAATAGCCTGCTTGTCGCTTGTAAAAAACCTTCTAATGATGCGTGTCGAGGGAGCGCCCTGCCTTCTTGTAGCAGACGACTCCCCTGTGTACGAGGGAAAAGCAGAGGGAAAAAATAATCATGTTTCCCCCAAATCATTCCTCCTCGTGAAACCAAACGACACCCGAGCATCTAAACAAACCTCTCCTTCTCTCAGGATCTCTCACTCTTCCTTCTTCCTGCTTTTCTGATCTGCTAAGTCAACATTCATTACAATAACCATTAAACTTTCTTTCTCAAACACTATTTGCGTGTATGCACGGACTGGAATATGTGTTGCTTAGGAATTGGACATGATAGGTACATGAGTAGAGACGCAGGGGTCCTCATAGCATCAATGTAACACAGTGGCAAGTGTTCCCATCCCTGTGCATACATTTTAGGTCCCCCCCCACCTTTCAAATTATAATTAGACCAAAAATGATAAGAAGTTGGATGTTTGCTGTCTGGGGTTCCCTCATGAAATATTGAGAAATAACACAAATTCACATCATATTTACTTTTACTACTACAGCTTGTTAAAGGTTGTAGTTTCTGTCATCAGTAGACACAGTTAGAGTTTGTAGCTACCAGATAATCGTGCATAATTTGGTATTTTTAAGAAGGATGGCTTCATTATATATATTTTCCACCATAGGGCTACAGTTATTTTCATGACTGATTAATTTGATATGTGGCTACTTGGCAATACATCATTTTGTCTGTGTATAAATCCACAAGATGAAAAGGACAGAGATCCGTTCACTTCCACGTACACAAAGAAAGGTAGCATATCCCCATGTCATTAAGAGGCTTACACTGTTTTTTTTTAAGTAACTAAGCAATTTCTTTAAGATGGAATTGCAGCTTTAACTGAATTCTTCTGTACTGCACCTAAACTAACCCCAATTATACAATGACTAACTATCATGATGGTAATAAAGAGAAACAGCCTCAGATGTTATAAAACATTAATATAGCACAGTTAATAAGATGATTACAGAGACAAGAGAACTATATGATGATGTTGAGGGAGCAGGCTAGTTCATCGTCAGATCACAGAGCTTTTCTTAAAAAGATATCTTTTTCATGTTCACTGAGCAGATGACAGGGCGGCCAATGAGAGCAGGAGGCTCCGTGTCTTAATGCCAAGAAAGTGGGAGTGCTAACGGGGCCTGATTAGCTCCGTTTATCTCTAATTAATTACCTTTACCTAATTAGATGCTCTGTTTCAGCTAGACATGGAGTCAAGTAGACTAGATTATTAGTGTGCTCATCGGGCCTTTATAAAGGGTTGAAATTAATGTTACGTGCAAAAGAATCCGCTGCTTTAATTGCACAGGTGTTGCCTTATGGCAACACTTCATCATCCACCGGCTCCCCAGGATTATTAGCAGGGATTCATACAAAGGGACTATTCTGTGAACCACCGTCGCAACAGCTCATTAGTTAGGCTTGTTATTGTATTATTTATTACATTTGGCCTTCCCCCATTGCCCATATTGATTCATAGACCCTGTTTTTTTACCCCCTCTTCTCCTTGACTGTCTGTTATTTCATAGCCAGTTAGTGAGTCTAATTTCAAAGCCGTTTTTTTTTTTTCAAAACACCAGAAGCTATAAAGATGGAGAAAGCGGAAGTATGTTTTCACTTTTATGTCTCTTTTATGAAGAAAAGCCCCAATACATTTTTAAATAGCTTTCCTTGATAAACAAGAAATGAACACAACACAAAGACAGTGGATCGGGTGGCAAAATTAATTTGATATCTTACTTGATAAATTTACACTTTTAAGTCCCCAATGTGGGTTTTCTAGAGGATATTTTGAGAATACACATACATTTATAAAGTGTTAGGCTAACAGACAGAAAAACAAGCTCTTTGTAGTCAGTTTTCTTCATTAGGACCCCAAATATCAATCTCTTAAGCACACAGTATTCTCATAACATTAAATGTACCATTTACTGGTGCAAAATAAGAGTCAATAATATTTGGAGGTCGAAGCTTTCAGCCAAAAATACCTGGAAATCCATTAAAATTCAGTGTTGATTGAGTTTAATTGTTGTTCAAGCTCTTTTTGCTGTTGGGTTATTATTCTTTGTTCTTATGTAAACCCTGCTGTTAGTCAAAGTACTTAAAAAAAACATTGTTTTTGAAAGGTGTTAATAAAGTTACTATTATTCTAATTAATGAAGCAAATGTCCACATTAAACATTCTTGCTACAAAAAAATGGCTAGTATCAGTGAGCTAGCAAGAAAAGGCCAGTTTACCTCTCTTTAGCAGCACCAGTTTTTTTTTAACCTTTAATGGAGTAGTTAACCTACAAGTCAGAGGAAAAGATCGACTCCACTATCATTTTTGTCATTTAAATATGAGACTTAAGCTTACCAGCTAGCTTAGCTTAGCACACAAGAGCTAGTAAACTGAAATTAGAACAAAAATCAAAGATTACAAGATTCTCCTTCTATCCCCTCTCAGCAATAAAATAAATGTTCACTTTACCATTAAAAAATAGTATGTCCAGTTTACATATGTGTATATGCGTATGTCTCTATATTGATGGCTGGCGCCCCTTCTTTGAAGTCTGTGTGCTAAGCCATGCTAACCATATGATGACTCTTGGTACACGTGCTTCAATGTGTGCTACTTTTTTTGTAGCATTGTCTGTTATGTGTTGTGCTTTTTTATTACAATGTGGATGTTTCAATCATAAACCGTAGAGGCAAAATAGCATGAAACTAACTCCTCGAACAATACATCAAATATTTGCATTTCAATGTCATAGTTTTTCAGTCCGTTTAAAAAAGTGTAATGAATTAGGAATTACAATATTTTCTATACGGACATGAGCACTAATGTCTGTCAGCAAGAAATTAATAAGCGTATTCCAAAAATGTCAAATAAATACTTTAACTAGCTTATGTGCTACAAACAGTTGAATGAAGGTTATTAGAAATAATGTGTTTTTCATAGATATTAATTCAAACCAAATTTAAGATAAGATAGGATAAGATATTCCTTTATTCGTCACACATCGGGGAAATGTAAAGTGTTACAGCAGTAGAGTAGACAGTGCAAAACAGTATAAAGTAAACAAGAGCATATAAAATAGCAATTATTAAAAAGCTATTAGCAGTTTAAAAATAAAGAAGTAAAATAAGCATATCTTAAGAACGTATACTCAACTAAATAAGTAATTTAGCAGTGAAAAATGTGCACAGACTTGTAACATAGGTTAAACAATGTACAAAAGCGAGAAGATGGGTAGAAAAAGAGTATTGCACATGGAAGAATTTGCAACTTATTTAAAGCTTCCATGTTCAAAAAATCTCAGTTGCCAATGTTTTGAGTTAAAATGTGTCTCAGTCAGTTCATGTAAAAGTCATGAATGTACCAAGAAAATGTAAGCAACTAGAGAATAATACAACCATTTGTAAAATAAATGTCACAGTGCACTGTCAGTTTAAATAATTTTAAAATGACAAGACGGTGGTGTTGAGAAACATGAAAGTGAAGTGTTTCTGAGTGTAACAGTGTACAGTGAATGGGAGGTAAAATAAGGTGTGTGACACACGGGGCATGACAGTCACAAAAGAAAATGCCTTTAATTGGCAGTGTTAGCGGCTGCAGCTAAAGCTTTTTCCTCTGTATGTAAGGGGTTCCTCTGAACTCATCGCTCTCCAGCTCCACCAGCTGTTTTTCCCTTAACTCTCCTCCAATCTCGCATCATGTTGTTCTGGGGGAAAAAGCAAGGCTGACAGCTTGAGGAAGTCTGATGTCCTGGCTCTTATAGCTCGGGCAAAGGAGTAGATAATGCAGTGAAGTGAGGGATGTGGAGAGAGAGCCTGAGGGAAGCAGTCTACTGGACATGCATATGGTCCTCTCCTGGTTAGCTTCTCCACCGCTTCCTCCTCACCACTTATGGCCCCTCGCAACCCCGTCTTATGGCACCTTTGCCAATAAGAATGGGCAAGGCAGCTGTAACCAAGCATGCTCAAGGCCACTGACCTGGAAACGTGGCTCAACCTAGCAAAGCCCACTCACTAGCCCCTACTGGATTTACATGGCCGGGAGAATGTGAACCCCCACCTTCCCTCCCACTTCATACCACGCTGCCCTTCACACTCAGCTTACAGTCAGTGTTATTATCGTTCTGAAATGTATGTGAAAACGCTCAGTCTAAATATGTATACGAGTATGACAAGGCAGATTAAAACGTCAATAGCCTCCAACGTGTTTTGTCATGTTAGCATCAGGTATTAGCGCAAAGTGAAGTGAGCACTTCAAAAGCTTAACAAGTCAAGAGCCTTTGTTTGAGGGTTTTCTTTAAGGTGCTTGACTATAATTCTCTTTGTGATGGATATATTAAGATAACTTTCCAACTGCAACCCCCCCATCCCTCCATCTTTAGTTTATCTCATCACACGTCTGTTAGCTATCACACGCTTTGACAATTTCCTATCAAGGCACACTTCAGAATTTATTCAACAATAGCCTATCACTTCAGAAATCTCTCTCAGAGAAAAGAACAGGCACGCCATGTTTGCTCAGCAGCTTGGAATGAGTGAAATTAACAAAGATGATGTGACACTATCTGTCATCAGCCATTACAAATCAATGGGCTCTCCGCTCGCATGGGCATATTCCCAGTGGTTTTACTTCCTTAAAAGTACAGCAGGTATTTTAATGTGTGATGAAAGGTTCGTTTCATAGCCAAGCATGAAATATGAGGGACATCTGACGACTACGATGCGACCTCCTGTCTCAGAAGCTGCTGGCGGAGACGCGTCGAGAAATCAAGCGTCACTTTTGAGATGTGACGGTGGGCTTTAAACTGAAGTATCTTAACTTGTGTCACGTTTAGAAACAATTAGAGCCCATTGATGTTTGATGGTGGAGAGGGGGAGCGCTCATTTTAGACGTTTAGCATTTCAAGTATGCTGACATATTCGACTTAAGACAAAAGCCTGTACTCTCCTGATGGTGTAATGACAGACACTGCTTTAGCTTGTCGTACACCTGTGTCGTAATCAACTCACTGCAGCATAAAACAAGTAAAGCTGACCTAAATTTGCTCCATATCGCACATTGATGTTACTTCTTTTATTCTATTATGATACATATACATATGACAACATGGCAGTGATTTGAAGTAGGATGTTTGCAGCGCTGCTGTTTGCTTGATCATTTATTTCTGAACTTCTTGTATGCCAGGGAAAAGTTGGATGAAGGCCCTCTGCAAGACAAAGGTCACTCAGCCAAGAACACAGAGAACATTCTCCCGCTCCCCAACCCATTTCTTTAGATCTGTGGGTGGAGCGTAAGGGTGTCTCTCACACTCTCTCTCTCCCTGACACACTCGCGCCGCACTGCTGTCCTCAGCATCTCCGTGGGGCGGTGACTAATTGCCCCCGTAAATCACTGTGCGGGCCGCGCGATCCTCCGTTTATTTTTCCTGACAGTAATTTAGTGCTTGCTCTTTTACACACTTGTCATCGCGTGTTTTTCCTCACATTAGAGGCTGGTGGAAAAAGGACGGTAATTAACGGTGCGACGCGCGCTCGCCATGGCTCTTTCATCATAGTGTGATAATTGTGCTCCTTGTCTGTCACAGTAACCTCTCAGTTTCCCCTGGAACTTCCTCGGTGCTATTTGTCAACCCTGAGAAATAAGGAAGGATTCTGGGGGCCCTGGCTGCGATTCGGCTCGCCTCGCTACCCGTTTTCCTATTTGTATCACGACTGGGTCATTTATATTTCACACCAAACTTGTCAGAAATATTAGCCTTATCCTGCAAAGGAAGATAAAAGATATATGGTAAACACACCTGAGTGCTTGATAGCTAAAGGAGCTCCACACCTCCTCCTGCTTCTTCTTCCCTTAGTCTTTTTTATTCCTGATAGGAGGGGAGGTCGCAGAGGAGTTGGCAGGGACAGGCTAATAAACAGTCCCTCCATTCATAGTGCTGAGATGCAAAAGCCAGGGTGGCGGGATGCGCAGAACAGCTGAGACCGAAGAAAACCCATTCAATGAACTAATGTATTTACAGGGAAGCCCAGTTCACTCATCTCTTTAGAATTTACAGTGGAATAATGCAGTGTATATGCTGTAGCACATGTCATATTCTATTTTTATCAGCTGAGGGCAGGTGATTCACTGTCTGCCTTGTTATCCTCTGCTGTTCCACGCTGGGGATGCACAGTATCCATCACCCATAACCTGCACCCCAGAGGTTAAGTCATCAATAACTTTGCTGCTGAAAATATTGCAGAGGACTCGCAGGTTTGCGTAAGGTCCTTTGACTGGCTGTCCGCATCCCGCTCCGCATCCCGCCGCACCTCCTTCTCCCAACTTCTCCCGGATTTTTTAATATCTTTATTCTCCTGTCACAGACAGAGGCTAATGGGATGTGTGGTCAAGATTTCAGGATCCATCACTGGCTTGCTGAAGAATTAGCATGGGCCCCATGCATCACCTGCCAGAGCTGTCAGGCCTGCTGTCTCCCGCGCTTCATTATAGCGCTGGCACTGTGCTGCCTGTCTCCCCTCTGCGCTCACTTCTCCCCAGCCAGAAAGCACGGCCGCAGAGAAAAAAGGCCCTACCACGCCCCTCAATGTCAGCCCTGGTCACCAGCCACTAAATTAGGATACACTGTCGCGCTTTTTAGAAATTAGGAAGAGGAGCGGACAGAGCTTGTGTCTGCTGAGGATGCTCTCAGAGACAAGCGGTTCTCCCTCCCTCCTCTTATCCTTTCACTCCTCCTTCTCTCCCTGACATAGCTCAGAGTGTTTTTTCACTCTTTTTTATCAGGAGTAAAAAGTCTTTAAAACTATTAGGGTAATTAAGCAGCATTTGGCCCCTGTCGCGCTTACGGAACTATTTGATTACTCATGTCCCTCTGGTTGGGAGTAAGGGGTACTGCTCTCATTTTTTGGTGGCTAACCCCCTTGTGCCTCATTCAGAGCCTGGACCCAGAAAACCCCCTCGAGAGCCATTCTTTATGTCTCCTCTGCAGCACAGATTAGACCAGCAGTGCTAAGAAGGTCACAGTGAAAATGAAGAGAGCAAAGCAGGAGTACAGCTGGGGACCCTGCCCCGGTCCTTTCCCTCTCCCTCTTATTAGCAAATCAAAGCTGCCTCCAGAAAGATTCACACTCCTCACCTGATTTTGTCCTTTTCCGCTAATCACATAGCCACTTTGCCTTGACTGACAGTTTTCTTTATAATTGGCCCATGATCTGGCAAGGATCTAATAACCAGAAAATCCCCTCTGAGGGTCCGCCGGGCTTGGGCGACCTGTCTACACACACACACACACACATATAGACACACACACATACACGCGCGCACGAAGCTTCCACCATCCCCCTAACACCATCTGCAGAGGGCCGTTGCCATGCCACACTGTTTGTGCACAACAACAGCGAGCTAATCTTAACGTTCAATAATGGTGTGAATATTCAATGAACTGCCCAGGCAGAGGATCCACAGTAGCACACTTTAATTACTGTTCATTTGCCAGAGTATCAAAGCCTAATTACTGTTCAGTTTAATGCTCCAGAGAAAAAAGAGGAGAGTCAAGGCAGGGTTAGAGGAAGATGCCCTCGAGAGATCAGCCAGTCAGTCTTTATCCGTCTCCTTTGCCGTCTCTCTGCCTGTTCATTGTCTTTGTGCATCTCTGTGTACATCCGGCACGCATTCGTACGTCTGTGTGTTTTATTGAGCAAGCAAACATTCAGAATTTCTTCAAACAAACACGTTAATCAATCACAGAGACAGCTTAGAGGAGGGAAACAAAAAGAAGACACGAGTGCATGAGACGAAGGCAAGAGACAGGGTCCGTAATCCCGAGCTTATTGTTTCTTTTCTCTTCTTTATCTGTTTAATGTGTTGTGGGTAAATATCAGACAAGAGAAGGGAGGGGACCGCCGTCATATTGTCTTTGCTTTCACCAGAAGAAAGCTCCTTTTTTTCTCTCCCTCTCACCTAATCCTGACAGAAGCCACCACAATCACTATCTGCCACCCGTTTGACAGTTTCTGTCACCAATTAGCAGCTAAATCAGCATCTCCCCAAACAAGAGCACCAAGCAATTTATATGTCTTATAAATCATGATTTAGCGCTTGTCTAAGTGGGTTTTCTTCCCTTTTCATTCACACTCTAACTCCTTCACATTAGAAAACAGACGACTGCAATGCAGTTGGCGGCTCACTGGTCCTCTCAGATCTCCTGGCGCCCCGCGTCGGCGCAGGAGGCCCCTGTGGGCGGGGAATAAACCCTGTCTTCCCCTATCAGGAAGTTTGTCTTGTGAATTTTCTACCCCTTGCTCCACAAAATTTACAAGGCATCGACAGCCCTTTTAATGAGGCACACCAAGCTGTTCTCCGGCTTTCCCCATGATAGGATGTTAAATGAAAAGCTGCGTGCAACATGCACGGTTTGTTATCATTCAATCTGCTTGAGACCACAAACTGGTCATTATCCAGCCATTATTTTCCCTGATTTACAATCGAGGGTGGAGGAGGCGATTGCCAGGGCTTGTTCTCCCCTCGGTGGGACGGATGGGAAGCAGCTTGAAAATTTGCATTTACATGATCCGGCTGAGCAGCTTATTAGATCTGGATATTTATTTTCCACTTAAACTGATGTTTGATTACACTTTAATAAAGGAGAGGAAAACCACTGAGCTGACTGGGACTAACTGATCCTGCTCGGTGGTTTCTCTGGGATTTTGTGTAATGAAACAAGAAGGACAGAAGATAAAGGAGCAACAACAAGGGGATGCAGGGGAAGACCCTGTAAAAACCACATCTACTCCCTCTGTGTGTCAAAACTGTTATTGTCAGAGAGACTGCAATAAATAAAGGATAAAAAGGAGGTATAAAACCAGCATTTAAAACAGACACAGATACGACTTAAGAGGTCGAACCGGCTCATAGGAACAAATAACAAACGCCCAGCCTTTAAAATATGTCATGATCCAAGAAGCACAACACACAACACTACAAAGTAAGTACCTCGGTAGAGCGGGTACAGTTTGGAGCAAGAGTTTACACATGTGTTCACCTGCACGTGTCTTCACCTACATATCATGTCGTCATGTGCTGAGCCTGTCTGGATGTTTAAAGACGCCACAAACCGTTAATTTCCCCTTAGAAGACTTTACAGCAAATGCAAGCAAGAGCAGTGCAAAATGTTTGATGCAAGAGCCCTATCGAGGAGAGGACAGAGATAAATTTAAATAGACATCTGTCCGGATTAACACAGTAAAGTAAGTGAGATGCTAAATTTAGCCTGCTTGGATTGTTAAAAATGTTGCTGTTTACAAGCTACTAGCTAACGGTAACAGTGGGAGATGTCTGGTCACTTTAAATTCTGGTTATTAGTTAGTGGGCTCAAGTTTTTCTTAGATTATTAGACGCCTACAGTGATGTCACCACAACACAAACAGTGAGTGTCTCCTGCATTTACACACAACACACAGTGCTGTAACTTCATTGATAATTTAAATCAGACATGTCATCAGAATCGGTCTGACACTGATGTTAATACATGTGTTTCCTACAAGGTCCCACACGGTCAGTCCAAGGTCAGACAGGATAGTTTGTAGTCTAACAATGGTCGCACTTATAACAAATAATATTAATAATAAGGGGAAGTCAAGTCCAAACTGGACTTGGGTAACAGGGACTTAATTTGGATTGGACTTGGATTCTTCTGTGGAAGCTAAGACTGGACTTGGACTTCAAGATTGGACTCAGACATGAAGTTGTGTGACTGGACTGCAACAGTGCATTCAACACACATCTTTAAACCAGGTTATCTTAAGTCTAAAGTAGGGATGACTACAATTAATCGATTGTAAGAAATTACTCGAAACACGCATTTTTGTTATCAATTTTACGTCACGTGGAACAAACATCATGTGGTCTAATATTTGGTTCAGCTATAAAGGGAGGTGTTTGAAGTTTAAAGCATGTTTCGATGTGAATCAGCTGTTAAAGGTCTTGCGCACAGCGGAGACGCTCAGCTGGCGGCTGCGGCTGCGCGACAGGTCTCCATGCGCGCTTTTTAAAGAGGATCAATACACAACTGCTGCCAACAACGACACGGACACAAAGGTTGACAACTTTAAACAGGACATTTCAACCTTTGGATACGAAGGCAACAGACAGGTGGGAAATTCAGGTACACTATGTTACTATGTTTGCAGACCAGCAACATCAGAGCCGTCTGAGCTTTTCTGCCGCTGGACTGATGATGACCCGGTTGCGCTCCCGGCTGACACCTGACCGAATACACATGATTATTTTTCTCAATAAGAACGAGTAGACCGAAAACTGGACGCTGTGAGTCTGAAGTAATTTTCTGTTAGTAGTCTCAGGCTTCACTTTATAAGATTATGTCCGCTGAGAATATTTTAATGAGCCTGATCATTGATATTCTGCGTGTCAAACATGTTACCCGTATTCAATACCGTCAGTTAGATGCATTTTTGTTGCTGTAGAAAATACAATTTAGGGGGAAAACAACGTATTTGGCCTTGTTTTTGACGTAAGAATAATACTGTTTTTTTTTAATCAATTAATCGATAATTGATCGTTAACATTTCCAAAAATCGATCACGAAAAATACTTAAAATGTACATCCCTAGTCTAAAGGTATTATGCACCACCAGTCACAAGTTTGGAAACACCTTCTCATTCAATGGTTTGTATTTGAAAACTATAAAAGAACATATATGGAATTATTGAATGAACAAAAAAGTGTTAAACAAAGCAGAATCTGTTTTATATTTTAGATTCTGTAAAGTAGCCCCCTTTTTCCTTCATGACAGCTTTGCACACTCTTGGTATTCTCTCAGTCTGCTTCATGAAGTGGTCTCCTGGAATGGTTTCTAATTAACATGAGCCTTGTCAAGAGTTAATTTGTAGAATGACTTGCCTTCTTAATGTGTTTGAGACCATCATTTGTGTTGTTCAGAGGTAGGGTTAGTACACAATGGATAGACCTATTTGACTACTGTTGTAATCCAGATTATGGTAAAATCAGATTATTTCATAGTTTTGATGTCTTCAGTATTAATCTACAATGTTGAAAATAATTAGAATTAATACAAACTATTGAATGAGAAGGTGTGTCCAAACTTTTGACTGGTAGTGTATGTGAAACTATTCATTAAAAGTTATAACTGCAATAACACAGTCATGTGTTTAAAAGGTTTTTAAGGGGTTAATACAGATCATGTCACCAGAAGGAGGAACTGTATTCCATTTTATATAGTGGGCAATCTTTGTTCATATTATCCATAATGTTCACATATTTTTACAGTGCTCTTGATGCTCTACAATAGTACTTTGGGAATTACTGTCTGAAGTTAAGGAATAAAACTTGAAAAGAACTAGTCGACTGATTGAATGTTGAGTAGGTGTCTTCAGGGTCAGAGGGAGGTCAATATAACTATTGACACTGACTATATGAAAAGAAGGCCTGTCCTTTTTGACAGGACGTATGGGAATATAAAACAAATGAGGTGTCAGCCAAAGCAAAAATGGAAAATACTATGAGACCTACAAGCTGTAATTGTTTATGGACATTTGCTTTAAGCCAAGTGATGTTGCACTTGATTCAATCAATATTAGCCTTGAAAAGCCATTCATAACCGAGTCACAGTTGATGAATAAGTCTCAGAGAGTGGAGGATCTCTGGTGTACGGGAAGAGGTCATGATCCGGGACGGGGGTGGTGTAGGCGGGGTGTGTTTTAATGGACACACTGGGTCATTTCTGGACTTCAAGATGATGTATGTGATCCAGACACTAGGCTTATTAAAGCCACAGACACTGACTGTAACCCTTGTCGTCCCGTGTCTGAGAGAAGCCAAGAACAGTTATCTGATCTTTTTGATAAACATACGGTGAAAACGAACGTCCAGGTTATTTAAGCTGCCCTGTAGCTCCTCTCTCACAGAGGTTTTATAAGAGGGGAGAGTGTGGGAAAACAATAACTGTGGAAACAATTGCAGAAACAGTGAAGTCCATCTGATGAAATATTCCTTCCATACCGCAATTCATCTGACAAGGAGTGCAGCTGAACAGAAATGGTCTCTGCAATGGATGTAACAGGAAGCTAAGCAACATTCAGCTCGACAATCACTTGTTGTCTGCCATGTTTGTTTACTCTAAAGTCACGTTTAACCACAAGAGATTTCACAAGGTTTCTAACTTTGAGACTCTGATGCAGGTGAATGGACTCTGTCTGTGTGTGGTGTGCTGTGTTGGCCGTCTCATTGTATTCCACACACAATATGAACAAAACTGTTAAATTTGTAATTATTTGACATCATGTGTGAGATCTCTCAGATTTTCAACATCTGGATGAGTTCAGAAATACTATTTACGACCCTAATTTCATCTTGGCAAGAAATCCATCTCTCTTTCACGTTGCTGTTAGGTGATATTATGCAACTCTTGACAGAGATTAGAGCAGCTCAGCTTCGTGTGATGGTGTCTCAGGTGATCACCAAATCAGTCCCTTAATGACTAAAACTCCACACTGGAATAGAATTGCTTGGAGAAATGCTGATTTAAGGAAAACTTTGGAGTGGTTTGTATGTTGTGATGCAAATCTGACAAACACACAGTGAGACAGAGCCTCCAGATGAATTCTACCACTGCTCAAACTACTACACAAATAAAATGAATGGACACAAAGGAAGTTTGACTACTTTTTTTTTTACTTTAAACTCGTAGTTATCACTCATAAAGTGAGTGTTTCAGAGCCAGTTGAAATAAAATAAATTATAAGGTACATTAAAAAATATAGACACATAAACGAATATGAGGTGATGTGGACACAAGATTTATACAAAAAAACAACAAGGGAGGGAGTTAAATATTTCTTAAACAGAACACAGAAGAATAAATTATGGTATGCTCTTTACTGGAGTTTTGAGTTCCTCCTACACTGTAAGAAAAAAATAAGTTAGTTCAACTTAAAATAATTTGTATCCTGGCTGCCTTAAAATATTAAGTTCAGCAAGCCAAGAAATTTAAGCTGTTTCCACTTTTGTCTTAGTTTCTTAAACTTAGTTTTATTAGTTGGGGTGACAAAGACAGTGCTGAGAAATTAGTTCTATCAACTTCATACTTCAAGTTTAATCCACAAGCCTTTTTAGTGAGACCAACAAGCAATTCTAAGTTTTACAAACCTAAATCTTAGTAGAAACAACATGAAAAAAACAAATTAGATCAACAAGTTTCTACAGGTATATTAATTTGTAAAAACATGAAAATGTAACTTGCCTGATCTAAGCATCTTGTTGGATGGATTTATAATTAATACTTCTGCAAACATGTCTAAAATGTTAGCTCGACAAAGTGTTTTGTTGAATCAACTTATCTTTTTAAGGCAGCCAGGTCACTTTTTATCTGACTTGTTCATCTTACTTGTAACATTACGTTCATTAAAAAAACAACTACTTGTCATTTCTTAAAACAACCTAAGCCTCAATTTTCTAAAAATACTACATACAAACGATTTCTCAACATGGGACAACATTCAAAATACTTGATTCAATGTCAAAACTGACCATATCTTTTTTGTATGAATTTGACTTGGCATCAGAATGCTATCATAAAGAATGGATGAATATGGCAACTGACGTATGTTCAATATTTATCTAGAAGTAAACACTTACAGAATAACAGAAGACTGATCTCACTATATAAGAACTATGTAGGTATAAAAACAGAAACTAAGCAGTAAAAAAGTCTATAAATATCACACATTGAACATTTCTCTCTTGGTAAACACTTAGCTACTGCACTGTATGCAGAAAAGTATTAAAGGTGACATATCTGGCAGAGGTCGGTTTTACTCCCCACGTCTGCAGATTTGAAGATCTAGTGGATGATTTTTATTTGTCATGGATAAGTGCTAGAGCTAATTAGCATAGCCACATAGCTACATGTTCGTAGCTGTGTACCAAGACACACGTCAACATACTGATAAATAAAACAACAAGAAACACTAAATCTGTGACCAATCCTTCAGAAAGGTCCTGCTACAGGCGCCTCTCCGTCAGGATCAGATTCTGGATCAGATTCAGAGGGTTGAAGTAACGCGGGTCTGTGAGCAGCCATGTATATTCAGCCAACATGTAAACATTAGTTCAACGTACTGGACAGCCGAGGCACATCCACTTCCTGAGGGGGCGTGGTCAGAGAGAAAACAGAGTGTTCTGAGGAGGACTGAAGAAGAGGGATTTTCAGGCATGCCAAAATATGATTTCAAAGTGTTTTTTTGAGCATAAACTTTAAAGACATGTTTTGGGGACCTCTTAGACCAATATATATTGATGAAAAAAGCATGATATGTCACCTTTAAAACATTGATCCAAACCGAGTGTCTCTTGCAGCACATGGCATTGTAAAGGTTGGTCACTCCAGGGACTATAAGGGGTTTCCTGTGCATTTGTGTAGGGGCCATACTTACATCTAGTTGTATCAATAAGGAAATGTATGTTACCTGAACTACTCTGGTTGGACTGATTAGTTGGACACTATTTTACTTGATATTTCAAGTAAAACTGTTAAGTTAAGTTAAGTTGAACTGACTTAAGAAAGTGAGCTGAGGTGACTAAAACCTAAAATCCCTTTTTGCAGTGTAGTAAATATAAACTATAACCAGAAAGATGTTGCATTGTTTTGACTGTAAGACAGAAAAAGTTGCACCTCCCAGGCAGCTGACTTTAAAATTTGTGTGTCAAAAGGTTGAAACCCATCACTTCCTGACATTAAGAATCTGAATGTAAACTTCACTGCGATGGACACACACCTTTCCCACACATAAACCCAAACCCATAATCCCTCTCTTCCTGTAACTACTGCTCGTTGTCCAGCGAGCAGCTCAGGCACACACACAGAAAATGCAGAGGTGAGCCTTTGGCCTGGAGTGCCCCTCATTTAAGACGATCGACAAAATCAATAAAATGAAGTATGTTTCCTCGCTCTTTTGGCTCTGTTCCCGCTCCTCCAGCGTTCCCTCAAGTAACCCACTCCAGCTGAGTTCTGTTACTGCAGCTCTTCCCCCACGTGTATACATCCTCAACCACTCTGTCTTCCCCTCAGCAAATTGAAAACTCCAACACAAACTATACGGTCTTCTCTCAATGGTTCACACAGCAGAGAAAAACAAGCCAAGTCTGCACACAAATGTCCGAGAATGATCTCAATAGATTCTGTTTTAAGACTAACACACGGCTCTATCACACATTAACATGTAAAACAGAAGTTGTTGTTCATTACTCTCTCTAATATAATGTTAAAAACTTCAGTACAGGAGCAGTGAACGTGTTATGTGGATAATACCTGTTTTAGATATTATTAAGATTTACTTGTAAAAAGTGTAATTTTATCAGAAAAAAAACAATCAAGCTCTGTGAGGTTGAACAGTGCTTTGAACACCAATTCCAGACAGCTAACATCATTCTAATGTTTCATGGGTTAGCATGCTACATTTCCTCATTTAGAGTACCCTTCATGTAAAGTATGTCATAAACTGGTGCTAATGTGGGTAATGTCAGTTATTTTACTCATTTTAAAGTCCTTACATGAAGGAATGTTTTTTTTCTTTTCTTTTCTTTTTTTAAAGGTATACTTTTGGGGCTTTTTTGCCTTAATTGACAGGACAGCTGAAGGGAAACAGGAAACGTGGGGAGCAGTGAGTGGGGGAAGACATGCAGCAAATGGTAGGGAATTGAACCGGCGACCTCTGCGAAAAGGACTATAGCCTCTATACGTGGGGCGCTGAGACTGCTAGGCCACCAGAGCCCAACATGTTTTTTGTCTAACATTATCTTTACAGAATTAGAATCTAACATAGACACAACAATTTTGTTTTCACTTTGCAAAACGTTTTTTTCCCACACATCATCCACACAAAATAAGAGGAACTAAGAACTAAATTATACTTGCAAAAAGTCACTCAGGCTTATTTTAAAAACACAGGGAAGAGACCATTTTTAGTTAAATCAGACAATGGATTACCAGTCATGTTATTTTTTTTCAAATAGCCTCTCGGGGCCTCCGTACGAAACATAGAATTGGACAAATTAAAAATGTAAACTGATGTTGGATGTATATGGCCAGTCAGAGAGTTATTCAAAGTTCTCACAATTAATTAAATGGCGACTTTAATCTGTCTGTACAATAGTTTGTGACATAAAATTTAGTGGCAGGAATTTTACTTAAAACAAATCTGTTAAACCCCAGTAGAAGAAAACTCTGGTGATCCCTATGTTGTAATATTTTTATCCAACATGAGCTGTGATTTTTTTTCAGACATTTGCATTATTTAATTGAATTGTTGTGATTTTACTTGATGACAAAAATGTTGGCGCACAAACTGCACAAGACCTAAAGTCAAAAGGTCCAACAGGTCTTCAGGATTGATCCTCTGAGGATCATGAATGTTTTTTTAAAAAATGAAAAAAAATCCTTCATGTAGTTGATGAGATACAATAAATTAAAGCATCTGATAATAATAAGCATAATATAGCAATGACGTTAGTAAGGTCTTATAATGGTCAGTCTATCATTCCTCCTCTCTCACACCACTTCTTGTTAACCCTTCTGCTATCAGCTCTTACACCATAAACTGAAAGTCAAAAACAACATACAGATAACCTTTAAAACAGATAATGCCTCACTACAAAGCTCTTCTCAAAAACCGGAACACAGCTTTGTGCTGAACCATCAGCAGTTTCAATAAACATCACAAAGAGAAAAAGGTGCTGCTTTTCCTCTGTTTTTTATTCCCAGTATGCCCAATTAGCTCGCACCGTGCTGGGCGTGCACCGTCACTATTGGTTACTGTAGAAGTGGGAGGGGGCCTGAATAAATTCTAGGATTTGAACTCTTTGATTGACACAGACGCATCCCCAGGCTGTGTACCCATCTACATAAAAGTGAATCAACAGTAAGCTATACAAGCAGCTGCTTTGTTTCTCATATAATGTGTGTAAAGTACTTTGTCTACAACATCATCATCACCTTACTAACATTAGTAAGTTATGTGTTAGCGACTGGCTGTGTTTATCCATAGCATATCATGGTTGGACAAAGTATCAGTGTGAGAGTATACCGTAGTCCTGACTATTGGGATACTTTTGTATTTGATATGCAGGCGTAAAATATGAGTTCTCACTGAAAAAGTGAAGCACTCTAAACAAAATACCCAGATAACTTTTATCCCGTATTCTGTGTACAGTACGGTATCGTATTGCATCACATCGTATCATAACACATCATGTCGTGTCGTCCAATGATTCTAACATTCTGTATATTTTGTTCCTTTAGATGCTTAGCAGGCTATCTAGAGGAACTCAGCAGTCAAATCCAACTCACTAAAAGATGTGAGTGTGCTGAGATTTGTTAGTGTTACATTTATGTGATTGGACAGAGAAGATAGAGGAATACTATCAAATTTTAATATCCAATTTATGTGTCTATATCGATCCATTGTCGACTGATAAAACCTGTCAATGATACCTAGGTAGTTCCTTCTGTTTTTTTCCTAGAAGAATTAAAGTTTAAAATGACATTGTGGTATTATTATGTAAGCTAAAAGCTTCTCCCTGTTTTCAGTCTTAAAGCTCCTGTGAGGAGTTTTTTTTTTAGCCGATTATGAAACAGACTGAAGTTCGGACTCGTCTTTTAATGAACTACAAAAGCAGACAAGACAGCCAACATATATTTGATTGTTTAAATAAAGCAGAGTGGGATATATTTTTAGTGAAAACACACCTCAGTGATGCACTGGATGAAATCAGCAGAGAGATGAAAGGTACCGCTTTGTCCACAGGTGGTGCCAAAATCAACACAGACCACAAGTTCCTCACAGGAGCTTTAAGCTGCAAGCTTTTGCCTGAAGCTTTGAACTGCCATTTAGAGAAGCATCAACTTTCAACTTTCTCAGCTCACTAAAAATATCAATTCCCATTAATAATGTCTTTATAAGTTAACCTATTTCTTGACCAGGGATGAAAACAAGAAATTGAAATAAAACTGTTAACAGAAACATGCGACTATATCTGCTCTGCGTGTATTAAAATGATGTAAAGATACCTTTCCTTTCTGTTCTAATAAGAACTCGTTGAGGTGTGAGAGATGAGGGGGGAAACAAAGCTCAAGTCTACAAGGTCAAATCTTTGGGTTCATAGACCCCGAGGAGGTAAATTGATTGTTGAGTGTTCGGGGAGGGGCAGGAGGAAAGCATTTAACTGCTGACAGACAAACTCTGGCCCTGCAGGGGAGAGCAGGCAGCACGTTGCCTTACATCATTTCCACAGGCCTGTGTTCCACAATCCTCTTCTGTTCAATGGGGCAAGACCCTGCGCTTTTGTTACAATTAACCTATTAGAAGAAGCCTTTCATTCGCAGGTGATTCCATACTCCCTTGCCTGCCTCAATAAAACTATTTTGATCGGCCTACAGACTACAGCCTGCAGACATCGAGCTGATAAATTCTGATCGAAGAGAGAGATCCTTCATCAAAAGCAAGAGGACTGCAGTTGCATGAATCTATCAAAACTTAAGTGCATTTTGATGAAATAAACAACATTAAGGACTCTTTAGATCGCTTGTTGTTGGGAATAAATGTGTTGTTTTTGCAGTGTACATGTAGTCTATGACCTACAATAAAAACAAATGATGCTTGCCCTCGGTGAAAAACATAAAAGTATTTAAAAATTGACCCCAAGGGTCTGCTTTGTCCGTGGCTGGAGGCATTATTATACCCTGGTTGTCACAAAGTACCCCCTCAGGTCATTACTCCCGGGCAGCCACGGACCCTTTGGCAGACTGAAGCTGAGCTCCATTATCTGGGACGCAGAGTGGGGCTGAGCAGAGCAAAGAGGAGAGGGGAACAAGGGGGACGAACTGGCTGTGGATCTGAGGAAACGGAGATGTAGCAGGAGACGATACCGTTCTGATGTGACGTTTTCTGGGGCCTCGCCCAGGCCTGGAAGCCGCCCATTTGGGACAGGTTCTAGTGTTAGCTGGCATGTGCTGGCAGAGAAATACTTAACCCAATCAGGAACATAATTGCATATTTTTTCATCTGCTTTTCATTTGATGCATATATTCTCTTTAGTTAAACTGTTTCTCTCTCGCCAGCTCCAGCCCATTGGAGTGCAGATGAGAGTGATCTGCTTTTTTGTGTATTAAATCAAAGCCAAAGCCCATTGTAAAAAACATCAGCATTACCATTCTGAGGCCAAACAAAGGAAAATGTGTCATGCCACGCAGCTGTCACAATGCTCACTGAATAATGTATACTAAAACAATGCATTTAGTCTTTAAAATTAAAAAAGGGTGAGCTTCTGCAGCATACAGAGTTCTGTCCTTGGGTACTTGGTGTGTTTCTGTCATAATCAAGCAAATTGGGTCAAACTGAAATGTAGAGTTCCAAAGTTGACTGGAGTGTGTTTGAAGGTGTTTTAAGTCATTTTGGGTGAGTAGTCAAGTTCCCTCAGTGTCCCTTTTAGACTCACTCACATTTTTGAACCTTTGATCCAGTTTAGAGGGATAAAAAAGTACCAAAGAGTTCTTCTTGGCTGGTCACCTCCGTCATGAACTCAATAAAAATGATCACGTGTCACTTCTTAAAGGTGAAGTTCGGAAATATATGTCAATTTCAGCAAAAATATCTCCCTGCTCCACTTCCTACCCACCCTCAGGGAAAAAGTAGTATTCACACACAGCTCATTCTCTGTAAACTGACCACAAATAAAGGGAACCAAACAACACAACAACACATTTACTTCTAACACTGCTCTCCAACCTCAGCCAGCTACTCACCCTGATCAACGTCCTTTTAAAAGGGACTGAACTACACCATGGTTGTGATAAAAATCGCTCCCCCTGAGGCAAACACTAAAGAACCAGAAACTCCAGATTCATCAAAAGTCCTTTTATTTCCTGGTTAAAGTCTTCCCCTGACAATGCAGGTTGAAGAATTTAGGAGACTAAGCTTTCCAAGGAGCATAAAAAGGTGGGGTATTACAGGCTGCAATTTGAGGGCATCACCAAGTAAGATACCAAGTGTGTTCTGAATTGTGTGTGCTGCAGCCAACTGTGAATTATATTTAACCAAAAACCTAAATAGGACAACATTGTGGACATGTTACATCTCTGAACTTAGGGACTAAACGAGGCTCACAAAGGCTCTGAAGCCATGCTGGCATAAGTCCCAAACTCTGCTCTCACAGACTCACTGACTCTGAGGCCCATTCTTGGATAAGTGTGAGTGATAAGTTCTGTCCCACTCGCATCAAGCTCTCTCTCTTGCTACCCTTTACAAAGCATCCAAAAAAAATGCAGAAAATGTTTAAGTTCGCCAACAGCTGCAGACAGCCAGTTGATTGATAATGTCTGCACTGCAAAACATTCAAATCTTACGAAGTAGATTTGTTTCCTGTCAATATATGTCATCACACTTACAGTATCATTATACCCGGCAGGTCAAAACATACATTTTCTTACAAAACAAATGAAAGGTTCAGAATTTTTTGGTAAATTATTTAAAAGTTTTATTTTAGAAAAGAATCAGGTAAATGTTGTTTGCTGCATTGGCAACCATTTTTCCTGAGTACAATCAATGAATTCCTTATTTTCAGCTTGTAATGATGCCTGTAATAAGCTTCCATGCCTCTCCCATGACTCGAGTGTGCAGGGACCATCTACAAAGTGCATTACTGAAAAAAGATGCTTCAAAAATATTCAAAACTTCAACCAAGATAGATGCAGAGTCAAAATCAGTTCACACATAAATGCTGTACGTTATATTACAACTATTTGTTATGCCATGCATTAAGGTACGTATTCAGTACTTTAAGTGCATCTCAAATAAAGTATGTTTTACTTCTGCTTTAGTAGATTAACAGACGGGTAGTTAAAGTTCTGCTTAAGTTATGGACCCCTGTGAGGTCCTACGGGATAGTAAACCGAGCTAAATTGCAGAACCAGGTCCTTCAAGCTGGGGTTGGTAGTCAGATTTAGATCCACTTTTTGTTATACTGGTTAAAATGATCTTTCTGTCCCGATGGCAATTAATACATAATGTGTTCTTAAAAAAGAGCGTTATCTACAGCCGGAGAAAACCTGGGAAAACACCAACCAATCCCTGCCATCATCAACCAATCCCGTCCTGCTGTTCTGCCGCCTCCTGCGCGTACATTTCCCTGGCGTAGACAGAGTCCTGAGGAAATGCTACATTCAAATTCATGCTACTTTTCTGTGACTACCAACCCTAGCTTTAATAGAGCCCAACGCCCGACCCTCAGTACAATGCAGATGATGGTTGAAGACTTCTTAGTCCAGAAGTTGACGAGATACCAAGCGACAAACTCCGGTCTCAAACGATGAAGCCAATGCAAAAGTTCTATAAACTGCAATACATCGAAAATCCGCTTGAGTGTGGCTGCAGAAACACTGGAAACCACATAGACATGAATGGGAAAAAGACGATCTTTGCAGCATTAATAAACATGTTTACAGCCTGGTTCAAAAACGGCTTGGCCCTACAAAGCAAATCTCTCTATCTGCACACACTGTGCGGGGGGTGAATTTTTTTCTAACATGACGGTTCAGAAGATATTAGGATTACGAGTTTTGCCCAAATAAGGACATGACTGACGTGACTCCCTGTTGGGAACACACAGCCATTGGCTAAGAGGCTCACACTACATCACACTCTGCCTAGTTGAGTTCCGCATTTCCAATATGGCTGCCGCCGTCGATTTGCTTCAAAACAGCTCTCAGGAACAGATGGGTGACGTCATGGATACTACGTCCATATTTTACACAGTCTATGCGAGATACACAAAAGTGATTCAGACAATGAGTCAGAAAAAGTGAGTCACTGTAAACAAACAAAAGTGACTGTTTCTCTTCAGTTCAACCACTGAGCCACTGAATGCTTCCTCCTAACTGGTTACAGTACCTAACTCAGTATTGCAGGACCCAGTCTCCATGTAGTTCTACCTCATCTGTTTATTGATAGAACCGCTGGTCATATTTATTATAGAACCTTTTTTAATGCAGTAAAACACAGCTTCATAATGTAAACATCCTTGGTTAACATTTCCAAATCAAAGATTACAATCATGTTGTGTAACCTTCATCTTAATTGTGCTTCGGGGTTTCTACAGGCTAATATAAGTAAAACTGAAAAATAGTAAAGTGGCTTTTTTAAGACTCACAGTCACTAAGAAAGAAGAGATTGGCTGTTATTTAAAGATATATGTTAAACTTAGAGTGAGTTTTCGTCATTGTTATGTGCAGTATCTATTAAATGTGGAGATTTGTGGTACTATGATAACATTCAAATCCAATAATGTGAATCCAATCTTGTACAGTGTAAGCCGTCATGGAAATTATGTAAATTGTGTCTGCATGAAGACTGAGGAATCTCATGTGAGGAAAAGTACAACACTGTTGGTTTTAGTGTAATTACTTATTCATTTGGAGGCAGGAGAACCGTAATGTACTGTGTTCTCCTGAATCTCTTCCACTCTCACAGAGCATAGCATGTGCACGTCAGGCCGTCAATCAAACATGACAGCTGTTTAAACTCACTGGGTGAGATGAAAGGTTCTGGCTCTATCACTCAGGCCCCGTTTACCTAAGAGAATGGGAAAGGAGACAGACAAAGCAGGAAAGAGGCCTGTAAATTTTTATATTCTTGGCTGTCGAGGATGCTTTCCTATGGCAGGCTCGCAGACGTGCACACAAACTCACAGCAGCTCTACAGACTTGTGTGCAGTAGAAACGCAGACAGACACACACACACACACACGCACACGCACACGCACACACACACACACACACTGTTCCTCATGCTGCGGTGCAGGCCTTTGATGTTCAAGGTGCTGTATCTGTTGTGCATGTCGGCCCTCTCAAATCATTTCCAGCACTGGGAGTAAAACATGGAAACAAAGGCAAACAACATATTCAGAAAGTGTCAAACGACACATCTCGTGTTTCATGTTAGCTGGATTACATAGTGACATAGAAGCAGCTTCAGTCAGAGGAGATGCAGGACGGGCTAATTGACACTGGCTGCTGCAGGAGGAGAGAGGTTAGAGAGGCAGGGAGAATCCATCTCTGTGATACTCTGTCCTCCAAATGACTGTAATTACACTGTGGTTAAAATGAAGACTTCAAATGTCGTAAAGAATGACGAAGACTGATTCACAGAAGTTGTTTCCAAGGAAAACAAATAAACACAAATTTAAAAAACAGATGAATTATTTTATGTATTTCAAAGGTAAAATGTTGACTATCATCTGCAGCTTATCAAACATGAGAATAAGCAGCTTTTTGCCAACTGCTTTCCAGGCTGTTAGCGCTACTTTCTACTCAACAAGATTTAACACAAGATTATGTACAAGATATTTTTAGAACAAATAAACCCCACAGTAACTTACATCACTAATAAGCCAGTGGGCCACATAAGCTGCTGTTACTATTATGGCTGCAAATAAATAAACTGACAGTAGGTATGCAGTACTTCTATTTTAATCTAGTGACTGTGTGTTAATATGGACAGCACACCTCCATGCTCCTACCATTGTGAGATGTGAAACCAAAGTACTGCTGTATGGGCGCAGACATGTGCTAGTGGAGCTAAGGGATGCACAGATGTGATGGGACTGACGTTACACTCCTTACCAAGAGTTGACCAATATTGGCTTTTTAGGGCTGACACTGATACAGATTATTAGCAGTTCATAACCAGTAGTATAATTGCTAAGGTAAACACCAAGGTAAAAGTAGTCGAGAGAGAGGCAAGTGAAAATAGACAAACCTGCAGTGGAGCCGACGTAGCACACTTTTTAATACATTTCATTGCCCATCAATACAATTAAAAGCTAATACAGATAATTGGCCAAATGCTACATATCTGCCCCACTGGTTAGCTAGGCCAATAATTAGACCATCCCTACTACCCCTTACACCAACCAAAACAAGCATTTAACTCACCCATAAAATGTCAAAGACCCCTCAGGTGGGTACAGTCCACAGCAGAACAGATTCAGTTCAATGGCTCTTGTGGTTAGTGTTACATTTTCTCTCACTTCTCCTCTACTCTGCTTATCTGATAAAGATCCATCATCTTTTTAACAAGAAACAACCAATCAAAAGGGAACTTTTCAAAGTAAAAGAAAACTTGAACATGGTAACAACTAACATGTTCCATTTGTTATAATGATGGAGGCCGGTTTTGTGACCTACACTGCAGCCAGTCACCAGCATGAGCTCTAAAAGTTTTGGCTTCACTTGGGATATTTGTTGGCCATCCATGGTTTTATATATATTATATTATATATATATTTATATATCCATGCATCACATCTACAGAGTAGTTTAATGAACCTGCATACATTATTAACAGCAGGTTTAACCTAATATAAATCCAATAATCACTCTCTTTATAACACTGTTTTTGGTCTACACCACCCCAGGGAAATCTGGGGCCTCAGCTGCTAAATGCTCAACATTGTACAAACAATGTGTCTTTTGCTGCTGAACAAGTGAGGTACAGTAGATTTCACTTTCCCTGAAAAAAAGCTGCCTGCTCTGCCAAAAGAAGAGGTACAAAACTGTCCTTTACTTATTATCAGTCGACAATACTTTTAATAAACACTCTGAACAAATTTAAAGGAAATAATTTAAGTCTTAGGAAATAATACTTGCAAATAAAATATTTATGATAGACTTTTAAGTGTAAAAGTAAATAAATGCTACACAGCTGACATGGCGATGTTTTGGCTAGGCACAGGTATATTATGACATAAAGTTGGTCCTATCTTTCAGAATTATCCTGATACAGGCAGTGGTGTGTGGCTGTGCTTGCAGGTTTGAATATCAAAGAGGGCTGAACTTTCGCAGAGGTGTGTGGTGTACAAGTACCTCCCCTCAGGATGTCTTAGTGTTTGGTTAATTTGTATTTTTTTCTTCTTGTTGCAAATTTTACGCAAAAAAAGGGAAACTATGACTGACATGTTTTAGTTCTCTCTTAAGTTAAAGTATGAAAAAAGGGATCTGGAGACTTTACAGTACTGTCGACACGAGACAGTTGAATCGATGTACACAGCCATTTGTTGAAAGTTAATATATTACGCACTCACCAGACTGCATGTTTTCCTGGTTCTACCAAAGATTGGTGTATCCCTACTCTTTAGAAGCTGTTTGTTTCAATACAAACACAACTAAAGGCCTGTGATTGTGAAAACATAACCAACACTTCTATCAGTGCATGTCATTCACAGGAGCTGATCAGCGTCTCCCTGCTAAAGGACAGCTGTGACTTTCAGCTTCAGTAATAACTGCTCAGTTCTTTGTGAAATAACACAAAGGCATCCGTCTCGTACCGTGTGCCAACTGCGGCCTCAGAAATGATAATGAAATGACTCTGAAAGGTGTGCAGGAAAAACAACTCAGTCTCTTTTATAAATCACTTCAGAAGATGAAAACAGACGCTGAAATAAATTTGACAATTATTGGCTGAGGGGAAACTTTTCAAATAAACAGGTTTATGGTAAGTCATATCACTTGGCAGTTGATCATCATGATCGCTCCTGGATTGTCCCAGAAGGTGGCATATTTATTAGTATGCAACAGATGGGGAGCATGCGTTTTCCTTGCTAAGGCTTGTGAAATTGGTCTTTTGGTAGCAGTATAAATATGATGAACTGTGTTGAATAACAGGCACTGGCTCCCACACAAGGACAAAATGTCCAAATGAGCAGCAAAAGCTGTGCTGCTAGCTACTTTACAGCAGTGCCATCAATGATTGATCTACACCCCGCTGAGCCACTACAGGAAACAAAGTATAGAGCCTATAATTTAGTTGGAAAACAATGCATGAGACTGCCGGCTTGTGCATCCATTTCAGCACAAGCATTCCCTGGTGCAGATAGATCATTAAACTAGCAGGCGCTTTGCAATATGGTGCAGTCAATGTCACTGAAAAGATGGGACAATAAAGTGAGGTAGGGGGTTGCAACAGCAGGGAAAGAGCATGGAGATGTATTAATGTCACATAGGCTTTAGCCTGCCTCCTTAAGCCCTGCAAAGAGTCACCCAAGCCAATTTCCATTATCATATTGATTGAAATAGTTCATCATAGTGTAATTTTAGGTTTATCGCCACCCGGTTGGGAATAAGACCAAAGCATTATCCAACAAAAGCTATTGTTCCAGGGGACGTTTCGCTGTTCCAGTTCATTGATGGAGTTGATTAAGTTTAAATGAAGCAGACACTGGATAAAAGTGAGGGTATTGACCAGTGAGCGCTGCGCCGCGCTTGAAAAAGCCTGATACATGCGGAAAAGCAAGATTTGCTAAATGCTCTAATCTTCAATCAAATCTAACATCAATACAGACAAAGTTTGGTAATGAGAGATTCAATGAAGCATGCAGCAGAGAGAATTAATCCCCCTCGCCTAAACTGAGTTCAACTTTGAAGCTTGCTCCTCAGGATAGATAGTTATCTAAATGCTAAATAAGAAACGTATTGTACTTTTCACAGCATACTAATCATTTGTTCATTTTGTCTCCATTATTTGTTCTCTCACACATCCCGCTTGTTGATCTGGTGATTAGATCAACCTTGGATAGTGGAGGAGAATGGAATAATGAGGCTGCCGGGGAGATTTGATGCCCAGCAGCACGTAATGTTCGGGCCTGCGGGGGACGCTGACACTGTGTAACTGTTACTATTCACAAAGTGGGGAAATTGAGCTAAAAGAATGATAAGGAATTTAAAGTGTAGTTTAAATATTACTTCACACAGGTCCACCAGTTATAAGGAAATAATTCCAAATGTTCAGGGAGCTTCATTAGTGGTTAACTGAAGTTTGAAAAACCATATACTCGGTTTAGAAATTCTTATTAGAGAAAATGTGCGATGATGTGCTTGTGTTTCTCCAATGTTTTAAAGCTTATTCAGTCTACATCAGAGGTTCTCAACCTTTACAGCCTATGCCGTCTTTAACATCCTTTTCAAGCAAGTTCAAAGGCATGAAAACACTTTGGATGATCATGTTTCTCTGATACAGTTCAGCCATCAAGAATTAATCAATACAGGATTTGAAGGAAAATTCTGCTAACTTGTTAAAAATATCCAAAATCTGTATTTTTTTCTTTTTAGAAGTTTAACTGATTGACACAACATGTCTCCTCCTCAGTGTATCTGCACTGGGACCTTGGAGCTTTACTGAACTTATTTAAAGATGTGTACTGGACCACGGTCGAAGCATGCTTGTCTTGAACTGTGATTTGAGGTTAGCTCAGTGAAACTTTCCGCCTTCAGCAAATAATCATGACGAAAGCCTCCTAGTCACAAACACACAGACACATACACACATCTCTCTGCACAGCAAAGGTGACAAAGTGTAGCAACAATGATAATAACACATGTCTGAGTGGAGGAGACAGTAATATTGTCTTTTTGTGACCTGCTTTGAGAAGTTGATCATGTCTGTGACCTGTAGGCAGCTTGGCTGTAGAAGGAATTTTGGCTTCTCAGAGTGAGCTTTAAGCATGCTCAGGTCTGAAGAAATCAAACCATCCAGTGTTTGGAAAACAAAAATGTGCAGCACATACACACCTCACATCAACATGTGACATACTGTGAGACCTGTGGGGCCTCTCACCTGCACGTTGTGGGATGTTCTTGCACAAAATAACTCAGAGTAAAAAAATTATGACAACAGTAAACCCATAAACTGAGTGTTTACATCACAGTTTTCTGAAACAACAGAGTAAAGTCACTTTACCTTCTGACCTTCTTGTCTTCTGTCTGTGAAGCTCCGATCGTCGTCCACGTGACTTAATCCAACATGAGACAACTTTGCATCAATGAATGTAGAAAAAAAACCGTCCAACATCCTGGCGCAAACGTTCTATCGCGATATTATCGGTTTTATCAACCTGAAGTAGTGGTCAGTTCGGTAATCGTGATATAAAGGCGTATCGCCTGTTTTATGAGCCAGTGCGTTTTACCTGTAGACCATTTCCGGGATTCACCTGACGTCAGTATCCAATTGAGCATCACGTGACTATGATAACGCTGAGGATTAAATACTGCAATATCTGATTTTGTTCAACCTGTGAGAATGAATCAGACCAATGTTTTTTTTAATGTATTCATTGTATATTTACCCACTATTTTATTTATGCATTTTTTTATTTTCTAGATATTTCATTTAAACTTAAGCGTTTATTTGATAACACGATAACAAGGCTATTTTGCGTGAGCGCATGACAACGCCAACGTAAACAAGCCTTATTGCAAATTCCATTTTTTTTTTCAAAATATGTAATACAGCAGTATAAAATTGTTTCAGTACACAGGACTTATATTTTTTTAATATTTATTTGAGTTTGTCGTCATAAATACTTTGCATCCAGCAATATGGATCAAGCTTTGGATTAATTATAGCAAATATCTCCAGTATATCTTATAAGTTCAGAAGAACCAGTCATAGTTTTTTATATATTTTTGTATGTATTACATCTCCACAGAGACTTGGGTGGAAATATGTTGTCCCTCTCGGCCTGAGAAGCAGGTCCTGCTGCAGAGTGAAGGTGTGCATAGAGGTGAGCCTGGGTTTGTAGCTGCTGTATGCGGGCCTGTAGTGGCAGCCCACGGTGTATCAGCATCCTGAAAGGTGACTGAGTGAGTGAGTGGAGGCTGTGAGGCTGCTGCTGACATGTAGCCTGGTAGCACATAACAGGTGACAACTCCGTGCACTTGAAGTAAATGTTACACATGCCTTGTGAGGGTTTTTTTCTTCTTTAGAAAGGCTTCCTGCTGGCGACGCCCAAATCCACTCTGCGCCACTGTGCATCAAGACAGACTTTTCTAGGGTTTAATTTCTATTTTAGAAATAAAAAATATAATACCTCTGCACCAAATCCGTCACGTTTATCACTCTATGGAGTTTTATTTTTATTATGAGTGTCTATACCCTCGAAACGTCTAAATAAAGATTTCCAGTCCCACCCTTTGGGTCTTAAGCGGGCCAGAGTTGATATCAGTTTGTCTTAACTTCCTCTATTTATTTCCACATGCCACCTCATTATTTGCATTTACTTTTTGCAGGATGACGGTAAGTGTTGTCAACTGCGCAGAGTGGATTTTCCAACCCTGTGTTATTTCATTGTTGAGAGATGAGCTGTGGGACATGAAGCTTGAGCTGTGTGTTGTCAGGATCCCATCTAATCTGCATGTTTGTTTCTTAAACAGGGCATGTTCACTTATCCCCCCTTCTTTCTCTGCAAATCGACAGGAGATGCAACCCGGGAGAAGTGCAATAAAACAAACTCTTGCTCTCAAAGGTGCGCGCGGCTTTGTACCGGCGCGTTTTGCCTGTTAGCTGCACATCCTCCGTCTTTTCATCTGTCAGTTATTCCCCCTCATGTTTTGTCATTTGCTCTGTATATTCATTTGTCGCCTGGTATTTTTTCCTGTGCCTGCGTACACCCGAGGTTGTAATTAAATTTCTGCTTCAAATGCGGCAAAGGCAAAGATTTTTTTTGTTCTAGGATGTGTTTGATGTGATGTTGAGACAATATGCAGCTCCTGCAGACTCGTGCGTCCTGAGAGCAATGTGGGGGAGTGTGTTTTCAGTAGCCTCTGCAGATTGACAAAAATAGGGAGGAATCGCCTGCAATAAAGGGCCTTTAAAGAGGTCTGGAAGTCTGCTTCCATGCTCAGAGCCTTCGGCCCTGCAAAAACAGGGCAATCCAACCAGGCTGTAGTGCGTTTTTAAACGGATATCAGTCCAGGAATTTTGCTTCGGTAACATTATCAAACATTCATAATAAACTGAGCAGGTTTGTCTCATTTCTGGGAACTGTTTACCAAACAAAAATGAGCAACATTATGCAGTGGTCCGGGACTTTTATTTTGTAATAGAACCTTCTTAATTTCCTGCAATTATGCTATTTTTGGTCCATTTATTTCATTATTATTGTCGGTATCTATTTCAGTGTAACCACTTTGTATTGATGTGTATTTCCTCTCCTCTCAGAACGAAATGAGCAGCGCCCCCTGCCGTCTGAGAAGAAAACTGCAACCAAGCAGCAGCACATAAAGCTCCTAGGCCCAGCGGTTACTAAACACTTTGTAATCCCATAGAGCCGTTTCACACCCCTCTAAGTGATTACTGGATGCATTCACAACCATAAATATTCACCTTTTTGTGTGAATGATTGAGTGATTTAATGCACATGTTTTTTTCTGTTTTGTGTGTGAAATAAGAAAGGAGGTGTGGTGCAAAGATAGACAACATATGACTGCATGAGTGTGGATGGAGGCCATTATAAAACGGAAAGCGGTTTCAGTAGTCCGAGTTTAATATGATGGATCACTACAGACACTTGGGCACAAAAACAGACACGTTAAGATCTGATTTTTTTTTTCGTCAGTTATTCTTTGGCTGTACCGAAAATCCTGCCTGACTCGTCATTTCTGGCTCATATTCTACATTTCTCCCCTCATCCAAATCAAAACCCTCACTGTGCTCTTACACGGCCTGTCAAGCCTCCAGTTTAGTGATGTAAAAAAAGGAGGTCAGTCTGAGCCCGGCGGGATGCAGGGCAGCTGCTCCCTGACCGGTTCTCCCGTCACACCTACTGCAGGCTGCAGCTCCGTTTCTGAAGGCATTTGGTTGGCGAGTAATTAATAGGAAATAATGATGTTGCCGAAGGTGCGGCATTGCTACCGAGGACGTCAAGACGGGGCATATTGTTGACTGCATTATTAATCTCTATACTGTACATGACACGTTGATGCTGAGGATTATGCTCAACCTGTTATTTTTCTACAGGATGTGATCGACCTGAATTAATTTGCAAAGCAGTGGAGAATTGTGGTTAACTTTGGCTCTTTGGAGAATGAAAGTATTTGCGTAAAAACGCACCATTTAATATACACCCATAAGCCCATTCACTAAGATATTTTTAAATATTTTATTGTGCAATATACTTTCGTGCAAATTCAAAAATATAAATGTGCCTTATTTAAAACACAACATCTCCCTTCTTCTTCCGGACATAAAGAAATAAACCCTCTGACTGAGGTAATTACAGCAGATAATGTAACATCTCACCATAACGCACTTGTCTGCCCAATTAGCCGAAACAATTATTGCAACTTTGACTTTAATTACGTCTCAATTTGAAGCCTGGCGCTGGTCTATAATTCAGTGATTAAAAGCCCTCCATGCCCCAGTGCCTTTAGGGCAGCGCATGATTAGGACCTGTCAGCTGCTGCAGTGAACGGAGGCAGCCATGCGTGTTGTGCAACATGACCCGCTGTTGTTAAACCTTGTCAACATATTAACCCGAACTCCCAAGTCATTATGGACTGAATTGCTTACATATAAAGAAAAATGTACACATATGTAGGTGTAATTGGAAAAAAAGGGATAGTTTCTGAACAAAACTCAAGTATTTAATCCTGTTGTTAAAAGTGATATGAAAAAAAACCTGAGTCATGGGGATATGTGATCATTACATGTAGACAAACAGAAGTAAAGAGGTTTGACATGAGGAGAAAGACTGTTTTGGGGAGGGCCAAAAGGTTCATCTGAAGCACATTTGATCCTTGTCAAAATATATTGATTCCTGTTCTTTCAAGAGACAGTTGATGTCTTCCTTAATTTCTGACTGGCCATCTGGACGGCCTGATGAGGGGAGACTCTTCTTTTCTTTGCAGGTTAAAAGGTGAAATATGTCAGGACCATGATAGCTGATAATAAATAACTATTTTTTTTATTTTCCTTAAAGTGAAGTTAAGAAGTGAAACTTCCTGCATGATATCATTCAAAAGAATGGGTCAGTGATTTTTAGAGTGTTTTATGTATTTTGCAGTGACGAGCTCCACACAGCATATTGTAGCTGGTGTTTGCATAAGTTTGAAGGAGTGTCCGAGCAGTGGATGCAGACTGGGCCTGGGGTTTTTATGAATTTCCCTTCAGCCACAATCAGTGCAAGCCAGTTTCCTTTGGTGTATCCAGAGGTGAATAATTTATGGGAGGATAAAAGCGTTTGTGGTAGAGAGCTAGACAGTCAGACAGTAGAAGGAGGCTGGCTGGAGCCCCCCTCCCCCCCAACCTCTAACCCCACCAACCCCTCCAACTGAGCTCGCCCCTCGCCGCGTGGTGGCCTTGCACGATGCCTCCTCGGACGGCTGCTTGAAGTGCAAATCTGTGTTCCAACTTGTTCCTGGTGCCTGTCAGCATGTTTTCCTCTTGTCAGCAGCGATTGAGTGTGGGCCTGTGTCACCCTTGTACCGCCGCTGTAACAGGATCATTGACAGGCCAGTGACACTGCCCAACCAGATAATGGAAACCTATTGATTTTTCTCCTTTTTTTCACACAGGCAGTCTGAATAACTGGCCAAAGGACAGGGTCATGATCAATGGTCCTGATCTCTGGATCACTGCTGCCACAGATGCCAAATGGGGAAAAAACACAAGACTAACGGACAAAAAAGTCAAGATTAGCAAACAAAAAGAAGTCCAAGGCACACTTTCTAAGAATACAGGCACTCACCACATACATGCAAACACTGAATCATTAAATGAATGACATTAAAGAGAGAATTACACTCTCTTAACTTATAACAAAATGCAAAAACAACAAAAGAATTAAAGTTTTTCTGTTGTTTCTATACATTTTAATTTGCTTAATCAACAGTAATTGTTACATGTGGACAAAATGCAGGTTTTCTCTGTTCAGTGTGTACAGAGGTTAGCAGTTTTAATGGAGCAATCTCAAGAGAGGAGGCCCCTTTGATACCCGTGGCAATGATAAGCATGCATTGACTGCCTACCGCTGGACCCCATGGCAGATGGTGAGTGAGGGTCCTGAAACAACACATTTCTTTATGTCAGCCTTGTCCCTCTCTCTCCCTCTCTTTCTCTCTTGAGCCAGTGGAATAATGAAAAGCCCAATTCTGGTCATGGCTAACTCAATCTCATTATAATCTCTCCTTTTTTATTCATCCGGCCCCTTGGGATGCTGTCTGCCAGCGATGTGGCTTTCAACCTCCAGAGAGAACATCTTTTGAAAGAGCCAGGAGACCTAATGAAGTCACAGAGTGGCACAATTATTTCCCAAAGAAGGAGCATTAATGTACTTCAAAATTCCCTCCGGAGAGGCATGATGACAATTGGTTTGTACAGCTTTGATCGCTGCTTTAAATACTGCCCAGGATAAACTGCAGGGTTAGCCCCCTTTGCCACTGGTAAGTAGAAAACCCAGAAGTGGCTATCCAGCACGAGATACATCAAATAGTCAGCCTGTAACGCTAAAAACAGAGTTTAAAATAGCACATAGCCCTGAAATTGCTTCCTGGTGGGAATAAGGGTGCAAAAAATGACAAAGAGAGCTGCATGTTTCACCCCAAATAACTGCCAAAAAATGTAACTTGCCTGTGATGTGGGCAGGGAATAGTTCATCATGAAACAACTGCTTAAAGTTGTCTCTGTGCTCATTACAAAAGTAGGAACTCTGAGGTTATTAAAAAACTGCTCTTACTCTTTTACTCGAAATGATGGAGTGCTTTCTAAATCAGGTTTTCCCTCAAAACTTAACTGTACCGCCCCTTTCACACATGAACTCCTGACCTTTTCCAGATAATTTCAGGACTGTCAGGTGGAGATAATTTCAGGAACTTGCAGTTAACATGTGCACCTTACTGTAGGAGTTTATCTGTGTATGATAGACTCTCACAACTGTAAATATCCAGCTTGCTTTAGGTAAGGAGGTGTATGCAGAGGGATGAAATCATGTCACTGAAATAACGTCAACACTGTACCAAAGTCATAAACATTTTTCCAGTAAAAGATTTGAGGATAGACATTATGATTTAGTATTCTACTATATCACACCCAGTAACAGAAAACTACCTACGACTTCACCCACTATCACAGGTTATATACCAATATAATGAGCAACTTCATGTTGAAAACAAACAGGGAATAAGAGAAGAATGCAACTATTCAGATTTGTTTCCAACACCATACTGACCTCTTTACATAGGGAAGGTGTTGTGAAGTTGTTACAATCTATTCTTCAAAACCTACATATGATTCTAGACTAGTAATTAAATGCTTGAGAAGTAAGTGGCTGTTTAAAGCTCCTGTAGTAAATGTTTGATTTGTGCTGATTTTGGCGCCCACTGTGGACAAAGCAGTACTTCTTATCTAAGTAGTGCTTTAGATGAAATATCTCATCTTAACAGTCAGATGCATCAGTGATCCAGAACTTTCCCGCCCAAAACTGTCTATTTCTACAGCTGCAGCAGGTGCCTGGTAACTCCACTACCAGTCAAAAGTTTGGACAGACCTTCTCACTCTATGGTTTTTATTTATTTTAATTATTTTCAACATTGTAGATTAATACTGAAGACATCAACTCTATGAAATAATCTGGTTTTACCATAATCTGGATTACAACAGTAGTCAAATAGGGCTATCCATTGTGTACTAACCCTACCTCTGAACAACACAACTGATGGTCTCAAACACATTAAGAAGGCAAGTCATTCTACAAATGAACTCTTGACAAGGATCATGTTAATTAGAAACCATTCCAGGAGACCACTTCATGAAGCAGACTGAGAGAACACTAAGAGTGTGCAAAGCTGTCATGAAGGAAAAAGGGGGCTACTTTACAGAATCTAAAATATAAAACATATTCTGCTTTGTTTAACACTTTTTTGTTCATTCAATAATTCCATATATTTTCTTTCATAGTTTTGATGTCTTCAGTATTAATCTACAGTGTTTACAATAATTAAAATAAATACAAACCCTTGAATGAGAAGGTGTTTCCAAACTTGTGACTGGTAGTGTATATAGAAAAAGTAATTCTGTATGCTGATGGTGTCACAAAGGAGCATCAGTGTTTGTGTCAGTCTGTTTCACAACCAGCAAAAAAACTTCTCACAGAAGCTTTAAGATTAATTTACATAGACAATTCAACAAGAAGTTTCTGAACATGCAAGTTTATTATTATATCATACATTTCTATTCAAATATTTTTCTAAAAATATGAAATAAAATACTTTCAATACTGAGTCCTCACATCATTGAGCCTGACTGGGGTAGTAAAATACACATTTCTAATAACTGAATAACTTGTAATAATAAGTGTGTGTGTAAGGGTACTCTACATCTCTACATATGTAAGATCTCCAGAGTTTCAAACAGACTGTACTTTAAGAGAATACAAATAGATAATTAGGAACATTTTGAGATAGCACATTAACCTGAAATACAATTAGTCTTAAAGCTTATCTAACAAGAAGTGTCATTGGAAAGGTATTACTAATAACAAATAGACTTTATTTGTGATTAACTAGGAATAAAATAGTGTTTCAGAGATGTTTCTCTCTTATACTGAATTTAAATTAATAAATGTAAGTTTGAGTGCTGGTTTAGCTCAGTGGTGAAATGGCACACCCCATGTACAGATGCTCTAATCCTCCAAGCAGGCGGCCAGGATTCAATTCCATTCTGTGGCCCTTTGTTGCATGTCATCCACATATTTTTCTTCCCAGTTTGCTGCTCTATCCACTATCCTGTTCTCTAAATAAAGGCTCCAAAAGGCAAAGGAAATTATTTAAAAAAAATAAAAGTGTCTTGCGCATAGGACAAAATTAAATTTTCCTTATTGTCATCTTTGCTCAATGCGTGGTAAATTGCCAGGTATAAATACTCAACTTTCTCTGCAAAATAATCACACAGTTGAAAAAGTAATGGACATATTGTATAAACAACTCTCAATCAAAAAGAAAAGAATTCTAACAATGTACTATTTAACTGAAAACTTTTCTTGAAACCACAAAACATTCTTTCCATTATAACAAATCTTGCTATCGCGGCTCTAATGAAAGCGATATTGAATAAATTATACTGATGGTTGAGACAAAGCAGAAGATGACATCAGAACAAACCGTCCCAACACAATGCAACACCCAGGATGTCACTTTGATTCAGATAACACTTTGTTGCTTTGGTAACACATGTCAAATATCATGCCAATACTCTCTATAACAAGCACAGAGGTGAACGCCTTCAAAGAATCTACAAACTAATGACAGCCCCATGAACGCTGCTTAACAAGAGCACAGCATCGTTTTATGTCGGCTCGGAAAGAAAGAGAGACATGAACTTAATTGCAATTCTTAGGCTTTTGTATTTTGCTGGTATATTAATGCTGATGCTCCTTTGAACTTTTCTTGTTCCTACAAAAGTTTTTCATGAAGCAGAGTACGGTGCTGAGAGTCTCTTTTCATAATGAGATGGTTTTAAGAAATTGAGCGATTTGGAGTTTATTTTCTTTTTAAAATGAAATGTTCTCATTATAACAATACTTTGTCATTATAAACAAGGCACTTTTTCATCTTGCCCTACATTGCAGAATAATTTGTCCCTAATATCTGCAGTTCTGCACTGGTATGTCTCACTGTAATTAACTGTAAATACATACAAGGTCCTTAAAGTTGTATCAGCTGAGTTAAGGCAAAAACATGTGAAAATATCCTACAACAAACTTCTTCAAATATATACAGATTTATCAATATATACTATGATTCTACACCATGTCCTTATGCATTTCTGCTGTTATATATTTCTATGTATGAACAGTAACATGACTACTCTAAGGCAGCTGAGTCTAAATGCATAAAACTCTAGCCACGCTCTGGGTGCTCACCAGACATGCTTATTGATATTTTGTGATGAAGACCCAGCACTTCTACCATTCCTGTCCCTGAGTGGGGTACCCTGGTGTGCAGGAGGTGTCTCTGTATATGCTTGATCCAATCCTCCTGGATGGAGAGAGGACCCTGGAAGACGAGGTCACAGAATCTGCAGGAAAAGCATGTCAGTGTTTTAAGAAGTACCGCACATCCAACATTTTGTAGTGTGAAATAAAAGCTGTTCTTTGCTTTATTGTTGGCATTGTTGGCATATTCAACAAGTACAAATGTATGAAGGAAGTTAAAGCTAGGGTTGGTAGTCACGGAAAACTAGCATGAATTTGAATGTAGCATTTCTTCAGGACTCTGTCTAACCCCTCCCCTCGGAGCTCCTCCAAAACGATGGATGCACGAACGCCGCTGATTGGCGACCATATGATCGTGACTGATTCAATACCGATCCTCAGCACATCGTTCGTGTTTTGCACTACGTCATCTCATGTCTCACTCAGAGATAAAAACACAAGCAAACATGAAATGTACGCGCAGGAGGCGGGCAGAACGGCAGGACAGGATTTGATTGGTTTTATAATTTGGCTCCTGATGGCAGGGATTGGTTGGTGTTTTCCCAGGTTTACTCTGAGCTTTAAAGATATAAGTTTGTGGAACAGGAGAGCTTTTAAGTCAGTTCAGGATTTATAGTTAACTCAAGGGAGCTCTCAATTCTCTTGATTCTGAAGAGTCAGCTAGACTTTCGGATTATGTCAAATTGACAGGAGATACTTTTGTGTAACTCTGACAAGTAGTTTATTTACAACTAATATGTTTGACACAATATAACCTATTAAAATGAGCTGTTGTCAAGTGACTACACTGTCTAAATATTGACAGTTTCTGAGGCAGATATTTGAGTCAAATTTGGCTGTTGAATATGAAGCTTTACCAATCTGATCTGCTTTTTTCAGTTCTCCTTCACACTATTACCCTACCTTTACCAACGTTTTCAATTAACTTTGCAATAGGGCACAACATTTAGCATATCCAGGACAAATTCCATAGTGTTTCAACTCATGTGACTGTCCCTTGTAGCTATATCCTCGTCTATAACACAGATGCACTCATAAAAGAAACAGCCCTCCAGACTAGTTCCTAAAAAATTCCCACACTTAAGTGGGCTAAAAGGTTTTAGTCAGCAAGCAAATGGAAGTTAGTAGTTGTTGGTTTGCAGCCCCATCAAGCAGCACTGGAGGAACATATATCTTTCATCAGGAAGGGGTTTTATGGCTTTAAATATCAGGTCCATTTGATTTTGGAGAGGAGACAACCAAAGCTAATGAGCTAAGCTAATTGGGCTTTACATTCAGTTTAAGAAATAACTAAACTTCTACATCACTGGTCCAACCCAGAACCCAGTGTTCTCCCAGAAGAAGTGAGAATACCACTTCAGGTCTGCATGCATGATGGTGTGCTACTGCAACTAGGTGCAATGCAACCACTTATTCAGTCCTGTTATCAATTAAACAGTGGCTCAATCCTCATGTCATTACAAGCTGTCTTTTGGTTTGCAAATACAAGTGGTTACTATTCTTTAACAATACTTTTTTCGAGGTTTGGTTTTGAGTCTTATCTGTCAATCAGGGTCTACAAATAAAACATGTATCTAAAATATGTACTCAAGAAGGGGGCTCTTTAAGCACACTCTTTACTCAGAGAACCATGATAACAAACATAACCTTGCTTCATGTATACCTGCAGGTGAGCGTGTAAATCTCAGCATTCAAGGAGGAGAAAATCTTCTTCTTTAGCCCGGGCCTTGATTTCAGCTTCCTCTGTTTATAATCATAGCCTAAAAGACAAAACAGTGCGCGTCTTTATCTGAGGGAAATAAATGAGGTCATCACTAAACAGAGGCGTAGATAAATTATCTCAAACGTCTTAATCACAGATTGGGTTGAAAATGTAAGAAAGAGTCTTGTTGAAATGTACCGAGTCCTTCAAACATGCTCGTCCTCTGTCTGTGTGCGAAGGCTGTGAGATGATCAGGAAGCATCGGGAAGGTGTCACATTTTCTGAAGATGTGTTTTGAATCACATTCATCTGAAATGCAAACAGAAAAACAAAGCGAACACAGAATCAAACATAGGAATCACACTTTTATTGTTTCAATTCAGTAACCACACTTTTAATTAACTGAATCTTTACTCTCAATAATAGAAATGTCTGAAACAAGCATAGAGATAATCAGAGGTTAGATACTGTAGCATTGAGGAGAATAAAGCATTGCAAGATAGTGTTTGAGTTCATGCAGTAATTTTATTATCAAGCAAAACTGTCAAACCACCCAGTGCGCTCTAAAGTCTTCTTCCACCTGGTTTCATACGTAGCTTCTGATTTGCACTTTCTTGTTTGAAAAGTGTTACCGGTGAAGTTTAACACAATTCTGTGTCTTCAGGGGGAGATTCTCACATGCACCGCCTCCTGAGAATCACAAAGGATCCATAAACTACTCAATCTGTTAGTCCTGTGACAGAAAGCTGGCGATGACACTGCTGTGCACCAGTGTCTGTTAACAAATACGTTGAGGTGGGACGGCTGAGGAGTTATCCCAAAAAATCTTTCACAATAAACCTGCTTTTATTCTTTATTTCATGTTTCTATAGAGAGGTTAGAACTGTCTCCTGTGGTCCAAAATGTATTCACATAAAAAGCTGATTTAATTGTAAAAAAAAAAAAAAAGGCAGACAAATTAAGAATGACTCATTGTGCACTTTGGGATTATGCTCTAAGTATTCATTAATTTCCCATCCAATGAGATGCTTTCTTATATGAATGTTACTCCTCCATGATGCACAGCACCAACAGAGTATCCAGCAGTTTTTTTGCCTTTGTTGTGTTTTGTTTAAATGTTCTCAGATTTAGTGTTACTGGTTACTTAAAATTGTATTTTTATATCAAATATTCCCTCCCTAGCTTCCTGTGTCTGAAGAAATAATAATAATACACTGAATCAGAGAGCACTTAAGCCAGAAAGCTGCCTGATTTTGAATTGTAAGGAAGAATCATACAAAAATCGAGCCTCGTGTACAAGACTACGTACCATGAAGCCACTTTGTTCCAACGCTGGTCATCTCTGTCTCCACCTTGTAATCTTTGGTCAGACCACAGAGCTCTCTGGCTGCATAGGTATCTTCGTTGGTTCCCACTCTTTCCTCTCTCTTCTCGAGTAGTTTAACTAAAGTGCTTTGGGAGGCCTTTGTGCCTCTTTGTGCTTCCACCTGAAGCGTATTCTTTTCTGCGTAGGTGTTCTCCTGTTTTGGTATAAAGTTGTCCGACATGAGATGTGGCCTCTTCATCTCACGTTGGATTTTTACAGGAACACCCTTGTGCATGAGGTCCAGGCCTTTGCTGTAGATTAACGTCTGAGATCCAGGCGAGAGCTGTCTTTTGTTGAGGATGTTCGGATGTTCCCGTTTGTCCTGCAGCAGATCATTTAAGAATGACAGAGGAGACTTCATGGTGCTGGTTTCAGTTCTACCTATTCTTTTCAGGTGTCCTCTCGCGTGGTTGGAGAGGCCGGTCTTAGAATCAAACCAAGCCCAGCACAGGGGACATTTGTGCTCTCCTCGGGGTTCTGCCTTCACAGCTGTAATAACAGAGTTGGTCAAAAATGAAAATAACAATAGGAACAAAAGCCCTGAGCAGTATTTATATGATGGTGTATGGTTTGGGGTAGTTTTATACCACACAAACTACCACTGTAGTTTCACTGCAGTAAAAGTAAGGTGGCTATTATTGATACAATGTCTCTAAAGCAAATTAAATAAAAATGTGGGAAATATCATCAGTGTGTGCAAGATGAAAAGCCTTGCAGAGAATGTTATCCCAAACCTTAGTTTTTCTTGGCTTTAAGGAGCTTTTGTGAATATTTGAAGTAGTTTTTATTTGAAGCTCAACTGGTTCAATGTCATTGCCTGCATAACCAATTTTCCACCATAAGCTGGTAGTTGTTTTGGCAAAATAGCTCTAATAACCCACTCTACACCCCAAGCTTGAGACCCAGTGTCAGACAGAAATGGTTAGAGGCAAGCTGGTGATTATAATAAACTAGCCAAGGATCCAGTTTATCTCTCAAGGAGTTGTTTGATTCCTTAAAAGGAGTTGGAAAGAGTAACTCAAATAGTTACATGAATGAATATAATCATATGTTGGTTCTGGGTGACAAAGTTGCAAAAGCATTGGGTGATGTTTAGTATTGGCACGTGCTCCAACAGAAGTATAGTAGAGGTAAAGGGAAAATTGCTGTTATTTCAAATAGACTATCATTAGAGCACAGTATATGACTGTAATATAAAGACCAGGTTACGGTAAAGGTCACAGATAATAGCAGTGCTTTAACTCTGTGACACTGAGCCCAGGGAAAGCACTGCTTCCAGAAAAAAAGCTAATGTGAACATGCACTCATGGTCACAATGACAATAGTCTAATATTTACCATGTACATGCAGTTAGTTTAACATGTTAGCATCCTTAGATTTCCAATTTGCACTTTCACACATTAGAGCTTGATGTGACTGAGTTTGCTTAATTTTACAAAGAACTTAGTCAAAAACACGTCACTGGAAAAATTGAAATATGGACCTTTAAAAGTAATTAAAACTCATCCTAATGAGAACACTTAAGTCTGTACCTGATCTTATGGAGAACATGTTAAGTTGTAGAGCTGTTAAATCAACACATTTTAACTTCACTTGGGGAAAAGACAGATTGCCATTAAAGTTCTAAGAATTCATCCTCTGGGGACAATACATATCTTTACAAACTTGGTTAATGGTCATCTTTTAAACACTTTCTGAGATTGTCTGAATCAAAGCGGTGTGCTAACTGACACTGCCATTTAGAGAGCCAGGTTGGTAATATGGCTAACAAATGCTAACATTATTTGCAGACCGATCATCCTGACATCCTGGAGCCCAGTGCACCAAAGTTCATCTGTTCTCCCCACACTGGACTTGGCCACAAGCTTCTTGGCTTGAATGTACACCATGTGCACCAAGCATAACTGGCAACAGTTGTAGCTGCACCTCATCTTATGGTGCACATCCATGTGAATATTTGCAAAGTGGTAACTGTTGCAAAGCAATACATTTCCATCCATTTATCAACTGCTCTCACTATTTATTCATTTATTTCACCTTGGATACCAGTCAGACTTTCTAAACTTACACCTGCTACACCCTTGGGGTAAAAGATACACCCAGGTGCAACACAAACAGAGCCTCAGTCTTACTGGTGCACAGGGCATAACTTACATTTTGTCATAACTTTCAGCTGGATGCAACATTTACCCCCAGGAATACACCCAGCTGGTACACCTGGCTCCATGGGTCTCTAATTTGGATCAAGAGGTTTCTTGTGTAATCATAAATTATCTTATATGTCTTCTGAAACACAATCTGACGTCTGCTTACGTATTTCTCTCGCTTTAATGTCTTTTTGTGCCGAGTTGTTTGTGTTTAGCTGCTTAAATGAACCGTACCTTTTCTCATTTTCTCCGTACGACACGGGTTCCTCCTGCGGACTGTTGGATGATGGTCCTGCATTGCCACCTGCTCTGGGGACACCATGTGTCGAGCGTTGTAGCTCAAGCCCACTCTGTGCAGGTGTCCTCGCACATGATTGGACAGACCCACTCCTGAGTCAAACATGGCGGGGCAGTACGGACAGGGCTTGCGTCGTACTCCTGGTGTGGGAACAACATCAGAGCTGTCACTTGTAGACATGCAGGCGGACTCATCCCACACTGTGGTGTCTGTACATTCCTCCTTGATGAGGAGCTGCTCTATGTCGCTGCAGTCTTCATCTTCACCATCTTCATCCTTGCGCACACGGGGGGTTTGGTCTTGGACTGGAAACCTCCGCCTCTTTTTGAAGTACCTCTGAGCACACAGGTTCTTTTCCTTCTCTCCGCTCTTCAAGAAGCTGCATGTTCCTATGTTAGCATCCCAGAAGTTACTGCTGCCCTCCCAGCCTTTCTCTAACTCACAATCTGCAGTATGTTTCTTGTGCCTCTGGCTAAGCCGTAGTGATAAATCAACATTCGCACTGTCAATAGTTTTATACGAGGGTGTCAACGTTTTTCTTGTTAATAGAAAACTTTGCTTTGCTTTCGCTTGCAAACTCCCGCTTGAGCAGTCATTCTTGTTGTCCGGACAAAGCATCTGGTCTAATTTAAGACTTTTTGCTGAGAGTGAAAAATCAGCATTTGCGGGACAGTTCTCCTGCTTTGTGCTGCCAAAAGCCTTGCAGTTATTGTTTTCAGCATCCATACAGGTAAAACCAGGTGCTGCATCTAATTTTTCTGCAGATCGTAGGAGTAATTTCCCATCCCTGTCAACCCTCCACAAAGACGGGGGAAGCATGCTCCTGCAGGACTTGAATTTAGAGGATGAAATGGTTTTGTCATTTAGCTTTTGAATGTTAATATCCCTCTTCTGGTTTGAACAACCAGAGAAAAGGGCTGCTATGATTTTGGTTGGTTTAGACTCAGCATTTTGTTTTTTGGCAACCTTTTTAGCCTCAAAGCATCCATGAGATGCACGTTTGTTTCTGTTTTTGAAGAATCCCTTAAACTGAACATGGTCTACTTTGAATTCATCATTTGATTTAGACATTCTTTTAAATCTTGGCTGGTTAGTGTTCAGATGTGCAGACTTTAAATGGACTTCAAGTGCCTGCTGGGTCAGTGTAATGTAGTTACACTCCTCACAGAAGTAGTAATGCTTCAGATTATCGTGTGCTTTGGCATGCTGGACTAAGATTTTAGGGCAATTACAGCCAAGCACACACTGAGGGCAATGCACTGTGCTGCCCCTGTCTTCTGATTCTGTGTTTTTGAGACCTTTGATTTCCTCCATAAGTTTTTCCAGTCTGTCTTGGTGAATAATGATGTGCCTCATGAGAGAGCTGCTATCACAGAACAGACGCCCACACTCTCTGCATATAAAGGGCTGTGAAACATTCTCACAGTTCACCTGATTATTCTTGCCTAAATGATACATCATATGTCTATGGAAATGTCTTTTTTCCTTGTAATTAACATTGCATTTTGTGCATGAAAAGGAAGGTGGATCTTGTTCAACTTGTTCTGTCGTGAACTGTTCTACTTTGGGAGTAAAACTGTCTTCATCTTCAGGGTCATTTTCCTCATTACAGCTTTCCTGTGCCGAGCTATAAATAAGGTGCTCAGAGTCTGAAGCTGTGTTCCTGGAAAGATCTTTCAGGGGAACAATGGAATATTTAATATCAGACTGTGTACCCAAAGAATCATCTTTGTCTGCAAAGTCAACATTTTCAACATCATTACTGCTGCAGACACAGAAATGTCTGTGTGTGTGATTTAAGCTGTTGTTAACCTTTTCCGCAGAGCCTGACATGCTTTTTACGTGTGTATTGTGCTTCCTGTCTCTTTGGTGCATCACTTTGGTCTCCAGCCTTCTGTCATTGTGCAAGAATCGCTCCCTTGCTGAATCCCATCTGATTACTTCAGCATCATCATAATCATCCGAGGAGCTCTCTGACCATTCTGCATCCCGCCGAGATCTTGTTTTCATTGTCTGTTTTGTCAAAGGTTGGCTAATGTGCATTTGCTCCGCACCGTCACCTGACAGTGTGGAATAGGCCAGTTTAGACTCATTCTCCTCCGAGTGAGACAGTGGCGTGTTGACACCTGGCTGTGTGGCTGGTGTTTTTACGACGGGCCCCGCTGTGTTCTTCCAAGCGTCTGATTGAAGCTCACTAGGTGGTGGTAACACCTCGGGGCTCGTGTCCTTCTCCGCTTGCCACGCGGCATCCAGGACATTGTTGGATAAAACAGTGCCTTTGTTCAGGACACAGTGTACCTCTGAGGTGGGGTGTGAACCAGGTCCATTAACAAGTGCTCCTGAAGGCAATGAATTGCCTGCATGGGGAACAGCAGGGACACTGCTGTATACAAATGGATTCGGCTGGGTTCCATTTAAAGGGTTTTCGTGTTCATCTGAGGACAGACCTGCAGCATTGTTCTTCAGGGAGAATGTGTGACTCTGCAATGGCTCCTGAGTACGACCTGGGCTGACAGACACAGATTCCACGTCTTTGTCCTTTTGTGCATTTGGCTTCAGATCAGACATAGTAGCAATGCTTTCTGAAATATAAAAGAACACCACAGCATTTTAAATTGCATCCTATATTTCTGACTCTCCTGGCAATATCTTCCATTCTGTGTCATATTTTTTTCTCTAAAATAAAAATAAAGTTGGCTTAAAAAAACAACCAGATATAAAATACAAAATAAACCACTGCTTCATACTAGGTGTAATACAATCTGATTACTTAGTTTTTTAAATTGTCATTTTTTTTTTAGGTTTTTTCCTCAAAATGAAAGTGGTATTATTCTCTGCTGCATTATGATTTCCCAACACCCTCTTCCACCACCTCTCTTCACAACAAACCCTGCTGTTAGCCCTGAATACCCTGGGTAGGATGCTTAATTATGTGAGCGTACCTCTGGGATACAACCTTCCCTCTTCTCCACCTAAAGTTCTCACTCGTCTGCTAAAATTGATCAATTTCCATGGGAACAAAGTACCCCTCCAATGAGATCACATTGCGTCTTATCACTCTGTGATGGTGCAAACACAGATCCCAGCATGAGACTGTTGTTACTTGAATCCTGACAAATTGACAGGCGCACAATCTGTCTGTAACGCAAACACAAACCGACCCACAAAATGAAAACATATGCCTCTGTGCATACACTCAGAATGAATTGTTGGAATTATGCCAGAAGAAATGATCTTTTTTGAATTCTTCTTTTATTCTGGCTTCAGTTATTAATCAGCTTGAAATTAAACATGTGTATTCTACATCTTATAGCAGATTATGCTCTTTCCCAGAGTTTAGAATGTATGCTCAGAGGATTTGACATCCAGCGTTGGTCGTTTTCAACAGGAAGCTGCGTTGCTAATGAAGTGGTAAATTCAGTGTTAATGAGTGGCTTCACTGTTACCACCTCAGAGGTAAAACCTTCCAAGCTCCATATTCCCCCCATCTGTTGTAGTGTTAGAGGTTCGAAAGGGGAACAGACGCTCTACATTTAAAGCCAACTTCACTGTTAGCCCCAAACGGCAGGGTGGCAAAACCATCAAAATATCTTTGTTCAAAACGTGTAAGGCTCATTAGCAGCTAACCGCACACCATTCACTTCCCTCTCTATATATATACATACATATTACAAACAGGAGCTTAACAGAAATGTAATATTTAAAAATTCATTTTCCTCTATTTACTTCATTTAGTCAATGTTAAAAGGCTGACTTTGCCTTGCCTGCAGATATTTACAGGGATTATGAGCTTTAATACAGTTAAGCTGTATGAACAGATCAATCTGCTATGAGCTTTCACTAACCCTGTCTACTTTTTCCCCAAGACGCTAACCTTGCTTTTCACTTTGGTAAATGAGATTCAATAGAAGCATCATCAGCATTGTTCACTGTTAACAGTAGAAAGGCCTCATAGATTCGTATTGAACAGTCTCTGGAGTTGTTTCAGCTCCTTTTCTCTGTTTGCAAATTGATCTCAAGATACCACAAACTTGCGGCACAATAAATATAGTTTATGAAGTTAACAAACCTAATGTTATCCAACACAGCAGCTCTGCAAATAACCGTTTGGGTAAAAGCTGTGTACTATCATTTGTGGTATAATAAGTGAACAAAATATGTGGAAAAATGTGAGTTCAAATTTTTACAATGTACCGCAAGCCAACACAACATTTTTTTAAAGTTATATTTTTGGGCTTTTGTGGCCTGTATGTATAGGACAGCTGAAGAGAGACAGGAAATGTGGGGAGTAGAGAGTGGAGCAAATGCAGCAAATGGTCGCAGCCGGGAGTCGAGCCGGCGACCTCTGCGACGAGGACTATAGCCTCTGTATGTGGGGGGCTTACACGGGACTTCCACCTGATCCGTGTCCAGTCCGTCTCCGATCCGCTTAAAAGCTGATTTATACTTCTGCGTCTCCCCTACGCAGCAGGGGCTGACGCAGACATGAGCTCCACATACTTGTGCGTCGGTGTGTCCGTGTCGCGCAGCAATTCTAAGCCAAAACGCCTGAAGGCAGTGCGGTCTCTCTGATAGCCGGCCGCCTGCTTCCGGTCCCGCTACGATCTCTGTTTACTTTTCCACAGAGTTTCAGAGCATGTTATGTTAATCTACAGCTGATACATGTTGCTGTTTATCATACAGACATGATTACACGAAGAATAGAGAGGAGGAGATGAAATACACGGCCGATGTGCGGCCGATGTCCGGGATCCCGGAAGTGCTGTAAATGCGGGAAAGACAAAGCCTCCGAGCGGACTAATCACAGAGCTTGCCGTCCGCATCGGCTCTACGGGGAGTTACATTTTGGAGGAGGTGCACGTCAGCTACGTGTGTAGGCCTCGGCGTAGGTACGGGAGCTACGCGGACCCCCGGCGTAGGGTACGCCGTTGATTCAACGCAGATGTATAAATCAGCCTTTAGATCAGGATTTCAGCTGACTACAAACTTTTCTCAATTTCTCACATTATCATCCCTGATTTAACATATATAACAGGTTGGTCCGTTGTTCTTAGCTACAAAATATGATGGTCTAGGTACGCCTAAACTGCATGTGCTGGGCTGCAGCAACAACAGGTTAAGCTTCAAAATCCAAACTTATGAAAAATGTGTAGTTTGTATAAGTTTAGCCACCAAACAACTAAATAATGTTTGGAAAAAGGACTTCATGATTATTATAACCAACAAACACGCATTTACATTTGGTTTCAAGGAGATTGAAAATCTGGTCTGTGTTCCCTTGCCTTGTCCATTGCTCCAAACTGTCAACTCAAGCACACTTTTGCACTCCAGTGCAAACCCAACACAACTGATCTACCATAAAAAAGAAGCTTTTACATTTGCAGTTTTGTTCCCATGGTCAGAAAGGTTCCAATCGTACTTTTCTTTTTATTGTTGGAATCATAGTGAGTGATGGTGTGCTGCATCGGATTCCTGAATGGTGTTTCAAATATGTTGTTACCCTCATGAATTTGGAAGAGGGGACACCACTACCAGCCGATACAACTTCAATAATGAATATAAAGTACAAATATTCCCTTTCTGACCATGTCAACAAAAAATGAAAATTTTAAAGCTTCCTAAAAGTATAATTTATGACAGAGGTGGTGTGTTGGGTTGAACAGGTGGTCATGTTATGGCTAATCAGTGTTTTTTGCAGCATTGAGGATTAATGCTAGAGAGATCTCTCTAGTGGGGAGAGACAATAAGCTCAGTGAGTGGTGGTCTTTTGATCATGTACAATATGTAAATGACAAAACATTGTAAACCTTTGTCATAAAAATGCAGCTCAACACAGAATCAACACCTGTTCCACCTAAAAAGACACAACGAGCTATATTCACTTTTAACAATGTAGAGGTAATTGCACTAAATGGCACGGTTGTGTTTATCAAACTACATAAAACAAAAGTTTAAAATTGTACTCAAAGCAGAGGTGAAATAAGTTACTGAGTTAAAATGATCCCTTGCAGCGTGCTCTGATGGTTGGTGGGCTGGGAAGCATGCCATGTACTCACATCAGTATGTCTCTGAGTTTGCCTCAAAACCTCGGCTCATGTCAGGCTCTGTTCTCTTTCATCTCCCCGTCATTCTCCTCCGTGCACAATCTCATTTCATGAAAATGCTGCATTCCTCTATGTAACATGCAGCTGTGATTTCTCTCCTTGAATTACATGTTTCATTTCACCACAGTAGGAAACAATGCAAGTTATAGGTTTTGTGCAGGTATGAATGATAAGACCCAATTCACTTCAATAACAATAACACTCAGTGCAATGTTCAAACATTATTGTATGACCTGGTGCCGTAATTATGTCTCTATTCTTAAATCTGTAATACAGCATTTACTACTATTACTGATTGCATGAGGACAATATCCAGGTCAAATCATGAGTTCTTTGTTGGGTTGTAACACCACAAATTTACATACATTCTGACATTTTGTAGACAATACAATATTAAAACTAGTTGTAGCTGATTTTAGAATATAAAAAATGTTGGGACAACTAGTGATGATCGTGTTGAGTTGACTTAATAACTAAACATGGTCACCCTCACTAGTTAGTACCAGAAATACTATTTGGTTGAAATACTTATTAATATATATTTTTTGACTGTAGGCCAGAAATACCATGTGCTCATGGCATGGGTAGTTTACACATGAGAGAATCACTACTACTGAACAATATATGCAGGTTTTTGAGAAACTTCTGCTGCCATCCTGACTAGGGATGCCACAACTCTGTATAATATTTAGGGGTGACCCCAAATAGTTGAACAATTAAGATTCAATAATTTGTTCTAAAAAGCCTTAGTCGACTACCAATCTCAGTCTAACATCTGCATATGAAACATGGGTTATTCCATTCAAACTATGGGGGTGCTTAATGTCTAATTCTTTATCCTTTTCCTGTTTTCCATATAAATCGAATCGTTTGGTATGATATCCACGGGCCAATCAAGCTTATGAATTGGGCTATTTTCAGTTTAGGGTATAACTAGATTCCATGCGTTATATTTCTCTCCAAATTGGCTCTGTTTATGAATACCTGAGAGTCCATGCACTGAAACTCCTTCCTGCAAGTAAATATCCAATAACTTTAACATGGCATGCCGTAGGATGAGGCAGCAATGTGAGGAAGCATCCCAATCTTTGAAATATGTGTTGCATTTGTGGTATAATAAGTGAACAAAATATGTGGAAAAATGTGAGTTCAAATTTTTACAATGTACCGCAAGCCAACACAACATTTTTTTAAAGTTATATTTTTGGGCTTTTTTGGCCTTTATGTATAGGACAGCTGAAGAGAGACAGGAAATGTGGGGAGTAGAGAGTGGAGCAAATGCAGCAAATGGTCGTGGCCGGGAGTCGAGCCGGCGACCTCTGCGACGAGGACTATAGCCTCTATATGTGGGGGGCTTACACGGGACTTCCACCTGATCCGTGTCCAGTCCGTCTCCGATCCGCTTAAAAGCTGATTTATACTTCTGCGTCTCCCCTACGCAGCAGGGGCTGACGCAGACATGAGCCCCACATACTTGTGCGTCGGTGTGTCCGTGTCGTGCAGCAATTCTCAGCCGAAACGCCTGAGGGCAGTGCGGTCTCTCTGATAGCTTCCGGTCCCGCTACGATCTCTGTTTACTTTCCCACAGAGATTCAGAGCGTGTTATGTTAATCTACAGCTGATACATGTTGCTGTTTATCATACAGACATGATTACAACAGTAAACAGTTTAAAATACTGTGTAGTTGGACCTTGTAGGTAACAGAAAGTGACCCCCCTGTGCCGGTTCACTGTATGTTGGATTGGGAAATTAAGAGCATAATACTCCAAACCTGTCCCCTGTATGTAAGTCATACAAGCACTCATTTGGCCTTGACAGGTGAATTGAATACATGGAAGCTGGAAAGGCCAAACATGTCACTTCCAGTAACCACAGATAATATTTTGTTTACATATGTTTGTTTATTTATTTTATATCTAACAATACACTAGGACTGTGTATGACTGGGAAAAGTGTTTTAACTTAAAAATAAATGATTTGGGAATTTTAAAAGAACATATTTTTTCCCTCCCTTTGCTGTTCCTGTACAAGCTGCCTAAGTATGGAATGCCAAAAAAACACCTTGATGACTTGGGCCATCAGAACTGAACCAAGCAAACCCACAACCGTGACATAAAAAAAAAGGGGGTAGGTATTGAACTGTGGGCTAACTGTATCGTAGCATCCGATATCAACTAGAACATTTCTAGTTGCAATCTTACGCTTCAAGTCTATTTTTCGACAGACCCTGCGCCCAGCACGCGTCAAAATGCACAGAAAATAATGACCTGGACAGGAAGTCAGGCAGGAGGATCGCATGCAACATCCACCAATCTCAAAATCAAACATCATACACTGACTCCCGACCGTTTAAAGATAGTATAGATCAGAAGTACTCATGGATTATGGATGTAAGCTACACACAGCTACATATCAGCGATCCAGGTCGACTACAACAGGACTTTAAGATGATCACTGTGTCAGAAGGTAACAGGACTTTAAGATGATAACTGTGTCAGAAGGTAACAGGACTTTAAGATGATAACTGTGTCAGAAGGTAACAGGACTTTAAGATGATCACTGTGTCAGAAGGTAACAGGTCTTTAAGATGATCACTGTGTCAGAAGGTAACAGGACTTTAAGAGGATCACTGTGTCAGAAGGTAACAGGACTTTAAGATGATAACTGTGTCAGAAGGTAACAGGACTTTAAGATGATCACTGTGTCAGAAGGTAACAGGTCTTTAAGATGATCACTGTGTCAGAAGGTAACAGGACTTTAAGAGGATCACTGTGTCAGAAGGTAACAGGACTTTAAGATGATCACTGTGTCAGAAGGTAACAGGACTTTAAGATGATCACTGTGTCAGAAGGTAACAGGACTTTAAGATTAACACCGTGTCAGAAGGTAACATAACTTTAAGATGATCACTGTGTCAGAAGGTAACAGGACTTTAAGATGATCACTGTGTCAGAAGGTAACAGGACTTTAAGATGATCACTGTGTCAGAAGGTAGCAGGACTTTAAGATGATCACTGTGTCGGAAGGTAACAGGACTTTAAGATGATCACTGTGTCAGAAGGTAACAGGACTTTAAGATGATCACTGTGTCGGAAGGTAACAGGACTTTAAGATGATCACTGTGTCAGAAGGTAACAGGACTTTAAGATGATCACTGTGTCAGAAGGTAACAGGACTTTAAGATGATCACTGTGTCAGAAGGTAACAGGACTTTAAGATGATCACTGTGTCAGAAGGTAACAGGACTTTAAGATGATCACTGTGTCAGAAGGTAACAGGACTTTAAGATGATCACTGTGTCAGAAGGTAACAGGACTTTTAGATGATCACTGTGTCAGAAGGTAACAGGACTTTTAGATGATCACTGTGTCAGAAGGTAACAGGACTTTAAGATGATCACTGAGTCAGAAGGTAACAGGACTTTAAGATGATCACTGTGTCAGAAGGTAACAGGACTTTAAGATGATCACTGTGTCAGAAGGTAACAGGACTTTAAGATGATCACTGTGTCAGAAGGTAACAGGACTTTAAGATGATCACTGTGTCAGAAGGTAACAGGACTTTTAGATGATCACTGTGTCAGAAGGTAACAGGACTTTTAGATGATCACTGTGTCAGAAGGTAACAGGACTTTAAGATGATCACTGAGTCAGAAGGTAACAGGACTTTAAGATGATCACTGTGTCAGAAGGTAACAGGACTTTAAGATGATCACTGTGTCAGAAGGTAACAGGACTTTAAGATGATCACTGTGTCAGAAGGTAACAGGACTTTTAGATGATCACTGTGTCAGAAGGTAACAGGACAACAAAGTAGAGCTGAATTATTATTAGTATTATTAAACTCATCTAAACCTGTAAAAACTAAACTATACAGTCCTGCAGCATACTCAGTGATGATTAAAGCACAGAAGTAATGGAATACTGTCCAAATGAGCAGAAATTCAACCACAGAAAGGCTCTGTAACCTGTTGTTAGTATGTGGTTCTCTCTATACTGGACCCAGCTGGTCCTGCCTGCTCTGAGCTGGCGCTACGCTCCCAACATGCGTCCTGTGGACCAGGGCGCAAGCCCTCGGACAGAGCAAAGCCGTGTCGCAGACGTAACACGGCGCACATGCATCCTGTGGACTTTCGGGGTTAGACCAATCCTGCTGTGCACAAAGGCCATTCCATTGAAATATTTAAGAACAGTTTCAGTTTTAGGAAGTTATTCAATGCACAAAACTGAAACACCAAAACTTCAAGGATCATGAGAACAACAGCAAGAGAGAGGAGGAAGAGTTTGGTGTCGAGGGCTTGTAAGGCTGTAAATGTCTAAGCAAATTCCTTCTTGTTGTTCAGCTGAAGACCCTGTCTGGCAGCACAGTGGAGCCAACACTAAAAAACCAACTGGGACCAGTCAGCCAAACCATTCCAGCTGCTGGAGCTGTCTGAATGGATCACCAGCCAACCCTACGTTCTCTGCCATCTCTTTTACAGAGAAATGTCTGAACAAGCTGAGCCACGGTCCCTCAAGCACCACACTACTCCAACTTCCTCAGCTAATGGGGTCTATTGATTTATTTGACACAATGCGAATTTATGAAGCAGCCTCTTAACTGTGAGAGTATCAAAGTGTGGCTCTAAACAAACAAGAGATTCAGCTTGACACTCCTGTAATCCCAAGGTGAGTATTTTCACTCAGCCAAGGTTTCACAGCAGAGGAAAAACTATTACATTCTTCTTCTGGTATTTTAGCCCTCCAATTCTACCCAAAGTATCAAACAGAGGAAAAGATGGGAGAAATTATTAAAACACCAAAAAAGAAACAAATGCCACTTTTCTCATTGTGACAAACTCTTTTATATCGCAGACAAAGGTGAAACTGAAGAAGACAACACAAAATTCAAAAAGTCCCTAAATTTCTTAAATTTGCACAAGAGAAAATAGAGACAGAGGCTTCACACGATGTCTTTGTCTGGATTACGTACTCTTTTATCCCTCTGAATTCTAGGCACCCAAAGGTCATTTCCATAATAATGGTCTCTATTCTCCCTAATGGGATTTTGGCTGTGATTATGTATGCCAGCGTCTTGTGCAGACACTATCAGCCCTGTCATCCTGAATTGCACAAATGTAATTACACAAAGCCTTTGATAACTAAACAATGTAATTTACTGCTTGAGTGAAAATATATACCAGAGTTATATGACTGGAATTATGCACTAAAGGAAAACATACGAGTACCATAAGTCGTGTGCTGCATAGAAGATTGTGTTCTTTATAGTGAGAACAAATTACATGCTAATGTATGCTAAAACAAGAAAAACTGTTCCTTTAACAGGATAAGAAAAAAAACATGCACAGATACATATTTACTGAGGAGATAACTTTTAAACATATCTATTTTTAGAAATAAATAAACTCTTTTTGCTTTCTTGCCAATAAATATGATAAGAATTCAACTCTCATAGTGCCTTAGACTTAAAGCAGGGATTAGCATAGAATTAGCATGGATTTTGCATGAATCATGGAGATAGGAGAAAATAAAAAAAGTGTTCCAAAAATTGATTGCTGTCATAGTAATGTGTACAATCTAATGAAGGTATAACTTATACATCACAGAGAAAGTTAAACACAAATTCAAAGGTACTCCAGAAGTAAGACACCCTAATTAACAATACAGTCCACATTAGTAACTATGCAAATATCTTTAAGTCCATCTAAGTAAATCTCATTTGTCTGCATAAGGAAGGTAATAATAATAATAATAATAATAATAATAATAATAATAATAATAATAATAATAATAATAATAATAATAATAATATATTTTATTCCTGGGCGTCTTTCAGAACACGCAAGGTCACCCACCATACAAATGTAACAAAAATAAAAACACTATGAAAATAGAAAAAAAAGGTATCCTAAATAAAACAATTTAGTATGGTTCCTCTTGTAATATTTCACAATTGTATGTAAGCCAGCGACTAAAATCAGACTAGCATTTCAGCTTTACAAACATCAACAGTAAACTTAAGAGGCTGCAGCTGGTGCAGATATATTTGAAATAGCAGCTACAAAGACATGACCAAAGCCAAGAAGTGTTCGACAGCAGATATATTAAAAAGATTAAAAAGTTACTGTAAAATTCAGTACACAAGATGCACTTTTAATCCCTTTTTTCATTGTAAAAAGTAAGCTTGTCCCATACCTATGTGACAAATCTAACAGTGCCAGTACTTTATCATGTTGGGATTTTTTACATATAGATGGCACCCCAAATAGCAAGCAGCCACTTCACTACGCAAAGCATGCTGGGATGCATAGCGAGCAGATCAGGCTGGCAGTGCCATTTTTTAAACAGTTTTTTTCCCTCATAAGGTCATTTGTTTTAACAGCAATTTACTGTTAAATAAATAAATCTTGTGGAGAGTTGGTTTGATTGAAAAAGATTCTTCAGTTCATGGAAAAAAGTGACCAGCAGAGCTGGGTGGGTGGTACAGGCGAATTGGTCACGGACAATTGGTCCTTACCTAACAACTATCAAAGTTGCAGGTGGCTGAGCTCAACCATCCTACTAGGGATGTAAACAATTAATCGATTATCGATTAATTGATTGTTAAGAAATTACTCGAAACATGCATTTTTGTTTTCAATTTTCCGTCACGTGGAACAAACATCATGTGGTTTTATATTACACTCAGCTATCAGGGAGGTGTTTTCAGTTTAAAGCATGTTTGGATGTAAATCAGCTGTTAAAGGTGTTGCGCACAGCGGAGACGCTCAGCTGGCGGCTGCGGCTGTGTGTCAAGTCTCAACGTACGCTTTTTAAAGAGATTAAATATGCAACTGCTGCCAACAACGACACAGACATGAAGGTTGACAATTTCAAACAGGACATTTTAACCTTTAGATACAAAGCCAACAGACCGGTGCAAATTGCTAGTATGCTATGTTTGCAAACCAGCAACATCAGAGCCGTCTGAGCTTTTCTGCAGCTGGACTGATTCTGACCCGGTTGAGCTCCCAGCTGACACCTGATCAAATACATGTTTATTTTTCTCAATAAGAACGAGTAGACAAAAAACTGGACACTGTGAGTCTAAAGTTCTTTTCTGTTAGTATTATGAGCCTTCACTTTATAAGACTATGTCCACGGAGAATATTTTTATGAGCCTGATCGTTGATAATCAGTGTTAAACATGTACCTGTAATAAATACCGTCAGTTGTATGCATTTTGTTGCTGTGGAAAATATAATCTAGGGGTAAAAGACTTATTTGGCATTGTTTTTGACATAGGAATAATAATGCTTTTTTTTTATTAATTAATCGATAATTGATCGTTAACATTTCCAAAAATCAATCAAGGAAAATACTTAAAATGTACATCCCTACATCCCACCCTTAGCTAGCAGGTTTGTGAACTCCCCATGGGGAAAATATGGTGATGGAAAGAGCTCCACAGCTGCACAGAATCTGCACATTTCTGCATGGGACTTGGGAATCGTCACACAGGAAGAAAGCATGAACCTTTTTCCCTCCGAAAGACCCCCCAAAAAGCAAACCGCACCTCAAATATAGATGTGACTTATATTCCAGATTTTACCATACTTTATAAATATGTTTGTGAGTAAGCTATTATGGATATGGATATGTAATAAACCAAGTTATGAGGACGTTCTTGACATACAAAGTTGCAAAGACAGTAGTTTGTTTTGTTAATGGTGGAGGTGAGCCTAAAAATATGTTTAAATTATGAGAATACTTTTGACGGACATGTTGAATAACAAATTATAAAGAGGCTAGTTTACAGTGCATTCACTCATAGACTGACAACTGAGAAACAGCTAGCACAGCTCTGACACACAAATTGGCTTTAAAGGTAATTCATTATCAATTGACAGGGCACCAGTTTAGCTCATGTCCTAGTTGCACTGGTGAGAGGATCAATTCTTGGTCACGATAGTATCAACCCCCTCTCTCTCCCCATTTCCTGTCTCTCTCGAGCTACATATTTGTGTACAGTCAACAAAAAACTGAACCTGTCATAACTAGCAAACTGTGGTGGGCATATTGTCTTACTTTGGTGCGACTAGGTGATTTCAAATCTTTAAGCTAAGCTAGGATAACAACTGGCAGCTGTAAATAGCCTCATATTCAGTAGATAATTATAAGTGTGATATCAACAAGATAAATAAGTGTACTCTTCAAAATAACTAAAAGTGTTTGTTAAAAGTGTATTACTGTTTACCCCTACCTTCAACAATACTCAGATTTCAGGAAGCCTAAAAGGCTTTCTGAAACACTGCTGACCCAATTCATTTGTCTCATTTAAACAAAAGAAAAGGAATATTTTCAGAGAGTGCCCCTCAACCTGCCCAAGACAAACTTCTCCTTCCCCCCTTCTCCTGAAAGAGGGGAAAAGTGAAATGGCTGTGATGGTAGATTTACTAATGAAAAAAGGTGAAGCGAGAACATTGGGAGTGATAAAAGGGGACAGGGAGCGAGTGACAGTTGGGTTAAGGCAGAAGTCATGTTCAATAGCAGGTAGAAACATCAAACAGCGAGTTCACAGAAAACCCATGCAACCTTGTCTTGAAGGAGGATTTTCTGTTGTGTGGAGTAGATTATATCTGTTCAAGCTGCTGACACGGCCTCATTTGCTGCCCGTAGTGTTGGAGGGGGATTAAACGATATAAACTTTAAAGCTTTAAACAATACCTTTCAAAATTAAATGGATTAAGGGAGGGATGTCTGATGGGGATTTCCCAAGGCTTTGTTAGTTTTAAACTCTACTCCTTTTAAAGAGGGGAAGGAGGGGAAAAAAACAGCAGTTAGAAATTTCTCAGGCATGTGACCGTTTTAATGAGGCTGCTCTCACGTTGAGGAGGGCAGCGGGCACAGGAGGGCTGCCAAGCAGATGGCTCTCATAAACATCATATCTGCTCTGTTTAGATACATGACTTCTCATCTCCCAACACTGAGAGGAAAACAAACCCGACCATCACCACAAGCACTACCCACTTGCCCGCTTTTGGCAAGCTGTGCCGGCTCGTTGAAATGGCACATTTCCATTTCTTGCATTTCCTCTTCATAACAATATGCATGAGGCGTGCAAGTGATATACATAACCTCTAATCTGTTATAAGTATGCAGAGGAGATGCAGCAATTGCTGCGGTGGTTATTTTTGTTTAGCGGCAGTTAGGATGTTGACTTTTATTAAATGTTATTATTACCATACGACTGAAAGCATACAAATATCAAGCAAGTTGTTGCTCTGATAAGGCATGCTTTTTCCTGCAGTTGAGAAGGAAAAAAATGAAATAAATACATAACAAGATATCAAACTTTGTTGCTGCTGCTTTTCTGCAGACATGTGACCATTCAGATGAAAGGGAGTCGGTGTCAAACTGCTCTCCAAATTGAGGACAGGCTCCACATTGCTGAGCAGACATCAGTGAGCTTAAATTTTGAGGCATGTCAAGCACTGCAGATATTAGGATGAAGTCTCTCATTATCTTCCTTTAAAACATAATACGAGTGCAGGAATCAGGAGGGAAAGGCAGGGAGTCGAGGCCTCAAATAGGCTTCAATGGCAGCCAAAGTGAGGCCTCAGCAGTCACCTTGAGTTATATAATTAGACCAGGACAAACAACTCTTAACTCTAAACTGGATCAAGGGCTTTGTTTAGGGCCTGTGATTGGGTTTTTAGGCCTAGAAGTGGCTATAATAAGCTCCACTATGGGGTTGAAGATGTGACATGAACAGAGGAGCTGGTAGTGAACAAAGAAGAAGTGATTCTCTGAAGAGAAAACAGCAAAAACTGAGACTGTCAAAAAGTCACGAGGAATTCAGAGGCCAACAAAAGCCTATTTATCTAACTCCATGAGGGAGAGTGGACAGCTCGAGTGCAGTAGCCTTGACAGCAGTGGGAATCCCTTGTCATTTCCCAAGGTCCACACACACACACACTCTCACACATACACACACGGACGCATGTTAGACACTTATTCAGTACTGCTTGTCAATTGTACCTTTTCAACCCAGATCAATGAGCCGTCTTGCACCAGAGGCCTGTATCAACGCCAGTCATTAACATGTGAGTGCCACTCTATCAGCTCCAGCTCCAAATAAATCAAAGGGTCGGCCACAGAAGAAAAGGGGCTAATATTTCCTCAATAACCCCAGAGAGACACCATGGAGAGATGCAAATTGCCTCCCAGGAGACCCCGGGGGATGTGAAGGAGAAACTCGCTGGGAGGCAACGGGAAGCTAATGAGTATAATGGTAAATGTATACAAGAAGAGGGAGTAAACCCCTCTCTATTCATACCAATTAATACAATCTTATCAATGGAGGTGTACTGTAGAAGGAGGGCCCGTGTCTAACCCTTTGCCCTCCTCCCCACTTTCCACCTCGCGAGCGTCTGTATTATTCAACACAGGCCAGGCTACGGTCATTAGCCCTGTGGGAGGCTGGGCCAGGCCTGGGGAGTTAAGGAGATTTTAAAAACCACTCACTCCTCACATCAAAACAAATCGGGCCAAATCAAAGGGGCTCAAATATGTCCTTTCTTTTGGAGGGATGAGGGAGGGAGCAGCTATTGTTGTCAAAAGCCTGCTTTTTCTGCAGCGTACAAATGCAAGATAAGAACAAGATAGCAGCGGATAGAAATAGCTTCCTCTATCATGCTGCGTGTGAAGAAAAGAGGATCACTGATGATTATAAAGTCTTGACATGAAATGAGATAAAACCAAAGCTATAATAGTGTCAAATACCTTTCCATAATGAGGAGAAAATGATGGCATCAATACTTTTAATTAATTAAATGGTGCTTAACAACTGTGACATTTGAGCTTTCATTTATTTTATCTTTATCATTAGCAGATTAACAGGATTTTTTACAACTACTTGTTCAAAAGGAAATCTTGGAAACCATAAGAACCTGAATGAAACTAGCAGTAAGTGGGAGTCATTTTTGATGAAAGGGCATCTGATCTAACAGATATTCCTTTTTTAGAATAAAGGTGATTCAAATCTTATCATATAACCTAATTGCTCAAAGATAAATTCTGAGTTGCACTATAATGGGGTACATGTAATCCCCATTTACCATTTTCTTATTAGCATGCATACTAAAACACTTTGGCACTTTACAAGTCGTTATAAAGCACTTGTTAGAGACTAATTTAGGGACTGACTTCCAATTAGTGTCTATTGCTAATAAGTTATTAATTAAGAACCTTACACTTAGTTTGTCTAATTACATAGTAGTAACACAGCAATTAAAAAATCATGTTACAAATGCATAAACAACAACTCTGTTATTTTCAATAGGCAGTAATGAGTAGGTGATTAAAAGTAGACTCTGAAGTAATGGCCAAGAAGTTATAGAATATGGCCATGGTGCATTTTAATGGCTCAAAAATCAATATACTGCTTTCATGAGTCCCTATGGTAAATATGTATATCTTATATTATTCAATATCAAAAAACACATATCAGTTAAAATGGAGATTAAGCTGTCCCGAAACACATTTCTAGTTTTCTGATGTCCAACAAACACCAACAGGAGGTAAAAATCTTATTTCTCTGGGTTGATTTTCCACATGTATTATAGTCTGTTGAGTCTGATGCTCAATATAAGTCTAAAATATATTGTATAACATAACGATGATGTAGAAACAATCATGTAAAACATGGTTCCTTTCACTTCCTGTGGTGGCTTTACTTTAGCCACCTATAGCCATGTAGTGAAGCTTTCTCTTAAAGGTGCAGTGTGTAGTATTTCGCAGTGTTCAGCTGAACAGACTTGGTAGAAATGGAATATAATATTCCTAAACATGTTTAGCAAGTAATCACCTGAGTATAACAATATTTTGTTTTATTAACTTAGAATGAGCCTTAATATCTACATAGGAGCTGGTCCTCTTCCATCTTGCATGTTTCTACAGTAGCCCACAATGGACTAACTAGTAACAGAGTTAGTGAGAGGCTGCGCAATATGCACAAATTTGAAGATGAAAAATATGAATGGGTTGTTATGCAAAAAATAATTTGTATTACTAGACGTTCAAGATAGTAAAAACTTGACATATGATCATACTTATCACGCATCACAGGAACTTCTTGACCTCAAAGGCTACCGTTGCATCACTGACGGGAGGGAGTGAGCAAGGGAGCATTTCAATCTTGAATCCGACTGCTAGATATCGCTAAATAGTTCCATTATGACACACAACACCTTTAAAGGTAGTAAATACCCTAAAGATAACCTTTGGAGGTTTCTTTTAAACAAACAAAAACATTTGTATATTAAAATTAAACAAAACAGGGGACCCATTCAACAGAACTTGCTCCATAGAGCCACCAGTGGTGTTAAACTACACACTGGCCCTTTAAGTTTCCCCTGAATCGATACAGATTTCAACTGAAAGGAAATCAAGGTGGTATGTAGTTAAAGGAAGCGTTTGAACTACCTGAAGGGGCAAACAAATGTTTCAAAAGCATAAAAAGAAGAAAAATGCCTCGATCTATCATTTTGAAGGTCATTTATCAGGGTGGAAAAATACACCTGACAGCAGCTGATTGGAGGAGGATTTGCCTCCCAGAGATCACGGAGGGGACTGAAATGAAGGTTAATCACTATATAACTTTCCACATGTATAATCCTATACTCCACATTTCATTGAGCATTGCTGTAAAAGCCCTCTGTCAGCATAATTGTGCCTAACCTGTGCCCCGCATGTTCAAATCTCTAAAATATCACATCCAACTCTGAGAATAAGTGGGAAATTAATGAGGAAAGTGCTGAGCTTAGGTAGGTATCACAGAAAGGGTTAGCCGCCTCGCCGCTCGTGTACAATAGAGGCTCGCTAATCCAAACCCTCAAAGAAAGAGGCTGTTTGGACTTGAGAAATGTTCTGAGGATAAATACAAGACCAGAGTAATTTGACATCAGTCTGACATAGGTTCATCTGGATCAGGCAGGACATGTATGAAAAACAACATTTGTTGTAGTCTGTTAGTTTGCATGTAGTTCTGTAGTATCATGAATATTAATATAGAAATGATGGAACTGCATTTTATAATTCCTGAAAAATGTTCACTCAATCTCCTGCACATCTATTTGTCTCATATGAGACATACAGACGTACATTATTCAGCCAAAAGTTTCATATAATGGAACCTTTTTTATAAAGATTTTAATGAATACCCTTCTATGAGTCTATCTTCCTTTTATTATCATCTATTCCATTTAATGTCATTACACAGGTCACATTAACTACAGCTTCTTTCAATGTATCATCCCTTAGAGCGAGAACTGTGAGCATCAGTGATCATATTCTGCCCCTTAGTGGAGAAAGAGGGCCATAACCTCGCTGAAATGAGACAACAGGAGGGTTTCAGAGGCTGAGGAGCTGGGTTGCAGGAAACTGCAGCTCATGACTTCGTTCAGTGTTTGATGGACAAACACAATCTCATGAGCCAGTTCCTCAGATTTTAAGCTGCTGGAATTTACACGTCATTTGAAACAGTTTCCTCCACTTTACACCTTTACAGGAGTGCTACTTCATCTTAATCTAAATAAAAGTTTATGACAATGTGAATCGTGGCATGGTTTTGCTTCAAAAGCTGCTTTTTGAAAGGATTTTATACAATCAAAGTGCAGAATCTGTCAGAGTCAGAACACGAGATTGAACCCTCATCCCTGGAAACTCATCCAATTTGTTTTCTGCAAATTCCTCAAAGTTGAGCTGCTGTCACAAATTAAGGAAGCAAAAGTTTCCTCGTCTTTTCTATTCTGTTTGCTCCAACAGCAGCAGTGACGAATGTTCAAAGTTACATGAAAGCTGCAAAAACACAAACAAACCTGAGCTGAAATTGAGCTGTGCCAATTCTGCTGGTGACCTTCAATGGTTGTAAGAAAAACACACAACAACATGCTTCCTGAAACCTGATCCTGCCATGTACAACATATGGATTCTACAAGCATGGAAGCTTTGTAGCAATAATCTATACTCAGTCCTATGATGGTCTATTTTACTGTTTTGACATAATGGAAGTCAAGCCATGACTATCTTCGTCTGCATCCTGCACAACAGAGAAGCTACATTTGATTGATCTGATGATTATGTTCTTGATCAAACATTCAGGGTTTTGGTCAATTAAGAGCAAGCGGCAACTTTTGATCTCAAAATATGAAGCCCATCCGGAAGTGTTGTAAACTGCAGTTCATCAAGGGTCCACTTGAGGCTGGCTGCAGAAACACCGGAAACCACATACACACCCATTCAAAGAAGACGATCTTTACAGCAGAAATAAACATGCTTACAGCCTGGTTCAAAAAACGACTTGACTCTACGTTGCTCTATTGACACAAACTGTACGAGTTTTGCCCAAATAAGGACATGACTGACTTGACTGACAGGCGGGAACACTGTAGCTGTTGGTTAGGAGGCTCAAAGCCCGCCTCTTTACCTCACACTCGACAATTGGCTTCAAAACAGCGCTCAGGAACATATGGGTGACGTCACGGATACTACGTCCATTATTTATACAGTCTATGGTTAAGAGTCACAAAACAGAAAAGGTGCCCATCACACTTTACCTGAGTGCTTTAGGAGATTTGGTCCAAACAGTAGTTAAACACCTGTAGATACAAAATGTACTCTTACTACTTGGAAATGTATGTATATCTAAAGCATGTCTTCCATGTATCAGACAGAACTGTTGAAAAGATCCTTCTTTAAAGTCTAAACATTAAAGAGGTCTGCACGAATCAGTCATCAGTGCAGTTTTCTATTGGCCCTTTGTAAGTCTATAACACTGTTACTGATAATCTTCCTCAGCTAGGAAGTTCTCTAAGACATATGATAACCATAGACTGTATAAATAATGGGGGTAGTATCCGTGACGTCACCCATCTGTTTCTTAAAGTGTTGAAGACAATCGTCGGCGGGAGCCATATTGGAAATGTTGAACTCAATATAACTTCTGTCGAGCGAGTGTGATGTAAAGAGGCGGGCTTTGAGCCTCCTCGCCAACAGCTACAGTCTTCCTGCCTGTCAATCAAGTCAGCTGTGCTTCTCATAATGGAAAACTTGTAATCTTATATCTTCTAATTTGCCGTGTTATGAAAATAGTCATCCCCCGTACAGTGTGTGCCGATGGAGAAATGAGCTATCCAGACTACACTTGTTTTTTGTACCAGACTCTAAACATGTTTATTTCTGCTGTAAAGATCGGCTTTTTTCAATTTGTGTATATGTGGTTTCCGGTACTGCATTGGCCTTAATTCTCGTAGCCGGAGTTTGCCGCTTTTAAGAGACAGGCGGGGATACTTTGATGATCAAAAATGTAAAATAATCTTATTTTTTAAGTATTAATCATGAAGGGTAACTGACATAATCTGTTTTAGCTCCAAAAACATCCAGATAAGGAATTTCTTGTATTATTCCTGTCAGTGGACATACATGATATTACTGCACAGTATCTTCCAGAGCAAGCAAAATCTGGATTTGCTTGGTCAGTGCTATGTCTCACGTGAATATATGATAATAGCTTAAAGCAACATGATCTAAACACTATTAAGTTGGCATTCATCAGAATTACAGAGGAATGTGTGCAACTCATTTGACCTCTGAGCAACACTGTTGGTTTAATGATCGTATCATGCCGGTATGATTTCAAAGTAGTGACTATTTCAGAATAAAATCTCACAATAAAGGCTAAGGTATAAAAAATTAAACAAAGCCAGGAGGATGGTAAACACAAGTTGTGTGTCAGTGATTCGGTTTCACACTGGAAAATAATCAACAGCCAGCTTGTCACTCTGCAACCTGCCAAGCGTAGGAGTGGGAGCAGTGACACATGTTACTGACATCTCAGATTTAATTTGACTGGTAATCACACCCATCTATAGTTTCAGAGCATTTCACACATCTGAGCCACAGTTTCAGGTGTTAAGCCGGTAAAGAGACATACAACTGTGCCTCTGTATGATAACACCTCTTCAGAGATGGTGACATTTTAGGTTTATGCTCTGCCATTGTGATTACAATAATGATAAGAAAAAATAGACACCACACAACGCCGATTTCTTGCTTCTCAATTTCAATTAGAACACTTCACCCAATCGAATAAATTAGTCACTTGTGTCACCTCACTGGAGGAGGTCAGCTTGTTGTGATTCAGTCTGATTTCTAAACAGTGAACTCATAATGTCACTCATAATACCAGACAGTTATTCCACTAACACGCCTGTGTTTGGCAAATTTGAGAAAGTGGATCTTAATCATTATACAGAATGTTTCACAAGATTAAACAAAATGAGTCAAAGTATACTTGCCAGTCTACGTAGAAGCACTATATCCATCACGTCTCTAAGAAAACACACCTGTAACAAAGAGACAAACGGCGGAACAATGTCCTTTAACTGTGTTTATGAAGCTGAATGTTACTCACCAAAAAGATCACAAAAAAACAAAAATTATTAAGATTATATTTCAGCATTGTATTCTTTCACATATCCTACAGGTCTACTCCCAGCAACGTCTGCAGTCCTCGCCAGAGCTTAGTGATAAGGGCAAATAACAAACCATTACAAATCATTGGCGAATTCTCATGGTTTCCGTTTGTTTGTTTGTTTGTTTGTTTGTTTGTTTGTTTATTTTGCAAAGAAAAAGTAAATATCCATTATTTAAAGCTGCTGTGAGGAACTTTTTGTTTTGTATCGGTTCTGGCGCCCCCCTTGTGGACAAAGTGATACCTCTTATCTCTTGTCCTATACATGCAAAAGTAGTGTTTTCAACAAAAACCTCATCCTGTTGTCTTTTAACAGTCAACTTTATCCGGCCTTGTGATTATTTTCCATAAAACAGTTGAATAAAGGCTGTTTCTGAAGAGAGACATCCATCATCTGGTCTGACACCTACCCCCTCAGGGCGGTTTCAGGCATTAAAAATGACAACAGAGAAGGTGTCAATGTTTTCGCTGATGGTCTTGTTTGCTATTGAAGGTCATAATGAGGCATCAGTATCATTTTCAGTCTGTTTCTCAGCCAGTTCAAAACTCCTCACAGAGCCTTTAACCATGTCAAAAAGGTCGTCTTACAAGGTAGCGTTGTTGAGCTAGTTGACCAGTATTTAATGAAAATGATCCCAAACACAAAAGATTGCCATTTGTATCAATAATATCCAAAGTATTATATCCAGATACCTCAATGTATTTTAGCTTACGGCCACTAGGGGGTTCAGTGAGCTCCCATTGAAAACATTTCCTGGTTTAAGTTGTGAGATAATTGTTTCAGCATATCAAAACTTAAAAACTATCTTTGTTTGCACTTCCAGTTCGAAGTAGTATTCATATTTGTACGTATGAAGACTGAAAACTGAACAGCTTAACACCCAAAATAAAAACCAAACTCACCGTCCTTATTTCCCAGTGTCTGATATATTTCTTCAGACCTCTATGTTCTTGCTAGAGCCACCTGATTACTAAAATATCTCATCTCTGCAGCTGCTGCTCAGCTGAGCTGCTAATTCAGGCCAGTGTTCTCCCATTTAAGTAGTCCCAGGTGTCTTCATTTAAAGCTGTGTAAGCAGCCAGCCAGGCCAGCAGAGAACACATAACTGTTTGCTATGCTGAGCATTCAGAGATCCCAGGCATCTTGGTTAAAATATTTGACCTTGTCAAGTGACATATAATCAATTTGTGGATAACATGCCTCAGCCATCTGATTTATTTAGCCGGGCTGTTGACTCCTTTACTCTCGTTGGTGTCTAATGCAGTAAAACCTACACAAGGCTGTTAAGCTTTCACTGACTTCTTTCTGTAGCCATGAAAGGTTGTCCTCAGACACCTGCAGGGAGTGATGGACACACTTATCTAGGTCTACACTTTGATTTTTATAAAACCTCCATTCCTGTTAGCTGCTGATAACATGTCAGTGTTAATAAAATCATGTGGATTCAGTGGATTGTGCTTCTTCTATGCTCAACTACTGAACCAGGACAAAAAAAAATGTGCAATGCTTTAATTCATTAAAATGCTTTAATGAATCCATGTTCAACTTTACATTGTATTTAATGTTTTCTTTAATGGTAATAATATTTTAACAGAAAAAAATAACACAGTATAAGACCAATAAATCCCTCTAAGTAAATAACTGAATACACAAAAGGGAATTTGGGGCTCACAGACTGTGGGAGACATGTAATCATACTGGGGGTCGCCAAGTGTCAGGAGACATCGAAGGATCTGGCTAACCACTGGTATAGCATGGATTTGCTGGAAAAATCAAACACTTAATATTTCTGTGAGATTCTTTTTTTAAAATGTTGTGCAATAGAAAACAGTTTAGTGTACGAGTTCTTCGTAAAAACAGTCCAATGCTTAACTACGGGTTTCGAAATCCAGATCTGGTGCCTTTAATCTGCACACTAATACAGATGAAGCACATCTTCTGGACGGAGTGTTCCTATCATATTCACAATGTATAATTTGTAATGAGCTTGCTTACCTGTTATCGCCCCTGCAAAATGGTCAAGTCATTCAGTCCACATCTTTCAACCTACAAGTCCAGAAAAAACAGTTCCTCTTAGCTAACTAACAATATTCAACCTGCTTTGAGCATGCAAACAGTTTTAAGATGGTAAGGATTATGCAATCTGATCATGGAGGTCTTAAACTGATGAATGGGTCATATATTCTAACACTTACACAGTAAGATGCTTTTCAAAGGAGACAATTTACCTGTAAAGTAGGCATTACAATTTCTCAACAACAGTTTTTAGGCAGTGCCCAACTTCAGACAAGTGTCAGTAGGTTTGTGATGAAGGGAGGCACCTATTCATTGATCTATAAACCCATATCAACATATCTACCGATCAATTTGTAGCCTATAAATATTTATAAACATATATTATTGGATTTTAAATCAATGTTGTCTTCAAATCTTCCCTTACATTTGTCAATATGTTGGCTTGTTTCGTTCAAGATTAGATGATGTCTAAAATGTGGATGCTTGTAGTTTTGCTTTCCTCGGTCTCAGCAGATGTGTGTCTAACATGAGTCTGGTTCTGCTGGAGGTTTCTGCCTGTTAAAGGAAGTTTGTCCTGGGTGCTGTAACTTGCTAAATACTGCAAGGTGCAATGCTCATGGTGGATTAGGATGAGATAAGGTCGAGTCCTGTGAGTGAGAGGGGACTGGATCTTATCCTGTCTTGATGTTGGCACTCTACAGATCCTAGATCAGATAAAACAGCAGATCATGTGCCAATCACACCGCCTGTCATCCAATCACAGGCCCCCTCACACGCATCAGTTGTATACAGCGCAAATGCTCCAAGTCCTGCAAAAAAGTGTGGAGAGGATTTTCTCTCTGATGGCCATTAAATGGTCAGACTCAAGAAACAACTGCAACACAGAGCTGATGAGAAATTAACTTCAAATATCTGTAAACTGTGACTTGTCATGTGAGGACTTCTCTCTGGCTGAAAGGACTAAAGACTGCTTGAGTCAGTCAAGAGCAGAAAAAAATATCCATGGAAGAAGTATATTTGGTGAGTCATACTCCTCTTTTGCATTTAATTTTTCTTTTTCCTGTTTTTTTATGTAAAGAGCCAAATTTGTTTCTTTGAGGTTTATTCATATGAGGTTACATAATGATACAGTAAGGATTAAAGGGAATATACACACTTTCTGTATTTCAAGTAGAATCAGAATCAGAATATACGCTGAGTTCACACATTATGCTCACACCACCATGGTACTGTGCACCTGTCCCTTATTTAGCAGTGAGAAAGTTGGCAACCCTAGATAAGATGGAGTCCTGTGAGTAAGAGGGGACCGGATCGGATCCTGTCTTGGTGTTGGGTCTCTGTTAATAATTTAACATAGAGTGGTCTAGACCTGCTAAGTTTGTAAAAGTGTCTTGAGATAACTTCTGTTGTGATTTGGTGCTATACACATAAAGATTGATTGATTGATTGATTGAACTTAGCTTTCAAACAATACTTTTGGCATTTAAGAGCCTCCATACCAAGATGAGCTTTTCCAACAACCCACATTACATTTATGTTGCAGTTTGTAGGCCTATTTAAAGACAAGTTATAGTCAGAGAGGAAGGAAGAGAGAGCTTAAACTTAACAAACTAAGTTTTTTTCTATATCCATGAAGCATTGTATAAAATGTGACACTTAACTTTAACCTGTCTTTCGAATTCCCTTTTAATAGCTGTTAGAAAAACACCTGTCCTCAAGTACCATACAGCCTGTGGTCCGTTCAAAGTGCATCATTTCTGCTACCTAGCAAAGAGCTACCTCTGTTATTTTATCCTGACAGCCAATGCGACATATGGCTGACTGTTCTGCTCTGCACAGGTTGAGACACAAGAAGAAAACTCTATCAGCAATGTCCTGGAGAGAGACTTCATGCTGCATTCACGGACTTACACAGCTATTCAGCAGACAGGTATTAGTCACTGCAGTGTTTGAATACATTCACGACATTGACTGATAACGCTCTCTGTCTGCAGTGTATCACTCCGCACAACAAAGTAACCAGGACGCTGCTGCATGTGACACCTACCTCAGGACGACGACTCTGGATGTCCTCAAGTTTTTCCCTGCACTTCACACGGTGGCTTCTTTTCTCCTCTCGTCCACTGTGTCGCCATTTTGGTTTAAAAACACGCAGGTTGCACTCTGGTCCAGAGGAGAGGGATGTTCACGGTGGAGGTTGAGCTATAAGCGTCACCTTGGCTGTACACCGAACCCCCCCATGTGTCCTGTCCAGTCCAGCTCCTAATGACAGTACGACCTGCTTACTTTATGATCTAAACCACACAAAACTAAGGCGACACATCAGAGGATATAACAGAACTTAAGTTTGTACGTGTGAAACTGTAAGTCATATGATCCAGAATAAAACTACCCCCCCTCTCCTCACAGAGAAGAACTAACTTAGTACATTGACTTTCATTAGATCACCTGTGTAGGGGAGACCAGGGATGGATGATCCATTTAGACTTTGGTTGCTATTCATAAGCACATCTTACATTAGAGAAGCCCTCGCTGTTAGAGTTACAATGAGTTATCCTTTTGTTACTTAGTTATTGTAAAATGAATGTATGAACCCTCAAATCTAGCCCATTGTGACAAAATGCTTAATTACACAATAAAAAAGGATTTTTGTGGGTAGTAAATATAATCCATATAAATTGTTTAAATTATTGTAGTATAATGGGCACATTTGACCTTCTTTACCTATTTTTTAACAGTAAAAATTTCTACACAAATAAACTAAATAATATCTACCCAAAGATATTGGGTATACACTGAAGGGTGTGCATGTGTCATCACTTCTTCTTTGCTGAGGACAGTTCCGGTTTGCGGGACTCTCCGGTTGTGGTTTGTGGGGTTGGGCACCAGTTGTGGTAAATCATAAGAAAGACATTGTTATAATAACGTAATGCCTTCGCTGTTAGCTTGTTTGTTCATCAAGTACTGCCTGTAAATCTACCTGTGAATCGAGGGTGGCTTTAGGGTAGTGGGTTGAATCGGTTGTCTATCAATGGTAAGGTTGGCAGTTTGATCCCAGCTTAGGCAGTCATAAACTTATTTTTAAGTTGTGAAATGTATTAGACAAATATGAGTAGCTTTTACCTAAATCATTTTAGTATTTCATCACAGTAAAATATAGTCTTCACCTGGTAAAACTAGGTCAAAATTACACTATTAAATAGAGTGCAAATTGTTACCTCAATTTTATTGAGTAGAATCTATAGGTTGTTTTTTATACTATATTATCATCCCCTGTTTTAGATGTAAAGTTAAGACAGTTATCATGTTAGCATTACCGCTTTTATTTCAGCCAAGTGTAGCACTTGTATCAATCTTGTGTCTTGGGGTTTTAAGCGGGTTACACAAGTTTTATAATTAGCCTATGGATCATCATAGAAATCAATGAACAGGTGTAAAAATTCTTAAGCTGGCTACCACACGTCACATGATACAACCAGAATGCTATCGTTAAGGTATTTGTGAGTTGATTGAATAAATGAAGTAGCTACTATAATGTTAAATTCACCCCCCAAAAGTGAATTGAAGAAGTCAACTCTTCTGCATCTCAGCAAGTCATGCTACAGTTGTGGTAAGTTAAGTTTCTTTTTCAAAACCAGTTTAGATCCTAAACTTAGATGCCAGTGTCATTTATCTGAGTGATAAAAATCTAAATGTGTTGTCATGGTAATGTACCTTTCAACACCAAGAAGTTTTTTAGAACAAAAACGATCACAGGAAAAAATACTTGCTTACATGCAAATAATATTTTTTTAACTCACTGGTTTTGGACAAGTTTCAGAGTATGAAATATATCTATATACAATTACATTCAACTACTAAACATTCAAATCTTTTCAATTGTAGTAGACAGAATATGTCATTACACTGAAACTTAACCACACTGACCCAAAAAGTTCAAATAGAGATATTTTTTTAAGATGTTAAAAACCAAAAATAACTACTTGATTAATTGACACTAATGAATATGAATAAATAAAAAGAAAAAATAAAAGCAAATATTCCTGAGAAGTTGCATGAAAAAAGTATTACATCTTTTAATTGGTAACTTAGATTGTAATATCTTAAAGTATGATTTACATCTGGACTTGTCAGATCAGTGTGATAAGACACTCTGTTATGTGATATGTTAATCATGTAGCAATAAAACAAATACACTTTGAAAGATTTGTTTTTTCTGCAGTGTGCTCTGAGCCGCAGAAATCACACAATAAACAGACTTTTTCCCTATCAAACTATTTTGCATGTTCCACGGAGAATGGGAAATTTTAAGTGGCAATAACATCATGCATAAATGTAGTATAAATATGATAGAACAGCAACCTGTAGTATCAAGTGCTTTGACTGTTAACCAGTATGACAACCAACACAGTCTGCCCAAAGCCAAGAAACACAAAAATAATACGGTTTCAATCCATCATTTATAATTTATGTATGACTGTTGGGGGGTAACTACAACTTACAAGCAGCACAGGACAGAAAGAGTTAAATTTGTCTTCTGTGACCATGAACTGAATTTCAAAATGGCTGTAATGAAAGTTTCACTGGTGAAAATATGGCCACTGTTGTATATTTAATGTTAAATTGTGCTTGTACAAGCAAAGCAGTGAGCTTTAACCCTCATTTAAATTGTAGAATAATGATGCAGAATGCATGCTGAAGATGCATTATTAATACTGTCTTCTGGTTTTTCTTGTCCATGCTGTATTTCCATGAATCCACAGGAAAACATTTGGGGGTTTCAAACCTCATGAGCCAGGGGGGAAATCAGTTCATTATAAATGTGTTTTTAAACAGGTGTTATTTCAGACATGTATCTTAACACCAATTATCGTCAAACTGCCAAGCTTTAGACATGGTACACTGCATGTATGATTGCCAGAGTAATAACATCAAATTTGACCTTGTGTCTCATTCAAAGTATTAAAATGAATCAGTCATGTTCTGGTTGTGTTCATATGAATTGTTATTACATGTAACTAAATAGAGACTGAATACCTGGTCCATTACGTTAGTCTAAACTCCAAGCATGACCCTACTTTAACTCTACTTTCATTCCCTCTATCTGCTCGTATGGACCCTGTTATTACTACTTAACATGTATTTTTGTTCCGTGCATAGAGGAAAACACAGCCTGTGTGTGGTGTCTGCGCTGTGTGATTGGAGTGGTAATTCTCATATTCATACACATATGAAATATTAATTGGATTAAGCAAACAACTAACAACTCTTGGAATATACATTGCTCCAGTGCCTGCTATTATCAACACACAGAAGTCTGCAGACAACTAATATTCCTCCAAATGTGTTGAATATTTATAGAGTGGGCAAAATATGACTTATTTATCTTTGTTAAATAATTAAATGTGTGGAATGCAGATCATTAATCATTGATATTGGTATATTGAGAAACTGTAAGACATAAATATTTGTGCATAAATATTTATCTACTCCATGCCAGTGTGTATTAACTCTAGGTTTAGCTCCTTATTCAGTGGAGATATGTTTCTTTCAAAGCTATTTCCAAGTCACTTACTGTATTTGTGCTTGCCTCACTGATCTCAGCTTATCACTGTACCTACCTAGATAGCAGAAAACACAAAGCAATCCCGAGGAGTGCGTTGTCTTTTTGTGTGAGATATAGGGATTGACACAAGCCCTCTGTTTTCAGAGCATGAAGTAATTCTTTTAATGGCCTGCCAAGCGTGCACTCCAAAGTTTGATTTTGCTCTGCAAAATGAGAGCAAAAATCTCAAACAATTTATTATGCTGTTTGTGCCTCGCTTCACTAGTTATCGTCGGCAATTTATTTCCTACCTTGGGGTACTGTGAGCCATTTTTCTCCATTTTCAGTGGCTCGCTTTTTTTTCTTGATCCTGCACGCTGCTGACTAAACTCCTGCCTCCAGCCATGGTGTTGGAACATCACAGAAAACTACATCATTATACTGCAGCTAGTTAACAAAGAGAGGCAGAGAACCAGTTTAAATCACGGGGCACAAGACAGTACGAGGAATTACTGAGTTCACCAACTCAGAAACAAGGATTCATAGCCTGTCTCCCCCCAGTAGCTCAGGTGAAAGAGCTTACTAATGAAGGCTGTTCAGACCTCAGTGTGAATTCAAGGTCAGCACCTGACCACTCTTCAACATTTTTAATTCATTTTTTTCTATAATAAATGAAGCTTTGATCCAAACGTGAGTCTCATGTCTGCCTCATCTGAGCAACGAGATAACCTTTTATTCCTAGGCATTTGGTTATACATTATTTAAACTTTCTGTGACAAGTCACTGTAGAACCAAAATGCTGCTATTGTATTTCCTAAAGCCACTTAAGTTAGTGAAAACTTACAATTGTTTCTACAACTGTAATAAATTTGAGAAAAAGGTATGATAACAACAACTTGTATAAGATATAAACTATGTCCCTCATTAAAATTAACTAATGAATTGCAAGAGTCAGAAAAGTATCTTTCAGTAAGTCTAAATAGTAACACCTAAATGCAAATATCCCTCTACAAAGAGATAAATCAAACAGAGATCAAATTATTTTATCCCTCAATCAGGTATGAAATGCTGCAGTGACCCCTTTCACGGTTGTATTGATAAATATCATATTACTTCATTCATAATTAAGAATTCAAATTCTCATGGTCAGTTGCGAATGAGTAATTCTCTACATGTGCATGTATTGTTTGCACATTATATGAATCAATTTAGTTTTGTCTGAAGCACTTTACAACAATAATCTAATCAGATGTATCTATATACCCTATGATATTTCAAAGTAAGTGATCAAATGAGCTAGATTCCAGTTCAGAGTTGTCTGATGTACAGTATATGGTTTCAGGACCATCTATTTGCACAGCCTCTTTCAAAGCAGAACAGACCTGGATATCAGACAAAGATATTTAGATACAAACTCTTTATTAAAAAAACACAACACTATAGTAAGCTACACAGATTACTACATATCGTGAATTTCAGCTAGCTCTAAACATATCAATTATTGTGTGGAGTAACTGTGAACATTACATTACTGATGGGACCTGATCAAGTGATCAAAATCTAGTGCACATTGTTAAAAAATGCAATTCTTTCAGTTAAGTCCCTGTTAACAGCATTTTTACTACTTCCAGTAACTTCCCACAGCACACATTCATCTGCTAAAGTAAGAAATATATTCATTATTAGACATGAAGTGGCTGTATTTGTTGAGTCTGTGCTAATCATACTGGTCTGAAGTGTTCAGTACTGTGTCGCAGAAAGGTGGCATTGGATATAACCAAGCACCTAGTAGAATTTACTAAGTTATCATCCATCACAGGCAGAGATTGATCAATACATTTACAATCATTTTTGATGATGCAGATTAAAAAAAAAGCTTTTTCAGTGTTTAATTAAGTAATTATGTTACTCTATGGTATTTGAAAACCACTTAAAAACAACCTAAAAAGTCCTTTCTGTCGTCCTCAATGTAGAATTCTTGACAGGCAGCTCATGTCTGGTTGTGTCGACATCTGGCAAATGTGTATAGTCCTTTGAGAACTTATTCACAGCAAGGACGACGCCACACAAGGATACAAGTTTGAACATTTAATGAATTATTTGTGTGTAGTGTGGCCCAGTAGAAGGAGACTCTTGATGGGGGTTCCGTCTCAGCGTTATCCTGCCAGAGCTGATCTTGACCCGGGTTGAACCTGGAAGTAGACAAGGGCATAGAAGAAGTGAGCACAAGTTGAGTAGAAGGGAATAAGGGAAAAAGGTTAAGTGGAGGAGGGAAAGGTGAGGGAGGGTGGGTTGAAGAATCACAGACAAACGGTTGGAGTAGGCTGGCTACGTTTAAGGAGGCCTGTCAGGTGATTGAGGATGTGGTTTAGGCGTGGTCCTGGTCCCGAATTTAAGTTAACTTAATTTAGTTACAACTGAGCAAAAGAAATCACAATAAATCATTAGTTCATGCATGAAATCATAAGTTGTGCATTCATTCATCATCACTTAAAATTTAAATACTAAGCTTAAATGTTTTTGTATTAAACACTGACCACAACCTCAATCACCTGACAAGCCTCCTTAAACGTAACCAGCCTACTCCAGCTGTTTGTCTGTGATTCCTCAACCCACCCTCCCTCACCTGTCTCTACTCCACTTTTTCTTTATTCCCTTCTACTCAACTTGTGTTGCTTCTTCTATGCCCTTGTCTACTTCCAGGTACAACCCGGGTCACGATCAACTCTGGCAGGATAACGCCAAGAGCTCCAGAGTCTCCTTCTGCTGGGCCACACTACGCACAAATAATTCAATGTTCAAACTTATATCCTTGTGTGGCGCGGTCCTTGCTAGTGAATATTGTGTCCATGGGTTTTGCATGACAAGCAAAAAAAGTACACCAAGCATTAAAACCTACAATAAATACCCTTGTAGCCAAATATGTATTAGTATACAACAGAAGTAGTCATACAAAATAATGTACCACGTCCTCAAAGTTTTATCAAAGTGCAGCCCACTAGTGAAAGTACTGATGAATTGCAGCAACAGTAATGTGCAGGCTCTGTAACGTGTCACAAGCCAAAGACTTTGCTTCAACAATATTTAGTTTGAAAACTTTTGTGAATCATTTTATCAGCGTGAGGTTCAGAGCAAGATATGTATCCAACTCCAAACACTCAGAATGTGACTCATGTATCTGAAGTGTTCAGGCCAAAATGAACAACCTGACGTTGGAGCAGCTCCTCCAGAGCCACAGTTAATCATACACATCATTATAATCATCATGTATTCATTGGCTTTGCTTCCCCCTGTAAACCACTATGGACCAGCACAACTTGTAAAATCACATATTGATTCAAAGTTAAACAAAAAAAAAAAGATGTTAAATGCTTCCAATCATGCATGGAGTTAAATAGTGCTGATATAATATTTTTTAACTCCCTTTTATCCCTGCAGTAGTTCAGAACGACCACAAGGAGGCAGAAGGAGGCCTGCTGTGTCCATTTCTAGTCTGCTTTTTGAAATGAGTCTTATTAACCACCATTAAATCACAAATTGTATTTTGATATGCAAAACGATTTTTAAACGCATATTATATGCTGTTTTAATCCTTAATATCAGTAAATATGGCATATTAGGGCTTTTAATATTCTTAAGAGATTATCCGGCACTCATTGCCTGTGTGCTTATGCAGGGCTTCAGCATTATCAAATATTAATTCTTCTAAACTTGCTCTTTTAAGAGGACTTCTTTGATGTTGATGTAATTTTTTAGCGGCTAAGCATATCTGTGGTTTCTTTTGGAAAGCAGCGGGGCTATAATTCATTGATGAGCTGTGTGGAGTGCAGATATCCACATCCTAGTTCTTAAGCAGGGTCTTAGAGAGTTCTCAGCTGTGGAGTGGGTATAACAGAGCACAGCGGGGCTAACCTCGCTGGGGCTGCACACTGAGAGAGGAAAGTAAGAAACTAATCAAGTTAAACTAAAACTTAAACTTCATTAAAGATGCTAAAAACATCAAGGTAATTAACAAGGTCATTTAAACTGAGCAGTTAGAATCTCTTTACAGTCAAATCTGATCAAAGTCATCTCAAAACATTAAACTCAGCACGTATAGACTGCACTGTTTCTCGTAAAACATATTTATAAACAGTATAAATATGGATTAAAAAATGTTGTGCATGTTTTTACATGCATTATTTTTGAAAATAATTAATTTCTTATATATTATTGTAGTACTGTTAAACTTGTTTACAAAATATAATGAAGGATGGATGAAGCACCGTTCAGAGCTCATTCAATATGAGCAAACCAATACTACACTAACTGCAAATGTAGCTGTTGTTTATTATTGTAGTGCTACAAATATTATCAAAGACACTGAAGATGATGATAATGACAACAATGGTATAATGACACATTAATGATATGGATTATAATTATATAATGTAGAATAATGATATGATATAACATAACATTATCTAATATAATACAATCTAATATAATAAAACATAGTATAATAATAAAAAAAATAATAATATGATGAAGATAATACAATTTATAAACTTTGTGGTGGTGACTGGAAGAAGGTGGAGGAAGAGAATGATGATGATGATTTATTGATGACGATAACATATCATCATTACCATTTTCCATTGATGGCTGTTTCTGTCTACACCCACAATACTGATGGCTCATAATAACTCTATCCTTTTATTGATTTATTGTCTTATTGTTATTGCTGGGCTGAAAACTTGGCTGGTGGCTGGAGAGACACTGGTTCTCTTCTTTGGCAGTGTAGATCTGTTCTTCAGCAAGCTACTGAACACCCAACTGCTCGGGGTGCCTGTCCATATGCAGCCGCCTCACTCTGACATCTCTCTATAAATGCTTGTCCATAAGATCCTGTTTGTGCATGTGTATTTCCCCTATGTGTGTGTTGCATGTTGATAAACAGACCTGTACAAATCATATATAATCATCAAACATACACAGAGTCTCCTCACTTAAAAAAGGAAATGAAGCAAAGAACATTAATAAAAACACTGGTTAGGAGAGCAGAATAGACAAGTAGATATCCAGCCTTTATGAGTGAAATTCGTGCACTCCTCTTTTCTACATCTGTTAACAGCTGAGGGTCAAAGTCATTTAAGAAATTATATTTTGCTATGATAAAGTAAAAAACAAGCAGCACTGCTTTGATTTCACTCATTTGTATTTGCCACAGAAAAAGAATGAGGACAAATATTACAGAGGCAATTATGGCAAAACAGAAAGTTTAAGGTTACCATTATTAAATAATTCATTTCTGACAATGTCGGCCCTCAGAGTTTTGGAATTGATCTCTCTGTAAACACGCTAAAGCAGCCAGATTGACATAAATTGTGAAGACGAAAAGCCATCTTTTGAGCACCCTGCTTCTCTTTCATGTTGCCTCGCTGTGGGGGCTGAACACTGCTAATGAAAAATGGGAAGACCTTGGGCGAGTAACACAGGCTGATTAGTTTTGTACGCTGGAGACGAGGAGCGCTTTGGAGTCTGCAGAGATATTTGTTTTCGCTTCACAACATATCTGAGGAAGAGAAATAAAGAGAATGCTTAAAGTTTCACCGCTGTGTTTGTTCTCTTCAAAGCCCAAAGAAGTCTTGGGAGTCTGACTCAGATGTTGTATGATGCATGCTCATTATTTCAATAAGCCAATTTCTGCCTCCTGTGATTGCTCTATAAAGAGAATAGTGGATGACCCTGGCTCTGTTGTTAAGTTAATGCTTGTGCAGATAACAGATGCTAGTTTGGGTAACAGTGGGGTTACGATGGGACCCCTGTCTGCCTTGTTATCGCCTAAAATGGACGTGATAGGACCGTCTCTGAATGTGGCCCTTTGGAACATGCTATTCTGCTTTAGTTAGTATAATCACACAAGACAAACAGGGTCTGTGCGGGGCCTTCTATAAAGTTTTTCACTAATGGGATAATTGATTGACAGTCTTCCCGCTTTCATGCAGTTGTGTTACTGACTCTTGCACTTGTATGCTGCCACACTTTTCACTCTAATTGAGAAACAGTTGGGTATAAGGGCTGCATTGCCATGGGGGAAATCAGGCGAAGGGGCTGTTTTAATGATTCCTCCGCCTGGAAAGTTAGGTCCACAGAGGAATGAGTCTCTTTGCTCTCTGATCTCACAATGACAGTACGCTGCCACTTGTTCATGGTCGTAATTTTTTCTGTGAAATCCCATCCCAGTTGGATATATTTGTTGGCATCTAACTGGCGGCTCCATGTCAATTTCAATATCACAGATTAATTCTATTATATATCAGACTATTATGGAGGAGTTCAACTTGTTTTGATTCAGAGCGTGGCAGCATACGATGTACTCTTTTGCTCTGAGGCCTCGGACAGTTTTTCTCCACACTTTGGCAACGTAAGCAAGTGCAACAAGCCAAGCAGCTTCCTGTACATCAGCTGCTGTATTAGATGTGCTACAGTTATGTGGACTGTACTGTGCTGCTGTGGAATGCAGACTCTGGCTCGGGGTCGCAGTCTGCACTCCTCCACACGCTCATCCCTCCTACTGCAGAAGTGTCTGTTCGCGCTGGAGGGGTTCAGGCAAGTTCAGATGCATCTCACACTTTACTGCACCATATTTCTTTTACATTTCAGTCAGAGAGGCCTCAGTACACTGTGTGCTCTAACTCAAAAAATACAAACACATTGAAAGAATAATTGCTTCATAGCAGTTTTAAATCGTGGATAGGAGATTAAATGTCCCGTATCTGCCCGTCCATTTTTGATTAAGTAGGTTTAAGTTGTTTGAAGCTCCCTTCTTTCTGTCTTTTTCATGCAAACACCAGCTGTGGTGAAAGAAATAGAGGGTTGATGTAAGCACTGAAGTTATGTGCCGAGTCAAGATGAAAATAATTGAGACTATTGTAATAAAATCATTTAAAAAATCTCAAAAATCTTGCAAGTGAGTGGTGACATTTGAGAGCTGATAATAAGTAATTGTATTAAATTTTAGATGAGGTAACCACACCATATAACTCCTTGTCAAACTGAGCTCCTGTCCATGAAACATACATATTACCAAAATTATGTATCTACCACCCATGAACATGTATATTCACAAATATATTCTAATGCATATGAAGCAATAAAACTTAGACACATCTGAACTAAAGTGGTCTCTTTTTGTTAAAAGTGTGTCATGTTGTTATAATCTTGATTGTCCTCTACTCTTGCATTTCTTTTTTAGCATGAAGAAGCAAAAAAACACACACACCTATATTTCATTCACTTATTCTTGTGATGCTATCTGTAATTAGCACTATCAGAGGTTGATCTACTGTGTCTGACTTGTAGGATCTAATACCATTGTTTGTCCACTAGAGGGTACTGCAGATGAGCAAATTGTCCATGTGTCTCTGCTGGGCTGCCTTCCTATGGAATGGTAATCTGAACTACAAGAAAAATATACCTGAATAGCCTGGAGCAAATTGTGTCATAAAGTAGTGTTTGCCTTTACATTTACTGAGTGCATGAATATACTCCAGCCGTTGTATAATATTCAATGGCTTTTGCCTCTTATTGCATATTGTGTTTAAAGTGGTTGGCTCAATGTATGCATGCAAGCACAGATGTACGTCCTAAAGAGTGCTATATGTGCATCTGGAAGGCATGTGTGCAACTACAAAGAACTGGTCCTGTGCCCGCGTGTGAGTGCACACCTGAATTTTGTTGTGATGACATAGTTGAATAGTAAGACAGCACTGACCTCAGCTCCTCAACCTCTGACAGAAATATGATGTTATGTGTTTTATGTCAGAATTTGTCTTCACAAAGCTAAGAATGAGCTTATCTTTAAGGCTCCTGACAATCTCTCCTTTCCTCTCCCACACACTGACACATGTACACATACTGTGAGACCTAGTTTCAGCACACTGTGACAAAGTCTGCATGACAAAGCCTGAGTTACACTCCACTCATCACCTTTTATTGTAGGAGGATTTGGTCCAGTCATTCTTTTGGACAGCCCAGCGTTTTTTTTCCGTTTGATCGCTCTTTGCGTTTCAGTCCTGTGGTTTGTCCGCTACCCTTGTCCCTCCCCATCCCCGATATTACTCAGGGTGAGCTCAGCCTAATATTGCGCAACCCTCTCTGCTGGGTCTACTCCAATACAAACCTTTCCTGCCTCAAGAGTGTGTTACCACGGCTCCTCTCCAGTGCCAATGAACACAACTCAGGCAGCAACAGAAAATACACTCTGTGCCATCTGTAATCCGGCAGAGGTTTCTCTGAGCAAGCAAGAACAAGCAATGGCTTCACTGCCCCTGTATAATGATCACATTTAAAAGATCAATAAACAGCTCTGTTTGTGCTGGAACATGAGCCCTGCTCCTCCCTGGCCCTTCATTAAGCTTTTGAATGGTGATCACCGTCTCACCTGTTCAGAAATGTTAGATCACTTGAAATGTAGAATGATGCCACTCCTTTTTTGAAGATATACCAAGCATAACTGGCTGGATGGAAAGACAAGAATTGCATCTCCCAGTTGGCCTCAATGGTCTCCATCAAGCGAATCCATTTGGAAGAAAATATAAAGGAAAAATCTCAACTGGTTTTTGCTTTTGAAGCACTTTGGGCCACGTGCTAGTGAACAAAACAAATCAGAGTAATGCTGAGATGAGTTAGCTGCTTCCAACTTAACTCCTCATCTTAAATCAGATTAATTTCCTCACTGAAGGTCAACCAAATTATTGAACAAAGCTGAAAACCAAGACTTAAAGCTGAGGTGTGCAGTTTATTTTAGCAGTCACCAGGCATTATTCCATAATAAACTTTTATAATATTATAAATGGACTTGTCTGGAAGAACATCAGGCTTCTGCACCTCCTCTTTGCTCTGTATCCAGGCTTTGAAATTGTAGACGGGGATGTACACTTTCAACCAATCATGTCTCATTTCAGAAAGAGAGTGTTCCCATTGGCTGTCTTACGGTTAAGTAAGACACACATTCACACCCTCTCAGATGGTGAAGGTCCAATAAAAAGGCAGAGGTCCTAGCAGGAAAGGATGCCATCCTAGCATAAACAACGGCTGCATACACAGCAAAGTAACCTTAAATAAGGAAGACCAACTTAAACCGAACATCTAGAAGAGCCCGTGACAGCAGATAAATAATACACATGTCAATATTGGCTTTGAAATTTAAAGGAAAACAAAAGTCACTTCTCAGGCATTATTTTTGCATTTTTACCAAGAAGTCCTTATATCCTCAGCACCTGATCTCATGGATGTCCCGGAGATTTTGTCCTGTGGTACAATAACTGACACAACCTTATAAACCATCGACTATATCACAGTTGTATCACTGGAAAAAACATATAACTGGAAAGGAATATAAAACATTATCAAACATTACCTGTAAGTATTTATCTCTACCCAGAGTCTGGCTCCAGTTAGAAATATGTTAAGGCTGATTAATATTTTATAAACAGAAGCTGGGGCGACATGTCTCTTACAAAAAGTTTGCATCCTCACCAGCTGAGGATCCATGAAGAAGACACTGGACAGAGAGTATGTTGCATTATTCTTGTAAATATCTTTTACCCCCAAAAGCAAAGTTAGAAACAAATGACATCTTCACTCATGGACGTACGATTTGTTTGCTGATGTAAACCACTCAGCAAGGCATGCAAGCGCTTTTAGCTAAGGCTACATTACAGCAGGAATGTAGTAGTTAAAACCATTGTTCAAACTTTTACATCCTTTTTGTGGGAGAGAAATAAAAAAAGGAAAACGGTGGAAAGACAGTTTCCTCTCTATCAATTTTGATAGGGTGTCAGTGGCTGAATAAATGTGAAGTTAGGTGTATCTGCAGCGACCCTTTGGCCCTTTAGCAACACAAGCAGCGTCTGCAGCATTCATGTGAGGATAAATTATTCCTCTCTGTCTGGAGGAGACAGGAGTCTCCCCCCGGGAATCGCTTCCTGCACACATCTGGCTCACCGGGCACATTTCTTTCTTGTCCCTGCTCTCGGATTTTTTGCATTCATCTGCAGTGCAGCATCTGTAAAAGCCTCTTTACTTCTCCATATTTTTCTCCCTCCTCTCTATGATTTGGTGTCTGCTCACTAGGCTTACACTCTGCTGCCAGGTCTCTGCAGGTCCCAGATGTTTTGCTGCTCTGTGGCGAATGGCAGGTGGCTACTGGACACCAGGTGAACTGCAGCTTCCAGGAGAGGAGAATTCTGGGAAAATGCCATCTAATGTCTCAAAGCCATGAAAGATCTCAACAAGTAACAGAAATCACAGATGCACGAATGAAAGCACAAACACAGAAACATATTTGCAGTGATTTTCTTTGGAAAGAACTTGATCAAATAGTTCCTCTCATCCAGTGAGTTACGTAGTAATAGAAGAATAACCTTAAGTTTAGTTTCTGCAGCTCGTGGAGCTAATTCAAATGATTTGTTGACTATTTCCTGTTTATCGGACTGGATGTGAGAAAAGCCTTCACATGACAGTAGTCTGTCTGTGGAACTGGAGACAGCTGATGTAATTTCCTTTACTTAACACCCTTTAAGTCACATGAACTAATATGGGCTCAACCTGGAAACATCTGCCTGAGATAAGATGAACTACACACACGAATCACAGCTCATAAAGAAACGTATTAACAGTTGCACAATTCAGGATGTTGAAGGATTAATGACTTTCATGGTTCTACACAGAATCACAGTTTCACAGCTATTAAAGAACTGAAGTTTGATCAGGCGGCCCCCGGCTCAATCCGTGCAAAGAGTGTGTTTGAGATTTGAACCAGGCTCAGGAAAATGAGTGTGGGAGAGCCAGCCAACAGCTTAATTGTGAGTTGTGGCTTATCTAATGGTCTAAATATGCTTTATAAGAGTAGGGGGAGCTTTTTGTGTGTACGCCACAGTTTTGATCACAACAGAGCCTGGACCTTAATGACTGCCCACGTGATTACGTTTACCCCTGGGAACGGGAATTCGGTGCGGCACGGCTACCACACGAGCTTCACAGGCGTCATTAACCATAGACTTTATAGCAGAGAAGGTCCTCATCCGTTTTGAGACCACTGTAAGGACGCGGTCTGCATTTTACACAACACACTACATTTCCTTGGCACCATATTGTATCAGATGTTGTTATCAGGCTGCTGTCTGTGATGAAGAACTGAGACTAACTGTGTTAAAGGTTGATGCTTAAACCTTTTAGAAACATGAATAAACATCTGCATCAAAGTCTGTATAATAGAATTTGACCACTATTTAGGCAAGGCAAGGCAGCTTTATTTGTATAGCGCATTTCATACACAAAGGCAACTTAATGTGCTTTACATTAAAAGATTAAAAGCATTGGTAACATTCAGACAACCATAAAGAGCACAATTAAAATTACAAATATAATAAAACATAGAAAAGAAAAGGAGAATTATAAATATATTAAAAAATAATATTAATTAAAATTTGCATTTAAAGTGAGTTAAAATAAGCTAAGGTAGGAAGGCAGTGGCAAATAAAAAAGTCTTAATCTTTGATTTAAAAGAGGTGAGAGTTGGAGCAGACCTACAGCTTTCAGGGAGTTTGCTCCAGATATGTGGATATATATTTAGAGATGTCTTAGCTCAGTATCCGGCAGGCCTGCACATTACACAGTCTGCACAAATATGACTATGCTGTATGTCCAAAAACAACATCTCAGCAGACTTTTAATGTCCTTGGGCTGAATCACTTGGGATTGGAATTATATAGTTTCACAGAGATCATTGTAATCCTGAACTATATGCACATTAGAAGCTTTACTTCTGAACAAGGGATTTGTTAATTATGTTGAAGGGTCTCTTACTTTGAAGGATTGAATAGACAATGCTTTAGTCAAGCAGCAACCTTCAGGCTGCAAAATAAGGCTAACATGAAAATACCAAAAACTGCAGTTCCTCCACTGGCCACTTGAGGCTGGCTCCAAAAGAGAGTCAATCTCCATTAGGCCCTGTATTAAAATGCAAAACTTTACAAAGGAAATAAGCATGCTTAGGAGCTTTTTGATCTATCTGCTAAACTCTATTGACAATGATTACATGGGGAATTATCTTCATAGAACTTCTTAACCAGAATCTAAATGTATTTATTTTATTTATTTATGGTCTATTTGTTAGGGACAGATACAGGATGTATAGACAAACTGTGAACAGCAATCTCATGCAAGTATCATAGTGTTTGTAGCAAATGCTAATTTGCAACACCAGTCCATAAAAGGGATTTTAAGGGAGTAAAATATTAAAACAGTAATTTAAAATAAAAAAGAAAAGGTATTTGAAGTACAGCATGATACAATAAAACACACATTTCGCAACAAAAGAATATGCAAAAAATTTAATATGAGTGCAGGTTTGTTGCTGAATTAACCAGGATTTGGTGAAGGTCTTAAACTTAGTGAAGTTTGTAATGAGTTTCAAGTTATTATCAATTATTTTAAGACCAAAAGTTTTTTAAGCGTGATAACTGAGTGACAAGTAGGTGCTTCGAGCTGTGGACAAAGTGTCTGTTCACATTTTCTCTCAGAAGACTTAAAAGAATTGATGCTAAGACCTGTTTTTTAAGGAACACATTAAAGTCATTAAGCTGTGATCACTCTCCCAATCAAGATCTGGGTGATCAAGCATTGCTATGCTCTTCAGGCGCTCCAGCTTCATGAGTTTTAAAGTTTGAATTTGAAAAGATGAGTAACAGCTTGTTTTTTAATGCTGTCTTTTCATCAGGTATGAAGTGTGAGTGAAATTGTAAAACTTGTGTTTAATTAAAAATACTCTAATATCTTATCTTTAATGCTTTAATATTTTATTTATATGATATATTGTTTACCTTCATAGGTTATGTTTCTGTCTGGTATGATCTGTTTTTTATATTCAATTGAAGCACATTGAGTCACTAGCTTACTTATGAAATGTAATAGCGTACCTATATATGTAACACATGTGACTTAGCGTGACAGTAATACCATTCAGAAATCTTCAAAGCTCAAACAGATTCTGATGAATACTAAGGCTACTTTCTGAATGTTTGATACTGTCCATAAAAGAGACTTTACTTCTCAGACTCACTGACCACTCACTGAAGTCTCTGGAGCGACAGCAGAGAGGGAGATGAACAGCAGGAGCCTTATATTTTAGCTCCTGCGGGGCACTGATGAAGCTCTTCAAGGACCTCAGACACCCCAGTGGGATCTCGCTGGACCTGTCAAATCAAAGTGGACTGTCCAAGTCCCTGATGACATGAGCCACAGAGCCCACTGAGCTTCTCCATTTACAGCTCTGTAGCTGCCTTAAAGGGTTTCTCTGAATTCACCAGTACATCTCATCTCTACACATACATCAATCTATAGGAGGAGGTCACACTGTGGTTAAGTTTGTATGGTGGTGAATGCAGACTTTCAAACTCTTTGTGTCATTGCTGCCCCCTGTTGACAAAGCAGTACCTCTTACATCTTGGCTGATTTTGTTCTGCTCATGTGTAGGTAGTATTTTAGACATAAAAGTGTCATCCTGCTGTCATTTAACATTAAAATGTAGCACTAGCTGTGAATATTTGCAGTAAAAAGTAAAGGAAGAAGGTTGTTTCTTCAGTGTGCTGTAAGTCGTCTCATCTGACTCACAGTGGATGCAGGCATTACAAATTTCAATATAGAAATCAACAACTGTCAATTGTAGGTCAGACAGAAGCAGTATTGTTGATCTAATTATTTTATATAAAAAGTCAAAAAAATTACAGTAATAAATATTTCACTCATGACACTTCAAGCTATTTTGGAAACTTTTTGATGATGGTGTCTTTTTGCAAAGTTTAAATTGTATCACATTTGTAGATGCTGTCTATGTGTAGCTTATCTTCATCATAGCAAGTATCATCCCCAAAATGACTGCTGCAGCACCTATTTACTTCACACCATGGGGGGACTGAAGAAGGACATCTCCAAATCAAATTGAATTTATCAAATCAACAACAACACAATAGTTTCAAGATTCACAGCAGCATCTGGAATCAGACACACAGTGTTTCTTCTACAATTGTAATGGAGGTAATTATTAAATACTTAGCCACATTAAACACAATTACATCCAGCTGTGCTTTCTGCAAACAGTGCATACTCTTTATATGTACACATTGGGAGGATGGGTCAAAACAAAAAACAGATTAGATGTCTAAATCATGATCCAGGTGGGTGGCAATATTTTCAAAAGCCTGTCCTTGATAGTTATTCACAACATAATGCTGAAGAACGTCTAGATCTATGTTTTTAGATTTGGTGAAGTCGGTATTTATGTCATTTTAAATGTTTTCATTATGTTCAAATCAGGAGAAATCTGAAGTTGTTTCAAGGCAACAGTGTGTTTCACGATGAGTCAATCTATTGTTGTTGGCTAATGTTACATATAATGAAATTAAATTCCATCATTTGATACACCCACACTTAAATAGATGACCTCTTCCTAAATAGCAATGACAAAAACTCACATGATCCTGCACTACCTTGAGACATCATCAAACCATGACCTTTGACCTTGATTCAGCTGAGACACTCTAGCAGTGAAACTAACATACTCAAACATGCTGCAGCAGTTTGCCTTATTCCCACTATGAAGAAGAAATTATTAATTGCCCTGAAATTACTTAAAAACAAACATGAATCAACAAGAGTTCATATCTTTCATGCCAAAACTCATAGTAACTACACAAAAGAACAGCTGGGGAAGATGCTGACAGAGTGTGAGGGGCTAACCTTGGTGGATAAATGCAAGGACACACGTCCTTGAGAGGGCCGGACAGTCAACTCATACAGGGACACCAAAAATACAGCAACCTTCATACAAAGAGGCCACTCTGTCAAGATCTGAGATAAATATTGTTAAGAGGATGGGCCAAAGTGTGTCAATGCTGTCTCTTTGACAATACAGGGTCACTGAGGCAAACTACAAGAACCAGTCATATACAGATGGGTCCTAAAACTAACAGCCAAACACACTCCGTGCTTTTAACCGGTGTTCAAGGCATGCATTTAATTTCATCTGAGTTCATCTGAGTTCATTCCTTTCAAATAGATGGTTTTACTCAGTATTTGTGAACATAAACTATCAACCATGAAGAAAATTCAAAAGCAGGATTCAGTCACTTACATGAAGCCAATGAAAGACTTACAGTCTGAATAATCCTCAGCTGGAGATGCAGATGGAAAATTTCATAAAGTTAGACTTTTTCCACTGGATCAGGACGTTAAAGGGTTTGAGACACAGGCTGCTTTATATGGGTTAGGGTTAGGCTGCCTTACAAGTCCAATTACACATTACATGGACAGAGATTTGAGCAGGCAGTCAAGTTGATGTTTGAGGGTCAGCGAGGAGCTGAACGTAATGGTGTTGGTTTGGGCCGAAAGTATTTTCAGTATAAACCTTTGATATGATCAGAGCACTTGTTCTAATAAAGCTTTGATGGCCGAGCATAAATCCTTCTGATCTCTGAATGATAATCAGGTGAAATTACATTTCTGAACTGCTTAGCCAACCAACTGTCATGTGACTTGGAATTGAAGTTTAGATTTATGCAATAAAATCATAATGTAGTCTTATCAGTGCCAACTATAATTCTTTGAAAAGACACCAAAGTCTGACAATCTCTCACAACTGAAGACATTTAAACCAAAGAATACAGTTTCCACATCCCTGATATCTCACAGGGTCACTATTAAAAGACAAAAGTAGATCTGGAGGAAATATATGACATAGAAAGCAAAAACATCTTAGACTACCATCACCCTTGTGTATAGTGGTTTGTCTTACAAGCTAGCAGAGGCACTTCCTTCATTCCTTTTAATTCTAACTTTTCTGATTAGTGCAGCATACAATCTGCAGATAAAAAATGTCAACCTGAGACAAATCTGCTTGACACTGTGTGGCAATAGCTAATCAGTGGTTAGGCTTCCTGATTTCCTGAAATGCATCTGAAATGATCATTCAAAACCTTTGTTCAATGAACATTTAAAAAAGTTGTATTCTTTTTAGGGACAGACGTGGCAAAGTTGGCATTTTTTCTTTTTACAAATTTGTATGGTGATGTTATTTTGGCAAACTTAAGACCTGTAAATTGTAAGTAAATCACAAGAAAACAAGTTAAATTTTTTTGGTTTATGTCACTGACATAAACCAGCTTGAGGTGTATGTTTCTACTGTTGAAGTCAGACCTACCAGTACAAGAAACAAATTTATAAGCATTATCTTGGGGGATGAACAGACCAAGAAATGACAGTTTTTATATTGTAGACAACAACGCAGCACAGGAAAGGATGTTAGGCCTGGAAGTCATTTTTTGCAAGCACTTGCAGAACCAGACACCAGATTATTAAGAAGTTGACATCTGTACCAAGATTCTTGTATTTCTGAGATTGATGCCCAACAAAAACCTGACCAACCAGGTGAATAGAGCTATGCGAAAAATCCACAAGGAGCAAGAGTTGAACAGTGGAGCAGAACAAACGGGATCAGAAGGAAAAAAAACCACAGACTAAATCCCCAGGAGGTAATCAGACACAGGTGACGCTTATAACACACAGGTGAAGACAATAAGGACGGGGCTCCAAATCATAAAGGAGGGAAAACACAAAGGCAAGAAGTGAGGCATCCCAAGAGGGAGGTGTGTGACAGTATTAAACAGAATAAGTAAACAACCAAATGTAATGCATTACTAAACAACCTTACATTATACAATCTCATACAACCTGATTTTATTCCGCAGCCTCTTACTCTTTGAGTCCTCCATAATAAGAAAGTGGAGGAGGGTCCAGCTGGGCAATGCATTAGTAAATCAACCTAAACACTGTCTGTGTGTCTCACAGCTCTCACTGCTGGACCAGCAAAGTCACGACGCTCTGCTCTGCGTCATATCACAGTCTGATTTATATCAGCGCTGAGGTGTTAGCACTCCAGTAAATTTCCTTCATTATTGGGAAATGCTGAAAAAATGAAACACACGTGCATGCTCAATAAACTGAACAGCTGATGTAACCCGATGGAGAGCAACATCTGCTGGCCTGAGGAGGTCTCACAGGTGCTTAAGAACGCGTGGCTTTTTAATGGATGTCGACTGTAATCCTGCGTGTGTGACATATTGATGGTAAGGGATTTATGGCATTGAGATGTTATATCTGAATGCACAAATGCATGCTGACTACAGGGGTTAATATTTCACTGGTCCATGTTCTCAGAGTGAGATTTTATGCAGCTGGGCTGCTGCAGAGGACAGGAACCATCAGAAAAATGTGAAACTTCAGGACAGTGACACTTCCATAAACAGAGGTCCCTATGAATAATCTGTTTTGGGTCCTAACCCGGAGTGTTTTTACTATGCTTACCATATAGGGTTTAGAATCTGTGCAGGGTAGCTGAGCATGGCTGGATCTGCAGAGCAAGGATATAACTGTTTACAGCAGAGCAATCAGGCCAGCAGGACTTTATAAGAATCTGTGGGCTTCTTTTTGGTGAATTTGCATGCATGCTGCTTTTGACTGCAGACAGCTTCCAAGAGAGAAGAAGCAGATACGTGAAAGTGAGAGGCACTGTGTCTCCACGGCGTACAGAGCTGTGATGCTGAGTATGGGGCCCTCATCATCAGAGCTGTTTATGTAATCCTACCATTGCTGTCTGCACAACATTATTGATCTTTAGGGGAACCCAAGAGCAAGCAAAGCCAGGCTGTCAGATTGTATAAACAAGTAGTTTTCATAACGAGGAGCTTTTCCAACTGCATGTCGACTTTCTTCAAAACAGCAGGAATCCTAGTGCCAAACCTGGAGGACAGATTACAGCAGAGAAATTAATTGTGTTTGGTGAGAGAGAGAGAGAGAGAGAGAGAGAGAGAGAGAGAGAGAGAGAGAGAGAGAGAGAGAGAGAGAGAGAGAGGGTAGTTGCAGTAGTGGATGGAGAAGAGGAGATGAAGACACAAACCAAAGCCAGGTCTGACCTAACGATGACTGCGCTGCGTGGAAGAGTCTGTTATTAAGATTGAGAGAGGGGATGAAAACTCCTCAGGGAGTCTTTATGGTAACGTGTCTGTGGAATAAGCTCAGTTCAGCCAACACAGTGGGCCCATTTAAGGGATAACCAAAGACCATTGTACTCTGATATTTATTCTACCATGCAAGTGAGCAATTCACCCAAAAACAAACCTTAACTTTCACTTTAGAGTGATCAGTTCTCCTTCCTCCAGGTTTATCAAGCTAAAAGCTACCAGCTGGCGCTCTTAATTCCCAATATGAGAAAGAGAGATATTTGAGTATGAGGTCCCAAGACAAGATAAACAAGACTCAAGTCAAGGCAGTCACATTTCATGTCAAGATAAAGAGATCTCATATCAAGATCAAAAGGTCAAAATTCAAGACCAAACAGTCCCAAGTGAAGACCAACAGATTCAAAAACAGATATGATCCAAAGTCCAGCAAGTCACAAGTCAACACAAGCAGATTTCAACACAAACACACTGTAAATCAAGTCCAATACATCACAAGTTTAGACCAACATTACAGAACCATTGTGTTTTAGGTAATCTGATCTGTTTATAGATGCTTCTTTTATATTTCAGTTAGTATTGTCAGTTCACAGGAACAATGAAAATGATAATTTGTGCTTTCTGAGTCTCATTTTTTCACGTTATCATTCATTTTCATTCACAGATTCTACATCTGATGGTGATAACCCAGCATCAGCAGTTATCCTTTTGCTGGTTTCTTCCTCTTAACCTTTCCATCCCTCTTGCACTGTCAGCTGATGGAGTGATTCAAAGTATGGAGTGGAGAGAAAATTCCCTGCGCCCTTGAATGTATAAAAGCAGTCTCATTAAAAAGTCAAAGTGATGGCATGTTGTCTTTTTAATTTAGTCAAGTGGAGTTAATTGACATACTGTATGTCTTTAGTCCACATCATCTGACTGCAGAACAATCCTTTGACCACATCAAGTAGCAAACCATATAACATGATACTGTCAGTTTTAACTGCAAATTACCTTCAATCACATGAATGCATCACTATGACCCAGCTGTTTTAAAGTCTGGATTCTGATTGGTCACAAACCCAGAACAATGATTGGTGGTTAATTCTCAACCTCAAATGTGACACCAGAGACACTCTGACCACACATGTCGTATCAAAACAATTTGAGGGGAGTTGGTAATAATCATCATAATGTTTAGTGAACAGGTGATCATAGAATTCTGACTGGGTGAGCAAGACCCCAATTCAAAGTGGAGGGATCTTGCCCACCCTGAACATCCTGACTTACGTCTCAAACAACAGAGGAAATTATCACTCTTGATATCTCTGTCTCTGGTGCTGTATGAAACGTCAGTGCTCTGTGTTGAAGTGTGTGTTGTCTTGTTGTTGATTTAACAGCATACCTGACAATACTCACACACCCACTCACTCTCCATGTAGTGTGTGTGAGAACATCTCTCTCAGCCTCAGGGTCGCCTCAGGCTCGTGCTTCCAGCCAGACGAGCTCAGAGATTTGTAACCTGATCTTTAACGTCATCCACCAACCAGACAGAAAACAGTCTAATCAATCTGATCTGTTGATCAATGATTTATCTCATGATCTCTTTACTTTGTTTTTTTATGACAAAAGTTTTTTATTATTTCTCACATTTTTACAACATCATAACACAATAACTGACAGAACACATTATCCACACAGGACAATCAACAATAACAATAAAGGAGCCGATCTGACAAAGACAAATCCATCAAAAGAATAAAATTACAAATAGACAAGTGAGTATGTATGAATAAAAATATGAACATTAATAGGATAAATAAATGAAAATAATAACAAAACATAACTTAAAGAAAGGTACACCGACTTTAGCATCAAATGTGTTGTCTACTATTTACAGACTGTATGGACATCAAACTACAGAGGGGCTGTGAGTCTACACCACCAAAGCAAAATTAGACAAGCTTGCTACATTTAGATGGTCTGCAGGATGTTTACATTTTTCCATTCAGAATACGTAAGGGTTAGTTTATAAAAATCAATTAAATCAATACAATTAAATTAAAAGGGAAGCTCTGACCACAATTCAGTTCTATAGTCCTGTGATAAGATCATATTTTCCCCATTTAGCCCTGTATAGATCTAGTTGGTTTATCATCCTGTATGTAAGCTCTTCGTAGGCTCCAACTACAGTTAAAGGTGACATATCATGCAAAATTGACTTTTTAATGGTTCTCTACTTGAAATATGTTTCCCTGGCATGTCTACAAACCCCCCGAGAATGAAAAAAATCCATTCTGCCCCTGTTCTGATTTCTACACCTTTCTGTAAATGTGTGTGAAACGAGCCGTTTCAGACTTCCGTGTTTTTGTTACGTAACAACAATATCCGGTCTGTCACGGAGTCAGAGCTCAGAGCTTGTTCAGCCCATAGACTGTATAAAATACAACTCAACTTCAACGTTTTTCATTCCCTGCACAAATGTGTGCTAACAAGGAGCTCAGGAGGGAGGCATGCTAGTTGTAGGCTGTCTTAATAAACACAAAGGTTGGTTTTACTCCCCACGTCTACAGATTTGAAGATCTAGAGGATGATTTTTATTTATCATGGATAAGTGCTAGCGCTAGTTAGCATAGCTACATATCGTAGCTGTAGCTGTGTAGCAAGACACACGTCGACATACTGACAAATAAAACAACAAGAAACACAGAATCTGTGACCAATCCTACAGAAAAGGTCCCGCTGCCTTTCTGGCAGAGGTCGGTTTTACTCCCCACGTCTGCAGATTTGAAGATCTAGTGGATGATTTTTATTTATCATGGATAAGTGCTAGCCCTAGTTAGCATAGCCACATAGCTACATGTTCGTAGCTGTGTACCAAGACACACGTCGACATACTGATAAATAAAACAACAAGAAACACTAAATCTGTGACCAATCGTTCAGAAAGGTCCTGCTGCAGGCGCCTCTCCGTCAGGATCAGATTCTGGATCAGATTCAGAGGGTTGAAGTAACGTGATCTCTGAGCAGCCGTGTATATTCAGCCAACATGTAAACATTAGATCAGCGTGCCGGAGAGCCGAGGCACATCCACTTCCTGAGGGGGCGTGGTCAGAGAGAAAACAGAGTGTTCTGAGGAGGACTGAAGAAGAGGGCTTTTCAGGCATGTCAAAATCTGATTTTAAAGTGTTTTTTTGAGCATAAACTTTAAAGACATGTTTTGGGGACCTCTTAGACCAATATATATTGATGAAAAAAGCGTGATATGTCACCTTTAATTGAGTAAACCATGGGCTAGATGGAGGGAGATCCACCGTTTTCCATTCTCTAACCAGGATCTTACGACCCAGCATGATGGCTGTATGAATCCATCTTGTGTGGGATTCAGGGATCCCCCTTAAGTGTGTGTGATCCCCCAGTATGAATAAGCTTGGTAGATATGGGATGTCTTGCCCCAGGACCAAAGTAATATTCTCATGAATTGCTGTCCACCACCTCTGGACCTTAGGGCAGGACCATAGCATGTTAATCAGGGTCCCTGGGGCCACCTCACATCTCCAACATGTCGAGTCTTCCCTTAATCCCACCCTGTGTAGTTTTGCGGGGGTCCAGTAAATCCTATTCAGAATTTCTAATGGATTAATTGAGTTCTTATCTCCCGAATGGATTTTTCCAGGTTTTGTAAAATAGCACTCCATTCCTCATCACTAAATGATCTATTGAGGTCAGTCTCCCATATTTGTTTGAGGCCCTTGTCTGTTCACCTATTCTGTCCAGCAAAGACGAGTAATACTTTGAGGCTTCTTTTTCTTCACCAAAGATGTTAAGTATTCCCCTAAAGATATCAGGACATGAGAAAGTAAATTGTTGTACTTCAGTTTTAAGGTTGTTTGAATCTTATTTAATATTAAAGAAAGTAAGCTTGTTTGTTTCTGGGAAATTAAAACTCAATTGTGAATTCTTCTCTCAAAAACACTTTTAAATCTTGATCATGTGCAGAGATACATATTTCTGACCTGAAACCTTTTCCAGAGTTTGGTCCTCTTCCTGCCTGTGTATATCAGCTGCAGATTTTTGAAGAGCACTTTCCTCTACATGCTATATTTTACTCTTTTCTTTAACTGCACCTCTGCTCCATTCACCTTTCAGCGTGGCCTCAGGCTGCGAGCGTAATTTCTACTCTCTGCACATCTGGTTTGTGGATGACAGCTTTCACTGATCAGCTGGGGCTTCCAACGGACCAATGGCAGAGCAGGTCTGTATTTTCTCTGATTATTAACTGAGGGCAGACATCTGGATGTATTTAGGAGTGGGTACTTGGACCTGGATTATTTGGTTTGGTTACAGCGCAGATTTGAACTCTGGAGGCCTGGCAGAGGCGGTTCTCTCTGCGCAGGATCCTGGATGGAAAAACAAATCTTAATGAAGTCTGGCCTGCCCTCCTAACTTGTGCTGTGTGCTGCTTGTGGGCCTGACAGCATGAAGAGCTGTTTTCTTCAGGAGAGTGAAGGGAAAATTGATTACAAATGGAAAAGATATCCCCACAAGTTGTCCCCTGCGTCAAAAGATTTTGTTTTTATGTAAGAAGTCTCCAACTTTTTGTTAAAATGATTATTTCTTCAATGTGGATCAATATCTGAGTATTAAAGATACTACCTTGTGTTGCACAATGGCTGAGTGACAGGAAGAAATATTTGACGAGGAACTCACTCATACTCAACACTGAGGACTTGGACTTGGACTAATACTTGGAAACACCTCTAGAGAGAGGTATTAATGAAATAAAAACTCTGCTCTCCACTGACATATTCTTCAGTTTTCATAAGCTATCATAAAATGCAATCTCATAAACTCCCCTTCATAATCATTTATAGCTGTCACCAGGTTAAGTCATCTGAAACATTTGCTTTTGAACTTGCATCAACAAAGATATATTTTATCCCAGTTAAATCTCCACAGAGATTCAAAGCTGTGAGGCTGCACGGTGGTGCAGTGGTTAGTGCTGTCCCCTCCTGGTTCAAACCCCAGCTGGGGCCTTTCTGTGTTGAGTTTGCCTATTCTACATACGTGGTCTCCTGTCCTGGGATGCTCATCAGGTTAACTGATGACTCAAAATTACCTGTAAGTGTGAATGTGAGAGTGTGTGGTTGTCTGTCTCTTTGTGTCAGTCCTGTGATGAGCTCATGACCTGTGCAGGCCATACACCGCCTCGTACCCATTAACAGCAGGGACTGACTCCAGCTCTTCGCAACCTGAAGCAGGATAAGCATTATGAATAGTGGATTGCTGGATAAATGCACTGAACTGACTTTACACACACATATAAATATTCTTAAACTAACAAAGGTTGAGGTTCTATAATGTTTGGCCATTGTTTGTTTGAAACTCTGTAAATGAGTAGCGCCTCCTCTCTGACCTCCTGTGTGTTCATACATCCTTAAGATCTTTGAGATCCACTGAGCAGCTGCTTCTCGTCGTCCCTCAGACTAGGCTGAAAAAGAGGGGGGTGACCACGCCCCCAAATTATGGAACGAGCTATAACCCCACTGTGGAACGTCCCTATCTTACCAACCTTTACTTATTTTTATTCCGTGGCTTTTAACCCAGCATGAGAGTTGTGTGGTTTAGGTCTTTCTGTGTCTTTTTATTCTCCTATTTACTGTACGTTTTATGAGTTTATGGGCTTTTATGTGTTCTGTGTTTGATGTGTATTTATGTATTTTTGTAAGCTTGTGCATGCTTTGTTCATTTATTTTTTATTGTCCAAATCGACACAGACGATACAACAGGCTGGTAAATACATTATGATTCGTATAGAACATTTAACCCTTAATCCACCGACCTACAGGGTAGTAAAACCTGCAGACTGAGCATTCTCATTGTCAAGCAAGATCTCTTTGAAGTTAGATATCAAATTTGTCCACCATAAAGTTATAGTTTGTGCATTATTGACTACAGGTAAAAGCTCAGGAGCCAGCGAGTAAATGACAAGTCATGAGGAGGTTTCACCACTGGAGTCTACTCCTCTTTTTACACCAACTTTACATGTTGTGCCCGTGAGTGAAAGGTGAGAGTCATCGTTTAGAACAGGGGTGTCCAAACTTTTTTCAAAGAGGGCCACATTTGATGTTGTCAGAATACTTCAGGGCCAGTGGCTCCTACTGAGACTTAGGTGACTTAGGAATCATAAAAATCATATGAAATCTCTATTTAATAACAATTATTTTACATTTTTTACTCAATAAATCAGTAACTAGGAAGTCCTCAGTTCTCCACAAGCCACGTAAACATTAGCAAACTTGATCTTCTTCTGTAGAATGTTTTTCATTCGGGTCTGGCAATGTGGGAAAAAATATTGTCTTGTTATTTTTCTATGGCAGGATCACGATCTGGATTTCATCACACTTCTATTTCATGTTGTTTTTAAGACTTTTCTGACCAGCAGACAACATTTTAAGAACTAAATAATTCTTGTCCTACATTCTGAACTATTTTTTCTGCACCAAATTTTGCCTTTTCTGCACAATTTCCTAATTTTGATCTTGTCTTGTGTCTTCTGAACTTTTAGTGTTCATCAAGAACATTTTCACATCATGATAAAAACATTAATTTGAAAAAAAAACTGTCAACTTTAAGAGTTCTTGTGTTTCCTCCTAATTATATTCCTGCAGAATATCCAGAGCTTTGAATTTATAAAAGTAGTCCATATGAAGCTTTTTGAGACGTTTCTGGATTAACTTTAGTTTTGTTTGTGCACTTGAAAGAAACTGCAAATGTACAGATGATTCAGAAGGTGATTAATTTATTTGCTATAATAACACATTTTAAGATGGAAGCTTGGGGCCATAATTAAATGGACATTGGGCCGCAATTGGCCCCCGGGCCGTACTTTGGACACCCCTGGTTTAGAAGATGTACAGCAAGGTCCACTGAAACTTTACCCCTGAGCTTTGTGATGGTATTACTAACCCTCCCCCACAATCCAAAACCCCCCTGACATTCTCAAACAACATGTGTAAAAGAGCTGGTGGTTCCTGGAGGGTCTTATTAACAACATGTGTTAGATATCAATCACATTCTGGCATCTAATTCTTAGTATTATAAATGCACTATGACAAAAAATCAAAAGCATAAACTGATGATTTGGGTTTCTTGAAGCATCAGTGATGTTTTCCTGAACTGCATCCCAGTATAAGCCAAGGCCAAATTCAGACGTGACATTCTGACTGTTTTATGTTTTTTATTGTGTTTGTATAACACTGGTTTTAATTCACTGTGCAGCGCTTTGGAGATCTGTGTTGTTGTTTTTTTTCTTTAAATGTGCGGTACAAAGAAAGTGGATTGGAATTGCCTGTGTTGCAAAAACACAAATGAACTACATGTGAATAATAGGGGACATTCTGAAAGATAATGTTGCATTTAACATCTCTTATTATAGAAATCACCTAGAGCAGGGGCGTCAAACTCATTTCAGTTCAGAGGCCACATACAGCCCAAGTTGATCTGAAGTGGGCCGGACTAGTAAAATCATAACATAGTAACCCTCTTAATAACGACAACTTTAAATGTTCCCCTTTGTTTTAGTGCAAAAAAGTACAAGTACCTTCTGAAAATGTTTACATTTAATGAACTATCTTTCTACAAAAACAGCTGTTGTATTTTTTGCCATGATGAGTCTCATAGTGGGCAGAATATTTTACTCTTTAAGCCCTGAAACCTGCTGCCAACACACCAAACACACAGGTTACCCATTCACCTGACACACAGTGTAATGTTTACTGCAAAATAACACAGATTATAATAATGAACAAGGTAAAGTTGATTATAGTGGACCCCTCAGCTCCAGCAGGAACAGTTTGCTTGCTCTTAAGGTCCTCTAAAAAGTCTTTATGAATCTCAACCGGATTATGCAAACAGCAAGTCATCTATTTTCTCACTTTGAGAGAAAAAGTCCCTGGAGCTCCGTTTAGGGACTTTTATGCGACCCCCAGAGGACAAATTTGAAATAGTAGTTAATTTTATTGGAAAATTGTAGTTAATGTCTTCTCTGTAATTTTTTCACTTTGCAAAGTCATTCCGTGGGCCAGATTGGAACCTCTGGCGGGCCGGTTTTGGCCCGCGGTCCACATGTTTGACACCCCTGACTTAGAGAATGCTGTAACCCAAGCACAGAGAGTTTTAACTAAGTGGTTGGCATTTTGTTTTACCCACCAGGTGAACTGGAAATCTGATTTACTACACTGAAAGTCCCTTGCCTTCTTCTGGACTCAATGGAGATGTATTTTCATGCTTTCAGGAAACTTTTGGGATTTGTATTCATTAACAGTGTGTTTCAGATAAACTGTTTAGCTAATGCATTTTCTGAACTAAATCTAGGATGGTTCAGTAGACAGGTACTTATTTAACTTCACACCTCTTCTTCAGGATTTCATTTCCAACCTCTTCAACAACATACTCTCATGCTGATTGATAAACTAAGACACATAGAGGGACTTAACAAACAGCAGTTCCAGTCTGTTGTATGAATGTCATCTGCTCCACAAAAGATCTGCTTGTGCTGGCATGAATCCAAATGAGCTCGATGATAGTTCCTTCAATTCAAAATAAGCAGCAGTTGAGTTTTAGAGAAATAGCAATCACCCAGAAGGGTTTGAAAAAAACAACACAAACACATACTGCTCATGTGCAGAGCCACCTCTGGGGCTGATGAATGAGATTTAAAGCCAAAAGCAACACACACACACACACACACACACACACACACACACACACACACACACACACACACACACACACACACACAAGCACACACACAGGCTCTGAATTCTTACATGTTTATGTGTTATTAAAAACCGCCTCCCAAGGTGGTTTGGGACACTTTAGGGTTGAGGCCACAAGTGTAAATGGATGATGTGTCTGCAGAAGCCACGTGCACCACTATGCTCCTCCTAAAATGTTACGACTGTAACCACACAGCGAAAACATAAACTCACAGCTGAAAACAAGGTATTTTCACAGGAAACTGTTGGGTAGATGCAATCAGACTTCTGCTGTTTGAGGGAAGATGTGACCAGGTGTAAAAACCTGTAAAAGGCATACAGTGGATAAAAAGAGCAGACACTGATCAGACAGTTAGTGCGAGCAGCAGAAAGACTGGACTGGGAACGTAGGAGTGAATGCAAGCTCATTTTCCCTGTTTGTTTATGTTGTCAGTTTGGATTTGTGGCCTGGAAAGCAAGTCAGTCAGAAACACTGAGAGCATGGAGGCTTGGAGACTGTGTGGTGCATGGTCTTTTGCACATGGACGCGCATATAGCACATGTGCGTACAAAGGCCCAGTTTAATGATGAAGAAAAGGGGGTACAGAGACAGGAGACGGTAATAGAATGGGAGATGTTTGTGGTAAGCCAGTTATGATTGAGCTTTTTATTATAACCAGTGTAATTTTGGGCCTCAGAGTTTTTTTTACTCTTTTTTTTCTAACAACTGGAAACACTCTTTGCTCTCCAGCAGGCCTCAAGTATCTAAAAAAAAACACCCACACATGCAGTACCCATGTGCCACAATCAAAACAGAGTTTGCGATTCAGCAAAATGAGAGTATTTTATGGATCTTGGCAGCAATATGAAACGTTGTATAGTCATATTTTGGTGCAGCATAAGAACCAGCTGTGATGTGAGGCTAAAGTTAGCTCGCCTCAGACTGGGGCTACAGTTTCACCTGAAGAAGAAGAATCCACAGAACAGGGAAAAGGCTGAGTTTGATAATGAGCCGATTTATCACTCAATGTGCTGAACATGTTGAAACTTCAATTTAAAGAACATCTCATCAGAGGCTAAAGGGAGCTTCTTGTATGTCTAATATATTCTTACTTTGTGAATGGCAACCCTTTGGCTAACGCTACTAATAAAATATGAAAAGCATAGAAGTTCTGTACAATGTGTTTCACATTAACTGTAGCTCAAATTACCATGAGTAATGTCAAGAGTTACTCCCAGTGACAAACACAAAATGTTATCACCCCACCCTTTCAGTTTTCCTCATTCAATAAAGCCTATAGACTCATAGAAATGAGCTCATTTTCAGATTAGCAAGGCGGCAATGCATGAACAAAGTAGGGTCAACAAAATCCCCCAAAATTACAAATTTAAGGTACAACGGCAGCATATTTAAATAAATAAAACAGCATTTTTTATTGGCTAAACAGGATGAACATTTGTATTTGTATTTATGGTAAGACCATAGGTCTTATCTTATCTCACAGAAAGGCCACAGTTTGTCAGGTTGGGGAACTGTGTCTCTGGGACAATAATGAGCAGCACTGGGGCTCCACAAGGGACTGTTCTGGCTCCATTCCTGTTCACACTGTACACAGCTGACTTCAAATACAACTCTGAGTCCTTCCACATCCAGAAATACTCAGATGATACTGATATTGTGGCGTGTAGCCGGAATGGACAGGAATCTGAATACAGGGATCTGACAAAAGCCTTCAGTGACTGGAGTCACAAAAACTGCCTCCTACTGAACTCCTCAAAGACAAAGGAAATGATAGTAGATTTCCGAAGATCCTCTGCCATCAGCTAGTCAACATTCCAGGGGTGGACATCGAATATCTAGGCGTACACCTGGACAACAAGTTGGACTGGTCCCTTAACACAGATGCACTCTACAGGAAAGAGCAGAGCCGCCTCTTTTCTTAAGGAGGCTCAGATCCATAGACATCTGCAGAGAAATCCTGCAGATGATTTATCAGTCTGTGGTGGCAAGTGTGTTATTCTATGCTGCAGTCTGCTGGGGAAGCAGTATAAAACACAAGGATGCAAGGCGACTGGACAAACTAGTGAGAAACCTGGCACTGTGATTGGAACCAGGTTGGACTCACTGGAGGCTGTGGTGGAGAGATGCACACAGAAGAAGCTAGAGGTCATTCTAAATAACACAGATCATCCACTTCACAACTTCTTTGTGGACCAGAGAAACAGCAGCAGTGGACGGCTCATCTCTCTGCGTTGCAGGACTGAGAGATACAGAAAATCATTCATCCCTGCAGACATTAAGCTTCATAATGCTCTAGCCAATGGGTGATGAGCTGACAGACACCTGAATTACTTGTTTTATGTGATTTTTATCATTTTATCTGCCAGACACCTGAATATCTTCCTTCGGGGATTAATAAAGTACATTCTATTATATTCTATTTGTTCTATTCTATTCTATTCTATTCTATTCTAGTATGACCATTATGTGGGTCTGATTTGATTTTTCCAAAAGCAGTTTAAAACATAGACATAGTGTCAGTGATTTCTGTTGAGGTGTTTTGAAGCTCAAAAATGGCAGCCGCCATTTGAATTGTTAACGTCACCTAATTTAAGATTTATACGGTATATACAGAAACAGGCCGACAGTTGAAGCTGAGGCTTTTGACCTTAAGCCTTTTGGCAAACAGCTAAAATGTAAACACCTGTCAGCCAAGTAAATGACACCTTAATTATGTAAATATAGGCAAATTAATAGAGAAAGGAGCTTTTGAGACATAAGCTTTCTTCTTGTAAGAGGCTGTAAACATGTTTAGTTTTGCTGTAGAAAAAAAAAATGCTTTTTAACATGGGTATTAAATGAGTTCTCTTGGCTATTGGAGTCAGCCTCAAGTGGACACTCTTGGAACTGCAGACTTCTGTACTCTGCTGCCACCTGTTGGGTGGTTGTTTGAAACGTGTTTGGGGTACATTTCCTGTGTGCCAATAAGTTCCTTTTCCTTGTATTGGGGAAAAACAAATGGGCTAGTTCAACTTATCAAGAGTCTTTCAGTGGAAGCCTGGTCACTCGAATCTTGCGCCATAGGTCAAAAACACATGATCACACTTTGGACAAGTGGAGCGTCTTTAATCTAATGTCTCTTACAGGCCATTTTTCTTTACTCCCAACTATATTCAATCTGCCTTGCTCTTTAGAAAATATGATATCTATTTCTAAGTATTTGTGTATGTAAAAACTTTAGTGAAGGTCTATTAGTTCTCCCTGTGAGGAGTGGCGTGCAGACACGCTAGCGTCCTCTATTGACCAGCCACTGCCCACCGGTTCAAATGAGACATGCTAATGATCATTTGAATAATGTGACGCAAACTTTTATGCAACAAATAATGAGTTTCTTGCAACTGGAAGGCTAATCAAAGTGTTTTAAAGTTCTTTTTAAGAGTGTAATTAACACAAAATGAGGCACAGACTGAGCCTCCCACTTTAAACTCACGAGCAGCTCAGAGTGAAACACAACTCTGCAAATCTTTGAAGTTATACAACCCAAAGTACTCAGACTTTGACTTTAGAATAGTGTGAACTTATTAGACCCCATTATTCACTGGGAAAATATGCTGTAAGGGCCTCAGTCTTTGGGATTTGATGGTTGTTGTAGCATGTTGGGAGTAAGTCTTCTCTCACCAGGTTACAGGCTAGATGTTCCTCATGAAAATTAGACTTAATCTCACAAAATGACCTCACCACAGAGGTTTACCGTCAACTGTGTATCAAAGAGCCAGATGTTTTCTCATAGAGCGGTTCATCTTTTGTGCAGATGATTCAACCAGGAGAGGTTAATCTCCATTCAAGCTGTGGCAGGGCCTGCAGGTTAGTCAACAAACGCTCAGTGCAGTTACAGGTTGCAGCCTTAAAGTAGGCATGATGTTTATCACTCACAGATCAATGGAAGATACTATCAGTACTGTATGATACATGTGATTTAAAGCATTTACATTACAGATGTTACTTAAGTTGTGAAAACTCATCAACACTTTTTAGAGGAAGTAACTGAAGCAACATGAAGATTTGATTTAGTATTGTAATAAAAATGATCATTTCATCACATTTTTAGACATTTTTTAATGGGATCCTGTAAACATCATGTTTCTGTGTGTGTGTGTGTGTATCTCTGGCCCCATTCAATGCAAGACTGGTGTCACCGTTCCAACCACATTACAGTGTTGAGCCATGGGACAGGAAGAGGTGCTGTGAGGGGGAGATACACAGACCCTGTTCATCTGCTCTCACCCCCTCTGATGTTGTATACCTGCCAAGTGTTCCAAAACATCTCACTTGGCTTAATTCAAGTAATCATGTTTAGGAGCAAAGGTCTGCTCTGAATCAGTCTGGCCTCCCCTGCCTCAGTGTTTGGGGGACAAAAAAACAAAAAGCCTCCTTTAATTTAATCCTGTGTTTGTCATGGACTATTGTCTTGAGCACACGCAATCAGTGACTGAACGCATTAGCTGCACAATGTAGAGCCAAACAACAAATGTGTGTTCCAGGTACCCAAAGGGGGAGAGCTGGAAATGAAAATAATGACATCACAGTTGAAGTTCTGGCTGGACGAGGTGGATGAGCATTTTGTTGAGGAATTTGATAAATTAGTCATCGGTTGGAAAGGAGCGTCGGAGCATGACGACTCCTCTGAGGGGGCAGTCTGAGGAAAAAATAGACACAGATGTAACACCACAGAGGCCTCGAAGCCTTTATGAATTTGGCTGAAGATAGAAAGAAACACATTTATGATAACATTTTAGTGTCTCATTAGGGAACAAATACAATCTAGGAGAAGAAACATTACAATCTGAAAACTAAGATAAACAGAGGTTATTTGGCTGTGAATTTAACAGTTTTTATGAGTGTGGAGTCATGGTTCGTCTCATTTTGATTAACATCTGCCTGATAATGTGATAACCAGTTTAATCAAGCCTTTGAAAATATGTATTCAATTAATCTGGGTCAAAACTAATAGAGGCAACGTAATCCTCACATTTGCAGCAGTTAGCATGCAGGGTTAGCTGAGACGCCTTGTTTGTTCTCTAAGCTAACGTTAGGTCATTTTGGAGAGGGGTTGAGTGAGGTTCTAGTCAATAGCATGTGTATTACTAACAAGGGATCCCAGCCAGCTCAGCCCCTTTGTTGAGATACCATGTGCTAATATACGGACTATTGACAAGAACCTCACGCAACCCCACTCCAAAATGACCTAACTTTCCCTGTAAACATTATCTCACACTATTTCTAATCAAGGATGATCTCTGAAAATGAGGGAAGTTTTTACCTGGTTATGGAACATACTGATATTACAAGTGGTGACCTAAAAAAACAAACAATCTGCAACAATTCCTGCTGTGTCAATTTGCCTGTAACTGATATGATGAGGTAGGTGACAGACCAGATAATTGACAGCCGCATAAGAATGTCTTCTTGCTTTTTTTTTGCAGCAAATATTCAAAGTGACAAGGCAAGGCAAGTTGATTTACAAAGCAATATTCATACAAGAGCAATTTACAGAGTTAAAAACAAAAACCAGAACAGTAACAATCAACAAAAACATACAGCAAACACGTAAAACATTTCCATTTTATATGTGGCCAGTTATGTTTGATCTACTCTCTCTCTCTCTCTCTCTCTCTCTCTCTCTCTCTCTCTCTCTCTCTCTCAATTCAATTCAATTCAATTCAATTCAATTCAAAGGGCTTTATTAGCATGGAAAACATACGTAATCATTGCTAAAGCTTAAAAAGAAATAAAACACAAAATTACAAACAATTACAGAATAATAAGATTAAATGTTAAACTAACAGAGCTGTATAGAAGAAAGAAAATATATGAATAATAAAGATAATAATGATAATAAAAATAAAAATAACAGTAATAATACTAACAACAAAAATAATAATTACAACAGTAATACTAATAACAACAACAATAATAATACTAATAATATTTTCATTTATCTTTTACAGATGACTATAGATTATTTACAGAAATGTAAAATTAAAATATAAAGATTTAAAGAGGAAAGATGTACAGCTCTGTGATGTGTGTGTGTACAGGTCTGTGATGTGTGTATGTACAGGTCTGTGATGTGTGTATGTACAGGTCTGTTGTGTGTGTGTGTACAGGTCTGTGATGTGTGTATATACAGGTCTGTGATGTGTATGTACAGGTCTGTGGTGTGTGTATGTACAGCTCTGTGGTGTGTGTGTACAGGTCTAATTAGACGATTAGATGATTAGATCTAATTAGATGACTCTCTCTCTCTCTTATGTATCTTAACGTAGTGAACAGTGTTGGGTCTTATTATTTATTTAAATTAGGAGGGATTATTCTAAATAATCAGCCCCCTTGCTCTGAAGTCCCTAACTTGCAGATTCCTACTGTCCAGCCGGACACAGAAGACAGTCTCATTTGCTTTTTGTACGTCATAAAGAAGCATCAATATTTATTTCAGTCTGCTCTGTAACCATCTAAAAACCTCTTCACATGAGCTTTAAAAGAGAGAAGGATGAGGTTTTCTATTAGAAAGTACTTCTCACACACGTCAGGGTGAGATCAGCAAAGAGATAAGTAGGGAAGACTACCATATTTTTAAGAAGAAAACAAGCCTGCCTTTAGTGTTTGGATATTTAGGCTCTCAGGGACATTTAAAACCAAAACTTTTTAAATAAATAAAAAATAACAAAAACACATTGCAAAATAAAATAATATCAACAAAAAATGATACATTTAGCGAGCCTGAACACTGGGGACTCAACAGTGACAAACAGGTGTAACCACTCCACCACAAATCCTGTCACCACACAGTGACATTCCTCCACTTTCTCCTCCCTCATTTTGTGGTAACCCGAGCTGGAGGGAGTTCTCTGACAGAAATAAGTAGGAAATATTGGCAGACATAATTCATTTATCTCTACATGAATACAAACCTGAGCTCAACTGTGTTCTGTACCTGAGTGTGAAGAGACGTTTCTGCAGCTATGACCGGGTAGGTTTTGTGAACAGGAGACCGCTGCACATCAAACACAGAGCATTCCTCCAAATTCACGTTGTGTTGAAGTGAACACTTCGTCAGAATGGATGTGCTTCCTCCCTTGCTGTGTCATTATGTGTTTTAGGAAAGCTTAGCCAAACTTTGGACCGCTTGCTGTGGTCGTCCATGATTCCCTTCGTGTTAGGTCAGCAAGGCAGGTCCTGTGAGAAAAGCAAAACTTCTGTGGACTGCAAAGCTCTGACTGAGGTTTGCTTCTGAAAGATTTATGTTGCTGTAAGGAACCAAAAAATCACAGGGATTCATGTGCCTTATTGAAAATATGAATCCCAGAAGTTTTTCACCTATTCTAAGATAGACCTGGGTCTTCATACCCAAGCCGAGAGATAAGACCTGCAGCCTGTTGCACCAACTGAATTGAATATAATATAATTTTGCATTTAGGATGGAGTTTACATTCTACTAACGTTTTGGGCGTTGAACCAGCTGAGATAGTTCCAACATCAGCCTAAGTTACAACTTAATTCTTACACTTGGCTCCCAGTAGGTGTGAAGTCCTCCATAGAGTACCGGCTGCCATGGAGCGTCATTTTGAAAGGTGTGATGATTTGGAGGATGAGGAGATACAGAGGGTTCTCCCAGATACATTACGCCAGCAACGCATTATCTGCAAGAGATTACATCCTTTAAAAAATATGATGACCAAGATTTGCTCTGTGTAAACGTCATTCTGCGACAATGTTTTGATTAGTTTGGACGTTAATGTCTGCTAGTTAAAGGTGACATATCATGCAAAATGGACTTTTTAATGGTTCTCTACCTGAAATATGTGTCCCTGGCATGTCTACAAACCCCCCGAGAATGAAAAAAATCCATTCTGCCCCTGTTCTGATTTCTCCACCTTTCTGTAAATGTGTGTGAAACGAGCCGTTTCAGACTTCCGTGTTTTTGTTACGTAACAACAATATCCGGTCTGTCACGGAGTCAGAGCTCGGAGCTTGTTCAGCCCATAGACTGTATAAAATAAAAGTGAATCCCTCCCCCGTTTTTCATTACCTGCACAAATGTGTGTGCTAACAAGGAGCTTAGGAGGGAGGCATGCTAGTTTTAGGCTGTCTTACTAAACACAAAGGTTGGTTTTACTCCCCACGTCTGCAGATTTGAAGATCTAGTGGATGATTTTTATTTATCATGGATAAGTGCTAGCACTAGTTAGCATAGCCACATAGCTACATGTTCGTAGCTGTGTACCAAGACACACGTCGACATACTGATAAATAAAACAACAAGAAACACTAAATCTCTGACCAATCGTTCAGAAAGGTCCTGCTACAGGCGCCTCTCCATCAGGATCAGATTCTGGATCAGATTCAGAGGGTTGAAGTAACGCGATCTCTGAGCAGCCATGTATATTCAGCCAACGTGTAAACATTAGATCAACGTGCTGGAGAGCCGAGGGCTCATCCACTTCCTGAGGGGGCGTGGTCAGAGAGAAAACAGAGTGTTCTGAGAAGGAATGAAGAAGAGGGTTTTTCAGGCAGACCAAAATCTGATTTCAAAGTGTTTTTTGAGCATAAACTTTAAAGACATGTTTTGGGGACCTCTTAGACCAATATATATTGATGAAAAAAGCGTGATATGTCACCTTTAAGATGAACCTTACGTCTCTGTGGTGAAACTAAACAATGACACTACTTAAGTTACAAACTAACTAGTTTCAACGTATGGTTTAGTGTGGACTTTACACCCTGACTTAGGACACAACACACAGCTGGTGCAACAGGCTGCAGATCACTTTGTCCACAAAGGCGCCAAAATTGTCTTTGAAAGAAAGTTTCTCACAGAAGCTTTAAATTACAACATTTCAAATTTGTATTAAAGATGATAACTCACACTTTGTAGCTCATACTTCATTATGTACTTGAGTCCCTAAATTATATAGAGGTTTATATCAGATTTGAGTTTCCAATGGTTTTAAGTGGAGTCAGAAGTTTTCGTGACATGTTGACCATGGACCCAAACGTGAGCTGGCATTAAACAGGCTGCTTTCCTGTCTGCCCTTGGCCTCCTTCTCTATACTGCCATAATCTCAGAGACTTCCAACTGTCGTTCAGCACACACTGCTTACAGCTGGTCTCCATGGAGCTCTAATCAAAAGCAAAGCAAAGGCAGTGGGGGAGGGGGAGAGGTATGGACTCATGCAACGCACACATCACAGCAAAGAAAAAAAAAATCCACATGGTCCGTATCAAGCTATGAGCTCACCAGAGACGAGTCATGACTTCACCCAGCAGAGCCAAACCTAACACATCATTATTACAGCTCATTCTTGTAAACCAGATCCATACAGGAGGTTTCCCCACCCACACATGGGGTCCCCCATCCAGCACCCTCTGAGTGGCACAGAAATCACCAATAAACAAGTGTTGTAAAATATGATGAGAATTTATTGGACATAATGGGTATACACATATCATGCATATTTACAGCATATATCAAAGGTTTAAAAAGAAAAACTCATGATAATAAAAGGATAATCAAAGTTTACACATTTACAAAATGCCCAAATAAGGCAATCTTGGCATCACGGTGAAGCTCAAAATCTTCATTGATTGATTTGAGATTGACAAAAAAAAAGTAAAACTGCAACAAGAAGGGCCCAAAAATCATCCACCAGCAGTGTCATCTGTTATAGCAATTTGTTGAGCTCAAACATAGGCACAGAAAACACTCACACACACATATGAATACACACTTAATACACAAATTACACATTCATATAACAACATGAGGTAGTCAAATGGTTCAAAAAGATACAATCAACATCTCGAATTATGGATTGTGCTCGATTTACAGCTGTTCTCAGATCAGCAAAAACTGTAAGTCTCAAAAAGAGTACACACACTTTCAATAAGGCTCCTTTTGTGCCATACAGCATCATGATGTCATCTTATCTTTACTTACTTTTACAAATTCTTACAGAGGGAGAAGTTGTGGAGCCTTTCCCAGCATGCACTGAGGCAAAAGCAGGGAGGAATGTTTGAAAGGGAACTCTCATGGACTGTAACGTTAGCTTGAGTGAAAGAATATCCCCCAATTATCTCAAATGAGAAGATTAGATCCAGAACATAACTTGAGGCTCAGCCACTTAACAGCGCGACACGAGGGGGTGGAGGAGATAATTACATATGGGAGATGGATTCACCACAGTCGATAAGGGAAACCTCAAAACTACAGGAACGTCAGAAAGTCTTAATCCCACAATGACCGCTGATTATAGGCTGCAGCACATTTCAGCTTGGTGATACACAGATCCTGACTAAGTATTTTCTGTGTACAGAGGGATGCAGTGTTGTTGTTCACAATAGTGCTGCATGATAACAGCACCGGGGCACTATCTATCACTGCTGTATATTTACTGAGAGCTTTACTGAATAGAGGTTTCAGCAGGGTTTTTGGCACGGACGCTCCTGGCAGCAGGCCTGATAAAACAAACAAGCTCTAATGTTGCTGTAAGACCGAGTGGTTCCAATGCAACTCAATAAAAATCATTTCTCAAGTGTTATTGAAAACAGTTTCGTTTCCAGAGACAAATGAAACGGCTGGATTTTCTCCATCCTCCATTGTAACTGAATACACACACATTATTATATATTCCCTTTTCCTTTCGGTTGAACTGCTTCCATTGGACGTTTTTGCCTTGATTTCATTTAGTCATTATTTGTAGGGGATCTTGTGATTGCTGTGACAACAGGAGGACCTAAACAAGTTTGTTATCTGGGTATTGTTGTATGACTTAATAGTAACCAGATTGTGTGGCTCAGTGTTTGTTTACAATAACCCACGGGTAGAGAATGAACAATTTAACTGCATGGGTAGAAAAAAATGGTAAATATTGCTGTGAGGGGGGTTGTAGGGGAATGATAGAGTGGAGAAAGGTTAGCCTATCATACAGTATTTCCATCCCCAGAGAGTAAACATCCTTTTTATCTAGCCTCTGTAGAGAAAGAAGTTAGCTTGGCTAACGTCAATGTTAGGCTCTGTGGCAAGTGAGCCAAAGCCATTTGTTAAATTAACATTTGTGTCAATTCAAAAAAGTCCACTGTCATTTTATCATCAGTGTCCATCATTAAGGAGCATCACCAAATCTATTTGATAATTTTTAAGGTCTGAATGTTGTGATAAATTAGGCTAATGCTACCTCCAGTTTTGAAAAACAGCCAATGCAGAAGTGCAAAAACCTGCAGTACCTCGAGTGTTCACAGGTGGCTCACTGCAAAAACCAAGGAAACCTCATTGTTTCAGAAAACTCCACAGGTTTACAACTGGTACAAAAACAGTTTCTTTGGATGTTGAAACTGCACTGTGGCTGAATGTTTTCACAACACATCTGTTTTGTTTATATAAGACTACGAGTTATGCATAACTGGACATAATTAGGGGTGTGCTTGATTAGAGTGACACTTTGTAGCTGTTTGCCATGCGGTTAGGCTATGGCTTCAACTTGGCCTCTTTGCATGTCTCCAGAGCGAGCCTGAAGTTAGTTGGTGTCAGCATCCCAATATGATGACCACCATCTCTGGGCTTCTTAATGCCTTTAGAGAAACCAACGGGTGACGTTACTGAGACTGCATCCGTGTTTAACACGATCTGTGGTCTGAGCCGGTCGGCAGTAAAATGATCAATAAAGCAAAGGGAAATAAACACATGCTGGACAGTCATTTCAATCAGGCCACCCTTCTTAAAAGCACCACTCTAAACTTTACAGATAGAGTTGGTAAGGCCTGAACAGCTCACAAATTCAAATAGTGTTATCTCCCATGTGTCAATGGTTATCTCCACCTGCCAAGTGTCTACCCAGCACTGCTCATAGATGCTCCAACATGCTCACACCATGTTAGAGATATAGATCCATAAAATGTAACATTTTGATAACATCCAATTTAGGTACTTCACATGAAAATATTTGGTATTATGTAAAATGTTTCTACTTAAGAAACAGTAATCAATCTGCGTCAACTTTGGGGTGGGAAATCTGAATTTAGATTATCATTTGAACAAATCAAAAGGAGCTGTAGTTCATGTACAGAAGAAGGTAATGTCTCTTTGGGGGCATTTCCATCAAATATTCTCACATGCTCATTGCAAGTTTTATGACACATGATTCAATTAGCAACTTTAATAGAAGTTCATAGCATGTCAGTGCAGCTTTATTTGTTAATTAAAACTTGATGGAGCTGGAAATCATCCGCCTTATGTTTTTAAAATCAGTAAAACAGGCTCAAAGAGGGATTCTTTAGAAGCATCAGAATAATTCTGAGTATTTAATTTTCAACAGAGTGTCATAAAACAAGTGATGATGCCTGAATGAATGAAGTAAATGAATCCCCTAAGAAACATGTCTGCTGTATGAGCATATCCATAAAATTCACAGTACTTTCACACACAAGACGATAAATTTCTCTTGGTAAATATATTCCAAAATATAATTCTATACACAAATATATATATTTTTACTCTGTTCCCTCTGTAGAAAGCTTTATACATGTTTACATAAAAGAATGAAAAGTTGAGATATCATACATTCTGTTTTTCTGATGGTTCAATTCTTACAGGGAAACTTCCCTCCTCAAACTCAGAGGGCCCACAGACGGTCTGATAGAAACACAAACAAGATAAAGAAAGGCACGACAGCAAACATTCATCTGATTCTGAGACGGTGGGGTAGTTGTGGTGTTGCAGTTTTAAAAAAACATAATAATATACGAGTATGTCCGTTATAATGAGCTTCAGCTACAGCTTATTAACACTCTCAGTGCCAAGATTTATATAAAGAACAGGATTAGAAAACACACTGTACAGATAACTTTATAACATAACAAGACCTCTAAACCTCTGCTTCCATCAGGCAGCTAACTAAATGTTAAATGTTCTGAAACGTTTCGTTAAATAATCAACAATAATTTCCCTTACGGTCACTTATGGGACTAACATGCTAATATTTCTTTAGTAATGTTTCTCTAATTTGTGGATTTGCTTTTATCTCTTTTTAATAATATCATTGAGAGATGATCTAATAGTATTTTATATTATTTAATAAGAATTTTATACATAGAGATTCATTTTGAAATAAATTGTCCTAAATAGGAATACATAGTGGAAACAAAACCGCATCAACGTTACTAATCTATAATTTTACTTGATGTCCTTAAATTAATCCCTAGTCTGTCATTCCACACTTCTCATAATAAACTAACTCGCACAAAACAAATCCTATCTCATCCAGAAGTACAGAAACAGAATCTGCACGTACTTCACCTCATTTGTGATATTTACACACTTACAAAAATATACAGGTTAGAACAGAATAGTTTAACATTTTAGGAAATATGCCTGTTCAGTTAATTTTCTAGATTGTAATATGATAATTGATACCACTCTGATGTCGGAGTGAGAATGATCCAAAGCCACACGATGGTTAGCTAGCTTAGCCTAAAAGCTGTAAGCAGAGGGAAACAGCCAGCTCAGAGAAATAGTTTCAACTGCCCTGAATTACCAAATTGTCTTTTTTACATTTATTTTCAGCAAAATATCAAACGTTAATCTGTTTCACAGGTGTTGGTAGTTTTGTTTTGAGCTTCAGAAAGAGCCTGGTGCAAAGCTATTAGCCTAGCATGAAGAAAACGTTAGCTTGCTCTGCTGTGTCCGTGGTTTCTGGGAGGGTTGTAATTTCTTGAAAGAACTATAAATTCCACTCTGTGATTTATGAAGCACCCTTTGTGCTGCAAATTCATCTTTCATGCTTTGGGCTTCTTTCCGAGCGGTTTCCTTTGGCTTCAGGTTTTTGTGCTAAGCTAGGCAATTAAGATGGGTGATATGACAGCTCTCTGTAAGTGAAGCCAGAACATATGGAGCTCCTCCTACTGGCTGGCTGAGGTATAAGTCATAATAATGTCCTCCTCTATGTTAACAGACTTGAGTGGGGCGAACTATAAAATCAAAAATGGTATTGTATTTTGGTTAGCAGAAGAGGCGGGACATAAATAGAATGGCTCAGCCAGCTGGTCCTGACTTTACAGACTCTGGCTCCAAATGAAGTCAGCAGCGCAATATGTCAGCACTGTTAGTGGGGGGGATTTTGGCTTCACTTTTTTTAAACTGGAGAAAGTGAAGAGGTGCCATCCATCTTTATATACAGTCAATGTGCCAGGCTTTGACTCAACACAAAGAGATGAGAGTATCAATCACATTTACCAAAATATTAAAATATTCTGTTTTCAAAAACTACTAAAGGGAACGCATAATGCCCCTATGAAGTTTATAACATGAATGAAACTGAGTCTCAGACCCAGGTCTACTGAAGAGCTCTACTAAAACTACTGAATAGCAATGGAAAGCAGACACCTACATGTGTTCTTTCATTAATAGGGATGTATCAGCAAAGTGATTATGTTAAAATACATCTTTTATTAACTTGTCTCTTCACATTTATCTGTCACATTATTTGGTGTTTACTCTTCTGTATACATTCAATAACTACACTTTCTTTATAAAGCCGTCACCTCTCTTTCTGAGAAGATGACGACTTGCGTTTGTACTGCACTTCTGTCCGCATGTTTTTAGTGGTTGCTTCGCTCTTTTGCCCCTTTAAGGTCAGCATGTCATACAGTAAGTTTAAGACCAGCCATCACCATCTCACTTACTAATACTGACATCTCTGCTGCCTGACTGCTGTCTATGCTCTCCGAGTACACCTGCTTGTTATAAACAGCCTAAATCCAACCATGTATGGTCAAAACAAAAGGCTGTGTTGGGATTTAAACAGCATTAAGATTAGAAAGATGCCTGCATGTGTTTCTTTACGTTGGGGGCAGCACTTGGTTGAGGTGGCACAAAAGGGATCTACAAAAGGACCAAAGGTGTTATTATTACTAATATTATTTTCAATCATACTTAATAACGTCTGACTGCATAATTCCTTTCATGGAAGGAGATGAGCACACCAGTCCCCGTGAACGCAGACCCCTCCGGTGCCTTGGCAGGGTCTCGTCCTGGGCTACGCTGTGCTGCTGCTGGAGCAGGGTGTGCTTTGTGTACTACCGATACTGTGGGCCGCGCTGCTGTTCTCTGAGGCAGGCTGAGACTTCTGGACCTGCTGTGTGGCTGCAGCTGCCTCGCCTAGAGAGAGAGAGAGAGAGAGAGAGAGAGAGAGAGAAAAGAATGATATTAATGAAAGGCAGACACAGAAAGGAGCTTGACAAATAGTTTGGTTTAGAGGTACTAATCGCTCTCCTCTAAAACGCTGTAGCCTCCATTATTACTCTGTTCTCCTACTGCAGATATTCACCAGGTCTGAACACACTTTAAAAACACATTTAACACTTTCTAAGACTTGAACACAGATGTTTGCACATAGAATGACTGATATAACAGCAGCTTATGACTTCATTTGCACCATTCATTTTTTAATTACCAGTGGAGCCTCAGCAATATGATTTATATTGGGAGTGGACAGCTTTAATTCCCTTTGTTCCGAGTTTGAGGATTTCTGGCACATCTTACAAGTTGCATCAAAGTCATTTACTGGGACAGAAAAATGCTATCGATACTTTTTATCCTGAAGCCTATAGTGTTGTAGTCAAGACCACATTGACCAAGACATGTTCGAGACCAGGATGCACCGAGAACAAGACAAGACAAGACAAAGACATTTAGGGATCAAGACGGAGTCAACACCAAGACCAAGGCAGGGCAAGACGGAAACAAGACCAAAACCATATATATCATCATCATTATGAGAGTTAACAAAATAAATGACTTCTGTTTGTTTTATTTAAGTTTGCTTAAAATACACAGACTGTATAAAATATGGACGTAGTATCCGTGACGTCACCCATCTGTTTCTGAAGCGCTGTTTCGAGGCCAATCGGCGGTGGCAGCCATATTGCTGCTGTCGAGCGATTGTGACGTAAAGAGGTGGGCTTTGAGCCTCCTAGCCAACAGCTACAGTGTTCCCGCCTGTAAATCAAGTCAGCTGTGCCTCTCATTGGAGGACTCGTAATCTAGATATCTTCGAAATTGCCGCGTTAGAGAAAAAATCACGCCCTATACAGTGTGTGCCGATCAAGAAATGAGCTATCCAGACTACACTCGTCTTTTGTACCAGGCTGAAATGTTCATTTCGGCTGTAAAGATCGGCTTTTTTGAATTGGTGTGTATGTGGTTTCCGGTACTTCCGGAGCCAGCCTCAAGGGGATCCACAATGAACTGCAGTTTTTAGCACTTCCTCATTGGACTCATATTTTTAGCCCAGAGGTTGCCGCTTGTTTAAATACAATCGAAAGCAACAAACAAGGTTTGGTTTTGTCTTTGTTGCCTTTCTTTTGATGCACTGTGAGAGAGTTTATTGCTTAATTAAACCACTAAGCAGACATCTCTGGTCGTGGGCACAGTCTCTCCTCCTGTCATCTGTCTCCATTCATTAACGCCTGAGTGCAGGGGGTGGGTCACTCACCGTAGTCCCACGAAAGTTGTGGCTGTAACAGGTGGGATAAAGAATTAATGAATTGAGAAAGGGGGGTGGGCTTCCTCTCTTATCACAGTAATGACAGGGACACAGAGAGCATCAGTGGTGGTCTCGACCAGTCTTGATATAAAATATGGAGTCCGCCCAGTCAGAGACCAAGACAAGACAAAGTAAAAATGCTTTTGATTCTGAGATGAGACAGAGACCTTAAATAAGCGGTCTCGAGACTGGTCATGAGTATTACTCAACTCAACTTTATTTATATAGCACCTTTCATACATAAAAACATGTAGCCCAAAGTGCTTCACAGACTACAACACTAGAAGCCTTTGATCCCTGATCTTACTTTGCTGTATCAAGCTAACTTAAGGTTCTCTTTCCTCTCATTCATTTGCAGTTTGCAAATTGAGAATACCCCATATATTCTAAGTTATCTGAATGTGTTCACAAAAAAGAAGGATCAGTCTTCCTTTGTAAATATCCATAGGAGATCCAATGAAAGACAATACTAAAGTTGAAAAAAAGTTTGAATCCCAAGTCTTTGTGCAGATTGATACTTTTAAGGTGAAGTAAAAAAAAGTCCAGTTTTTAGCACGATGCACTTGGCAAATCAACAAATTTAAACATGAAGATCTTTGGACTCCATCTGTCTTAACTTTAACCATCTTCAAGTATAATCACTCACAGATTCACAGCTTGTTCTCAGTCGAAAGAACCCCAAAATATCACCCCAGAGATCCCGGAAACAACAGCTAACATCCCATCTGACAGGAGGTATTTTGAACAATAAGACAAAAGAGGATTCCCGCGTATGGAGTTGATTTCTTTTGTTATCTGGAATCAGTTAACATGGCTTCAGTAGATACAGCAGAACAAACACATGACAGGACTCTCTAACTGAAGCCCAACCACTGATTGTTTCATTGTCCAATGTTCAAATAAGCATTTCATGTTGAGGACTCTTGGGATAACATGATTAAGAAAGGAGGAGCAAATAAAGTTCTAAAACTTGATTACTAAAAACATCTCTGACAGACAATGAATGGTGTTTGAATTAAAGTCTGTGTTTAATTTGAGTATTTGGCACAGTTATTACTACACTCTGTTCCGTGGTTGCTTCTTCGCTATTTCCTCCTAGAAAAATGGAAAACTCCCAATTAAATCTCCTCTCTTGGACAAAGATTGTCTGCTGACAGTTCGGTTTGGACTATAACTTGTGTATGTATACATAAGGGCTTGCATATATGACAGGCACATGTGTCCACAGGCGATCCTGCATCCCCCTCCCTCTTCAGGGCCCCTGAGTTCTGTTAATGTTTACCAGAGCAGAGCTGCCAGCAGTTTTTCCCTCACAGGACCAAGAGCTCCATGAAACAAAGGGACTTGGGAATTTATATTTCCTCAGACAGATGAGGTTAATCCAAGCCCAATATTATCTTTCTAGATCGGAGAGATAAAGGCTGCTTTTATGTCACAGGAACATACTGTGTTTGAAAACCATGCAGTTGTTGCAGCAGATGTCGGACTCAGGAACAACTTGGATTCAACTCTGAACAAGGAATCCCAAAAGCAGAAGCACAACTTCAACATCTCTGTGCTGAAACAACAATCCAGATTTATACTGTTTCTAACAGTTTAAATAAGTTTAAATAATGTGCAGCTTTGGAAGCTGAGAAGTTCTGAAACTTACTAATCTGACAAGTCGAAATAACTTTATTATCCTTAGGTTAACTGCCTAGATGGAGAGGAAATATTATTCAATATATCTTTGTGGAGGGGCGATATCATATTGTCACTCTACATTAATAAATGGACTTCCTACTATTTCAATTAGTCAAAGGATAGAGACATATAAAAACAAAAGTCTAACCTCCTAAATCAAATAAAGAAACCTTTTCTTTTATCACAAACATTTTGTGTGTCAGGCCAATTCAAAGACTAGCTATGCCTTTATATTATGGACAGGACAGTGCATAGAGGAACACTGTGAAGACAGAGAGCAGGTGCTGTGAGGGTTCAGAATCGTGCCTGGGCTGTGTGCTCTGAGGACTGGAGCCTCTGTCCATGGGGCGTGTGATTTATCCGCTGAGCTGAACAGCACCCTGCTGACTTCTCTTTGATTTGTAAGAAAAATCTCATCTGGTATTCCTGCATGATCAGAGGGAAATCTGCCATGTGGTATGATATTGTTCAATACTGTGATGACAATATGACCAACCATAAATAAAAATAAAATTCAAGTGTGAATATCTATAATTTAAAGTTATGCTGTTTGGCATAACTTGTGGTGGAACAAATTTTTACCGACTTGGGTGTCCATTTTTAATGATCCAGAGAAACACAATAACAAACTGTCAAAGTACTAATGCTCAGTCCATCAGGGCATCTGTTGTGAAGAATTTAATTCTATAATTCTGCACTGTAACTTTTATGCTCTTAATACAGTCTTATCATATTTTAAAGGGGCAGTGTGTAGCAGCACTTAGCAGAGCAGACTTGGTAGAAATTTGCTGCAATATTCATAATCACATTTCATTAGTGAACAATCACCTGAGTATAAAAATCCTTTGGTTTTGGTAACCAAGAATGAGCCTTTAAATCTACTTATGATCAAGTCCCCTTCCACAGTGGCTACTGTCTTGAACCGCAATGTTTCTACTGTAGCACAGAACAGACAAACTGGTAACATGTGTGTTTTGGTATTCAGTGAGTGGCCGCACAAAATGTGGTTGGAAGAGGAGGAAAAAGAAGAAACTTGTTGTTGTGCGCAAAACAATTTGTGTGGACTTCAACAGGAGGGTGAGAAAGGGAGCATTTCAATCTCAAATCTGACCCGCTTAATCTCCCTAAACATTCACATTTCTACACTCCATACCTCTAAACATCTGTTTCTGCTTTTATCATTGCCCTCTCTTTGCGTTTTCCTTCTCTGTTTTAATGATTTCATATGTCACAATGTTTTCATGTCTAGTGTCACGCACTTTGAATTGCCTCTTTTGCTGAAATGTGCATAAAATAAACTTGCCTCGCCTTTTGCCTTCTAGCACACTAACACATGCTATAATGTATCTATTGTTGTATGCATTTTCCGCTTATTAGTATGTAGGACAACAAAAAAATTGACCTGATGATGTCAAAGTTTTAAAATTAATCCTGTCTATTATTCTATTCTACATCCAGACATCAAAGAGTCTTCCTTGAAACTAAAGATGTTAACTTCTGGGACTGCTGGAGGAATGATCAGCAGATGATTAAAGTCAGTGGTATCCAGCTTCCTTGGTTTTATGATTGTCAGTATAAAACTTAATGTCAGTCCATCCCTTAGCTGTGGATATATTTTGGTCTGAACCAAAGTGGAGGACTTAACAGCAATGTAAATTCATGAACCCAGCTGCTTGTATTGCTGTACAAAGAAGCACTTGAAACTTTTTCTCCATTATCAGAGCTTATCTAACTCTCGCCCAGAGTGTGATCATCATTACTTTCTAATCCTGTTGCACGCGTTTGTATTTCAGAGCAGATAATGTGTGAAATTTCTCCTCATGTAAGTGATTCAGCCTGTTTTCACAATTGGTTTTCATTTTTTATTCGTATGTTATTTCACCAGTTGGGCCGAGCTGCAGAGCAGATCTGTTGGCAGTCGTGACTGCAGCCCTGGCAGAGCGAAGGCCTATTACGTGTGCCAAGATAATGAGCAAAATGTCAAAGAATATAACGTGGGCTGCGTTTGAAGCACTGATACTTGTAATTGCCTTTTGGGAATCAAACTGCAATGGATATAAAACCTCAAATTTAATGCCAATGAGTGAACACAACTCAGAAAAAGGGAAAAATGTTCCTCCTCAAGAGACTGAGAACACTGTCCTCAGACCCTGAGGGGACTGACCCAATCTGTTTTCATGTTTCATCGCTCTGTACACTAGTTTAAAATACACTGATGGGATATCTTTGGGTTGTTGTTTTGGGGATCTCCATTCTTGGGGTTTATGTGGAACGGCCAATGTTACCATTTAAGGTCATTTCAGCTAAGTAAGCTTAAAACCAAAGCCCTGTTTTAGTAACATCAACAGGCTGACTCTTCATCTCCACATTTCAATGTCTTTCAACAACAATTACGCTTCCACCTGTTTCTCTATCCATTCTCACTTCTGCCATCCTTTCTTTGGAGAGCTAACTTACCATTCGTGTGTCTTGGTCACTGTAGGAAACTCATAAAGCTTAAAGAAAGTGGCTTTCTAAAGGGCAGCCAACACCAACATTGTTATAAAGATAAGGGTACTTAAATCTGACAGCTGATCTTTTCTGCTGCTTGAGTATTTGTTCAGTAAATGCTAATAAGAGTGACTTTACATCACTTTCAGCTATAACTTTCAGCAGTTCTGGCAAGTGTCAGTATTTTGAGGAATCACAACTCTCAGTGAGTTAAGACAATCCAACCGAGAGCTTCTTCCAAACTGCAAACTTTGTGTTACTTAAACACGCACGTTGTTGTATTTTCTGAAAGACTTCTAAGCTCAAACACCCTGACCCTGTCCATGAAAGAGGACCATGGAGAACACATCAGCCATGGGGCAACAGGTCAGTGGCATGGCGGATCAGCAGTCAAGCAGTCAGGTCAACGAGAACAGGGCAGCTTTATGGATTGGTTAACTCAGAGGGCTGCTGGGAGCTCACTTCCTCTCAGAGGTCAGCCAGGGTCGGCAAGCAGGGGACGATGGGGAAGGTCTTGGCATCTAATGGACAGATTGTGTGTCTTTTCCTGTGAGGGCCACTAACCCAACAAGGGGAATTTCCAACTCGTCTCCAGCCATTGTACTGAGAATATTCGCTGACCACCCCGCGGCCCCAAAAAAACATTCAAAGGCAGGAAAGAGAAGAGCTCTTGCTGCTGACCAACAGGATATATTTACAGTAGAGGAGTCAATATGTTATTGTGAACTGGCCTCTGTCAGCAGCAGGATGTTTGGCAATCTCAGCGGCACATTTCTGGCACAGAGACACTCGGACATTCCTTTGCATCTTATCTTTTCATTAATGTGGAAGAAAGGTGAGCCGGAGCCGGGGAGCAGCAGGTAGAGGAACCTACCTGTGTGTGAGTAGATAAACCACAGGGCTCCGGTCAACAGAGCTCCGATCACAAAGGCTGCGAAGGCGATCCCAACCACAGTCGGAGTGTCCAGGACGTACAGTGTGCCTGGAGAACAAAGCAACACGCGTTACAGAGATGTTCAAATAAATAATAAATAAATAAGTACAAATAGTTTAGCCGGGACACTATTGAAATGAGATTTTAATCACAATTCATTTCTCTAAATAAAGGTTCAGTAAAAAGAAAAGGTAAAAAAAAATGTATCTGATAGCTGCCATCTTTGGGCTTCATAACACCTCTACAGAAACCAATGGGTGACATCATTGTTTTACACAGTGTATGGGCAGCATGACATCATCTCATTTGTCCCATCAGGTTTTATAATCAACAAAATAATGTTTTTCTTCTCCTAACAATAAATTAACATTTGTCTTGCATCTCTTATGATGAGTTATTGTTTCAGACCAGCACCTCTGACGGTACAGACAGACTGACTGAATGACGTTTAGGGACAGTTGAGACAGACTGTAGTTTATTGAGGCAGAGTGCTAGCCAAAAAAAAAACCACTTTAATATATTTAACTCTTTTACAAGTTTCTGATCTATTGACAGTTAGACCAAGCTGATTTTGATTTATTTTTGCTCATTTCACTCTGTTGACGTGTGATGGTGGAGTGGAGATTAATCCTGAGGGTGAAGGCCCAGCTAACATTAGCACTGGATGGCGGCAAAAGTGAGTGGAAGGAAGGCTAAGAGAAGTTGAATAGGCCTAAATTGAACTGAACTGAAGTGTCATGAAAAGTGAGATAATGAAACAAAAATAACTTTTTAAAAATAATTTTTTGAATAGAAATCCAATGAGAAATTAAAAATGAACTTCAAACCAAGTTATTTATCATTGTAACAGACTTCAAAATCAATTTCAAATATTTTACATTCACTGGTTCACATGTTTTTGATAAGCAAAGATGTGTAGACAAGCGACATGAATAGCATACATAAAGAATAACTTACTGTCATCAGAGGGGTCAGCAGGTGCTGCTTTAGGAGTGGGACTAACTGCAAAACAAAGAAAGAAAGATTAATATATGCTGACTATCATGTATTCTGTTTCATGGTATATATTACAAATTTTAATTATTAAATAAAACACAATCCATGTTCTGAGTCAGCCTGTCAGCTACATGCCAGAGGATCAGCAGATTACTGATATTGCTGTGTGTTGATAAGCAGTACTCTGAGGAATGTGATACAGAAACCTGGAGCAGGAAACGGCTGAAAGAGCCACTATTCTGTACGCTGACAGTGTCCTAAAGGATGAACCGACTGACTCCAGCCAGCTCCGCTAACCCATTTATTTCAAGTCATCTGGAAGGCTTTCAAAAGTTACTTAGCTCTAATGATGTCTTAACAGACAATACAAAGGCGCTTGTGTATGGCCAAACTCAATGGGCGATCCTGGTACACGTCCAAGGCTCGGGCACAATGGATGCTATTCTTGGAGAGGACACCTTTAGGTTTTCATCTCCCGTAATAGATGGTGACAGGTCATCAGAGAGGACTTTAATTTCAGAGGGGACGATGGCCAGAGGACGTCCGCTCTGCCACCCTTCACCCCCGTCATATCACTCTGGTGTTATCTGTCTCATGTGAAGTGTTATGCTACAGTAAGAATGCAGAGAGTAGCCACTGAGGCTCCGGCCTCATTGACACAGAGAGGAAGAGCACATCACATGAAGAGTGTGTAATGTAAGATGAAAGATTTCATTAGATCTTCTGTGGAAAGATTGACTTGACAATCATCCAAATTCACACAACAATCATCTAAGTATGGCCATGGTTGCCAAGCTAAAAATCAACACACTTTTTGAGTAATACCCTGGTGTCTAAGGGAAACATACTCTGCTGGACATCTGTCAGATCTGGACTTTGGTTCAGAAACAGAGAGCAACGTGGAAGATAACTTAGACCTCATGTTTTCAGCTTCGCCAGAGTTGGATCAGTTCAGATATCTCTGTGAACGTCATTTGTTTATCTAAGTCTGCTTGCTATGGAATGAGAGAGGACCCCTTCATAGGAACTTGTTTTCATTCACCTCTGACCTCTCCTCACAGCGTGCAGAAACCACTGATGGCCTCTTTGAGACTCTGGACAACAGTTGTTCATACTTATAAAGACAACTGCAGTTGAACTTGACAGTTCAAAGCCTCCAACTGCATTAAACTTCAATCTAAAAGGCCTTTAATGCTTCATATCATCCCTCACAACTAATAATATAAGGTGTTTTTTATATTGTAACAAAGGTTTCTTGAGAAAAAGATCTGCTATAACATCTTTTTCAGTAGTTTTGACTCTGTGAGTTATTTTATTGGTAACACTGCTGAGTCATGAATATAAACTCAATTAGTATAAGTAAAAATATCCCTCTCTTTCTTTTCTCTATTTCTCACAGAACTCAGCTCCCTGCAAAGACAAACACTCTGAAAGGTCAGCACATCACAAACTATATTTTACACGCCACAGTCTCAGCATGATGCTTGCTTGATAGAATAACCCAGGTATTTTTATTTCTTTTAAAATAGATTATGATTTATTCACAAAAAATGTGAAAAACTTAACTCTAGTTTCAGGTTTTGTACTTTCTTTTACTCTCTGCAGCATTAAACTGAAGTAATACTACCTGTACTTGTTTAATGATATCATCTTCAATGCCAACCTCTCCAATAAATACTTTCCAACTTTTTCCTGAACGTTACCAGATCCATAAAATTTACTGATGTTGTGAAGCAATAAATCTACTTTTGACGGCAGAGCTTTGAGGCTGTTATGTTTTTCCATGCACCAAGTTGGCCACAAGTGGCCCCCTTTGATTTGTAGATCAAGTTCAGCTCTTTGGGATGCCGTCCAGTGCAAAACTGTGGCCGTTGAAAAGGCTGCTTGTTTTGTTTGCCATCCCAGCATAAGAGATGCCTTTGTGTTATAAAACACACTCTTTGAAATTAAGATTTTTTTCCACTGTGTTTATTGCATATCTGTGTTTACTTAATCCGCTCCATGGAAAACAAACCCACTGCACTTGCATATTGATGTGGGCAAAGCCTGTTGCTTCCTACCCTGTACTAGCTGAGCAAACTCACTCCCTCATTACAGAACATTGCAGAGTCTCGTTTCACTAATATCCTCAGCCGATTCTTTAAGATCAACACTGGACCTCCTGAGCTGCAGAGTGACTGCATCTGTATCTCTGCCCAGCACCAAAACCCAATGACCAATTAAAAAGTAATGAATCTACTCTCTCCTGCTAAAAGTTTCTCTGTAAATCCAACTGATACCAGATTTATGATGCTAATCTCTTTACAGTTTATGGAAGAGGAAAAGTTCTCATTTATTCAATCTTAAAATGTGTTATAACAAAAGGAACAACAACAGCAGCTGGAATGGCTACCCAAGATGGCAGCTCAGTGTCTCTGATGATTCTTCCTTCAGCTGTGACACTGTTTTAAATTACAAACATAACTTGTCTTTACTTTAATAAGTCAGCTCTAAATTCACATTACTTAGAGCTTGTGTGTAAACAAATCCATAGGTGATTTTGCTGATATTGCCCTTTCTGATATATTAGTCAGATTCAATCTCACGCTGTTATAACAAAGTGATGTCATATTAAACTTGTGAGTCAGTATAGATGACTCAAACTGACCACAGATCTCTGGGTGATGTCATGGCTCAGAGGGGACGCTGATTTGAAAAGCTCTGGCCAGCCACCAGAGATCGGGCACTCATGATATCACCCCATCAAAGTTTAGATCATAATTAGTAAAATGTGGATTCTGGCCTCTGCTCCCTCCCTGATCACACTCACAGCCTTTCAAACTCAGTGACTGCGGGTGAACCGATGACTGTACAAGTTTTGATCAAGCCTTCAGGCCCTGGCTGGACTCCTAGAGCCAGCAAGAGGACCACCACTCCCCTCATTTCTCCCTCTCCCCCCTCTCTAGTGGAAAGCTGAGGCCACAGTGAAGGACCTAAGTGAAAACAACTGCAGTTTGGTTCTGTATGACTCCTCTTTTTCCACCTCTCCCTCAGCATGGACCGGTCCAGAGCAGCAGAACAGGGCCTCAGTTTTGGTACACTCCCATTCACTGCTGTCAACCACATGCTAGTGTATACACACACACACACACACACACACACACACACACACACACAAAAACACACTCTTGTGTACTGTCGGTAATGTAAACAGGCACAAATGTGCATACACACGCACCTGCATACACAATGTAACAATACACACACACACCGCGGTTAATGATGACCAGATGTGGGGGAGTGATGTGCTGTGTTTTGTGGTTTTGGTTTAATCTCCAAGTGCCGGACTGAGCTTTCCCCGGCTCTGTTGCCCTCACACCGGCCTCTCTATCCACTACAGTTTCTTTATCACACTTTGAATCTCAAAACAGTGGAAATCCAAGCTTAATTGATGTGTAGCTATGATAAAATAAAAATATGCAGGACCATGTGCATCTTCTCAAGAGAGCTCTAAGTGAGTGAGGAAATGTGTTTTTTCTGTCATTGCTAACCTGCTTTGTCTGATTGACTGGTTCTATCCACGACGACTAACGGCTTGGTCGACGTCTTTGTGTTCATCATCAGTGCCACGATCATGTCCAGACTCAGAGAATCACACATCTCACCTGGATGCAAGCACTGTGGGGGACAGAATTTGAGAAATGAAGGGAGTTAAGTTATTTGAACTACTTAATTAAACAAAAATAAATAAGACTGGCACTTTATCAAATGATTCAATGTTCTATAGATTTCTACAAAAAACATTTTTGTACAAGCAAAAAGTAAGTGTCACATTTCTACCTCAAGGAAATGCCTTCTGTCACTCCTGACTTCTGGTTTAAACTTAGAAGTCAAACAAATGACAAACTCAGGCGCCCTAACCTCACACTGATTGTAATTGTAACATTACAACTAGCTTCACAGTCACGTGTTAGCCTCAGGCTGTCATTAACACGACTTTTTCTAAAGAGTAAAAGGTCAAACAAGTAAAGGAAAGTGCTTGCAAGAGGTTGTATTAGTTGGAAAGATAACACAGTAAGAGAAAAATGAAAATGATGGCCAAGATGGATGCTTGTTTTGTTCTGCAGCTGGATACTTGGCAACTTTTGCATTCATGTTTCCTGCTTTGAGCGCAGACCTGATGCTGAATGGTTCAGGTCAGCCAGCGTGAAGATGGTACGCTACAACCCTGAATTAAAGTCTTAACAAAACAACATCTCTTACACTTTATATCTCTGGAGAAGTTTAAAAAACCTTGAGGGATTGTTTGGTGAAATTATAAAACATGTGAAACAATACTAAGAGGAGATTGTGCAGCATACCGCTGGTAGTCTTTGGTTACTATGAGGTCTCTTGGAGCACAGAGACATCTCACAGTGCAGGAAAAGTAGGGAGATGTTAAAATTTGAGCTGAAGTTGAAGCTGAAACTTTTCTTCTCCGCATGTGTGTTAGGGACAGGGAAATCCCTCTGAGGATAGAATCTGACGGAGTCGTCCGTGGGGCAGACCGTCTCAATGAGAGGGTAGTCTGAGGCCATACTGGGGTTAGAGTCGGGAGAAACAAAGCACGAGATGATGGTGAACCCCAGCTCCGGATCGGATGCGGTCGATGTGACCTGAAGTGCAGAAGAGAGAGGAAAAAAAACATTTATTCTTCAAATACGGAGGAACCTCATACAGTGAGCACGTCTGTCCAAGTCAAATCTATCACATAAAGCAAATGATCCGAATAATCCCTTTTTCTTCTCCCTTTATTTCTCATTCAAATACTCATCTTAATGAAAGGAACTCTTTGTTGCTGAATTATTGATTGAAATGGTATTTACATATCTTTTCATGTATGAAGAGACCCAAACTGGACATTCACTGTAAGAAGAATATACACAAGAAATGGCTTCTGCCCCAAGCTTTTTTTGATCAATTCTAATTTTTGATTTTTCTTCTTTATCTTCAATCTGGTGCAATTTTTAGTGGCCACTCTCTTAGCTAGCTGTTTTGGTTGTAAAGTCACAACTATAACCTTATTAAAGTCAGAGACTAACCAGTCATCAAGGAGAAATATTACTCAGCTGAAGTGCCCAGATTTTTTTCACAGCAGTAATGTGAAAACCAGAGCAGAGCAGAAAAGAATATTGATGCAGGAGTTTCATTCATCAGGCGGACACAAGAATGACTCTAAATCTGTGCTAATGTTATTCTGACTGTTGGATGTTGTACAAATATTAGCTAACACATTAGCTATTTCTACAACAACAAATATGTCCAAGTAGTATTTCAGTCACAGCTCAGAGGATGGTAATAAGATCTGTGAGACAGTCCTTTGAGTTATTATTCCTCCTCTTCCTTTTGTTTTTTTTTTTCACTGATTGTCAGTGATGGTATCCTCATTGGAAAGGTCGTGCATACACATACAAAGACAACTTTGTAAGCAGCTGGCTCTGCGTCCACGTTGTCAGCACAGCATCTCCCGCTGATATCATCATAAATCAACTCTTCAAAGGACCTCAAAGTATGGGTCTCTGCCATCTCTTACATGACCTCCATAATTACTGTTGCGAAACAGACAGACAGGACTTCGAGCCAGACAGACAGGATACTGAGACACATGGAGAGGAGATACAAAGAAGATGAGGGGTGAAAGTGAGTGTTGGCCTTTTTTAGCCCCAGCTAGACCAAATACAAATTGACACTGTTCATGTCACACAAAGAGATCAAAGGAGGAAGAGCTCATATCCCAGACAGAGATGATACAGAGAACAGTTTGTGAAAACTTGCTGCAACTTAACAGAAAAATTAAAGTTATATTTGGCCCCACAGAACAAAGATTAAAAGCTCAGTTTCAGTACAGACTGTGTCCGAAGTTTTAACCCTCCTATTGTCCTTGGGGACAGTTGGACCCCATTCAATGTTTAACTTCTCTAAATTAATGACTTACATCATTTTTTTGGCTTCATATTTCATGACTTTTCCTAATTTAATGGGGACAACTGGGAAAACATAAAATCAAAATGTTGATATGTTCCAATTACCTTTTAAAAAAAATGTATGCATCGGTGTTCCTTGGGGTCAATTTGACCCCAGGCTGTTTTAGCTGTATATAACATAAGAAATATCAACATTTTACACACATTTGTTTTGGTTGTTTTGGATGATATTGAGGTCATGACAAACTCTCAGCAGTTTGATGTTCTGTTTGACAAATAAAGTCCTTCTGAATGCTTTAAATTGTGTTTATGGTTGAACTATATTTTATTTAAAGGCTATTTAGGCAGTCAACAAAGAAACATAAAGTACCTGACACATAAACCTGGGTAGCAATCAGTTTCTGGAGGTTTAAATTGCTGGGGTCAAATTGACCCCATGGATAAAAGAAGTCAGTAAATTTGAGGGTAACAGGACATTTAACAGTAACATGAAGCCAATTACAAAATCTGCTTACTACACCTTTAAAAAATGCACGGAATTGAGTTTATCAGTAGTTCTGTTTTAACAAGAAAAAATAAAAGCTTGTGTTTAATAGTAAATCTAATAAGCAGTCTTGAGTATTGTTATGATGTCTTTTTAAAAAACAAACAGCTTCTTCCAGCAAGTCATGAAAAATCATACAAGTACACAAATTGCTTTCATTCTTTCTCCCTCTTCACATCCCTTGATTGGTCCACAGAGCTCCATGATCAAGAGGACTGATCGATCAGTGAGCAGAGTTTCGGACAAACTGATCTCTTGTCCAGAACATAACCTGCTCTAGAGCGGTTATCCACTCCAGTAAGAAATGGACCAGCTTCATGGTAATGAAAATCTGGAGTTAACCCTGAAGCTACCTGGACAACCTGAAATCCTGCCTCTCTGTAAACCCCCTTGAAAAAGTCTGCAACAACACCAAGAAAGGTCATCACGTTGAACCTTAACTTACTGCATTGGCTCTCTTTGTATCAAAGATTAGATTTGAATTGTTACTACTTGCCTATAAAGGGCTATATGGTCTTGGGTCTCAACATGAATTGCATTTTGTTGATATGAAGCATCCAGATCCCTTAAATCATCTGGATTATCAGTTGTTTACAGGACAGAAGGCCAAGTGCTTGAAGCAACCTGGATTTTGAATGCTACCCATCTATAGATTTAGCTTCTTAGATACACAAGGTCAGCTAAACATATTTGTTCACTCCAACTTACCAGTGCATTAAATTGCTTTCTCAATGTCATCATTTACACATATTTCTATTCCTTCAGATCTTTCTCTTGTGTCCGACAAGGAGCATCTCTCTTTCAAGCTTTAATTTAGGGGCAAAGCATGAGATGCATAAGATATTACTGCACTAAACACCTTTGGTATAAACTCTTAAATAAGAGATAGTGTGTAAGGAATAAAAGCCTACCTCCACAAAGACTTGCTGATTTTGTGCAACATTGTAGAAGGCCTGCCGTGACGGGCTGTTGAACGGCAGTGTGTTGTACAGCTCCATGTTAAATGTCATGTTGTTGACCGGCTGCTTCCCCGGTCCTGGTACAATCCTGTGAACGGGTTCTGAGGTTTCCTGGTGCTTATGGTATGTGCAGTTAAACTGGGAGGAGAGTAAAGACAAAGCCAACATAAATATCACCAGGGATCGGACATCAGATTCCACATCTCCATGACTGTGTACTAAGGCTGACCACATTACGATGGAGCAGAAAATAAAGATACTGTTTAAACAAGAACAATGAGTGGAACAGGAGGAATGGGTGAGACAAAGGAAAATGAGCCTGTAGAGGGATGAAGATGGAGAAACTTCAAATGGAAAATGTCAGGTCAAGTTCATAAAACAGATATCATGGAAAGTCAGAGAGATTGCTAGAGCCAGAGGAGGCTTTACTAGCACCAAGGGAGAAATGGAGTTTTTTTCCAACTCTGAATGATTTACATAGAGATGTAGATGATTGTGATTTGACTCGTCAACTCTGACCCCAAAGTAAAGAGCAGTTCTCACACAGACTGAACCTCAGTGTCTTACCACTATGACGGCCTGGCGCTCTTTGGGCTCTGTAAACGTCTTCTCTAATGGTTCCCTCGGGAACAGCACGTCTCCAGATTCCAGGTCATCATAATCCAACGGCCCACCGCTCCCATCTTTATTCTCAGTATGACTTATCAGAACCTGCAATCCACAGAGGAATCTGTTACTCACAAATACCAAGGCAACATGAGAAAGGAAACTATTGCAGCAAAATCTTATCCATTTTATTTTTTTCTTCTTTTTTTTTTTTACAGGTCCAGTTGTGGAAAGTGTTGCTTAATTCAGAGTTTTCAACAAATAGTCATGGAGATTTGAATCTCTGAGAGGGGTCGCCAAAACATTCTGACTTGGATTTAAAATGTGGGAATGTCCTGTTGCTTCAGCGGTGGGACTCACGCTGAACAAAAACATAAAAACATTCTTTTAATTTCTCAGCAGAGCAGAGGAATGTCAGAGGTCTGAGATGAGTGCATGCTGCTTTAAAAAAGTTACGTTTAATGAGGTGGGAGGAGAATCTCCATGACACTAACAGTGTTTTTCTTCAGTCTGAACCAAGTGTGAGTTGACCTGCCATGAGTTGGTGCCACTGCTGACTTAAATCAACATGTCACAGGCCAAGAAAACAACAGCCAAAACAGCCTGTGTTTGATGTGCAGAGACCCTGACAACAAAGATGTATCTCTTTTGACCAGAGGTCAGGGGTCATCCCTGCATTCTTGGGTTTACACAAAAGATAACCTTGGACATGTGCCCAGGTTTTCAATCTGCATTGGACACAAAATGTGTTGCTCCAAATTGCCCCTGACAAAAGATTTCACAAGGTTGGGGGGGAAGTGATTCATCCCTGCTTGTTGGAACAAACACTCTGAGTGAATGCATTCCTTAATAATGAAGATAACTGAGGGTGTCAGCATGTGAATGCTGGGTCTCATAAAGACATTAAATTGTTCCCCATCACTTGAGCGTGTACTTCAGAGTAGCAAGAAAAACTTATTTTTTATTCGGCATGCAAGTCAATGTTAACCATAATGACACCACAGCTATTGTGAATATATTTCCCATTTTCTGTTCAACCAATAAAAGTTAAGGCAATATTTGGAAAATGAGTTTAAGCCTCAAGCCTCTAGTGGGAAGCTCCCAGCTCTGAATTTCTGTGGCAAGACTACAGACTGTATTAAAATGGAAGTAGTCTGAGTGACATCATTAGTTTCTGAAGAGGCTTTTTGAGGCACAGAGATGGCGGTTACTGTATCTCAAACTCAAACTAAGAGGTAGAGTGAAGGTCTTAGCCGTGCTGCCTGGCAAACAGCTACACCTGTCAGTCAAATCAGCCACACCCCAACCTTGCACAACTCTTTACCTTAATATAATAAAAATAGTTGGGTAATAATAAAATCATCTCCCATACAGCTGTCACAAATCAAGAAAGGAGGTATAGAAGCATTTTTTTTACACTTCAGCACTGACTTCATTTTGTCAACACTGGAGGATGCAGCTGGGTTTTCCCAAACAAAGAACAGACCAGTCCTGCCCTACTGAGCTGTGATCGCCTATTATCTCTGTGCTGTGATTGGTCGTGAAAGCCAAAAGGTCAGCCACAGGACGTTCACTAATGAGACCTCTGTTTGTGTCATAACACTGGATGTCAATGATGACTTGAAATCTAAATTTTACTATGATTGTTTCCTAACCATATTAAATGGTGAACGCCTTAAAATCATTCAAGTTTGGTTAGTTTTAGGCAACAAAATGTGGTGAGGTTTTGGGAAAAGTTATGTTGGAATCCTCTACTACTATTAAAGCAACAAGTAGTAAAACAGAAGTGTCAGGCAAGATTCAGCAGCAACCTTTTTGGAAAATAATAACCCATCTCTAGTTGAAAAATCAAGGATATCGAACATTGGTTGTCAGAGTAGATTAACAATAAATGTTCTTCTTTTGATATTTACAACATTTTTAACCAAATGACTACACATAACAAAACAAACTAAAAAACAAATAACAGTGATGCTGATTTCTTTTAAAAAAGTGGATTTCAGTTTAACTTTAAGAACAGTTTGTACAAACATTTTCCTTTATAGACTTAGAGGTAATGTATCTTAATGCATTGTAAAGGGCTGTATTTTATTGTTGTTGTAAACTTCAGTTTGTCATTTGTGTTCTACTCACAGAGTTGATGTGGAGGGCCATAGGGCTGCCCTGCATGGGATACACAGTAGTCTGACAGCCCTCAGGAGCAGTTTCCAGCGTGTAGTGGGTGGCATTGACTGTTGCTTTGCACGCGGGATCTTGGAGCGTGAGGTTAGCATGAGTTAAACCATTTGCCTGTGGAAACATAAAGAAATTACATTGTTGGACAATGATCAAATTTTTTTTCTTTATTAAGTCATATTCAGAATTGTAAAAGAAAGTCTTAAAGTCCAAGCAGTTGTGTTTGACTTTTGAGTTCCCAGGAATAAACAAATCCCACAAGGTGGTCTAGCTCCAGCCACAGCCTCTCCTAATTACAGTCTATGCCAGTTTCCACTCTGTGATGTGGGCTGACTGCGCTGTCCTTGTGTTGAGATGCCAAATGCTGAGAACTGTTTTACTCGCTGGTGGGGCAGCTGGTATCTGTTATTAATTTCAATAAAAAGAATAAGAACAATACTTGTCATTGTACCTACTAGTGCTGCTTTTTACCCCCTCATCATGGACCTGAAATTTGTTTACTATCTTACCCTTTAGTTTAATACAACCGCCTGCTTTCTGTTCATATTTCAGATAACAACCAACTACAACCTTAGAGGGATTTTCTTACTACAGGGCAGAATACGTTCACTCGTTTCTGAATTCATTCATTAGTTCAGACATTGATCGTTATTCTCTTTGGGTGTTCTAAATATTTAATGTTATGTTTCAGACTTTTTCAGTCTCTCTTTGTCATAGTTTGTCACATCAGCCTCTGTCACAAAAGCAGAGATGGTTAAAAAGAACACTGAAAAGTGATCTCTCCCTTCAGACTTTGACAGAATTCTCAGAACTGCGACTTTGAGTCTCATTGGGAGACAAATAACTTAATTTAAAAATCATTTTAATGTCCAGACTTGGAGTTAAGTTTATTAAATGCATTGAATATGAGAAAAACCTGTTCAGTCTTCTAATTTCATAATAGATGAGAGCATTGCTCAGCTGTTTGCCTTCCTGCAGGCAAACAGGTTGCCTCATCAAAACACAGTTCATAAACTGATGTGAAGTTTAACATTTTCAATCATGCATTTACAATTAGTTATATAAAGAATTACGATTGCTGTTACCTGCTTGCTCTGCACAGCTCATGTCATAACAAAATGTTTTACGGGTAAATGAATACATAAAAATACAATAAATGTACGATGTATCAGGTAAGCCTAATGTAAGAAAGACTATCAAACCAGGCATTAGTAGAGTAATGGGACAATTTGTTTTCATTTCATCTTCAGAGAACAAAGCTAGAATGTTTGGATTAAAGCTGTGTGGTTTCTCATTTTGATATTCTGCTATCTAATGTTGTGTGTGTGTCTTTCTTTCTCAAGTAATCATCTGTCTCAACCCTCCAGGCAGGATTCTTAGTTCTTATTTTAGTTTCAACTCACTTGCAGGCTTTCTTTGTCGATGCTGACCACCATCTTTGTCTCCTCACACTGCACAATGAGACCAACATTCAAGACACCCTGATGCTCCTCAGGCTCTCCGTTTTTCCACGGATGCTCATCCGAGGAGCCGGGCAGCTGCAGGTAGGGCAGGCTGTCGGACCCAGGTGGAGGGAAAGGAAAGGGCAAGCCGGAGCGTCGGAAGGCAACTCCTCCTTCTTCTCCTCCTGCATGAGGACTGGAGTGCCGAAGGATGGAGAGCTCTGGAGGCAGCATGCTCTCCAGAGGATCCACTACATCTGGAAGTCACACATGTTTAGAGCCTCAAGAGGCTGATTTTACAGGCAGGGAAATTACACAGGACTGCGACTATAAAACCATTACACAATTTCACGCCACGTTTTCTGTGGAGACTGTGAAATCTGCAGTATTATTCATGAAAAAACTGCAGCAGCTGCTAGAATGTATGGTTTTTAATATTTTTGCATTTTCTCAATGCATTTTTATATTTCTGATTTAATTGATTTGAGACAAAAGGAGATTCATTGCATGTTCCTGTAGTTTACCTGGCTCTCTTAGTCGGATAGTGAAGTGGTTGGCCACAGGGGTGCTGGTGTAGGACGTTACAGGACTGTAGCCATGATCCCCTGCCCACTTGATCAAGGCTTGTGATCCCGATGGCAAGTGTTGCTTAGGGGATTTTGAGACTTGCAACAGCCTCTCTGTGTTTGATCCAAAACTCACGGTATCAGAGGCCTGGGGAAAAGAAAAAGTTCTCATCACATGTTTTCCATCACAATTTAAGACCATACTTTTGGGTAAGATCTTCAGAACTCGTTGGCATGATTTACTGTTCAACTATCACCACAGATATTCAACTTCAAGTACAGTCCTGTGTGTGTGAATCATGTGCATGAGTGTGAGGTCATGGGTGTGCCACAACTAAATCAATGCTGAGAAACCAACATGTTAGTTAGCTCCTAAAACTTGTGTTCTGCCCTGCCGCTACCCTCCCTGTGTGAGGGAGTTATGATACTTTCTCACAGTCATTTCCCACACATTCAGCTCTCTTGAGCAACGCTGAGTGCAACCTGCTTTCTGACCGAAGTGAGGCCTCAGTTTTACGAGGCTATCACAGGCAAGTTGACACTCTCCCAAACGCTGGTTACACAAGCACTGCATCCTGTGTACAACTGTTTTTCAAGACAAAAAAAAACAAAAAACACTTTTTGGGAAGTGTTTTTCAGACAAACTATTCTCCTTTGGGGTAACAAAGACTTTCATCTGTGGCAGCACTTGTAAGCCAGTGTGAGTCAGGTTTTGGTTTGGTGTGAAAACAAAGAGCACCAATGTGTGTTAATCACAAAACACCACTGGAACTGTCATGTGTTATTTGGTAATTATTACACAAGCAATATTCTTCGGCTCCCACAATATTTGAAATCAAACATCTCAGCCCTTTGTTCATGCTCTGCCTGAAAACACAATCTGTCAGTCTGTTCATTATCCACTCTCTGTGTGATGTCACATTTACAGTCATTGTAATAACATCTGCCCCCTCACCTGGTATCTCCACCCTCACCTTCAGAGCTAAACTTTTTTGGATGTCTGCCTTTGCTTTCCTCACGTGTAACAGCTGTATGTGTTGCTCTTTGTCCCTTCCCCCAACAGGTGAATCTAATAATTAGGTAACGAGCTTCACCTGCTCTGAGGCATTTAAAAGTTAACTGCTGCCCTCAGAGGGGAGAGGCATTAGAGAGTGAGGACTTCTGTCCTGCTGCTTCTCAGGGAGGGATGTTGTAGTTGTATTGTAATGCTTTGCTAATTTAGTATTTATTGAATCCTCATCTATGAGTTAGGTCTTTGCAAGTTTAAATAACTCCAACGGTTTCAATTGCTGAAGGTTTTTCTGTGTATTTCTCTGGATAGTTGTTTGTCCCAGGATGAGAAGGAGCTCATTTGCATTTAAAGGGACACAGACAGAAGTTCACCGCTCTGTTTAGAGATGTAAAGGGTCCAAAGCCCCCTCTGGTGCATTTTCTATATCATATTTTGATTAATGCATAGCAGCAGGAGACTGTGTTGCATGGTTGAATGAGGGGCATAACAAGTCCAATTTAAGTTCTTAATTCTGATTGGTCATTTCCTAGCAATGGCCTGTTGTTTTTTAATAGCAGATCGTTGCTATGAAGAACAGACTGTTGCAAATGATGTGGCTCTAATCACAGAGTCCATGGAGTCCTGTTCACCATGTTGGGGTTTCACATGCTGCAACATTGACCTTTATTGGGCCTGATCCAATTTGTTTGAGGGCTGTCACACGATTGTTTTTCCTCAGGAAACTTTATGCAACAAAACAAAGAGTGAAGCCATCACAATTGTTTTTTAGATCGACAAAAAATCTCTCTCAGAGTCTTCTGAACCAAATGTTGGTTACTTGACACAATGTCAATGGAAAATACAGTCATCAGCTGAAACGCAATACCAAAGGAACTAAATCAAGATCGGCAGCAAATATCCTGCAAGGGATACCCCTGGTCATTGTTTGTGCAAGTTCTGACCAGAAACCAGAGCAGTGGAAAAATGAAAATGAATTCTGTTGGGCATTAAAAAGCTCAGTGATCAGCATATTTCTATTTTTTTGCCCAATGGTGACACAAGATGTGTGTTTCAAACAAATCCAGTCTTGAGTTGTTGACATACTAGAACAGACTGATGAACAGAGCAGACATTGCCATCTGTAGAGCCATGTTAAAATGATCCAGCATTTCAAAAACGGATCTACATTCATGACCCGAATAACTATGCAGGTGTATAAGCAAACATTCATCTGTGAGGAACCTCCATCAAAAGCAAGACCATGTATTTTAACTGTTCTGTGGGCATCACAGGCATTAGGTGACCTGGCATTACACCCACACAGCCTGACTGACGTACAGTACAGCAGTGACCCAGCAGCTGTGAAAACACACATGCCTGGCTAAAGTGCAGTGTCATGGCTGCAGCAGCTCTGTAGGAGTATCAGCATTACAAACTGAGGAAACACAGCCCCCCCCCCCCCCCCCCCCCCCCCCCTCCACTGAAAGCAGTACAGGGTTAACAGCAGTCCCCAAACTCACACAATTCAAATGTGCATAATACTGGACATGTTTCTTTCTGTTTTCCTGCAATGATTTTTTTTTATTCAAAATAAAAGGGGTCTTAAATTTCATCCCTGTAGCACTACGGTGGTTGGACAACTTCCAATTCCCTGTCAACATGATCTACAGTTTAACTGCTCTTCCATAGTGAACATATAGGTGTCATATTCTTAAAGTTCCTGAGGGTCCTTGGAGACTTGAGTAATACTAATAAAGATTTAATATCAAAACTGTATATTCATCAGCGATGATTTGTGTGAGCTGTATTCCTCAGTAAAAGCACACTCTGATATATTGCAGTAATTAGCCGGTGTTTGTCTTTGGAGTGTGGCAAGGAGGTCTGAACAGCTCAGCTTAAAAAAGTGCCTGAAGCAAGTGCAGCTCATAACTCACATTACGACTGACGGGAAGCAGTTCAGCCTCTACGTGCAGTATCTTTGGTTCTGATAAATGTGATGCCCTCACCAATCCTGTCCCCAGCTCTCCAAATGTGATGACAGTCCCTGAAGCTGCCGTGATGAAACTTCACAGTTCCTCCTCTAACCTGTTATCCCCTCACTCTCCCTTCAACGGGGGACAAGGCACTATTTCAACACACATCCTGGTGTGACACTTTTTTTTGTCAGTGGTGAAATGCGATGACATGTCTTTCCGTGACATGAATTCTGAGCCATTGGATGTGTGATAAGGTGGTATAAACCCCCATGGTGAAGGCTGTGACGGGAAAAAAAAGCCTTCATCTGTGGACATGCTGCTAGCTTACCACTATACGC